>NW_026778196.1:11319538-11979308 GCF_025265405.1 Mesoplodon densirostris
TTTGCTGACAAAGGCATGGAGCATTTTGATGACATGTGTCATGGAGCACTGTGATGACAAGCGTCAAGGAGCATTGTGAATACATGGGTCATGGAGCATTGGGATGACAAGGGCATGGATCATTGTGATGACAAGGGTCATGGAGCACTGGGCTGAAAATGTTCATGGAGAGTTGTGCTGACAGGTTTCATGTAGCATTGTGACGACAAGGGAATGGAGCATTGTGATGACAAGAGTCCTGGATCATTGTGTTGTCAGGTGTCATGGAGTGTTGTGATGACAGTGGTCATGGAGCATTGTGATGATATTGGCAATGGAGCATTGTGATGAGAAGGTCGTGGAGCATTGGGCTGAAAATGTTCATGGATTATTTTGATGACAGGGGTCATGGAGCATTGTGATGACAAGGGAATGGATCATGATGATGTCAAGGTCCTGGAACATTGTGATGAGAAGACCATGGAGACTTGTGATGGCAAGTCTCATGGAGCATTCTGATGAAAAGGGGCATGGAGCATTGTGATTACAGGGGTCTTGGAGCATTGTTATGACTAGGGCATAGAGCATTGTGATGAGAAGGCCATGGAGCATTCTGATGACATGCGTCATGGAGTTTTGTGATGACAAGGGCATGGAGCATTGTGATTACAGGGACCTTGGAGAATTGTGATGAAATGGTCATGGATCATTGTGATGAAAAATGCATGGAAACTTGTCATGACAGGGTTCAAGGAGCATACTGACGACAAGGGTCAGGGAGCATTGTGATGACAAGTGTATTGAGCATTGTTATGACAAAGATCATGGAGCATTGTGATGAGAAGACTATGGATAATTGTGATGATGAGCATCATGGGGTGTTGTGATGATACGTGTTATGCAACATTGTGATCACAAGGGTTTGGAGCATTATGATGACAGAGGTCATTCAGAATATTGATTTCATTGTGATGACAATAGCCTGAAGCATTATGATGATGGGCATGGTGCATTGTGATGACAGGGTTCATGGAGCATTGAGATGAAAAGCGGCATGGAGCATTGTGATTACAAGGGTCTTGGAGCATTGTGATGACAGATTTCATGGAGCATTGAGATGAAATGCGGCATGGAGCACTGTGAGGGCAAGGGTCTTGGAGCTTTGTGATGACAAGGGCATGGAGCATTGTGATGAGAAGGCCATGGAACATTCTGATGACATGCGTCATGGAGCTTTGTGATGACAAGGGCATGGAGCATTGTGATATCAGGGGTCTTGATCATTGTGATGAGAATTATCATGGAACCTTGTGATCACTAGGCCGTGGATCATTGTGATGGCAGGTGTCATGGTGCATTGTTATGACAGGGGTAATGGAGTATTGTGATGAGAAGGGTATGGAACTTTGGTCTGAAATGTTTCATGGATTATTGTGATGAGTGTGGGCATGGAGCATTGTGATGACAAGGGCACGGAACACTGTGATACATGGGTCATGCAGGACTGTAATGACAAAGGCATGGAGCATTGTGATGAGAAGGGCATCGAGCATTGTGATGACAAGTGTCATGGAGCTGTGTGATGACAAGGGCATGGAGCAATGTGATGAGAGGGTTCATGGAGCATTGTGATGACAATGACATGGAGCATTGTGATGCCAAGGGTCTTGGATCTTTGTGATGACAAAGGTCATGGAGCATTTTGATGGCAAGGGCGATGTGCATTGTGATGAGAAGGGCAGGGAGCATTCTGATGACAGGGTTATGGAGCAATTTGATGAAAAGTGTCATGGAACATTTTGATGACAGGTGTTATGGAACATTGTGATTTCAGGGCTCATCGAACATTGTGATGATAAGTGCATGTAGCATTGTGATGACAGGAGTCATGGAACATTGTGATGACAGGGGTGAGGGAGTATTGTGACAAATAGTGATGTAGCATTGTTATATCAGTGGTGAGAGAGCATTTTGATGAGAAGTGCATGGAGCATTGTGATGACAAATTTTATGGAGCATTGTGATGACAATGTTGTGGAGCACTGTGATGACAAGCGCATGGTGCATTGTGATGACATGTGTCATGGAGCATTGTGCTGAAAAGCGCATGGAGCAATGTGATGACAAGGGTCATGGAGCATTGTGCTGAGAATGTTCATGGAGCATTGTGGTTAAAAAGGTCACAGAGACGGTTGATGACGAGGACATGGACCATTGTGATGACAAAAGTCATGAATTATTGTGAGGACTGGAGTCACGGAGCATTGTGATGACAGGGGTCATGGAGCATTGTGATAACATGGGCATGGAGCATTGTGATGACAAGGGCATGGAACATTGTGAAGACAAGGGCATGGAGCATTGTGAGGAGAAGACCAAGGAGCATTCTGATGGCATGCGTCATTGAGCTTTGTAATGACAATGGCATGTACCATTGTGATTACATGGGACTTGGAGCATTGTGATGAAAAGGGCATGGATCATTGTGACGAAAAAGGCATGGAGCCTTGTCATGACAGGGTTCAAGGAGCATACAGACAACAAGTGTCAGGGAGCATGTTGATGACAAGTGTATTGAGAATTGTGATGACGAAGGTCATAGAGCATTGTGATGAGAAGACCATGGATAATTGTGATGACGAGCATCCTGGGGCATTGTGATGACAAGTGTTATGGAATATTGTGATCACAAGGGTTTGGAGCATTGTTATGACAGAGGTCATGGAACATTTTGATTTCGTTGTGATGACAATTGCATGAAGCATTATGATGATGGGCATGGTGCATTGTGATGACAGGGTTCATGGATCATTGAGATGAAAAGGGGCATAGAGCATTGTGATTACAGTGTTCTTGGAGCATTGTGATAAGAAGGGTCATGGAGCCTTGTGATGACAAGGCCATGGAACATCGTGATGGCAGGGGTCATGGAGCATGGTTATGACAGGGATAATGGAGCATTGTGATGGCAAGGGCTTGGAGCATTGTGATGAGAAGGCCATGGAGCATTCTGATGACATGTGTCATGGAGCTATGTGAAGACAAGGGCATGGAGCAATGTGATGAGAGCGTTCATGGAGCACTGTGATGACAATGACATGGAGCATTGTGATGCCAAGGGTCATGGATCTTTGTGATGACAAAGGTCATGGAGCATTTTGATGGCAAGGGCGCTGTGCATTGTGATGAGAAGGGCAGGGAGCATTCTGATGACAGGGTCATGGAGCAATTTGATGAAAAGTGTCATGGAACATTTTGATGACAGGTGTTATGGAACATTGTGATTTCAGGGGTCATCGAACATTGTGATGATAAGTGCATGTAGCATTGTGATGACAGGAGTCATGGAACATTGTGATGACAGGGGTGAGGGAGTATTGTGACAAATAGTGATGTAGCATTGTGATATCAGTGGTGAGAGAGCATTTTGATGAGAAGTGCATGGAGCATTGTGATGACAAATTTTATGGAGCATTGTGATGACAATGTTGTGGAGCACTGTGATGACAAGCGCATGGTGCATTGTGATGACATGTGTCATGGAGCATTGTGCTGACAAGCGCATGGAGCTTTGTGATGACAAGGGTCATGGAGCATTGTGCTGAGAAAGGCATAGAGCATTGTGATGACAAGGGTCAAAGAGCATTGTGATGAAAAGTACATGGAGCATTGTGGTTAAAAAGGTCACAGAGACTGTTGATGACGAGGGCATGGACCATTGTGATGAGAAAGGTCATGAGGCATTGTGATGACTGGAGTCACGGAGCATTGTGATGACAGGGGTCATGGAGCATTGTGATAACAAGGGTATGGAGCATTGTGATGACAAGGACATGGAACATTGGTCTAACAACTTTCATGGAATATTGCGATGAGAATTGGAATGGCACACTGTGATGACAAGGGCATGGAGCATTGTGATGACCAGGTCATGCCGTATTGTGAAGACAGGTGTCAGGGAGCATTGTGATCACATATGTAATGGCCCATTGTGATGAGGATGGCATGGAGCATTGTGATGCCAAGTGTCAGGGAGGATTCTGATGACAAAGGTAATGGAGCATTGTGATGACAATGGCTTGGAGCATTGTGATGACAAGGGTCAGGGAGCATTGTGCTGACAAGTGCATGGAGAATTGTGATGACAAGGGTCATGGAGCATTCTGATGACAAGCTTGTGGAGTATTTTGATGACAATGGCATGGAGCATTGTGATGAAAATGGCATAGGGCATTGTGATGAAAAAGGCATGGAGCCATTTCATGACAGGGTTCAAGGATCATTCTGATGACAAGTGTCAGGGAGCATTGTGATGACAAGTGTATTGAGAATTGTGGTGACAAAGGTCATCGAGCATTGTGATGAAAGGGGAATGGAGTATTGTGATGACAGGCATCATGGAGCATTGTGATGACAAGTGTTATGGAACATTGTGATCACAAGGGTTTGGAGCATTGTGATGACAGAGGTCATGGATCATTTTGATTTCAAGGAGCATGGAGCATTGTGATGACAAGGGCATGAAGCAATGTGATCCCAAAGTTTATGGAGGATTGTGATGACTATGGAAATGGAGTATTGTGATGACAAGCGCATAGAGCATTGTAATGACAAGGTCATGTAGCATTTTGCTGACAAAGGCATGGAGCATTTTGATGACATGTGTCATGGAGCACTGTGATGACAAGCGTCAAGGAGCATTGTGAATACAGGGGTCATGGAGCATTGGGATGACAAGGGCATGGATCATTGTGATGACAAGGGTCATGGAGCACTGGGCTGAAAATGTTCATGGAGAGTTGTGCTGACAGGTGTCATGTAGCATTGTGACGACAAGGGAATGGAGCATTGTGATGACAAGAGTCCTGGATCATTGTGTTGTCAGGTGTCATGGAGTGTTGTGATGACAGTGGTCATGGAGCATTGTGATGATATTGGCAATGGAGCATTGTGATGAGAAGGTCGTGGAGCATTGGGCTGAAAATGTTCATGGATTATTTTGATGACAGGGGTCATGGAGCATTGTGATGACAAGGGAATGGATCATGATGATGTCAAGGTCCTGGAACATTGTGATGAGAAGACCATGGAGACTTGTGATGGCAAGTCTCATGGAGCATTCTGATGAAAAGGGGCATGGAGCATTGTGATTACAGGGGTCTTGGAGCATTGTTATGACTAGGGCATAGAGCATTGTGATGAGAAGGCCATGGAGCATTCTGATGACATGCGTCATGGAGTTTTGTGATGACAAGGGCATGGAGCATTGTGATTACAGGGACCTTGGAGAATTGTGATGAAATGGTCATGGATCATTGTGATGAAAAATGCATGGAAACTTGTCATGACAGGGTTCAAGGAGCATACTGACGACAAGGGTCAGGGAGCATTGTGATGACAAGTGTATTGAGCATTGTTATGACAAAGATCATGGAGCATTGTGATGAGAAGACTATGGATAATTGTGATGATGAGCATCATGGGGTGTTGTGATGATACGTGTTATGCAACATTGTGATCACAAGGGTTTGGAGCATTATGATGACAGAGGTCATTCAGAATATTGATTTCATTGTGATGACAATAGCCTGAAGCATTATGATGATGGGCATGGTGCATTGTGATGACAGGGTTCATGGAGCATTGAGATGAAAAGCGGCATGGAGCATTGTGATTACAAGGGTCTTGGAGCATTGTGATGACAGATTTCATGGAGCATTGAGATGAAATGCAGCATGGAGCACTGTGATGGCAAGGGTCTTGGAGCATTGTGATGACAAGGGCATGGAGCATTGTGATGAGAAGGCCATGGAACATTCTGATGACATGCGTCATGGAGCTTTGTGATGACAAGGGCATGGAGCATTGTGATATCAGGGGTCTTGATCATTGTGATGAGAATTATCATGGAACCTTGTGATCACTAGGCCGTGGATCATTGTGATGGCAGGTGTCATGGTGCATTGTTATGACAGGGGTAATGGAGTATTGTGATGAGAAGGGTATGGAACTTTGGTCTGAAATGTTTCATGGATTATTGTGATGAGTGTGGGCATGGAGCATTGTGATGACAAGGGCACGGAACACTGTGATACATGGGTCATGCAGGACTGTAATGACAAAGGCATGGAGCATTGTGATGAGAAGGGCATCGAGCATTGTGATGACAAGTGTCATGGAGCTGTGTGATGACAAGGGCATGGAGCAATGTGATGAGAGGGTTCATGGAGCATTGTGATGACAATGACATGGAGCATTGTGATGCCAAGGGTCTTGGATCTTTGTGATGACAAAGGTCATGGAGCATTTTGATGGCAAGGGCGATGTGCATTGTGATGAGAAGGGCAGGGAGCATTCTGATGACAGGGTCATGGAGCAATTTGATGAAAAGTGTCATGGAACATTTTGATGACAGGTGTTATGGAACATTGTGATTTCAGGGCTCATCGAACATTGTGATGATAAGTGCATGTAGCATTGTGATGACAGGAGTCATGGAACATTGTGATGACAGGGGTGAGGGAGTATTGTGACAAATAGTGATGTAGCATTGTTATATCAGTGGTGAGAGAGCATTTTGATGAGAAGTGCATGGAGCATTGTGATGACAAATTTTATGGAGCATTGTGATGACAATGTTGTGGAGCACTGTGATGACAAGCGCATGGTGCATTGTGATGACATGTGTCATGGAGCATTGTGCTGAAAAGCGCATGGAGCAATGTGATGACAAGGGTCATGGAGCATTGTGCTGAGAATGTTCATGGAGCATTGTGGTTAAAAAGGTCACAGAGACGGTTGATGACGAGGACATGGACCATTGTGATGACAAAAGTCATGAATTATTGTGAGGACTGGAGTCACGGAGCATTGTGATGACAGGGGTCATGGAGCATTGTGATAACATGGGCATGGAGCATTGTGATGACAAGGGCATGGAACATTGTGAAGACAAGGGCATGGAGCATTGTGAGGAGAAGACCAAGGAGCATTCTGATGGCATGCGTCATTGAGCTTTGTAATGACAATGGCATGTACCATTGTGATTACATGGGACTTGGAGCATTGTGATGAAAAGGGCATGGATCATTGTGACGAAAAAGGCATGGAGCCTTGTCATGACAGGGTTCAAGGAGCATACAGACAACAAGTGTCAGGGAGCATGTTGATGACAAGTGTATTGAGCATTGTGATGACG
This sequence comes from Mesoplodon densirostris, assembly GCF_025265405.1. Classification (NCBI taxonomy): domain Eukaryota; kingdom Metazoa; phylum Chordata; class Mammalia; order Artiodactyla; family Ziphiidae; genus Mesoplodon; species Mesoplodon densirostris. The sequence goes on from NW_026778196.1 coordinate 11,326,716, forward strand.
AAGGTCATAGAGCATTTTGATGAGAAGACCATGGATAATTGTGATGACGAGCATCCTGGGGCATTGTGATGACAAGTGTTATGGAATATTGTGATCACAAGGGTTTGGAGCATTGTTATGACAGAGGTCATGGAACATTTTGATTTCGTTGTGATGACAATTGCATGAAGCATTATGATGATGGGCATGGTGCATTGTGATGACAGGGTTCATGGATCATTGAGATGAAAAGGGGCATAGAGCATTGTGATTACAGTGTTCTTGGAGCATTGTGATAAGAAGGGTCATGGAGCCTTGTGATGACAAGGCCATGGAACATCGTGATGGCAGGGGTCATGGAGCATGGTTATGACAGGGGTAATGGAGCATTGTGATGGCAAGGGCTTGGAGCATTGTGATGAGAAGGCCATGGAGCATTCTGATGACATGTGTCATGGAGCTATGTGAAGACAAGGGCATGGAGCAATGTGATGAGAGCGTTCATGGAGCACTGTGATGACAATGACATGGAGCATTGTGATGCCAAGGGTCATGGATCTTTGTGATGACAAAGGTCATGGAGCATTTTGAGGGCAAGGGCGCTGTGCATTGTGATGAGAAGGGCAGGGAGCATTCTGATGACAGGGTCATGGAGCAATTTGATGAAAAGTGTCATGGAACATTTTGATGACAGGTGTTATGGAACATTGTGATTTCAGGGGTCATCGAACATTGTGATGATAAGTGCATGTAGCATTGTGATGACAGGAGTCATGGAACATTGTGATGACAGGGGTGAGGGAGTATTGTGACAAATAGTGATGTAGCATTGTGATATCAGTGGTGAGAGAGCATTTTGATGAGAAGTGCATGGAGCATTGTGATGACAAATTTTATGGAGCATTGTGATGACAATGTTGTGGAGCACTGTGATGACAAGCGCATGGTGCATTGTGATGACATGTGTCATGGAGCATTGTGCTGACAAGCGCATGGAGCTTTGTGATGACAAGGGTCATGGAGCATTGTGCTGAGAAAGGCATAGAGCATTGTGATGACAAGGGTCAAAGAGCATTGTGATGAAAAGTTCATGGAGCATTGTGGTTAAATAGGTCACAGAGACTGTTGATGACGAGGGCATGGACCATTGTGATGAGAAAGGTCATGAGGCATTGTGATGACTGGAGTCACGGAGCATTGTGATGACAGGGGTCATGGAGCATTGTGATAACAAGGGTATGGAGCATTGTGATGACAAGGACATGGAACATTGGTCTAACAACTTTCATGGAATATTGCGATGAGAATTGGAATGGCACACTGTGATGACAAGGGCATGGAGCATTGTGATGACCAGGTCATGCCGTATTGTGAAGACAGGTGTCAGGGAGCATTGTGATCACATATGTAATGGCCCATTGTGATGAGGATGGCATGGAGCATTGTGATGCCAAGTGTCAGGGAGGATTCTGATGACAAAGGTAATGGAGCATTGTGATGACAATGGCTTGGAGCATTGTGATGACAAGGGTCAGGGAGCATTGTGCTGACAAGTGCATGGAGAATTGTGATGACAAGGGTCATGGAGCATTCTGATGACAAGCTTGTGGAGTATTTTGATGACAATGGCATGGAGCATTGTGATGAAAATGGCATAGGGCATTGTGATGAAAAAGGCATGGAGCCATTTCATGACAGGGTTCAAGGATCATTCTGATGACAAGTGTCAGGGAGCATTGTGATGACAAGTGTATTGAGAATTGTGGTGACAAAGGTCATCGAGCATTGTGATGAAAGGGGCATGGAGTATTGTGATGACAGGCATCATGGAGCATTGTGATGACAAGTGTTATGGAACATTGTGATCACAAGGGTTTGGAGCATTGTGATGACAGAGGTCATGGATCATTTTGATTTCAAGGAGCATGGAGCATTGTGATGACAAGGGCATGAAGCAATGTGATCCCAAAGTTTATGGAGGATTGTGATGACTATGGAAATGGAGTATTGTGATGACAAGCGCATAGAGCATTGTAATGACAAGGTCATGTAGCATTTTGCTGACAAAGGCATGGAGCATTTTGATGACATGTGTCATGGAGCACTGTGATGACAAGCGTCAAGGAGCATTGTGAATACAGGGGTCATGGAGCATTGGGATGACAAGGGCATGGATCATTGTGATGACAAGGGTCATGGAGCACTGGGCTGAAAATGTTCATGGAGAGTTGTGCTGACAGGTGTCATGTAGCATTGTGACGACAAGGGAATGGAGCATTGTGATGACAAGAGTCCTGGATCATTGTGTTGTCAGGTGTCATGGAGTGTTGTGATGACAGTGGTCATGGAGCATTGTGATGATATTGGCAATGGAGCATTGTGATGAGAAGGTCGTGGAGCATTGGGCTGAAAAATGTTCATGGATTATTTTGATGACAGGGGTCATGGAGCATTGTGATGACAAGGGAATGGATCATGATGATGTCAAGGTCCTGGAACATTTTGATGAGAAGACCATGGAGACTTGTGATGGCAAGTCTCATGGAGCATTCTGATGAAAAGGGGCATGGAGCATTGTGATTACAGGGGTCTTGGAGCATTGTTATGACTAGGGCATAGAGCATTGTGATGAGAAGGCCATGGAGCATTCTGATGACATGCGTCATGGAGTTTTGTGATGACAAGGGCATGGAGCATTGTGATTACAGGGACCTTGGAGAATTGTGATGAAATGGTCATGGATCATTGTGATGAAAAATGCATGGAAACTTGTCATGACAGGGTTCAAGGAGCATACTGACGACAAGGGTCAGGGAGCATTGTGATGACAAGTGTATTGAGCATTGTTATGACAAAGATCATGGAGCATTGTGATGAGAAGACTATGGATAATTGTGATGATGAGCATCATGGGGTGTTGTGATGATACGTGTTATGCAACATTGTGATCACAAGGGTTTGGAGCATTATGATGACAGAGGTCATTCAGAATATTGATTTCATTGTGATGACAATAGCCTGAAGCATTATGATGATGGGCATGGTGCATTGTGATGACAGGGTTCATGGAGCATTGAGATGAAAAGCGGCATGGAGCATTGTGATTACAAGGGTCTTGGAGCATTGTGATGACAGATTTCATGGAGCATTGAGATGAAATGCGGCATGGAGCACTGTGATGGCAAGGGTCTTGGAGCATTGTGATGACAAGGGCATGGAGCATTGTGATGAGAAGGCCATGGAACATTCTGATGACATGCGTCATGGAGCTTTGTGATGACAAGGGCATGGAGCATTGTGATATCAGGGGTCTTGATCATTGTGATGAGAATTATCATGGAACCTTGTGATCACTAGGCCGTGGATCATTGTGATGGCAGGTGTCATGGTGCATTGTTATGACAGGGGTAATGGAGTATTGTGATGAGAAGGGTATGGAACTTTGGTCTGAAATGTTTCATGGATTATTGTGATGAGTGTGGGCATGGAGCATTGTGATGACAAGGGCACGGAACACTGTGATACATGGGTCATGCAGGACTGTAATGACAAAGGCATGGAGCATTGTGATGAGAAGGGCATCGAGCATTGTGATGACAAGTGTCATGGAGCTGTGTGATGACAAGGGCATGGAGCAATGTGATGAGAGGGTTCATGGAGCATTGTGATGACAATGACATGGAGCATTGTGATGCCAAGGGTCTTGGATCTTTGTGATGACAAAGGTCATGGAGCATTTTGATGGCAAGGGCGATGTGCATTGTGATGAGAAGGGCAGGGAGCATTCTGATGACAGGGTCATGGAGCAATTTGATGAAAAGTGTCATGGAACATTTTGATGACAGGTGTTATGGAACATTGTGATTTCAGGGCTCATCGAACATTGTGATGATAAGTGCATGTAGCATTGTGATGACAGGAGTCATGGAACATTGTGATGACAGGGGTGAGGGAGTATTGTGACAAATAGTGATGTAGCATTGTTATATCAGTGGTGAGAGAGCATTTTGATGAGAAGTGCATGGAGCATTGTGATGACAAATTTTATGGAGCATTGTGATGACAATGTTGTGGAGCACTGTGATGACAAGCGCATGGTGCATTGTGATGACATGTGTCATGGAGCATTGTGCTGAAAAGCGCATGGAGCAATGTGATGACAAGGGTCATGGAGCATTGTGCTGAGAATGTTCATGGAGCATTGTGGTTAAAAAGGTCACAGAGACGGTTGATGACGAGGACATGGACCATTGTGATGACAAAAGTCATGAATTATTGTGAGGACTGGAGTCACGGAGCATTGTGATGACAGGGGTCATGGAGCATTGTGATAACATGGGCATGGAGCATTGTGATGACAAGGGCATGGAACATTGTGAAGACAAGGGCATGGAGCATTGTGAGGAGAAGACCAAGGAGCATTCTGATGGCATGCGTCATTGAGCTTTGTAATGACAATGGCATGTACCATTGTGATTACATGGGACTTGGAGCATTGTGATGAAAAGGGCATGGATCATTGTGACGAAAAAGGCATGGAGCCTTGTCATGACAGGGTTCAAGGAGCATACAGACAACAAGTGTCAGGGAGCATGTTGATGACAAGTGTATTGAGCATTTTGATGACGAAGGTCATAGAGCATTGTGATGAGAAGACCATGGATAATTGTGATGACGAGCATCCTGGGGCATTGTGATGACAAGTGTTATGGAATATTGTGATCACAAGGGTTTGGAGCATGTTATGACAGAGGTCATGGAACATTTTGATTTCGTTGTGATGACAATTGCATGAAGCATTATGATGATGGGCATGGTGCATTGTGATGACAGGGTTCATGGATCATTGAGATGAAAAGGGGCATAGAGCATTGTGATTACAGTGTTCTTGGAGCATTGTGATAAGAAGGGTCATGGAGCCTTGTGATGACAAGGCCATGGAACATCGTGATGGCAGGGGTCATGGAGCATGGTTATGACAGGGATAATGGAGCATTGTGATGGCAAGGGCTTGGAGCATTGTGATGAGAAGGCCATGGAGCATTCTGATGACATGTGTCATGGAGCTATGTGAAGACAAGGGCATGGAGCAATGTGATGAGAGCGTTCATGGAGCACTGTGATGACAATGACATGGAGCATTGTGATGCCAAGGGTCATGGATCTTTGTGATGACAAAGGTCATGGAGCATTTTGATGGCAAGGGCGCTGTGCATTGTGATGAGAAGGGCAGGGAGCATTCTGATGACAGGGTCATGGAGCAATTTGATGAAAAGTGTCATGGAACATTTTGATGACAGGTGTTATGGAACATTGTGATTTCAGGGGTCATCGAACATTGTGATGATAAGTGCATGTAGCATTGTGATGACAGGAGTCATGGAACATTGTGATGACAGGGGTGAGGGAGTATTGTGACAAATAGTGATGTAGCATTGTGATATCAGTGGTGAGAGAGCATTTTGATGAGAAGTGCATGGAGCATTGTGATGACAAATTTTATGGAGCATTGTGATGACAATGTTGTGGAGCACTGTGATGACAAGCGCATGGTGCATTGTGATGACATGTGTCATGGAGCATTGTGCTGACAAGCGCATGGAGCTTTGTGATGACAAGGGTCATGGAGCATTGTGCTGAGAAAGGCATAGAGCATTGTGATGACAAGGGTCAAAGAGCATTGTGATGAAAAGTTCATGGAGCATTGTGGTTAAAAAGGTCACAGAGACTGTTGATGACGAGGGCATGGACCATTGTGATGAGAAAGGTCATGAGGCATTGTGATGACTGGAGTCACGGAGCATTGTGATGACAGGGGTCATGGAGCATTGTGATAACAAGGGTATGGAGCATTGTGATGACAAGGACATGGAACATTGGTCTAACAACTTTCATGGAATATTGCGATGAGAATTGGAATGGCACACTGTGATGACAAGGGCATGGAGCATTGTGATGACCAGGTCATGCCGTATTGTGAAGACAGGTGTCAGGGAGCATTGTGATCACATATGTAATGGCCCATTGTGATGAGGATGGCATGGAGCATTGTGATGCCAAGTGTCACGGAGGATTCTGATGACAAAGGTAATGGAGCATTGTGATGACAATGGCTTGGAGCATTGTGATGACAAGGGTCAGGGAGCATTGTGCTGACAAGTGCATGGAGAATTGTGATGACAAGGGTCATGGAGCATTCTGATGACAAGCTTGTGGAGTATTTTGATGACAATGGCATGGAGCATTGTGATGAAAATGGCATAGGGCATTGTGATGAAAAAGGCATGGAGCCATTTCATGACAGGGTTCAAGGATCATTCTGATGACAAGTGTCAGGGAGCATTGTGATGACAAGTGTATTGAGAATTGTGGTGACAAAGGTCATCGAGCACTGTGATGAAAGGGGCATGGAGTATTGTGATGACAGGCATCATGGAGCATTGTGATGACAAGTGTTATGGAACATTGTGATCACAAGGGTTTGGAGCATTGTGATGACAGAGGTCATGGATCATTTTGATTTCAAGGAGCATGGAGCATTGTGATGACAAGGGCATGAAGCAATGTGATCCCAAAGTTTATGGAGGATTGTGATGACTATGGAAATGGAGTATTGTGATGACAAGCGCATAGAGCATTGTAATGACAAGGTCATGTAGCATTTTGCTGACAAAGGCATGGAGCATTTTGATGACATGTGTCATGGAGCACTGTGATGACAAGCGTCAAGGAGCATTGTGAATACAGGGGTCATGGAGCATTGGGATGACAAGGGCATGGATCATTGTGATGACAAGGGTCATGGAGCACTGGGCTGAAAATGTTCATGGAGAGTTGTGCTGACAGGTGTCATGTAGCATTGTGACGACAAGGGAATGGAGCATTGTGATGACAAGAGTCCTGGATCATTGTGTTGTCAGGTGTCATGGAGTGTTGTGATGACAGTGGTCATGGAGCATTGTGATGATATTGGCAATGGAGCATTGTGATGAGAAGGTCGTGGAGCATTGGGCTGAAAATGTTCATGGATTATTTTGATGACAGGGGTCATGGAGCATTGTGATGACAAGGGAATGGATCATGATGATGTCAAGGTCCTGGAACATTGTGATGAGAAGACCATGGAGACTTGTGATGGCAAGTCTCATGGAGCATTCTGATGAAAAGGGGCATGGAGCATTGTGATTACAGGGGTCTTGGAGCATTGTTATGACTAGGGCATAGAGCATTGTGATGAGAAGGCCATGGAGCATTCTGATGACATGCGTCATGGAGTTTTGTGATGACAAGGGCATGGAGCATTGTGATTACAGGGACCTTGGAGAATTGTGATGAAATGGTCATGGATCATTGTGATGAAAAATGCATGGAAACTTGTCATGACAGGGTTCAAGGAGCATACTGACGACAAGGGTCAGGGAGCATTGTGATGACAAGTGTATTGAGCATTGTTATGACAAAGATCATGGAGCATTGTGATGAGAAGACTATGGATAATTGTGATGATGAGCATCATGGGGTGTTGTGATGATACGTGTTATGCAACATTGTGATCACAAGGGTTTGGAGCATTATGATGACAGAGGTCATTCAGAATATTGATTTCATTGTGATGACAATAGCCTGAAGCATTATGATGATGGGCATGGTGCATTGTGATGACAGGGTTCATGGAGCATTGAGATGAAAAGCGGCATGGAGCATTGTGATTACAAGGGTCTTGGAGCATTGTGATGACAGATTTCATGGAGCATTGAGATGAAATGCGGCATGGAGCACTGTGAGGGCAAGGGTCTTGGAGCTTTGTGATGACAAGGGCATGGAGCATTGTGATGAGAAGGCCATGGAACATTCTGATGACATGCGTCATGGAGCTTTGTGATGACAAGGGCATGGAGCATTGTGATATCAGGGGTCTTGATCATTGTGATGAGAATTATCATGGAACCTTGTGATCACTAGGCCGTGGATCATTGTGATGGCAGGTGTCATGGTGCATTGTTATGACAGGGGTAATGGAGTATTGTGATGAGAAGGGTATGGAACTTTGGTCTGAAATGTTTCATGGATTATTGTGATGAGTGTGGGCATGGAGCATTGTGATGACAAGGGCACGGAACACTGTGATACATGGGTCATGCAGGACTGTAATGACAAAGGCATGGAGCATTGTGATGAGAAGGGCATCGAGCATTGTGATGACAAGTGTCATGGAGCTGTGTGATGACAAGGGCATGGAGCAATGTGATGAGAGGGTTCATGGAGCATTGTGATGACAATGACATGGAGCATTGTGATGCCAAGGGTCTTGGATCTTTGTGATGACAAAGGTCATGGAGCATTTTGATGGCAAGGGCGATGTGCATTGTGATGAGAAGGGCAGGGAGCATTCTGATGACAGGGTTATGGAGCAATTTGATGAAAAGTGTCATGGAACATTTTGATGACAGGTGTTATGGAACATTGTGATTTCAGGGCTCATCGAACATTGTGATGATAAGTGCATGTAGCATTGTGATGACAGGAGTCATGGAACATTGTGATGACAGGGGTGAGGGAGTATTGTGACAAATAGTGATGTAGCATTGTTATATCAGTGGTGAGAGAGCATTTTGATGAGAAGTGCATGGAGCATTGTGATGACAAATTTTATGGAGCATTGTGATGACAATGTTGTGGAGCACTGTGATGACAAGCGCATGGTGCATTGTGATGACATGTGTCATGGAGCATTGTGCTGAAAAGCGCATGGAGCAATGTGATGACAAGGGTCATGGAGCATTGTGCTGAGAATGTTCATGGAGCATTGTGGTTAAAAAGGTCACAGAGACGGTTGATGACGAGGACATGGACCATTGTGATGACAAAAGTCATGAATTATTGTGAGGACTGGAGTCACGGAGCATTGTGATGACAGGGGTCATGGAGCATTGTGATAACATGGGCATGGAGCATTGTGATGACAAGGGCATGGAACATTGTGAAGACAAGGGCATGGAGCATTGTGAGGAGAAGACCAAGGAGCATTCTGATGGCATGCGTCATTGAGCTTTGTAATGACAATGGCATGTACCATTGTGATTACATGGGACTTGGAGCATTGTGATGAAAAGGGCATGGATCATTGTGACGAAAAAGGCATGGAGCCTTGTCATGACAGGGTTCAAGGAGCATACAGACAACAAGTGTCAGGGAGCATGTTGATGACAAGTGTATTGAGCATTTTGATGACGAAGGTCATAGAGCATTGTGATGAGAAGACCATGGATAATTGTGATGACGAGCATCCTGGGGCATTGTGATGACAAGTGTTATGGAATATTGTGATCACAAGGGTTTGGAGCATGTTATGACAGAGGTCATGGAACATTTTGATTTCGTTGTGATGACAATTGCATGAAGCATTATGATGATGGGCATGGTGCATTGTGATGACAGGGTTCATGGATCATTGAGATGAAAAGGGGCATAGAGCATTGTGATTACAGTGTTCTTGGAGCATTGTGATAAGAAGGGTCATGGAGCCTTGTGATGACAAGGCCATGGAACATCGTGATGGCAGGGGTCATGGAGCATGGTTATGACAGGGATAATGGAGCATTGTGATGGCAAGGGCTTGGAGCATTGTGATGAGAAGGCCATGGAGCATTCTGATGACATGTGTCATGGAGCTATGTGAAGACAAGGGCATGGAGCAATGTGATGAGAGCGTTCATGGAGCACTGTGATGACAATGACATGGAGCATTGTGATGCCAAGGGTCATGGATCTTTGTGATGACAAAGGTCATGGAGCATTTTGATGGCAAGGGCGCTGTGCATTGTGATGAGAAGGGCAGGGAGCATTCTGATGACAGGGTCATGGAGCAATTTGATGAAAAGTGTCATGGAACATTTTGATGACAGGTGTTATGGAACATTGTGATTTCAGGGGTCATCGAACATTGTGATGATAAGTGCATGTAGCATTGTGATGACAGGAGTCATGGAACATTGTGATGACAGGGGTGAGGGAGTATTGTGACAAATAGTGATGTAGCATTGTGATATCAGTGGTGAGAGAGCATTTTGATGAGAAGTGCATGGAGCATTGTGATGACAAATTTTATGGAGCATTGTGATGACAATGTTGTGGAGCACTGTGATGACAAGCGCATGGTGCATTGTGATGACATGTGTCATGGAGCATTGTGCTGACAAGCGCATGGAGCTTTGTGATGACAAGGGTCATGGAGCATTGTGCTGAGAAAGGCATAGAGCATTGTGATGACAAGGGTCAAAGAGCATTGTGATGAAAAGTACATGGAGCATTGTGGTTAAAAAGGTCACAGAGACTGTTGATGACGAGGGCATGGACCATTGTGATGAGAAATGTCATGAGGCATTGTGATGACTGGAGTCACGGAGCATTGTGATGACAGGGGTCATGGAGCATTGTGATAACAAGGGTATGGAGCATTGTGATGACAAGGACATGCAACATTGGTCTAACAACTTTCATGGAATATTGCGATGAGAATTGGAATGGCACACTGTGATGACAAGGGCATGGAGCATTGTGATGACCAGGTCATGCCGTATTGTGAAGACAGGTGTCAGGGAGCATTGTGATCACATATGTAATGGCCCATTGTGATGAGGATGGCATGGAGCATTGTGATGCCAAGTGTCAGGGAGGATTCTGATGACAAAGGTAATGGAGCATTGTGATGACAATGGCTTGGAGCATTGTGATGACAAGGGTCAGGGAGCATTGTGCTGACAAGTGCATGGAGAATTGTGATGACAAGGGTCATGGAGCATTCTGATGACAAGCTTGTGGAGTATTTTGATGACAATGGCATGGAGCATTGTGATGAAAATGGCATAGGGCATTGTGATGAAAAAGGCATGGAGCCATTTCATGACAGGGTTCAAGGATCATTCTGATGACAAGTGTCAGGGAGCATTGTGATGACAAGTGTATTGAGAATTGTGGTGACAAAGGTCATCGAGCATTGTGATGAAAGGGGAATGGAGTATTGTGATGACAGGCATCATGGAGCATTGTGATGACAAGTGTTATGGAACATTGTGATCACAAGGGTTTGGAGCATTGTGATGACAGAGGTCATGGATCATTTTGATTTCAAGGAGCATGGAGCATTGTGATGACAAGGGCATGAAGCAATGTGATCCCAAAGTTTATGGAGGATTGTGATGACTATGGAAATGGAGTATTGTGATGACAAGCGCATAGAGCATTGTAATGACAAGGTCATGTAGCATTTTGCTGACAAAGGCATGGAGCATTTTGATGACATGTGTCATGGAGCACTGTGATGACAAGCGTCAAGGAGCATTGTGAATACAGGGGTCATGGAGCATTGGGATGACAAGGGCATGGATCATTGTGATGACAAGGGTCATGGAGCACTGGGCTGAAAATGTTCATGGAGAGTTGTGCTGACAGGTGTCATGTAGCATTGTGACGACAAGGGAATGGAGCATTGTGATGACAAGAGTCCTGGATCATTGTGTTGTCAGGTGTCATGGAGTGTTGTGATGACAGTGGTCATGGAGCATTGTGATGATATTGGCAATGGAGCATTGTGATGAGAAGGTCGTGGAGCATTGGGCTGAAAATGTTCATGGATTATTTTGATGACAGGGGTCATGGAGCATTGTGATGACAAGGGAATGGATCATGATGATGTCAAGGTCCTGGAACATTGTGATGAGAAGACCATGGAGACTTGTGATGGCAAGTCTCATGGAGCATTCTGATGAAAAGGGGCATGGAGCATTGTGATTACAGGGGTCTTGGAGCATTGTTATGACTAGGGCATAGAGCATTGTGATGAGAAGGCCATGGAGCATTCTGATGACATGCGTCATGGAGTTTTGTGATGACAAGGGCATGGAGCATTGTGATTACAGGGACCTTGGAGAATTGTGATGAAATGGTCATGGATCATTGTGATGAAAAATGCATGGAAACTTGTCATGACAGGGTTCAAGGAGCATACTGACGACAAGGGTCAGGGAGCATTGTGATGACAAGTGTATTGAGCATTGTTATGACAAAGATCATGGAGCATTGTGATGAGAAGACTATGGATAATTGTGATGATGAGCATCATGGGGTGTTGTGATGATACGTGTTATGCAACATTGTGATCACAAGGGTTTGGAGCATTATGATGACAGAGGTCATTCAGAATATTGATTTCATTGTGATGACAATAGCCTGAAGCATTATGATGATGGGCATGGTGCATTGTGATGACAGGGTTCATGGAGCATTGAGATGAAAAGCGGCATGGAGCATTGTGATTACAAGGGTCTTGGAGCATTGTGATGACAGATTTCATGGAGCATTGAGATGAAATGCAGCATGGAGCACTGTGATGGCAAGGGTCTTGGAGCATTGTGATGACAAGGGCATGGAGCATTGTGATGAGAAGGCCATGGAACATTCTGATGACATGCGTCATGGAGCTTTGTGATGACAAGGGCATGGAGCATTGTGATATCAGGGGTCTTGATCATTGTGATGAGAATTATCATGGAACCTTGTGATCACTAGGCCGTGGATCATTGTGATGGCAGGTGTCATGGTGCATTGTTATGACAGGGGTAATGGAGTATTGTGATGAGAAGGGTATGGAACTTTGGTCTGAAATGTTTCATGGATTATTGTGATGAGTGTGGGCATGGAGCATTGTGATGACAAGGGCACGGAACACTGTGATACATGGGTCATGCAGGACTGTAATGACAAAGGCATGGAGCATTGTGATGAGAAGGGCATCGAGCATTGTGATGACAAGTGTCATGGAGCTGTGTGATGACAAGGGCATGGAGCAATGTGATGAGAGGGTTCATGGAGCATTGTGATGACAATGACATGGAGCATTGTGATGCCAAGGGTCTTGGATCTTTGTGATGACAAAGGTCATGGAGCATTTTGATGGCAAGGGCGATGTGCATTGTGATGAGAAGGGCAGGGAGCATTCTGATGACAGGTTCATGGAGCAATTTGATGAAAAGTGTCATGGAACATATTGATGACAGGTGTTATGGAACATTGTGATTTCAGGGATCATCGAACATTGTGATGATAAGTGCATGTAGCATTGTGATGACAGGAGTCATGGAACATTGTGATGACAGGGGTGAGGGAGTATTGTGACAAATAGTGATGTAGCATTGTTATATCAGTGGTGAGAGAGCATTTTGATGAGAAGTGCATGGAGCATTGTGATGACAAATTTTATGGAGCATTGTGATGACAATGTTGTGGAGCACTGTGATGACAAGCGCATGGTGCATTGTGATGACATGTGTCATGGAGCATTGTGCTGAAAAGCGCATGGAGCAATGTGATGACAAGGGTCATGGAGCATTGTGCTGAGAATGTTCATGGAGCATTGTGGTTAAAAAGGTCACAGAGACGGTTGATGACGAGGACATGGACCATTGTGATGACAAAAGTCATGAATTATTGTGAGGACTGGAGTCACGGAGCATTGTGATGACAGGGGTCATGGAGCATTGTGATAACATGGGCATGGAGCATTGTGATGACAAGGGCATGGAACATTGTGAAGACAAGGGCATGGAGCATTGTGAGGAGAAGACCAAGGAGCATTCTGATGGCATGCGTCATTGAGCTTTGTAATGACAATGGCATGTACCATTGTGATTACATGGGACTTGGAGCATTGTGATGAAAAGGGCATGGATCATTGTGACGAAAAAGGCATGGAGCCTTGTCATGACAGGGTTCAAGGAGCATACAGACAACAAGTGTCAGGGAGCATGTTGATGACAAGTGTATTGAGCATTGTGATGACGAAGGTCATAGAGCATTGTGATGAGAAGACCATGGATAATTGTGATGACGAGCATCCTGGGGCATTGTGATGACAAGTGTTATGGAATATTGTGATCACAAGGGTTTGGAGCATTGTTATGACAGAGGTCATGGAACATTTTGATTTCGTTGTGATGACAATTGCATGAAGCATTATGATGATGGGCATGGTGCATTGTGATGACAGGGTTCATGGATCATTGAGATGAAAAGGGGCATAGAGCATTGTGATTACAGTGTTCTTGGAGCATTGTGATAAGAAGGGTCATGGAGCCTTGTGATGACAAGGCCATGGAACATCGTGATGGCAGGGGTCATGGAGCATGGTTATGACAGGTGTAATGGAGCATTGTGATGGCAAGGGCTTGGAGCATTGTGATGAGAAGGCCATGGAGCATTCTGATGACATGTGTCATGGAGCTATGTGAAGACAAGGGCATGGAGCAATGTGATGAGAGCGTTCATGGAGCACTGTGATGACAATGACATGGAGCATTGTGATGCCAATGGTCATGGATCTTTGTGATGACAAAGGTCATGGAGCATTTTGATGGCAAGGGCGCTGTGCATTGTGATGAGAAGGGCAAGGAGCATTCTGATGACAGGGTCATGGAGCAATTTGATGAAAAGTGTCATGGAACATTTTGATGACAGGTGTTATGGAACATTGTGATTTCAGGGGTCATCGAACATTGTGATGATAAGTGCATGTAGCATTGTGATGACAGGAGTCATGGAACATTGTGATGACAGGGGTGAGGGAGTATTGTGACAAATAGTGATGTAGCATTGTGATATCAGTGGTGAGAGAGCATTTTGATGAGAAGTGCATGGAGCATTGTGATGACAAATTTTATGGAGCATTGTGATGACAATGTTGTGGAGCACTGTGATGACAAGCGCATGGTGCATTGTGATGACATGTGTCATGGAGCATTGTGCTGACAAGCGCATGGAGCTTTGTGATGACAAGGGTCATGGAGCATTGTGCTGAGAAAGGCATAGAGCATTGTGATGACAAGGGTCAAAGAGCATTGTGATGAAAAGTTCATGGAGCATTGTGGTTAAATAGGTCACAGAGACTGTTGATGACGAGGGCATGGACCATTGTGATGAGAAAGGTCATGAGGCATTGTGATGACTGGAGTCACGGAGCATTGTGATGACAGGGGTCATGGAGCATTGTGATAACAAGTGTATGGAGCATTGTGATGACAAGGACATGGAACATTGGTCTAACAACTTTCATGGAATATTGCGATGAGAATTGGAATGGCACACTGTGATGACAAGGGCATGGAGCATTGTGATGACCAGGTCATGCCGTATTGTGAAGACAGGTGTCAGGGAGCATTGTGATCACATATGTAATGGCCCATTGTGATGAGGATGGCATGGAGCATTGTGATGCCAAGTGTCAGGGAGGATTCTGTTGACAAAGGTAATGGAGCATTGTGATGACAATGGCTTGGAGCATTGTGATGACAAGGGTCAGGGAGCATTGTGCTGACAAGTGCATGGAGAATTGTGATGACAAGGGTCATGGAGCATTCTGATGACAAGCTTGTGGAGTATTTTGATGACAATGGCATGGAGCATTGTGATGAAAATGGCATAGGGCATTGTGATGAAAAAGGCATGGAGCCATTTCATGACAGGGTTCAAGGATCATTCTGATGACAAGTGTCAGGGAGCATTGTGATGACAAGTGTATTGAGAATTGTGGTGACAAAGGTCATCGAGCATTGTGATGAAAGGGGCATGGAGTATTGTGATGACAGGCATCATGGAGCATTGTGATGACAAGTGTTATGGAACATTGTGATCACAAGGGTTTGGAGCATTGTGATGACAGAGGTCATGGATCATTTTGATTTCAAGGAGCATGGAGCATTGTGATGACAAGGGCATGAAGCAATGTGATCCCAAAGTTTATGGAGGATTGTGATGACTATGGAAATGGAGTATTGTGATGACAAGCGCATAGAGCATTGTAATGACAAGGTCATGTAGCATTTTGCTGACAAAGGCATGGAGCATTTTGATGACATGTGTCATGGAGCACTGTGATGACAAGCGTCAAGGAGCATTGTGAATACAGGGGTCATGGAGCATTGGGATGACAAGGGCATGGATCATTGTGATGACAAGGGTCATGGAGCACTGGGCTGAAAATGTTCATGGAGAGTTGTGCTGACAGGTGTCATGTAGCATTGTGACGACAAGGGAATGGAGCATTGTGATGACAAGAGTCCTGGATCATTGTGTTGTCAGGTGTCATGGAGTGTTGTGATGACAGTGGTCATGGAGCATTGTGATGATATTGGCAATGGAGCATTGTGATGAGAAGGTCGTGGAGCATTGGGCTGAAAATGTTCATGGATTATTTTGATGACAGGGGTCATGGAGCATTGTGATGACAAGGGAATGGATCATGATGATGTCAAGGTCCTGGAACATTTTGATGAGAAGACCATGGAGACTTGTGATGGCAAGTCTCATGGAGCATTCTGATGAAAAGGGGCATGGAGCATTGTGATTACAGGGGTCTTGGAGCATTGTTATGACTAGGGCATAGAGCATTGTGATGAGAAGGCCATGGAGCATTCTGATGACATGCGTCATGGAGTTTTGTGATGACAAGGGCATGGAGCATTGTGATTACAGGGACCTTGGAGAATTGTGATGAAATGGTCATGGATCATTGTGATGAAAAATGCATGGAAACTTGTCATGACAGGGTTCAAGGAGCATACTGACGACAAGGGTCAGGGAGCATTGTGATGACAAGTGTATTGAGCATTGTTATGACAAAGATCATGGAGCATTGTGATGAGAAGACTATGGATAATTGTGATGATGAGCATCATGGGGTGTTGTGATGATACGTGTTATGCAACATTGTGATCACAAGGGTTTGGAGCATTATGATGACAGAGGTCATTCAGAATATTGATTTCATTGTGATGACAATAGCCTGAAGCATTATGATGATGGGCATGGTGCATTGTGATGACAGGGTTCATGGAGCATTGAGATGAAAAGCGGCATGGAGCATTGTGATTACAAGGGTCTTGGAGCATTGTGATGACAGATTTCATGGAGCATTGAGATGAAATGCGGCATGGAGCACTGTGATGGCAAGGGTCTTGGAGCATTGTGATGACAAGGGCATGGAGCATTGTGATGAGAAGGCCATGGAACATTCTGATGACATGCGTCATGGAGCTTTGTGATGACAAGGGCATGGAGCATTGTGATATCAGGGGTCTTGATCATTGTGATGAGAATTATCATGGAACCTTGTGATCACTAGGCCGTGGATCATTGTGATGGCAGGTGTCATGGTGCATTGTTATGACAGGGGTAATGGAGTATTGTGATGAGAAGGGTATGGAACTTTGGTCTGAAATGTTTCATGGATTATTGTGATGAGTGTGGGCATGGAGCATTGTGATGACAAGGGCACGGAACACTGTGATACATGGGTCATGCAGGACTGTAATGACAAAGGCATGGAGCATTGTGATGAGAAGGGCATCGAGCATTGTGATGACAAGTGTCATGGAGCTGTGTGATGACAAGGGCATGGAGCAATGTGATGAGAGGGTTCATGGAGCATTGTGATGACAATGAAATGGAGCATTGTGATGCCAAGGGTCTTGGATCTTTGTGATGACAAAGGTCATGGAGCATTTTGATGGCAAGGGCGATGTGCATTGTGATGAGAAGGGCAGGGAGCATTCTGATGACAGGGTCATGGAGCAATTTGATGAAAAGTGTCATGGAACATTTTGATGACAGGTGTTATGGAACATTGTGATTTCAGGGCTCATCGAACATTGTGATGATAAGTGCATGTAGCATTGTGATGACAGGAGTCATGGAACATTGTGATGACAGGGGTGAGGGAGTATTGTGACAAATAGTGATGTAGCATTGTTATATCAGTGGTGAGAGAGCATTTTGATGAGAAGTGCATGGAGCATTGTGATGACAAATTTTATGGAGCATTGTGATGACAATGTTGTGGAGCACTGTGATGACAAGCGCATGGTGCATTGTGATGACATGTGTCATGGAGCATTGTGCTGAAAAGCGCATGGAGCAATGTGATGACAAGGGTCATGGAGCATTGTGCTGAGAATGTTCATGGAGCATTGTGGTTAAAAAGGTCACAGAGACGGTTGATGACGAGGACATGGACCATTGTGATGACAAAAGTCATGAATTATTGTGAGGACTGGAGTCACGGAGCATTGTGATGACAGGGGTCATGGAGCATTGTGATAACATGGGCATGGAGCATTGTGATGACAAGGGCATGGAACATTGTGAAGACAAGGGCATGGAGCATTGTGAGGAGAAGACCAAGGAGCATTCTGATGGCATGCGTCATTGAGCTTTGTAATGACAATGGCATGTACCATTGTGATTACATGGGACTTGGAGCATTGTGATGAAAAGGGCATGGATCATTGTGACGAAAAAGGCATGGAGCCTTGTCATGACAGGGTTCAAGGAGCATACAGACAACAAGTGTCAGGGAGCATGTTGATGACAAGTGTATTGAGCATTGTGATGACGAAGGTCATAGAGCATTGTGATGAGAAGACCATGGATAATTGTGATGACGAGCATCCTGGGGCATTGTGATGACAAGTGTTATGGAATA
This sequence comes from Mesoplodon densirostris, assembly GCF_025265405.1. NCBI lineage: Eukaryota > Metazoa > Chordata > Mammalia > Artiodactyla > Ziphiidae > Mesoplodon > Mesoplodon densirostris. The sequence goes on from NW_026778196.1 coordinate 11,345,227, forward strand.
TTGTGATCACAAGGGTTTGGAGCATTGTTATGACAGAGGTCATGGAACATTTTGATTTCGTTGTGATGACAATTGCATGAAGCATTATGATGATGGGCATGGTGCATTGTGATGACAGGGTTCATGGATCATTGAGATGAAAAGGGGCATAGAGCATTGTGATTACAGTGTTCTTGGAGCATTGTGATAAGAAGGGTCATGGAGCCTTGTGATGACAAGGCCATGGAACATCGTGATGGCAGGGGTCATGGAGCATGGTTATGACAGGGGTAATGGAGCATTGTGATGGCAAGGGCTTGGAGCATTGTGATGAGAAGGCCATGGAGCATTCTGATGACATGTGTCATGGAGCTATGTGAAGACAAGGGCATGGAGCAATGTGATGAGAGCGTTCATGGAGCACTGTGATGACAATGACATGGAGCATTGTGATGCCAATGGTCATGGATCTTTGTGATGACAAAGGTCATGGAGCATTTTGATGGCAAGGGCGCTGTGCATTGTGATGAGAAGGGCAGGGAGCATTCTGATGACAGGGTCATGGAGCAATTTGATGAAAAGTGTCATGGAACATTTTGATGACAGGTGTTATGGAACATTGTGATTTCAGGGGTCATCGAACATTGTGATGATAAGTGCATGTAGCATTGTGATGACAGGAGTCATGGAACATTGTGATGACAGGGGTGAGGGAGTATTGTGACAAATAGTGATGTAGCATTGTGATATCAGTGGTGAGAGAGCATTTTGATGAGAAGTGCATGGAGCATTGTGATGACAAATTTTATGGAGCATTGTGATGACAATGTTGTGGAGCACTGTGATGACAAGCGCATGGTGCATTGTGATGACATGTGTCATGGAGCATTGTGCTGACAAGCGCATGGAGCTTTGTGATGACAAGGGTCATGGAGCATTGTGCTGAGAAAGGCATAGAGCATTGTGATGACAAGGGTCAAAGAGCATTGTGATGAAAAGTTCATGGAGCATTGTGGTTAAAAAGGTCACAGAGACTGTTGATGACGAGGGCATGGACCATTGTGATGAGAAAGGTCATGAGGCATTGTGATGACTGGAGTCACGGAGCATTGTGATGACAGGGGTCATGGAGCATTGTGATAACAAGGGTATGGAGCATTGTGATGACAAGGACATGGAACATTGGTCTAACAACTTTCATGGAATATTGCGATGAGAATTGGAATGGCACACTGTGATGACAAGGGCATGGAGCATTGTGATGACCAGGTCATGCCGTATTGTGAAGACAGGTGTCAGGGAGCATTGTGATCACATATGTAATGGCCCATTGTGATGAGGATGGCATGGAGCATTGTGATGCCAAGTGTCAGGGAGGATTCTGATGACAAAGGTAATGGAGCATTGTGATGACAATGGCTTGGAGCATTGTGATGACAAGGGTCAGGGAGCATTGTGCTGACAAGTGCATGGAGAATTGTGATGACAAGGGTCATGGAGCATTCTGATGACAAGCTTGTGGAGTATTTTGATGACAATGGCATGGAGCATTGTGATGAAAATGGCATAGGGCATTGTGATGAAAAAGGCATGGAGCCATTTCATGACAGGGTTCAAGGATCATTCTGATGACAAGTGTCAGGGAGCATTGTGATGACAAGTGTATTGAGAATTGTGGTGACAAAGGTCATCGAGCACTGTGATGAAAGGGGCATGGAGTATTGTGATGACAGGCATCATGGAGCATTGTGATGACAAGTGTTATGGAACATTGTGATCACAAGGGTTTGGAGCATTGTGATGACAGAGGTCATGGATCATTTTGATTTCAAGGAGCATGGAGCATTGTGATGACAAGGGCATGAAGCAATGTGATCCCAAAGTTTATGGAGGATTGTGATGACTATGGAAATGGAGTATTGTGATGACAAGCGCATAGAGCATTGTAATGACAAGGTCATGTAGCATTTTGCTGACAAAGGCATGGAGCATTTTGATGACATGTGTCATGGAGCACTGTGATGACAAGCGTCAAGGAGCATTGTGAATACAGGGGTCATGGAGCATTGGGATGACAAGGGCATGGATCATTGTGATGACAAGGGTCATGGAGCACTGGGCTGAAAATGTTCATGGAGAGTTGTGCTGACAGGTGTCATGTAGCATTGTGACGACAAGGGAATGGAGCATTGTGATGACAAGAGTCCTGGATCATTGTGTTGTCAGGTGTCATGGAGTGTTGTGATGACAGTGGTCATGGAGCATTGTGATGATATTGGCAATGGAGCATTGTGATGAGAAGGTCGTGGAGCATTGGGCTGAAAATGTTCATGGATTATTTTGATGACAGGGGTCATGGAGCATTGTGATGACAAGGGAATGGATCATGATGATGTCAAGGTCCTGGAACATTGTGATGAGAAGACCATGGAGACTTGTGATGGCAAGTCTCATGGAGCATTCTGATGAAAAGGGGCATGGAGCATTGTGATTACAGGGGTCTTGGAGCATTGTTATGACTAGGGCATAGAGCATTGTGATGAGAAGGCCATGGAGCATTCTGATGACATGCGTCATGGAGTTTTGTGATGACAAGGGCATGGAGCATTGTGATTACAGGGACCTTGGAGAATTGTGATGAAATGGTCATGGATCATTGTGATGAAAAATGCATGGAAACTTGTCATGACAGGGTTCAAGGAGCATACTGACGACAAGGGTCAGGGAGCATTGTGATGACAAGTGTATTGAGCATTGTTATGACAAAGATCATGGAGCATTGTGATGAGAAGACTATGGATAATTGTGATGATGAGCATCATGGGGTGTTGTGATGATACGTGTTAAGCAACATTGTGATCACAAGGGTTTGGAGCATTGTTATGACAGAGGTCATGGAACATTTTGATTTCGTTGTGATGACAATAGCCTGAAGCATTATGATGATGGGCATGGTGCATTGTGATGACAGGGTTCATGGAGCATTGAGATGAAAAGCGGCATGGAGCATTGTGATTACAAGGGTCTTGGAGCATTGTGATGACAGATTTCATGGAGCATTGAGATGAAATGCGGCATGGAGCATTGTGATTACAAGGGTCTTGGAGCATTGTGATGACAAGGGCATGGAGCATTGTGATGAGAAGGCCATGGAACATTCTGATGACATGCGTCATGGAGCTTTGTGATGACAAGGGCATGGAGCATTGTGATATCAGGGGTCTTGAGCATTGTGATGAGAATTATCATGGAACCTTGTGATCACTAGGCCGTGGATCACTGTGATGGCAGGTGTCATGGTGCATTGTTATGACAGGGTTAAGGGAGCATTGTGATGATAAGGGCATGGAGTATTGTGAAGACAGGTGTCAGGGGGCATTGTGATGACATATGTCATGGTCCATTGCGATGACAATGGCATGGAGCATTCTGATGCCAAATGTAAGGGAGGATTGTGATGACAAATATAATGGAGCATTGTCATGACTAGGGCTTGGAGCATTATGATGACAAGCGCCATTGAGAATTTTCATGACAATGTCGTGAAGCATTGTGATGACAAGGTCCTGGAGCATTGTGATGAGAAAACCATGGAGCCTTGTGATGACAAGTCTCATGGAGCATACTGATGAAAAGGGGCATGGAGCATTCTAATTATAGTGGTTTTGAACATTGTGATAACAAGGGCATGGAGCATGGTGATAACAAGGGCATGGAGCATTGGTCTAATAAGTTTCATGGATTATTGTGTTGAGAGTTGGAATGGCACATTGTGATGACAAGTGCATGGAGCATTGTGATGACCAGGTCATGCAGTATTGTGAAGAGAGGTGTCAGTGAGCATTGTGATGACATATGTAATGGCCCATTGTAATGACAATGGCATGGAGAATTGTGATGCCAAGTGTCATGGAGGATTCTGATGACAAACGTAATGGAGCATTGTGGTGACAATGGCTTGGAGCATTGTGATGACAAGGGTCAGGGAGCATTGTGCTGAGAAGTGCATGGAGAATTGTGATGACAAGGGTCATGGAGCATTCTGATGACAAGCTTGTGGAGTATTTTGATGACAATGGCATGGAGCATTGGGATGAAAAGTCCATGGAACATTCTGATCACATGCGTCATGGAGGTTTCTGATGACAAGGTCATGGAGCATTCTGATTAGAGGGGTCTTGGAACACTGTGATGAAAAGGGCATGGATTATTGTGATGAAAAAGGCAGGGAGCCTTGTCATGACAGGGTTCATGGAGCATACTGACGACAAGTGTCAGGGCGCATTTTGATGACAAGTGTATTGAGAATTGTGATGACAAAGTTCATGGAGCATTGTGGTGAGAAGACCATGGATAATTGTGATGATGAGCGTCATGGGGTGTTGTGATGATAATTGTTATGCAATATTGTGATCACCAGGGTTTGGAGCATTGTGATGACAGAGGTCATGGAGCATTTTGATTTCATTGTGATGACAATAGCCTGAAGCATTATGACGATGGGCATGGTGCATTGTGATGACAGGGTTCATGGAGCATTGAGATGAAAAGGGGCATGGAGCATTGTGATTAGAGGGGTCTTGGAGCATTGTGATGACAAGGGCATGGAGCATTGTGATGAGAAGTCCATGGAACATTCTGATCACATGCGTCATGGAGCATTTTGATTACAGGGTTCTTGGAGCACTGTGATGAAAAGGGCATGGATCATTGTGATGAAAAAGGCATGGAGCCTTGTCATGACAGGGTTCATGGAGCATACTGACGACAAGTGTCAGGGAGCATTGTGATGACAAGTGTATTGAGAATTGTGATGACAAATGTCATGGAGCATTGTGAAGAGAAGACCATGGATAACTGTGATGATGAGCATCATGGGGTGATGTGATGATAAGTGTTATGCAACCTTGTGTTCACCAGGGTTTGGAGCATTGTGATGACAGAGGTCATGGAGCATTTTGATTTCATTGTGTTGACAATAGGCTGAAGCATTATGACGATGGGAATGGTGCCTTGTGATGACAGGGTTCACTGAGCATTGAGATGAAAAGGGGCTTGGAGCACTGTGATGAGAAGTCCATGGAACATTCTGATCACATGCGTCATGGAGTTTTGTGATGACAAGGGCATGGAGCATTGTGATTATAGGGGTCTTGGAGCACTGTGATGAAAAGGGCATGGATGATTGTGATGAAAAAGGCATGGAGCCTTGTCATGACAGGGTTAATGGAGCATACTGACGACAAGTGTCAGGGAGCATTGTGATGACAAGTGTATTGAGAATTGTGATGACAATGGTCATGGAGCATTGTGATGAGAAGACCATGGATAAATGTAATGATGAGCGTCATGGGGTGTTGTGATGATAATTTTATGCAACATTTTTATTACCCGGGTTTGGAGCATTGTGATGACAGAGGTCATGGAGCATTTTGATTTCATTGTGTTGACACTAGCCTGAAGCATTATGATGATGGGCATGGTGCCTTGTGATGACAAGGTTCATGGTGCATTGAGATGAAAAGGGGCATGGAGCATTGTGATTAGAGGGGTCTTGGAGCATTGTGATGACAAGGGCATGGATCATTGTGATGAGAAGTACATGGAACATTCTGATGACATGCGTCATGGAGTTTTTTGATGACAAGGGCATGGAGCATTGTGATTGTAGGGGTCTTCGAGCACTGTGATGAGAAGGGCATGGAGCATTGTGATGAGAAGTCCATGGAACATTCTGATGTCATGTGTCATGGAGCTTTGTGATGTCAACTGCATGGAGCATTGTGATTACAGGTGTCTTGGAGCTTTGCGAGGAAAAGGGCATGGATAATTGTGATGAAAAAGGCATGGAGCCTTGTCATGACAGGGTTCATGGAGCATACTGACGACAAGTGTCAGGGAGCCTTGTGATGACACGTGTATTAAGAATAGTGACGACAAAGGTCATGAAGCATTGTGATGAGAAGCCCTTGGATAAATGTGATGATGAGCGTCATGGGGTGTTGTGATGATAAGAGTTATGCAACATTGTTATTACCCGGGTTTGGAGCATTGTGATGACAGAGGTCATGGAGCATTTTGATTTCATTGTGTTGACAATAGCCTGAAGCATTATGATGATGGGCATGGTGCCTTGTGATGACAGGGTTCATGGAGCATTGAGATTAAAAGGGGGCATGGAGCATTGTGATTACAGAGGTCTTGGAGCATTGTGATGACAAAGGCATGGAGCATTGTGATGAGAAGTCCATGGAACATTCTGATGACATGCGTCATGGAGCTTTGTGATGACAATTGCATGGAGCATTGTGATTACAGGGGTCTTGGAGCTATGCGATGAAAATGGCATGGATCATTGTGATGAAAATGGCATGGAGCCTTGTCATGACAGGGATCATGGAGCATACTGACGACAAGTGTCAGGGATCATTGTGATGACATGTTTATTGAGAATTGTGATGACAAAGTTCATGGAGCATTGTGATGAGAAGACCATGGATAATTGTGATGATGAGCGTCATGGGGTGTTGTGATGATAAGTGTTATGCAACATTGTGATCACCAGGGTTTGGAGCATTGTGATGACAGAGGTCATGGAGCATTTTGATTTCATTGTGATGACAATAGCCTGAAGCTTTATGATGATGGGCATGGTGCATTGTGATGACAGGGTTCATGGTGCATTGAAATGAAAAGGAGCATCGAACATTGTGATTACAGGGGTCTTGGAGCATTGTGATGACAAGGGCATGGAGCATTGTGATGAGAAGTCCATGGAACAATCTGATGACATGCGTCATGGAGCTTTGTGATGACAAGTGCATGGAGCATTGTGATTACAGGAGTCTTGGAGCCTTGCAAGGAAAAGGGCATGGATCATTGTGATGAAAAAGGAATGGAGCCTTGTCATGACAGTGTTCATGGAGCATACTGACCACAAGTGTCAGGGAGCATTGTGATGACAAGTGTATTGAGAATTGTGATGACAATGGTCATGGAGCATTGTGATGAGAAGACCATGGATAGATGTAATGATGAGCGTCATGGGGTGTTGGGATGATAATGTTATGCAACATTTTTATTACCCGGGTTTGGAGCATTGTGATGACAGAGGTCATGGAGCATTTTGATTTCATTGTGTTGACAATAGCCTGAAGCATTATGATAATGGGCATGGTGCCTTGTGATGACAGGGTTCATGGAGCTTTGAGATGAAAACGGGCATGGAGCATTGTGATTAGAGGGGTCTTGGAGCATTGTGATGACAAGGGCATGGAGCATTGTGATGAGAAGTCCATGGAACATTCTGATCACATGCGTCATGGAGATTTGTGATGACAAGGGCATGGAGCATTGTGATTACAGGGGTCTTGGAGCATTGTGATGAAAAGGGCATGGATCATTGTGATGAAACAGGCATGGAGCCTTGTCATGACAGGGTTCATGGAGCATACTGACGACAAGTGTCAGGGAGCATTGTGATGACAAAAGTATTGAGAAATGTGATAACAATGTTCATGGAGCATTGTGGTGAGAAGCCCATGGATAACTGTTATGATGAGCATCATGGGGTGTTGTGATGATAAGTGTTATGCTACATTGTGATCACCAGGGTTTGGAGCATTGTGATGACAGAGGTCATGGAGCATTTTGATTTCATTGTGATGACAATAGCCTGAAGCATTATGACGATAGGCATGGTGCATTTTGATGACAGGGTTCATTGAGCATTGAGATGAAAATGGGCATGGAGCATTGTGATTAGAGGGGTCTTGGAGCATTGTGATGAAAAGGGCATGGATCATTGTGATGAAAAAGGCATGGAGCCTTGTCATGACAGGGTTCATGGATCATACTGACGACAAAGGTCAGGGAGCATTGTGATGACAAGTTTATTGAGAATTGTGATGACAAATGTCATGGAGCATTGTGAAGAGAAGACCATGGATAACTGTGATGATGAGCATCATGGGGTGATGTGATGATAAGTGTTATGCAACCTTGTGTTCACCAGGGTTTGGAGCATTGTGATGACAGAGGTCATGGAGCATTTTGATTTCATTGTGTTGACAATAGGCTGAAGCATTATGACGATGGGAATGGTGCCTTGTGATGACAGGGTTCACTGAGCATTGAGATGAAAAGGGGCTTGGAGCACTGTGATGAGAAGTCCATGGAACATTCTGATCACATGCGTCATGGAGTTTTGTGATGACAAGGGCATGGAGCATTGTGATTATAGGGGTCTTGGAGCACTGTGATGAAAAGGGCATGGATGATTGTGATGAAAAAGGCATGGAGCCTTGTCATGACAGGGTTAATGGAGCATACTGACGACAAGTGTCAGGGAGCATTGTGATGACTAGTGTATTGAGAATTGTGATGACAATGGTCATGGAGCATTGTGATGAGAAGACCATGGATAAATGTAATGATGAGCGTCATGGGGTGTTGTGATGATAATTTTATGCAACATTTTTATTACCCGGGTTTGGAGCATTGTGATGACAGAGGTCATGGAGCATTTTGATTTCATTGTGTTGACACTAGCCTGAAGCATTATGATGATGGGCATGGTGCCTTGTGATGACAAGGTTCATGGTGCATTGAGATGAAAAGGGGTATGGAGCATTGTGATTAGAGGGGTCTTGGAGCATTGTGATGACAAGGGCATGGATCATTGTGATGAGAAGTCCATGGAACATTCTGATGACATGCGTCATGGAGTTTTTTGATGACAAGGGCATGGAGCATTGTGATTGTAGGGGTCTTCGAGCACTGTGATGAGAAGGGCATGGAGCATTGTGATGAGAAGTCCATGGAACATTCTGATGTCATGTGTCATGGAGCTTTGTGATGTCAACTGCATGGAGCATTGTGATTACAGGAGTCTTGGAGCTTTGCGAGGAAAAGGGCATGGATAATTGTGATGAAAAAGGCATGGAGCCTTGTCATGACAGGGTTCATGGAGCATACTGACGACAAGTGTCAGGGAGCCTTGTGATGACACGTGTATTAAGAATAGTGACGACAAAGGTCATGAAGCATTGTGATGAGAAGCCCTTGGATAAATGTGATGATGAGCGTCATGGGGTGTTGTGATGATAAGAGTTATGCAACATTGTTATTACCCGGGTTTGGAGCATTGTGATGACAGAGGTCATGGAGCATTTTGATTTCATTGTGTTGACAATAGCCTGAAGCATTATGATGATGGGCATGGTGCCTTGTGATGACAGGGTTCATGGAGCATTGAGATTAAAAGGGGGCATGGAGCATTGTGATTACAGAGGTCTTGGAGCATTGTGATGACAAAGGCATGGAGCATTGTGATGAGAAGTCCATGGAACATTCTGATGACATGCGTCATGGAGCTTTGTGATGACAATTGCATGGAGCATTGTGATTACAGGGGTCTTGGAGCTATGCGATGAAAATGGCATGGATCATTGTGATGAAAATGGCATGGAGCCTTGTCATGACAGGGATCATGGAGCATACTGACGACAAGTGTCAGGGATCATTGTGATGACATGTTTATTGAGAATTGTGATGACAAAGTTCATGGAGCATTGTGATGAGAAGACCATGGATAATTGTGATGATGAGCGTCATGGGGTGTTGTGATGATAAGTGTTATGCAACATTGTGATCACCAGGGTTTGGAGCATTGTGATGACAGAGGTCATGGAGCATTTTGATTTCATTGTGATGACAATAGCCTGAAGCTTTATGATGATGGGCATGGTGCATTGTGATGACAGGGTTCATGGTGCATTGAAATGAAAAGGAGCATCGAACATTGTGATTACAGGGGTCTTGGAGCATTGTGATGACAAGGGCATGGAGCATTGTGATGAGAAGTCCATGGAACAATCTGATGACATGCGTCATGGAGCTTTGTGATGACAAGTGCATGGAGCATTGTGATTACAGGAGTCTTGGAGCCTTGCAAGGAAAAGGGCATGGATCATTGTGATGAAAAAGGAATGGAGCCTTGTCATGACAGTGTTCATGGAGCATACTGACCACAAGTGTCAGGGAGCATTGTGATGACAAGTGTATTGAGAATTGTGATGACAATGGTCATGGAGCATTGTGATGAGAAGACCATGGATAGATGTAATGATGAGCGTCATGGGGTGTTGGGATGATAATGTTATGCAACATTTTTATTACCCGGGTTTGGAGCATTGTGATGACAGAGGTCATGGAGCATTTTGATTTCATTGTGTTGACAATAGCCTGAAGCATTATGATAATGGGCATGGTGCCTTGTGATGACAGGGTTCATGGAGCTTTGAGATGAAAACGGGCATGGAGCATTGTGATTAGAGGGGTCTTGGAGCATTGTGATGACAAGGGCATGGAGCATTGTGATGAGAAGTCCATGGAACATTCTGATCACATGCGTCATGGAGATTTGTGATGACAAGGGCATGGAGCATTGTGATTACAGGGGTCTTGGAGCATTGTGATGAAAAGGGCATGGATCATTGTGATGAAACAGGCATGGAGCCTTGTCATGACAGGGTTCATGGAGCATACTGACGACAAGTGTCAGGGAGCATTGTGATGACAAAAGTATTGAGAAATGTGATAACAATGTTCATGGAGCATTGTGGTGAGAAGCCCATGGATAACTGTTATGATGAGCATCATGGGGTGTTGTGATGATAAGTGTTATGCTACATTGTGATCACCAGGGTTTGGAGCATTGTGATGACAGAGGTCATGGAGCATTTTGATTTCATTGTGATGACAATAGCCTGAAGCATTATGACGATGGGCATGGTGCATTTTGATGACAGGGTTCATTGAGCATTGAGATGAAAATGGGCATGGAGCATTGTGATTAGAGGGGTCTTGGAGCATTGTGATGAAAAGGGCATGGATCATTGTGATGAAAAAGGCATGGAGCCTTGTCATGACAGGGTTCATGGATCATACTGACGACAAAGGTCAGGGAGCATTGTGATGACAAGTTTATTGAGAATTGTGATGACAAATGTCATGGAGCATTGTGAAGAGAAGACCATGGATAACTGTGATGATGAGCATCATGGGGTGATGTGATGATAAGTGTTATGCAACCTTGTGTTCACCAGGGTTTGGAGCATTGTGATGACAGAGGTCATGGAGCATTTTGATTTCATTGTGTTGACAATAGGCTGAAGCATTATGACGATGGGAATGGTGCCTTGTGATGACAGGGTTCACTGAGCATTGAGATGAAAAGGGGCTTGGAGCACTGTGATGAGAAGTCCATGGAACATTCTGATCACATGCGTCATGGAGTTTTGTGATGACAAGGGCATGGAGCATTGTGATTATAGGGGTCTTGGAGCACTGTGATGAAAAGGGCATGGATGATTGTGATGAAAAATGCATGGAGCCTTGTCATGACAGGGTTAATGGAGCATACTGACGACAAGTGTCAGGGAGCATTGTGATGACAAGTGTATTGAGAATTGTGATGACAATGGTCATGGAGCATTGTGATGAGAAGACCATGGATAAATGTAATGATGAGCGTCATGGGGTGTTGTGATGATAATTTTATGCAACATTTTTATTACCCGGGTTTGGAGCATTGTGATGACAGAGGTCATGGAGCATTTTGATTTCATTGTGTTGACACTAGCCTGAAGCATTATGATGATGGGCATGGTGCCTTGTGATGACAAGGTTCATGGTGCATTGAGATGAAAAGGGGTATGGAGCATTGTGATTAGAGGGGTCTTGGAGCATTGTGATGACAAGGGCATGGATCATTGTGATGAGAAGTCCATGGAACATTCTGATGACATGCGTCATGGAGTTTTTTGATGACAAGGGCATGGAGCATTGTGATTGTAGGGGTCTTCGAGCACTGTGATGAGAAGGGCATGGAGCATTGTGATGAGAAGTCCATGGAACATTCTGATGTCATGTGTCATGGAGCTTTGTGATGTCAACTGCATGGAGCATTGTGATTACAGGAGTCTTGGAGCTTTGCGAGGAAAAGGGCATGGATAATTGTGATGAAAAAGGCATGGAGCCTTGTCATGACAGGGTTCATGGAGCATACTGACGACAAGTGTCAGGGAGCCTTGTGATGACACGTGTATTAAGAATAGTGACGACAAAGGTCATGAAGCATTGTGATGAGAAGCCCTTGGATAAATGTGATGATGAGCGTCATGGGGTGTTGTGATGATAAGAGTTATGCAACATTGTTATTACCCGGGTTTGGAGCATTGTGATGACAGAGGTCATGGAGCATTTTGATTTCATTGTGTTGACAATAGCCTGAAGCATTATGATGATGGGCATGGTGCCTTGTGATGACAGGGTTCATGGAGCATTGAGATTAAAAGGGGGCATGGAGCATTGTGATTACAGAGGTCTTGGAGCATTGTGATGACAAAGGCATGGAGCATTGTGATGAGAAGTCCATGGAACATTCTGATGACATGCGTCATGGAGCTTTGTGATGACAATTGCATGGAGCATTGTGATTACAGGGGTCTTGGAGCTATGCGATGAAAATGGCATGGATCATTGTGATGAAAATGGCATGGAGCCTTGTCATGACAGGGATCATGGAGCATACTGACGACAAGTGTCAGGGATCATTGTGATGACATGTTTATTGAGAATTGTGATGACAAAGTTCATGGAGCATTGTGATGAGAAGACCATGGATAATTGTGATGATGAGCGTCATGGGGTGTTGTGATGATAAGTGTTATGCAACATTGTGATCACCAGGGTTTGGAGCATTGTGATGACAGAGGTCATGGAGCATTTTGATTTCATTGTGATGACAATAGCCTGAAGCTTTATGATGATGGGCATGGTGCATTGTGATGACAGGGTTCATGGTGCATGGAAATGAAAAGGAGCATCGAACATTGTGATTACAGGGGTCTTGGAGCATTGTGATGACAAGGGCATGGAGCATTGTGATGAGAAGTCCATGGAACAATCTGATGACATGCGTCATGGAGCTTTGTGATGACAAGTGCATGGAGCATTGTGATTACAGGAGTCTTGGAGCCTTGCAAGGAAAAGGGCATGGATCATTGTGATGAAAAAGGAATGGAGCCTTGTCATGACAGTGTTCATGGAGCATACTGACCACAAGTGTCAGGGAGCATTGTGATGACAAGTGTATTGAGAATTGTGATGACAATGGTCATGGAGCATTGTGATGAGAAGACCATGGATAAATGTAATGATGAGCGTCATGGGGTGTTGGGATGATAATGTTATGCAACATTTTTATTACCCGGGTTTGGAGCATTGTGATGACAGAGGTCATGGAGCATTTTGATTTCATTGTGTTGACAATAGCCTGAAGCATTATGATAATGGGCATGGTGCCTTGTGATGACAGGGTTCATGGAGCTTTGAGATGAAAACGGGCATGGAGCATTGTGATTAGAGGGGTCTTGGAGCATTGTGATGACAAGGGCATGGAGCATTGTGATGAGAAGTCCATGGAACATTCTGATCACATGCGTCATGGAGATTTGTGATGACAAGGGCATGGAGCATTGTGATTACAGGGGTCTTGGAGCATTGTGATGAAAAGGGCATGGATCATTGTGATGAAACAGGCATGGAGCCTTGTCATGACAGGGTTCATGGAGCATACTGACGACAAGTGTCAGGGAGCATTGTGATGACAAAAGTATTGAGAAATGTGATAACAATGTTCATGGAGCATTGTGGTGAGAAGCCCATGGATAACTGTTATGATGAGCATCATGGGGTGTTGTGATGATAAGTGTTATGCTACATTGTGATCACCAGGGTTTGGAGCATTGTGATGACAGAGGTCATGGAGCATTTTGATTTCATTGTGATGACAATAGCCTGAAGCATTATGACGATGGGCATGGTGCATTTTGATGACAGGGTTCATTGAGCATTGAGATGAAAATGGGCATGGAGCATTGTGATTAGAGGGGTCTTGGAGCATTGTGATGAAAAGGGCATGGATCATTGTGATGAAAAAGGCATGGAGCCTTGTCATGACAGGGTTCATGGATCATACTGACGACAAAGGTCAGGGAGCATTGTGATGACAACTGTATTGAGAATTGTGATGACAAAGGTCATGCAGCATTGTGATGAGAAGACCATGGATAACTGTGATGATGAGCGTCATGGGGTGTTGTGATGATAAGTGTTATGCAACATTGTGATCACCAGGGTTTGGAGCATTGTGATGAGAGAGGTCATGGAGCATTTTGATTTCATTGGGATGACAATAGCCTGAAGCATTATGAGGATGGGCATGGTGCATTGTGATGACAGGGTTCATGGAGCATTCAGATGAAAAGGGCCATGGAGCATTGTGATTACAGGGTTCTTGGAGCATTGTGATGACAAGGGCATGGAGCATTGTGATGAGAAATCCATGGAACATTCTGATCACATGCGTCATGGAGCTTTGTGATGACAAGGGTATGGAGCATTGTGATTATAGGGGTCTTGGAGCACTGTGATGAAAACGGCATGGATTATTGTGATGAAAAAGGCATGGAGCCTTGTCATGACAGGGTTCATGGAGCATACTGACGACAAGGGTCAGGGAGCATTGTGAGGACAAGTGTATTGAGAATTGTGATGACAAAGTTCATGGAGCATTGTGATGAGAAGACCATGGATAAATGTAATGATGAGCGTCATGGGGTGTTGTGATGATAATTGTTATGCAATATTGTTATTACCCGTGTTTGGAGCATTGTGATGACAGAGGTCATGGAGCATTTTGATTTCATTGTTTTGACAATAGCCTGAAGCATTATGATGATGGGCATGATGCCTTGTGATGACAGGGTTCATGGTGCATTGAGATGAAAGGGGCATGGAGCATTGTGCTTACAGGGTTCTTGGAGCATTGTGATGACAAGGCCATGGAGCATTATGACGAGAAGTCCATGGAACATTCTGATGACATGCGTCATGGAGCTTTGTGATGACAAGGGCATGGAGCATTGTGATTATAGTGGTCTTGGAGCACTGTGATGACAAAGTTCATGGAGCATTGTGATGAGAAGACCATGGATAAATGTAATGATCAGCATCATGGGGTGTTGTGATGATAAGTGTTATGCTACATTGTGATCACCAGGGTTTGGAGCATTGTGATGAGAGAGGTCATGGAGCATTTTGATTTCATTGGGATGACAATAGCCTGAAGCATTATGATGATGGGCATGGTGCATTGTGATGACAGGGTTCATGGAGCATTGAGATGAAAAGGGGGCATGGAGCATTGTGATTACAGAGGTCTTGGAGCATTGTGATTACAAAAGCATGGAGCATTGTGATGAGAAATCCATGGAACATTCTGATGACATGCGTCATGGAGCTTTGTGATGACAAATGCATGGAGCATTGTGATTACAGGAGTCTTGGAGCATTGCAAGGAAAAGGGCATGGATCATTATGATGAAAAAGGCATGGATCCTTGTCATGGCAGTGTTCATGGAGCATACTGACCACAAGTGTCAGGGAGCATTGTGATGACAAGTGTATTGAGAATTCTGATGACAATGGTCAGGGAGCATTGTGATGAGAAGACCATGGATAAATGTGATGATGAGCGTCATGGGGTTTTGTGATGATAAGTGTTATGCAACATTGTTATTACCCTGGTTTGGAGCATTGTGATGACAGAGGTCATGGAGCATTTTGATTTCATTGTGTTGACAATAGCCTGAAGCATCATGATGATGTGCATGGTGCCTTGTGATGACAGGGTTTATGGAGCTTTGAGATGAAAAGGGGCATGGAGCATTGTGATTAGAGCGGTCTTGGAGCATTTTGATGACAAGGGCATGGAGCATTGTGATGAGAAGTCCATGGAACATTCTGATCACATGCGTCATGGTGATTTGTGATGACAAGGTCATGGAGCATTGTGATTACAGGGGTCTTGGAACACTGTGATGAAAAGGGCATGGATCATTGTGATGAAAAAGGCATGGAGCCTTGTCATGACAGGGTTCATGGAGCATACTGATGACAAGTGTCAGGGAGCCTTGTGATGACAAGTGTATTGAGAAATGTGATAACAAAGTTCATGGAGCATTGTGGTGAGAAGCCCATGGATAATTGTGATGATGAGCATCATGGTGTGTTGTGATGATAAGTGTTATGCAACATTGTGATCACCAGGTTTTGGAGCATTGTGATGACAGAGGTCATGGAGCATTTTGATTTCATTGTGATGACAATAGCCTGAAGCATTATGACGATGGGCATGGTGCATTGTGATGACAGGGTTCATTGAGCATTGAGATGAAAATGGGCATGGAACATTTTGATTAGAGGGGTCTTGGAGCATTGTGATGACAAGGGCATGGAGCATTGTGATGAGAAGTCCATGGAACATTCTGATCACATGCCTCATGGAGCATTGTGATTACAAGAGCATGGAGCATTGTGATGACAGGGTTCATAGTTCATTGAGATGAAAAGGGGCATGGATCATTGTGATTACAGGGGTGTTGGAGCATTGTGATGACAAGGGCATGGAGAATTGTGATGAGAATTCCATGGAACATTCTGATGACATGCGTCATGGAGCTTTGTGATGACAAGGGCATGAAGCATTGTGATTACAGGGGTCTTGGAGCATTGCGTTGAAAAGTGCTTGGATCATTGTGATGAAAATGTCATGGAGCCTTGTCATGACAGGGTTCATGGAGTATACTGACGACAAGTGTCAGGAAGCATTGTGATGACAAGTGTATTGAGAAATGTGCTGACAAATGTCATGGAGGACTGTGATGAGAAGACCATGGATAATTGTGATGATGAGCGTCAAGGGGTGATGTGATGATACGTGTTATGTAACATTGTGATCACCAGGGTTTGGAGCATTGTGATGACAGAGGTCATGGAGCATTTTGATTTCATTGTGATGACAATAACCTCAAGCATTATGACGATGGGCATGGTGCATTGTGATGACAGGGTTCATTGAGCATTGAGATGAAAATGTGCATGGAGCATTGTGATTAGAGGCGTCTTGGAACATTGTGATGACAAGGGCATGGAGCATTGTGATGAGAAGTCCATGGAATATTCTGATCACATACGTCATGGAGCATTGTGATTACAGGCGTCTTGGAGCACTGTGAACAAAAGGGCATGGATCATTGTGAAGAAAAAGGCATGGAGCCTTGTCATGACAGGGTTCATGGAGCATACTGACGACAAGTGTCAGGGAGCATTGGGATGACCATTTTATTGAGAATTGTGATGAAAAACGTCATGGAGCATTGTGATGAGAAGACCATGGATAATTGTGATGATGAGCGTCATGGGGTGTTGTAATGATAAGTGTTATGCTACATTGTGATCACCAGGGTTTGGAGCATTGTGATGACAGAGGTCATGGAGCATTTTGATTTCAGTGTGATGACAGTAGCCTGAAGCATTATGACAATGGGCATGGTGCATTGTGATGACAGGGTTCATGGAGCATTGAGATGAAAATGGGCATGGAGCATTGTGATTACAGGTGTCTTGGAGCATTGTGATGACAAGGGCATGGAGCATTGTGATGAGAAGTCCATGGCACATTCTGATGACATGAGTCATGGAGCGTTGTGATGACAAGGGCATGGAGCATTGTGATTACAGGGGTCTTGGAGCATTGTGATGAAAAGGGCATGGATCATTTTGATGAAAAAGGCATGGAGCCTTGTCATGACAGGGTTCATGGAGCATACTGACGACAAGTGTCAGGGAGACTTGTGATGACACGTGTATTAAGAATTGTGACGACAAAGGTCATGGAGAATTGTGATGAAAAGACCTTGGATAAATGTGATGATGAGCGTCATGGGGTGTTGTGATGATAAGTGTTATGCAACTTTGTTATTACCCGGGTTTGGGGCATTGTGATGACAGAGGTCATGGAGCATTTTGATTTCATTGTGTTGACAATAGCCTGAAGCATTATGATGATGGGCATGGTGCCTTGTGATGACAGGGTTCATGGAGCATTGAGATGAAAAGGGGGCATGGAGCATTGTGATTACAGAGGTCTTGGAGCATTGTGATGACAAGGGCATGGAGCATTGTGATGAGAAGTCCATGGAACATTCTGATGACATGCGTCATGGAGCTTTGTGATGACAAGTGCATGGAGCATTGTGATTACAGGGGTCTTGGAGCATTGTGATGAAAAGGGCAGGGATCATTGTGATGAAAAAGGCATGGAGCCTTGTCATGACAGGGTTCATGGAGCATACTGACGACAAGTGTCAGGGATCATTGTGATGACATGTGTATTGAGAATTGTGATGACAAAGTTCATGGAGCCTTGTGATGAGAAGACCTTGGATAAATGTGATGATGAGCGTCATGGGGTGTTGTGATGATAAGTGTTATGCAACTTTGTTATTACCCGGGTTTGGAGCATTGTGATGACACAGGTCATGGAGCATTTTGATTTCATTGTGTTGACAATAGCCTGAAGCATTATGATGATGGGCATGGTGCCTTGTGATGACAGGGTTCATGGAGCATTGAGATGAAATGTGGCATGGAGCATTGTGATTACAGGGGTCTTGGAGAATTGTGATGACAAGGGCATGGAGCATTGTGATGAGAAGTCCATGGAACATTGTGATGATATGTGTCATGCAGCTTTGTGATGACAAGGGCATGGAGCATTGTGATGACAGGGTTCATAGTTCATTGAGATGAAAAGGGGCATGGAGCATTGTGATTACAGGGGTCTTGGAGCATTGTCATGACAAGGGCATGGATCATTGTGATGAGAAGTCCATGGAACATTCTGATGACATGCGTCATGGAGCTTTGTGATGACAAGGGCATGCAGCATTGTGATTACAGGAGTCTTGGAACATTGCGATGAAAAGGGCTTGGATCATTGTGATGAAAAAGTCATGGAGGCTTGTCATGACAGTGTTCATGGAGCATACTGACGACAAGTGTCAGGAAGCATTGTGATGACAAGTGAATTGAGAATTGTGATGACAAAGGTCATGGAGCACTGTGATGAGAAGACCATGGATAATTGTGATGATGAGCGTCAAGGGGTGATGTGATGATAAGTGTTATGTAACATTGTGATCACCAGGGTTTGGAGAATTGTGATGACAGAGGTCATGGAGCATTTTGATTTCATTGTGATGACAATAGCCTGAAGCATTATGACGATAGGCATGGTGCATTGTGATGACAGGGTTCATGGAGCATGGAGATGAAAAGGGGCATGGAGCATTGTGATTATAGGTGTCTTGGAGCATTGTGATGACAAGGGAATGGAGCATTGTGTTGGGAAGTCCTTGGAACATTCTGATGACATGCGTCATGGAGCTCTGTGAAGACAAGTGCATGGAGCATTGTGATTACAGGGGTCTTGGAGCACTGTGATGACAAGGGCATGGAGAATTGTGATGAGAAGTCCATGGAACATTCTGATGACATGCGTCATGGAGATTTGTGATGATAAGGGCATGGTGCATTGTGATTACAGGGGTCTTGGAGCACTGTGATGAAAAGGGCATGGATCATTCTGATGAAAAAGGCATGGATCCTTGTAATAACAGGGTTCATGGAGCATACTGACGACAAGTGTCAGGGAGCATTGTGATGACAAGTGTATTGAGAATTGTGATGAGAAAGGTCATGGAACATTGTGATGACAAGTGCATGGAGCATTGTGTTTGGAAGTCCAAGGAACATTCTGGTGACATGCGTCATGGAGGTTTGTGATGATAAGGTCATGGGATATTGTGAAGACAGGTGTCAGGGACATTGTGATGACATATGTCATGGCCCATGGCGATGACAATGGCATGGAGCTTTGTGATACCAAATGTAATGGAGGATTGTGATGACAAATATAATGGAGCATTGTGATGATTAGGGTTTGGAGCATTATGATGACAAGGGCCATTGAAAATTTTGATGACAAGGTCTTGAAGCATTGTGATGACAAGGTCCTGGAGCATTGTGATGACAAAACCATGGAGCCTTGTGATGACAAGTCTCATGGAGCATACTGATGAAAAGGGGAATGGAGCATTGTGATTACAGGGGTCTTGGAACTTTGTGAAGACAAGGGCATGGAGCATTGTGAGGAGAAGACCAAGGAGCATTCTGATGGCATGCATCATTGAACTTTGTGATGACAATTGCATGGACCATTGTGATTACATGGGACTTGGAGCATTGGAATAAAAATGTCATGGATCATTGTGATGAAAAAGGCATTGAGCTTTGTCATGACAGGCGTCAAGGAGCATACAGACAACAAGTGTCAGGGAGCATGTTGATGACAAGTGTATTGAGCATTGTGATGACGAAGGTCATGGAGCATTGTGATGAGAAGACCATGGATAATTGTGATGACGAGCATCATGGGGCATTGTGATGACAAGTGTTATGGAATACTGTGATCACAAGGTTTTGGAGCATTGTTATGACAGAGGTCATGGCACATTTTGATTTCGTTGTAATGACAATAGCATGAAGCATTATGATGATGGGCATGGTGCATTGTGATGACAGGGTTCATGGATCATTGAGATGAAAAGGGGCATAGTGCATTGTGATTACAGTGTTCTTGGATCATTGTGATGACAAGGGTCATGGAGTCTTGTGATGACAAGGCCATGGAACATCGTGATGGCAGGGGTCATGGAGCATTGTTATGACAGGGGTAATGGAGCATTATGATGGCAAGGGCATGGAGCATTGTGATGAGAAGGCCATGGAGCATTCTGATTACATGTGTCATGGAGCTATGTGAAGACAAGGGTATGGAGCAATGTGATGAGAGCGTTCATGAAGCATTGTGATGACAATGACATGGAGCATTGTGATGCCAAGGGTCATGGATCTTTTTGATGACAAAGGTCATTGAGCATTTTGATGGCAAGGGCTTTGTGCATTGTGATGAGAAGGGCAGGAAGCATTCTGATGACTAGGTCATGGAGCAATTTGATGAAAAGTGTCATGGAACATTTTGATGACAGGTGTTATGGAACATTGTGATGTCAGGGGTCATCGAACATTGTGATGATAAGTGCATGTAGCATTGTGACGACAGGAGTCATGGAACATTGTGATGACAGGGGTAAGGGAGTATTGTGACAAATAGTGATGTAGCATTGTGATATCAGTGGTGAGAGAGCATTTTGAGGAGAAGTGCACGGAGCATTGTTCTGACAAATTTTATGGAGCATTGTGATGACAATGTTGTGGAGCACTGTGATGACAAGCCTATGGTGCACTGTGATGACATGTGTCATGGAGCATTGTGCTGACAAGCACATGGAGCATTGTGATGACAAGGGTCATGGAGCATTGTGCTGAGAAAGGCATAGTGCATTGTAATGACAAGGGTCAAAGAGCATTGTGATGAAATGTTCATGGAGAATTGTGGTTAAAAAGGTCACAGAGACTGATGATGACGAAGGCATGGACCATTGTGATGACATGTGTCATGGAGCACTGTGATGACAGGGGTCAAGGAGCATTGTGAATACAGGGGTCATGGAGCATTGGGATGACAAGGGCATGGATCATTGTGATGACAAGGGTCATGGAGCACTGGGCTGAAAATGTTCATGGAGAGTTGTGATGACAGGTGTCATGTAGCATTGTGCCCACAAGGGAATGGAGCATTGTGATGACAAGAGTCCCGGATCATTGTGTTGTCAGGTGTCATGGAGTGTTGTGATGACCGTGGTCATGGAGCATTGTGATGATATTGGCAATGGAGCATTGTGATGAGAAGGTCGTGGA
This sequence comes from Mesoplodon densirostris, assembly GCF_025265405.1. Lineage (NCBI taxonomy): Eukaryota > Metazoa > Chordata > Mammalia > Artiodactyla > Ziphiidae > Mesoplodon > Mesoplodon densirostris. Next base: position 11,366,998 of record NW_026778196.1, read on the forward strand.
GCATTGGGCAGAAAATGTTCATGGATTATTGTGATGACAGGGGTCATGGAGCATTGTGATGACAAGGGAATGGATCATGGTGATGTCAAGGTCCTGGAACATTGTGATGAGAAGACCATGGAGACTTGTGATGGCAAGTCTCATGGAGCATTCTGATGAAAAGGGGCATGGAGCATTGTGATTACAGGAGACTTGTGATGGCAAGTCTCATGGAGCATTCTGATGAAAAGGGGCATGGAGCATTGTGATCACAGGGGTCTTGGAGCATTGTTATGACTAGGGCATAGAGCATTGTGATGAGAATGCCATGGAGCATTCTGATGACATGCATTATGGAGATTTGTGATGACAAGGGCATGGAGCATTGTGATTACAGGGACCTTGGAGCATTGTGATGAAATGGTCATGGATCATTGTGATGAAAAATGCATGGAAACTTGTCATGACAGGGTTCAAGGAGCATACTGACGACAAGGTTCAGGGAGCATTGTGATGACAAGTGTATTGAGCATTGTGATGACAAAGATCATGGAGCATTGTGATGAGAAGACCATGGATAATTGTGATGATGAGCGTCATGGGGTGTTTTGCTGATACGTGTTATGCAACATTGTGATCACAAGGGTTTGGAACATTATGATGACAGAGGTAATGCAGAATATTGATTTCATTGTGATGACAATAGCCTGAAGCATTATGATGATGGGCATGGTGCATTGTGATGACAGGGTTCATGGAGCATTGAGATGAAAAGGGGCATGGAGCATTGTGATGACAAGGGTCTTGGAGCATTGTGATGACAGATTTCTTGGAGCATTGAGATGAAATGGGGCATGGAGCATTGTGATGACAAGGGTCTTGGAGCATTGTGATGACAAGGGCATGGAGCATTGTGATGAGAAGGCCATGGAACATTCTGATGACATGCGTCATGGAGCTTTTTGATGACAAGGGCATGGAGCATTGTGATATCAGGGGTCTTGAGCATTGTGATGAGAATTATCATGGAACCTTGTGATGACTAGGCCGTGGATCATTGTGATGGCAGGTGTCATGGTGCATTGTGATGGCAGGTGTCATGGTGCATTTTTATGACAGGGGTAATGGAGCATTGTGATGAGAAGGGTATAGAAATTTGGTCTGAAATGCTTCATGGATTATTGTGATGAGAGTGGGCATGGAGCATTGTGATGACAAGTGTCACGGAGCTGTGTGATGACAAGGGCATGGAGCAATGTGATGAGAGGGTTCATGGAGCATTGTGATGACAATGACATGGAGCATTGTGATGCCAAGGGTCTTGGAGCTTTGTGATGACAAGTCATGGAGCATTTGATGAGAAGGGCAGGGAATATTTTGTTGACCGGGTCATGCAGCAATTTGATAAAAAGTGTAATGGAACATTTTGATGGCAGTGGTTATAGAACATTGTGATGGCAGGGGTCTTGGAGCTTTGGGATGGAAAGGGTCATTGAGCATTTTGATGACAGGACTTATGGAACATTGTGATGGCAGGGGTCATGGAACATTGTGATGATAAGGGGATGTAGCATTGTGATGACAGTGTCATGGAACATTGTGATTACAAGGACGAGTGTGTATTGTGATGACTATTGATGGAACATTGTGATATCTCTGGTGAGAGAGCATTTTGATGAGAAGTGCATGGACCATTGTGATTACATGGTTTATGGAGCATTGCAATGACAATGTTTGGAACGTTGTGATGAAATGCGCGTGGCACATTGTGATGACAATTGTCATGGAGCATTGTTCTGACAAAGACATGGAGCATTGTGATGACAAGTTTCTCAGAGAATTGTGATGAAAAGTTCATGGAGCATTGTGGTTACAAAGGTCACAGAGCCTTGTGATGACGCGGGCATGGACCATTGTGATGACAAACGTTATGAAGCATTGTGATGACTGGAGTCACGGAGCATTTTGATGACAGTGGTCATGGAGCATTGTGATGACAAGGGCATGGAGCATTGTGATGACAGTGGCATGGAGCATTGGTCTGACAAGTTTCATAGATTATTGTGATGAGAGTGGGCATGGTGCATTGTGATGACAAGGGCATGGAACATTGTGATGATAAGGTCATGGAGTATTGTGAAGACAGGTGTCAGGGAGCATTGTGATGACATATGTCATGGTGCATGGCGATGACAATGGCATGGAGCTTGTGATACCAAATGTAATGGAGGATTGTGATGACAAATAAAATGGAGCATTGTGATGATTAGGGCTTGGAGCATTATGATGACAAGGGCCATTGAAAATTTTGATGACAAGGTCGTGAAGCATTGTGATGACAAGGTCCTGGAGCACTGTGATGACAAAACCATGGAGCATACTGATTAAAAGGGGAATGGAGCATACTGATTAAAAGGGGAATGGAGCATACTGATTAAAAGGGGAATGGAGCATTGTGATTACAGGGGTCTTGGAACATTGTGAAGACAAAGGCATGGAGCATTGTGAGGAGAAGACCAAGGAGCATTCTGATGGCATGCGTCATTGAGCTTTGTGATGACAATGGCATGGACCATTGTGATTACATGGGACTTGGAGCATTGTGATGAAAAGGGCATGGATCATTGTGATGAAAAAGGCATGGAGCCTTGTCATGACAGGGTTCAAGGAGCATACAGACAACAAGTGTCAGGGAGCATGTTGATGACAAGTGTATTGAGCATTGTGATGACGAAGGTCATGGAGCATTGTGATGAGAAGACCATGGATAATTGTGATGACGAGCATCCTGGGGCATTGTGATGACAAGTGTTATGGAATATTGTGATCACAAGGGTTTGGAGCATTGTTATGACAGAGGTCATGGAACATTTTGATTTCGTTGTTATGACAATAGCATGAAGCATTATGATGATGGGCATAGTGCATTGTGATGACAGGGTTCATGGATCATTGAGATGAAAAGGGGCATAGAGCATTGTGATTACAGTGTTCTTGGAGAATTGTGATGAGAAGGGTCATGGAGCCTTGTGATGACAAGGCCATGGAACATCGTGATGGCAGGGGTCATGGAGCATTGTTATGACAGGTGTAATGGAGCATTGTGATGGCCAGGGCTTGGGGCATTGTGATGAGAAGGCCATGGAGCATTCTGATGACATGTGTCATGGAGCTATGTGAAGACAAGGGCATGGAGCAATGTGATGAGAGCGTTCATGGAGCATTGTGATGACAATGACATGGAGCATTGTGATGCCAAGGGTCATGGATCTTTGTGATGACAAAGGTCATGGAGCATTTTGATGGCAAGGGCGTTGTGCATTGTGATGAGAAGGGCAGGGAGCATTCTGATGACAGGGTCATGGAGCAATTTGATGAAAAGTGTCATGGAACATTTTGATGACACGTGTTATGGAACATTGTGATTTCAGGGGTCATCGAACATTGTGATGATAAGTGCATGTAGCATTGTGATGACAGGAGTCATGGAACATTGTGATGACAGGGGTGAGGGAGTATTGTGACAAATAGTGATGTAGCATTGTGATATCAGTGGTGAGAGAGCATTTTGATGAGAAGTGCATGGAACATTGTGATGACAAATTTTATGGAGCATTGTGATGACAATGTTGTGGAGCACTGTGATGACAAGCGCATGGTGCATTGTGATGACATGTGTCATGGAGCATTGTGCTGACAAGCGCATGGAGCATTGTGATGACAAAGGTCATGGAGCATTGTGCTGAGAAAGGCATAGAGCATTGTGATGACAAGGGTCAAAGAGCATTGTGATGAAAAGTTCATGGAGCATTGTGGTTAAATAGGTCACAGAGACTGTTGATGACGAGGGCATGGACCATTGTGATGACAAAGGTCATGAAGCATTGTGATGACTGGAGTCATGGAGCATTGTGATGACAGGGGTCATGGAGCATTGTGAAACAAGGGCATGGAGCATTGTGATGACAAGGGCATGGAACATTGGTCTAATAACTTTCATGGAGTATGGCGATGAGAGTTGGAATGGCACACTGTGATGACAAGGGCATGGAGCATTGTGATGACCAGGTCATGCCGTATTGTGAAGACACGTGTCAGGGAGCATTGTGATCACATATGTAATGGCCCATTTTGATGAGGATGGCATGGAGCATTGTGATGCCAAGTGTCAGGGAGGATTCTGATGACAAAGGTAATGGAGCATTGTGATGACAATGGCTTGGAGCATTGTGATGACAAGGGTCAGGGAGCATTGTGCTGACAAGTGCATGGAAAATTGTGATGACAAGGGTCATGGAGCATTCTGATGACAAGCTTGTGGAGTATTTTGATGACAATGGCATGGAGCATTGTGATGAAAATGGCATGGGTCATTGTGATGAAAAAGGCATGGAGCCTTTTCGTGACAGGATTCAAGGAGCATTCTGATGACAAGTGTCAGGGAGCATTGTGATGACAAGTGTATTGAGAATTGTGGTGACAAAGGTCATGGAGAATTGTGATGAAAAGGGCATGGAGTATTGTGATGACAGGCATCTTGGAGCGTTGTGAGGACAAGTGTTATGCAATATTATGATCACCAGGGTTTGGAGCATTGTGATGACAGAGGTCATGGATCATTTTGATTTCAAGGAGCATGGAGCATTGTGATGACAAGGGCATGAAGCAATGTGATCCCAAAGTTCATGGAGGATTGTTATGACAATGGAAATGGAGTATTGTGATGACAAGTGCATAGAGCATTGTAATGACAAGGTCATGTATCATTTTGCTGACAAAGGCATGGAGCATTGTGATGACATGTGTCATGGAGCACTGTGATGACAAGCGTCAAGGAGCATTGTGAATACATGGGTCATGGAGCATTTGAATGACAAGGGCATCGATCATTGTGATGACAAGGGTCTTGGAGCACTGGGCTGAAAATGTTCATTGAGAGTTGTGGTGACAGTTGTCATTTAGAATTGTGATGACAAGTTAATGGAGCATTATGATGACAAGAGTCCTGGATCATTGTGTTGTCATGTGTCATGGATTGTTGTGATGACAGTGGTCATGGAGCATTGTGATGATATTGGCAATGGAGCATTGTGATGAGAAGGTCGTGGAGCATTGGGCTGAAAATGTTCATGGATTATTGTGATGACAGGGGTCATGGAGCATTGTGATGACAAGGGAATGGATCATGGTGATGTCAAGGTCCTGGAACATTGTGATGAGAAGACCATGGAGACTTGTGATGGCAAGTCTCATGGAGCATTCTGATGAAAAGGGGCATGGGGCATTGTTATTACAGGGGTCTTGGAGCATTGTTATGACTAGGGCATAGAGCATTGTGATGAGAAGGCCATGGAGCATACTGATGACATGCGTCATGGAGTTTTGTGATGACAAGGGTATGGAGCATTGTGATTACAGGGACCTTGGAGCATTGTGATGAAATGGTCATGGATCATTGTGATGAAAAATGCATGGAAACTTGTCATGACAGGGTTCTAGGAGCATACTGACGACAAGGGTCAGGGAGCATTGCGATGACAAGTGTATTGAGCATTGTGATGGCAAAGATCATGGAGCATTGTGATGAGAAGACCATGGATAATTGAGATGATGAGTGTCATGGGGTGTTGTGATGATACGTGTTATGCAACATTGTGATCACAAGGGTTTGGAGCATTATGATGACAGAGGTCATGCAGAATATTGATTTCATTGTGATGACAATAGCCTGAAGCATTATGATGATGGGCATGGTGCATTGTGATGACAGGGTACATGGAGCATTGAGATGAAAAGGGGCATGGAGCATTGTGATTACAAGGGTCTTGGAGCATTGTGATGACAGATTTCATGGAGCACTGAGATGAAATGGGGAATGGAGCATTGTGATGACAAGGGTCTTGGAGCATTGTGATGACAAGGGCATGGAGCATTGTGATGAGAAGGCCATGGAACATTCTGATGACATGCGTCATGGAGCTTTGTGATGACAAGGGCATGGAGCATTGTGATATCAGGGGTCTTGAGCATTGTGATGAGAATTATCATGGAACATTGTGATAACTAGGCCGTGGATCATTGTGATGCCAGGTGTCATGGTGCATTGTGATGGCAGGTGTCATGGTGCATTGTTATGACAGGGGTAATGGAGCATTGTGATGAAAAGGGTATAGAAATTTGGTCTGAAATGTTTCATGGATTATTGTGATGAGAGAGGGCATGGAGCATTGTGATGACAAGGGCACGGAACACTGTGATACATGGGTCATGCAGGACTGTAATGACAAGGGCATGGAGCATTGTGATGAGAAAGGCATTGAGCATTGTGATGACAAGTGTCACGGATCTGTGAGATGACAAGGGCATGGAGCAATGTGATGAGAGGGTTCATGGAGCATTGTGATGACAATGACATGGAGCATTGTGATGCCAAGGGTCTTGGAGCTTTGTGATGACAAGTCATGGAGCATTTTGATGAGAAGGGCAGGGAACATTTTGAGGACCGGGTCATGCAGCAATTTGATAAAAAGTGTAATGGAACATTTTGATGGCAGGGGTTATAGAACATTGTGACGTCAGGGGTCTTGGAGCTTTGGGATGGAAAGGGTCATTGAGCATTTTGATGATAGGGCTTATGAACATTGTGATGGCAGGGGTCATGGAACATTGTTATGATAAGGGGATGTAGCATTGTGATGACAGTGTCATGGAACATTGTGATTACAAGGGTGAGGGAGTATTTTGATGACTACTGATGTAACATTGTGATATGTCTGGTGAGAGAGCATTTTGATGAGAATTACATTGACCATTGTGATTACAAGTTTTATGGAGCATTGCAATGACAACTTGTGGACCGTTGTGATGAACTGCGCGTGGCACATTCTGATGACAATGGTCATGGAGAATCGTTCTGACAAAGAAATGGAGCATTGTGATGACAAGTTTCAGAGAGAATTGTTATGAAATGTTCATGAAGAATTGTGGTTACAAATTTCACAGAGCCTTGTGATGACGGGGGCATGGACCATTGTGATGACAAACGTTATGAAGCATTGTGATGACTGGAGTAATGGAGCATTGTGATGACAGGGGTCATGGAGCCTTGTGATGACAAGGGCATGGAGCATTGTGATGACAGTGGCATGGAGCATTTGTCTGACAAGTTTCACAGATTATTGTGATGAGAGTGGGCATGGTGCATTGTAATGACAAGGGCATGGAGCATTGTGATGATAAGGTCATGGAGTATTGTGAAGAAAGGTGTCAGGGAGCATTGTGAGACATATGTCATGGTCCATGACAATGACAATGGCATGGAGCTTTGTGGTACCAAATGTAATGGTGGATTGTGATGACAAATATAATGGAGCATTGTGATGATTAGGGCTTGGAGCATTATGATGACAAGGGCCATTGAAAATTTTCAGGATAAGGTCGTGAAGCATTGTGATGACAAGGTCCTGGAGCATTGTGATGACAAAACCATGGAGCCTTGTGATGACAAGTCTCAAGGAGCATACTGATTAAAAGGGGAATGGAGCATTGTGATTACAAGGGTCTTGGAACATTGTGAAGACAAGGGCATGGAGCATTGTGAGGAGAAGACCAAGGAGCATTCTGATGACATGCGTCATTGAGCTCTTTGATGACAATTGCATGGACCATTGTGATTACATGGGACTTGGAGCATTGTGATGAAAAGGGCATGGATCATTGTGATGAAAAAGGCATGGAGCCTGGTCATGACAGGGTTCAAGGAGCATACAGACAACAAGTGTCAGGGAGCATGTTGATGACAAGTGTATTGAGCATTGTGATGACGAAGGTCAGGGAGCATTGTGATGAGAAGACCATGGATAATTGTGATGACGATCGTCAAGGGGCATTGTGTTGACAAGTGTTACAGAATATTGTGATCACAAGTGGTTGGAGCATTGTGATGACAGAGGTCATGGATCATTTTGATTTCAAAGAGCATGGAGCATTGTGATGACAAGGGCATGAAGCAATGTGATCCCAAGGTTCATAGAGGATTGTGATGCCAATGGAAATGGAGTATTGTGATGACAAGCGCATAGAGGATTGTAATGACAAGGTCATGTAGCATTTTGCTGACAAAGGCATGGAGCATTGTGATGACATGTGTCATGGACCACTGTGATGACAAGCTTCAAGGAGCATTGTGAATACAGGGGTCATGGAGCATTGGGATGACAAGGGCATGGATCATTGTGATGACAAGCTTCAAGAAGCACTCGGCTGAAAATGTTCATGGAGTGTTGTGATGACAGGTGTCATGGAGCATTGTGACGACTAGGGAATGGAGCATTGTGATGACAAGAATCCCGGATCATTGTGTTGTCAGGTGTCATGGAGTGTTGTGATGACAGTGGTCATGGAGCATTGTGATTATATTGGCCATGGAGCATTGTGATGAGAAGGTTGTGGAGCATTGGGCTGAAAATGTTCATGGATTATTGTGATGACAGGGGTCATGGAACATTGTGAGGACAATGACTTGGAGCATTGTGATGACAAGGGTCAGGGAGCATTGTGCTGACAAGTGCATGGAGAATTGTGATGACAAGGGTCAGGGAGCATTCTGATGACAAGCTTGTGGAGTATTTTGATGACAATGGCATGGAGCATTGTGATGAAAACGGCATGGGGCATTGTGATGAAAAAGGCATGGAGCCTTTTCGTGACAGGTTTCAAGGAGCATTCTGATGACATCTGTCAGGGAACATTGTGATGACAAGTGTAAAGAGGATTGTGGTGACAAAGATCATGGAGCACTGTGATGACAAGAGTCAAGAGCATTGTGAATACAGGCGTCATGGAGCATTGGGATGACAAGGGCATGGATCATTGTGATGGCAAGAGTCATGGATCACTGGGCTGAAAATGTTCATGGAGATTTGTGATGACAGGGTTCATGGAGCATTGTGATGCCTAGGGAATGGAGCATTGTGATCACAAGTGTCCCAGATCATTGTGTTGTCAGGTGTCATGGAGTGTTGTGAGGACTGTGGTCATGGAGCATTGTGATGATATTGGCCATGGAGCATTGTGATGAGAAGGTCGTGGAGCATTGGGCTGACATTTGTTCATGGATTACTGAGATGACAGGGGTCATGTAGCATTGTGATGACAAGGGAATGGATCATGGTGATGACAAGGTCCTGGAGCATTGTGATGGGAAGACCATGGAGACTTGTGATGAAAAGTCTCATGGAGAATTCTGATGAAAAGGGGCATGGAGCATTGTGATTACAGGGGTCTTGGAGCATTGTGATGAAAAGGGCATGGAACATTGTGATGAGAAGGCCAGGAAACATTCTGATGACATGCTTCATGGAGCTTTTTGATGACAAGGCCATGGAGCATTGTGATTACATGGATCTTGGAGCATTGTGATGGAAAGGGAATGGATTATTGTGATGAAAAAGGCTTGGAGCCTTGTCATGACAGGGTTCAAGGAGCATACTGACGACAAGTGTCAGGGAGCATTGTGATGACAAGTGTATTGAGCATCAGGATGACAAAGATCATGGAGCATTGTGATGAGAAGACCATGGATAATTGTGATGATGAGCGTCATGGGGTGCTGTGATGATAAGTTATATGGAACATTGTGATCACAAGGGTTTGGAGCATTATGAAGTCAGAGGTCATGGAGAATATTGATTTCATTGTGATGACAATAGACTGAAGTATTATGATGCTGGGCAACGTGCACTGTGATGACAGGGTTCATGGAGCACTGAGATGAAAATGGGCATGGTGCATTGTGTTTACAAGGTCTTGGAGCATTGTGATGACAAGGGCATGGAGCATTGTGATGAGAAGGCCATGGAACATTCTGATGACATGCGTCATGGAGCTTTGTGATGAGAAGGGCATGGAGCATTGTGATTACAGTGGTTTTCAGCATTGTGATGACAAGTGTCATGGAACCTTGTGAAGACTACGCCGTGGAACATAGTGATGGCAGGGTTCATGGTGCATTGTTATGACAGAGGTAATGGAGCATTGTGATGAGAAGGCCATGGAACATTGGTCTGAAATGTTTCATGGATTTTTGTGATGAGAGTGGGCATGGAGGATTGTGATGACAAGGGTACGGAACTCTATGATACATTCGTCATGCAGGATTGTAATGACAAGGACATGGAGCATTGTGATGAGAAGGGCATCGAGCATTGTTATGACAAGTGTCATGGAGCTCTGTGATGACAAGGGCATTGAGCAATGTTATGAGAGGGTTCATGGAGCATGGTGATGACAATGACATTTAGCATTGTGATGCCAGTGGTCATGGAGCTTTCTGCTGACCAGTCATGGAGCATTTTGATGACAAGGACATGGTGCATTGTGATGAGAAGGGCAGGGAGCATTTTGATGACCGGCTCATGCAGCAATTTGATGAAAAGTGTAATGGAATATTTTGATGGCGGGGGTTATAGAACATTGTGATGTCAGGGGTCTTGGAGCTTTGGGATGAAAAGGATCATGGAGCATTTTGATGACATGGGTTATGGAACATTGAGATGTCAGGGGTCATGGAACATTGTGTTGATAAGGGGATGTAGCAGTGTGATGACAGGGTCATGGAACATTCTGATTACAGGGGTGAGGGAGTATTGCGATGACTAGGGATGGAATACTGTGATATCTCTGGTAACAGCGCATTTTGATGAGAAGTGCATGGAGCATTGTGATTACAAAGTTTATGGAGCATTGCAATGACAAGATTGTGTACCGTTGTGATGAAATGCGCGTGGCACACTGTGATGATAATGGTTATGGAGCATTGTTCTGACAAAGACATGTAGCATTGTGATGACGAGGGTCACAGAGAATTGTGATGAAAAGTTCATGGAGCATTGTGGTAACAAATGTCACAGAGCCTTGTGATGACGCGGGCTTGGACAATTTTGAGGAAAAACGTTATGAAGCATTGTGATGACTGGAGTCACTGAGCATTGTGATGACAGGGGTCATGGAGGTCTGTGATGACATGTGTCATGGAACATTGTGCAGACAAGTGCATGGAGCATTGTGATGACCAGGGTCATGGAGCATTGTGCTGAGAAAGGCATAGAGCATTGTGATGACAAGGGTCAAAGAGCACTGCGAAGAAAAGTTCATGGAGCATTGGGGTTAAAAAGGTCACAGAGACAGTTGATGACAAGGGCATGGACCATTGTGATGACAAAGTTCATGAAGCATTGTGATGACTGGAGTCACGGAGCATTGTGATGACATGGGTCATGGAGCATTGTGATAACAAGGGCATGGAGCATTGTGATGACAAGGGCATGGAACATTGGTGTAATACGTTTCATGGTTTCTTGCGATGACAGTTGGAATGGCCTATTGTGATGACAAGGGCATGGAACATTGTGATGAGAAGGCCATGGAGCATTCTGATGACATGTGTCATGGAGCTATGTGAAGACAAGGGCATGGAGCAACGTGATGAGAGCGTTCATGGAGCATTGTGATGACAATGACATGGAGCATTGTGATGCCAAGGGTAATGGATCTTTGTGATGACAAAGGTCATGGAGCATTTTGATGGCAAGTGCGTTGTGCATTGTGATGAGAAGGGCAGGGAGCATTCTGATGACTGGGTCATAAAGCAATTTGATGAAAGGTGTCATGGAACATTTTGATGACAGGTGTTATAGAACATTGTGATGTCAGGGGTCATCGAACATTGTGATGATAAGTACGTGTAGCATTGTGATGACAGGAGTCATGGAACATTGTGATGACAGGGGTGAGGGAGTATTGTGACAAATAGTGATGTAGCATTGTGATATCAGTGGTGAGAGAGCATTTTGATGAGAAGTGCATGGAGCACTGTGATGACAAATTTTATGGAGCATTGTGATGACAAGGTTGTGGAGCACTGTGATGACAAGCGCATGGTGCATTGTGATGACATGTGACATGGAGCATTGTGCTGACAAGCGCATGGAGCACTGTGATAACAAGGTTCATGGAGCATTGTGCTGAGAAAGACATAGAAAATTGTGATGACAAGGGTCAAAGAGCATTGTGATGAAAAGTTCATGGAGCATTGTGGTTGAAAAGATCACAGAGACTGTTGATGACGAGGGCATGGACCATTGTAATGACAAAGGTCATGAAGCATTGTGATGACTGGAGTCATGGAGAATTGTGCTGACAGGGGTCATGGAGCATTGTGATAATAAGGGCATTGAGCATCGTGATGAGAATGGCATGGAACATTTGTCTAATGAGTTTCATGCAGTATTTCGATGACAGTTGGAATGGCACACTGTGATGACAAGGGCATGGAGCATTGTGATGACCAGGTCATGCCGTATTGTGAAGACAGGTGTCAGGGAGCATTGTGATCACATATGTAATGGCCCATTGTGATGAGGATGGCAGGAGTATTGTGATGCCAAGTGTCAGGGAGGATTTTGATGACAAAGGTAATGGAGAATTGTGATGAAAATGGCTTGGAGCATTGTGATGACAAGGGTCATGGAGCATTCTGATGACAAGCTTGTGGAGTATTTTGATGACAATGGCATGGAGCATTGTGATGAAAACGGCATGGGGCATTGTGATGAAAAAGCTATGGAGCCTTTTCGTGACAGGGTTCAAGGAGCATTCTGATGACAAGTGTCAGGGAGCATTGTGATGACAAGTGTATTGAGAATTGTGGTGACAAAAGTCATGGAGCATTGTGATGAAAAGGGCATGGAGTACTGTGATGACAGGCATCATGGAGCGTTATGATGACAAGTGTTATGGAACATTGTAATCACAAGGGTTTGGAGCATTGGGATGACAGAGGTCATGGATCATTTTGATTTCAAGGAGCATGGAGCATTGTGATGACAAGGGCATGAAGCAATGTAATCCCAAAGTTCATGGAGGATTGTGATGACAATGGAAATTGAGTAGTTTGATGACAAGCTCATAGAGTATTGTAATGACAAAGTCATGTAGCATTTTGCTGACAAAGGCATGGAGCATTGTGATGACATGTGTCATGGAGCACTGTGATGACAAGCGTCAAAGAGCATTGTGAATACAGGGGTCATGGAGCATTGGGATGACAAAGCCTTGGATCATTGTGATGACAAGGGTCATGGAGCACTGGGCTGAAAATGTTCATGGAGAGTTGTGATGACAGGTGTCATGTAGCATTGTGACGACAAGCTAATGGAGCATTGTGATGACAAGAGTCCTGGATCATTGTGTTGTCAGGTGTCATGGAGTGTTGTGATGACAGTGGTCATGGAGCATTGTGATGATATTGGCAATGGAGCATTGTGATGAGAAGGTCGTGGAGCATTGGGCTGAAAATGTTCATGGATTATTGTGATGACAGCTGTCATGGAGCATTGTGATGACAAGGGAATGGAGCATGGTGATGACAAGTTCCTGGAGCATTGTGATGAGAAGATCATGGAGACTTGTGATGGCAAGTCTCATGGAGCATTCTGATGAAAAGGGGCATGGAGCATTGTGATTACAGGGGTCTTGGAGCATGGTGATGACTAGGGCATAGAGCATTGTGATGAGAAGGCCATGGAGCATTCTGATGGCATGCGTCATGGAGTTTTGTGATGACAAGGGCATGGAGCATTGTGATTACAGGGACCTTGGAGGATTGTGATGAAATGGTCATGGATCATTGTGATGAAAAATGCATGGAACGTTGTCATGACAGGGTTCAATGAGCATACTGACGACAAGTGTCAGGGAGCATTGTGATGACAAGTGTTTTGAGCATTGTGATGACAAAGATCATGGTGCATTGTGATGAGAAGACCATGGATAATTGTGATGATGAGCGTCATGGGGTGTTGTGATGATACGTGTTATGCAACATTGTGATCACAAGGGTTTGGAGCATTATGATGGCAGAGGTCATGCAGAATATTGATTTCATTGTGATGACAATAGCCTGAAGCATTATGATGATGGGCATGGTGCATTGTGATGACAGGGTTCATGGAGCATTGAGATGAAAATTGGGATGGAGCATTGTGATTACAAGGCTTTTGGAGCATTGTGAAGACAGACTTCATGGAACATTGAGATGAAATGGGGCATGGAGCATTGTGATTACAAGGGTCTTGGAGCATTGTGATGACAAGGGCATGGAGCATTGTGATGAGAAGGCCATGGAACATTCTGATGACATGCGTCATGGAGCTTTGTGATGACAAGGGCATGGATCATTGTGATATCAGGGGTCTTGAGCATTGTGATGAGAATTATCATGGAACCTTGTGATGACTAGGCCGTGGATCATTGTGATGGCAGGTGTCATGGTGCATTGTGATGGCAGGTGTCATGGTGCATTTTTATGACAGGGGTAATGGAGCATTGTGATGAGAAGGGTATAGAAATTTGGTCTGAAATGCTTCATGGATTATTGTGATGAGAGTGGGCATGGAGCATTGTGATGACAAGTGTCACGGAGCTGTGTGATGACAAGGGCATGGAGCAATGTGATGAGAGGGTTCATGGAGCATTGTGATGACAATGACATGGAGCATTGTGATGCCAAGGGTCTTGGAGCTTTGTGATGACAAGTCATGGAGCATTTAATGAGAAGGGCAGGGAATATTTTGTTGACCGGGTCATGCAGCAATTTGATAAAAAGTGTAATGGAACATTTTGATGGCAGGGGTTATAGAACATTGTGATGTCAGGGGTCTTGGAGCTTTGGGATGGAAAGGGTCATTGAGCATTTTGATGACAGGACTTATGGAACATTGTGATGGCAGGGGTCATGGAACATTGTGATGATAAGGGGATGTAGCATTGTGATGACAGTGTCATGGAACATTGTGATTACAAGGACGAGTGTGTATTGTGATGACTATTGATGGAACATTGTGATATCTCTGGTGAGAGAGCATTTTGATGAGAAGTGCATGGACCATTGTGATTACATGGTTTATGGAGCATTGCAATGACAATGTTTGGAACGTTGTGATGAAATGCGCGTGGCACATTGTGATGACAATAGTCATGGTGCATTGTTCTGACAAAGACATGGAGCATTGTGATGACAAGTTTCTCAGAGAATTGTGATGAAAAGTTCATGGAGCATTGTGGTTACAAAGGTCACAGAGCCTTGTGATGACGCGGGCATGGACCATTGTGATGACAAACGTTATGAAGCATTGAGATGACTGGAGTCACGGAGCATTGTGATGACAGGGGTCATGGAGCATTGTGATGACAAGGGCATGGAGCATTGTGATGACAGTGGCATGGAGCATTGGTCTGACAAGTTTCATAGATTATTGTGATGAGAGTGGGCATGGTGCATTGTGATGACAAGGGCATGGAACATTGTGATGATAAGGTAATGGAGTATTGTGAAGACAGGTGTCAGGGAGCATTGTGATGACATATGTCATGGTGCATGGCGATGACAATGGCATGGAGCTTGTGATACCAAATGTAAAGGAGGATTGTGATGACAAATAAAATGGAGCATTGTGATGATTAGGGCTTGGAGCATTATGATGACAAGGGCCATTGAAAATTTTGATGACAAGGTCGTGAAGCATTGTGATGACAAGGTCCTGGAGCACTGTGATGACAAAACCATGGAGCATACTGATTAAAAGGGGAATGGAACATACTGATTAAATGGGGAATGGAGCATACTGATTAAAAGGGGAATGGAGCATTGTGATTACAGGGGTCTTGGAACATTGTGAAGACAAAGGCATGGAGCATTGTGAGGAGAAGACCAAGGAGCATTCTGATGGCATGCGTCATTGAGCTTTGTGATGACAATGGCATGGACCATTGTGATTACATGGGACTTGGAGCATTGTGATGAAAAGGGCATGGATCATTGTGATGAAAAAGGCATGGAGCCTTGTCATGACAGGGTTCAAGGAGCATACAGACAACAAGTGTCAGGGAGCATGTTGATGACAAGTGTATTGAGCATTGTGATGACGAAGGTCATGGAGCATTGTGATGAGAAGACCATGGATAATTGTGATGACGAGCATCCTGGGGCATTGTGATGACAAGTGTTATGGAATATTGTGATCACAAGTGTTTGGAGCATTGTTATGACAGAGGTCATGGAACATTTTGATTTCGTTGTTATGACAATAGCATGAAGCATTATGATGATGGGCATAGTGCATTGTGATGACAGGGTTCATGGATCATTGAGATGAAAAGGGGCATAGAGCATTGTGATTACAGTGTTCTTGGAGAATTGTGATGAGAAGGGTCATGGAGCCTTGTGATGACAAGGCCATGGAACATCGTGATGGCAGGGGTCATGGAGCATTGTTATGACAGGTGTAATGGAGCATTGTGATGGCCAGGGCTTGGAGCATTGGGATGAGAAGGCCATGGAGCATTCTGATGACATGTGTCATGGAGCTATGTGAAGACAAGGGCATGGAGCAATGTGATGAGACCGTTCATGGAGCATTGTGATGACAATGACATGGAGCATTGTGATGCCAAGGGTCATGGATCTTTGTGATGACAAAGGTCATGGAACATTTTGATGGCAAGGGCGTGGTGCATTGTGATGAGAAGGGCAGGGAGCATTCTGATGACAGGGTCATGGAGCAATTTGATGAAAAGTGTCATGGAACATTTTGATGACAGGTGTTATGGAACATTGTGATTTCAGGGCTCATCGAACATTGTGATGATAAGTGCATGTAGCATTGTGATGACAGGAGTCATGGAACATTGTGATGACAGGGGTGAGGGAGTATTGTGACAAATAGTGATGTAGCATTGTGATATCAGTGGTGAGAGAGCATTTTGATGAGAAGTGCATGGAACATTGTGATGACAAATTTTATGGAGCATTGTGATGACAATGTTGTGGAGCACTGTGATGACAAGCGCATGGTGCATTGTGATGACATGTGTCATGGAGCATTGTGCTGACAAGCGCATGGAGCATTGTGATGACAAGGGTCATGGAGCATTGTGCTGAGAAAGGCATAGAGCATTGTGATGACAAGGGTCAAAGAGCATTGTGATGAAAAGTTCATGGAGCATTGTGGTTAAATAGGTCACAGAGACTGTTGATGACGAGGGCATGGACCATTGTGATGACAAAGGTCATGAAGCATTGTGATGACTGGAGTCATGGAGCATTGTGATGACAGGGGTCATGGAGCATTGTGAAACAAGGGCATGGAGCATTGTGATGACAAGGGCATGGAACATTGGTCTAATAACTTTCATGGAGTATGGCGATGAGAGTTGGAATGGCACACTGTGATGACAAGGGCATGGAGCATTGTGATGACCAGGTCATGCCGTATTGTGAAGACACGTGTCAGGGAGCATTGTGATCATATATGTAATGGCCCATTTTGATGAGGATGGCATGGAGCATTGTGATGCCAAGTGTCAGGGAGGATTCTGATGACAAAGGTAATGGAGCATTGTGATGACAATGGCTTGGAGCATTGTGATGACAAGGGTCAGGGAGCATTGTGCTGACAAGTGCATGTAAAATTGTGATGACAAGGGTCATGGAGCATTCTGATGACAAGCTTGTGGAGTATTTTGATGACAATGGCATGGAGCATTGCGATGAAAATGGCATGGGTCATTGTGATGAAAAAGGCATGGAGCCTTTGGTGACAGGGTTCAAGGAGCATTCTGATGACAAGTGTCAGGGAGCATTGTGATGACAAGTGTATTGAGAATTGTGGTGACAAAGGTCATGGAGAGTTGTGATGAAAAGGGCATGGAGTATTGTGATGACAGGCATCTTGGAGCGTTGTGAGGACAAGTGTTATGCAATATTATGATCACCAGGGTTTGGAGCATTGTGATGACAGACGTCATGGATCATTTTGATTTCAAGGAGCATGGAGCATTGTGATGACAAGGGCATGAAGCAATGTGATCCCAAAGTTCATGGAGGATTGTTATGACAATGGAAATGGAGTATTGTGATGACAAGTGCATAGAGCATTGTAATGACAAGGTCATGTATCATTTTGCTGACAAAGGCATGGAGCATTGTGATGACATGTGTCATGGAGCACTGTGATGACAAGCGTCAAGGAGCATTGTGAATACATGGGTCATGGAGCATTGGGATGACAAGGGCATCGATCATTGTGATGACAAGGGTCATGGAGCACTGGGCTGAAAATGTTCATTGAGAGTTGTGGTGACAGTGGTCATTTAGCATTGTGACGACAAGTTAATGGAGCATTGTGATGACAAGAGTCCTGGATCATTGTGTTGTCATGTGTCATGGATTGTTGTGATGACAGTGGTCATGGAGCATTGTGATGATATTGGCAATGGAGCATTGTGATGAGAAGGTCGTGGAGCATTGGGCTGAAAATGTTCATGGATTATTGTGATGACAGGGGTCATGGAGCATTGTGATGTCAAGGGAATGGATCATGGTGATGTCAAGGTCCTGGAACATTGTGATGAGAAGACCATGGAGACTTGTGATGGCAAGTCTCATGGAGCATTCTGATGAAAAGGGGCATGGGGCATTGTTATTACAGGGGTCTTGGAGCATTGTTATGACTAGGGCATAGAGCATTGTGATGAGAAGGCCATGGAGCATTCTGATGACATGCGTCATGGAGTTTTGTGATGACAAGGGTATGGAGCATTGTGATTACAGGGACCTTGGAGCATTGTGATGAAATGGTCATGGATCATTGTGATGAAAAATGCATGGAAACTTGTCATGACAGGGTTCTAGGAGCATACTGACGACAAGGGTCAGGGAGCATTGCGATGACAAGTGTATTGAGCATTGTGATGGCAAAGATCATGGAGCATTGTGATGAGAAGACCATGGACAATTGAGATGATGAGTGCCATGGGGTGTTGTGATGATACGTGTTATGCAACATTGTGATCACAAGGGTTTGGAGCATTATGATGACAGAGGTCATGCAGAATATTGATTTCATTGTGATGACAATAGCCTGAAGCATTATGATGATGGGCATGGTGCATTGTGATGACAGGGTTCATGGAGCATTGAGATGAAAAGGGGCATGGAGCATTGTGATTACAAGGGTCTTGGAGCATTGTGATGACAGATTTCATGGAGCACTGAGATGAAATGGGGAATGGAGCATTGTGATGACAAGGGTCTTGGAGCATTGTGATGACAAGGGCATGGAGCATTGTGATGAGAAGGCCATGGAACATTCTGATGACATGCGTCATGGAGCTTTGTGATGACAAGGGCATGGAGCATTGTGATATCAGGGGTCTTGAGCATTGTGATGAGAATTATCATGGAACATTGTGATAACTAGGCCGTGGATCATTGTGATGCCAGGTGTCATGGTGCATTGTGATGGCAGGTGTCATGGTGCATTGTTATGACAGGGGTAATGGAGCATTGTGATGAAAAGGGTATAGAAATTTGGTCTGAAATGTTTCATGGATTATTGTGATGAGAGAGGGCATGGAGCATTGTGATGACAAGGGCACGGAACACTGTGATACATGGGTCATGCAGGACTGTAATGACAAGGGCATGGAGCATTGTGATGAGAAAGGCATTGAGCATTGTGATGACAAGTGTCACGGATCTGTGAGATGACAAGGGCATGGAGCAATGTGATGAGAGGGTTCATGGAGCATTGTGATGACAATGACATGGAGCATTGTGATGCCAAGGGTCTTGGAGCTTTGTGATGACAAGTCATGGAGCATTTTGATGAGAAGGGCAGGGAACATTTTGAGGACCGGGTCATGCAGCAATTTGATAAAAAGTGTAATGGAACATTTTGATGGCAGGGGTTATAGAACATTGTGATGTCAGGGGTCTTGGAGCTTTGGGATGGAAAGGGTCATTGAGCATTTTGATGATAGGGCTTATGAACATTGTGATGGCAGGGGTCATGGAACATTGTTATGATAAGGGGATGTAGCATTGTGATGACAGTGTCATGGAACATTGTGATTACAAGGGTGAGGGAGTATTTTGATGACTACTGATGTAACATTGTGATATGTCTGGTGAGAGAGCATTTTGATGAGAATTACATTGACCATTGTGATTACAAGTTTTATGGAGCATTGCAATGACAACTTGTGGACCGTTGTGATGAACTGCGCGTGGCACATTCTGATGACAATGGTCATGGAGAATCGTTCTGACAAAGAAATGGAGCATTGTGATGACAAGTTTCAGAGAGAATTGTTATGAAATGTTCATGAAGAATTGTGGTTACAAATTTCACAGAGCCTTGTGATGACGGGGGCATGGACCATTGTGATGACAAACGTTATGAAGCATTGTGATGACTGGAGTAATGGAGCATTGTGATGACAGGGGTCATGGAGCCTTGTGATGACAAGGGCATGGAGCATTGTGATGACAGTGGCATGGAGCATTTGTCTGACAAGTTTCACAGATTATTGTGATGAGAGTGGGCATGGTGCATTGTAATGACAAGGGCATGGAGCATTGTGATGATAAGGTCATGGAGTATTGTGAAGAAAGGTGTCAGGGAGCATTGTGAGACATATGTCATGGTCCATGACAATGACAATGGCATGGAGCTTTGTGGTACCAAATGTAATGGTGGATTGTGATGACAAATATAATGGAGCATTGTGATGATTAGGGCTTGGAGCATTATGATGACAAGGGCCATTGAAAATTTTCAGGATAAGGTCGTGAAGCATTGTGATGACAAGGTCCTGGAGCATTGTGATGACAAAACCATGGAGCCTTGTGATGACAAGTCTCAAGGAGCATACTGATTAAAAGAGGAATGGAGCATTGTGATTACAAGGGTCTTGGAAAATTGTGAAGACAAGGGCATGGAGCATTGTGAGGAGAAGACCAAGGAGCATTCTGATGACATGCGTCATTGAGCTCTTTGATGACAATGGCATGGACCATTGTGATTACATGGGACTTGGAGCATTGTGATGAAAAGGGCATGGATCATTGTGATGAAAAAGGCATGAAGCCTGGTCATGACAGGGTTCAAGGAGCATACAGACAACAAGTGTCAGGGAGCATGTTGATGACAAGTGAATTGAGCATTGTGATGACGAAGGTCAGGGAGCATTGTGATGAGAAGACCATGGATAATTGTGATGACAAGCGCATAGAGGATTGTAATGACAAGGTCATGTAGCATTTTGCTGACAAAGGCATGGAGCATTGTGATGACATGTGTCATGGACCACTGTGATGACAAGCGTCAAGGAGCATTGTGAATACAGGGGTCATGGAGCATTGGGATGACAAGGGCATGGATCATTGTGATGACAAGCTTCAAGAAGCACTGGGCTGAAAATTTTCATGGAGTGTTGTGATGACAGGTGTCATGGAGCATTGTGACGACTAGGGAATGGAGCATTGTGATGACAAGAATCCCGGATCATTGTGTTGTCAGGTGTCATGGAGTGTTGTGATGACAGTGGTCATGGAGCATTGTGATTATATTGGCCATGGAGCATTGTGATGAGAAGGTTGTGGAGCATTGGGCTGAAAATGTTCATGGATTATTGTGATGACAGGGGTCATGGAACATTGTGAGGACAATGACTTGGAGCATTGTGATGACAAGGGTCAGGGAGCATTGTGCTGACAAGTGCATGGAGAATTGTGATGACAAGGGTCAGGGAGCATTCTGATGACAAGCTTGTGGAGTATTTTGATGACAATGGCATGGAGCATTGTGATGAAAACGGCATGGGGCATTGTGATGAAAAAGGCATGGAGCCTTTTCGTGACAGGTTTCAAGGAGCATTCTGATGACATCTGTCAGGGAACATTGTGATGACAAGTGTAAAGAGGATTGTGGTGACAAAGATCATGGAGCACTGTGATGACAAGAGTCAAGAGCATTGTGAATACAGGCGTCATGGAGCATTGGGATGACAAGGGCATGGATCATTGTGATGGCAAGAGTCATGGATCACTGGGCTGAAAATGTTCATGGAGATTTGTGATGACAGGGTTCATGGAGCATTGTGATGCCTAGGGAATGGAGCATTGTGATCACAAGTGTCCCAGATCATTGTGTTGTCAGGTGTCATGGAGTGTTGTGAGGACTGTGGTCATGGAGCATTGTGATGATATTGGCCATGGAGCATTGTGATGAGAAGGTCGTGGAGCATTGGGCTGACATTTGTTCATGGATTACTGAGATGACAGGGGTCATGTAGCATTGTGATGACAAGGGAATGGATCATGGTGATGACAAGGTCCTGGAGCATTGTGATGGGAAGACCATGGAGACTTGTGATGAAAAGTCTCATGGAGAATTCTGATGAAAAGGGGCATGGAGCATTGTGATTACAGGGGTCTTGGAGCATTGTGATGAAAAGGGCATGGAACATTGTGATGAGAAGGCCAGGAAACATTCTGATGACATGCCTCATGGAGCTTTTTGATGACAAGGCCATGGAGCATTGTGATTACATGGATCTTGGAGCATTGTGATGGAAAGGGAATGGATTATTGTGATGAAAAAGGCTTGGAGCCTTGTCATGACAGGGTTCAAGGAGCATACTGACGACAAGTGTCAGGGAGCATTGTGATGACAAGTGTATTGAGCATCAGGATGACAAAGATCATGGAGCATTGTGATGAGAAGACCATGGATAATTGTGATGATGAGCGTCATGGGGTGCTGTGATGATAAGTTATATGGAACATTGTGATCACAAGGGTTTGGAGCATTATGATGTCAGAGGTCATGGAGAATATTGATTTCATTGTGATGACAATAGACTGAAGTATTATGATGATGGGCAACGTGCACTGTGATGACAGGGTTCATGGAGCATTGAGATGAAAATGGGCATGGTGCATTGTGTTTACAAGGTCTTGGAGCATTGTGATGACAAGGGCATGGAGCATTGTGATGAGAAGGCCATGGAACATTCTGATGACATGCGTCATGGAGCTTTGTGATGAGAAGGGCATGGAGCATTGTGATTACAGTGGTTTTCAGCATTGTGATGACAAGTGTCATGGAACCTTGTGAAGACTACGCCGTGGAACATAGTGATGGCAGGGTTCATGGTGCATTGTTATGACAGAGGTAATGGAGCATTGTGATGAGAAGGCCATGGAACATTAGTCTGAAATGTTTCATGGATTTTTGTGATGAGAGTGGGCATGGAGGATTGTGATGACAAGGGTACGGAACTCTATGATACATTCGTCATGCAGGATTGTAATGACAAGGACATGGAGCATTGTGATGAGAAGGGCATCGAGCATTGTTATGACAAGTGTCATGGAGCTCTGTGATGACAAGGGCATTGAGCAATGTTATGAGAGGGTTCATGGAGCATGGTGATGACAATGACATTTAGCATTGTGATGCCAGTGGTCATGGAGCTTTCTGCTGACCAGTCATGGAGCATTTTGATGACAAGGACATGGTGCATTGTGATGAGAAGGGCAGGGAGCATTTTGATGACTGGCTCATGCAGCAATTTGATGAAAAGTGTAATGGAATATTTTGATGGCGGGGGTTATAGAACATTGTGATGTCAGGGGTCTTGGAGCTTTGGGATGAAAAGGATCATGGAGCATTTTGATGACATGGGTTATGGAACATTGAGATGTCAGGGGTCATGGAACATTGTGTTGATAAGGGGATGTAGCAGTGTGATGACAGGGTCATGGAACATTCTGATTACAGGGGTGAGGGAGTATTGCGATGACTAGGGATGGAATACTGTGATATCTCTGGTAACAGCGCATTTTGATGAGAAGTGCATGGAGCATTGTGATTACAAAGTTTATGGAGCATTGCAATGACAAGATTGTGTACCGTTGTGATGAAATGCGCGTGGCACACTGTGATGATAATGGTTATGGAGCATTGTTCTGACAAAGACATGTAGCATTGTGATGACGAGGGTCACAGAGAATTGTGATGAAAAGTTCATGGAGCATTGTGGTAACAAATGTCACAGAGCCTTGTGATGACGCGGGCTTGGACAATTTTGAGGAAAAACGTTATGAAGCATTGTGATGACTGGAGTCACTGAGCATTGTGATGACAGGGGTCATGGAGGTCTGTGATGACATGTGTCATGGAACATTGTGCAGACAAGTGCATGGAGCATTGTGATGACCAGGGTCATGGAGCATTGTGCTGAGAAAGGCATAGAGCATTGTGATGACAAGGGTCAAAGAGCACTGCGAAGAAAAGTTCATGGAGCATTGGGGTTAAAAAGGTCACAGAGACAGTTGATGACAAGGGCATGGACCATTGTGATGACAAAGTTCATGAAGCATTGTGATGACTGGAGTCACGGAGCATTGTGATGACATGGGTCATGGAGCATTGTGATAACAAGGGCATGGAGCATTGTGATGACAAGGGCATGGAACATTGGTGTAATACGTTTCATGGTTTCTTGCGATGACAGTTGGAATGGCCTATTGTGATGACAAGGGCATGGAACATTGTGATGAGAAGGCCATGGAGCATTCTGATGACATGTGTCATGGAGCTATGTGAAGACAAGGGCATGGAGCAACGTGATGAGAGCGTTCATGGAGCATTGTGATGACAATGACATGGAGCATTGTGATGCCAAGGGTAATGGATCTTTGTGATGACAAAGGTCATGGAGCATTTTGATGGCAAGTGCGTTGTGCATTGTGATGAGAAGGGCAGGGAGCATTCTGATGACTGGGTCATAAAGCAATTTGATGAAAATTGTCATGGAACATTTTGATGACAGGTGTTATAGAACATTGTGATGTCAGGGGTCATCGAACATTGTGATGATAAGTACGTGTAGCATTGTGATGACAGGAGTCATGGAACATTGTGATGACAGGGGTGAGGGAGTATTGTGACAAATAGTGATGTAGCATTGTGATATCAGTGGTGAGAGAGCATTTTGATGAGAAGTGCATGGAGCACTGTGATGACAAATTTTATGGAGCATTGTGATGACAAGGTTGTGGAGCACTGTGATGACAAGCGCATGGTGCATTGTGATGACATGTGACATGGAGCATTGTGCTGACAAGCGCATGGAGCACTGTGATAACAAGGTTCATGGAGCATTGTGCTGAGAAAGACATAGAAAATTGTGATGACAAGGGTCAAAGAGCATTGTGATGAAAAGTTCATGGAGCATTGTGGTTGAAAAGATCACAGAGACTGTTGATGACGAGGGCATGGACCATTGTAATGACAAAGGTCATGAAGCATTGTGATGACTGGAGTCATGGAGAATTGTGCTGACAGGGGTCATGGAGCATTGTGATAATAAGGGCATTGAGCATCGTGATGAGAATGGCATGGAACATTTGTCTAATGAGTTTCATGCAGTATTTCGATGACAGTTGGAATGGCACACTGTGATGACAAGGGCATGGAGCATTGTGATGACCAGGTCATGCCGTATTGTGAAGACAGGTGTCAGGGAGCATTGTGATCACATATGTAATGGCCCATTGTGATGAGGATGGCAGGAGTATTGTGATGCCAAGTGTCAGGGAGGATTTTGATGACAAAGGTAATGGAGAATTGTGATGAAAATGGCTTGGAGCATTGTGATGACAAGGGTCATGGAGCATTCTGATGACAAGCTTGTGGAGTATTTTGATGACAATGGCATGGAGCATTGTGATGAAAACGGCATGGGGCATTGTGATGAAAAAGCTATGGAGCCTTTTCGTGACAGGGTTCAAGGAGCATTCTGATGACAAGTGTCAGGGAGCATTGTGATGACAAGTGTATTGAGAATTGTGGTGACAAAAGTCATGGAGCATTGTGATGAAAAGGGCATGGAGTACTGTGATGACAGGCATCATGGAGCGTTATGATGACAAGTGTTATGGAACATTGTGATCACAAGGGTTTGGAGCATTGGGATGACAGAGGTCATGGATCATTTTGATTTCAAGGAGCATGGAGCATTGTGATGACAAGGGCATGAAGCAATGTAATCCCAAAGTTCATGGAGGATTGTGATGACAATGGAAATTGAGTAGTTTGATGACAAGCTCATAGAGTATTGTAATGACAAAGTCATGTAGCATTTTGCTGACAAAGGCATGGAGCATTGTGATGACATGTGTCATGGAGCACTGTGATGACAAGCGTCAAGGAGCATTGTGAATACAGGGGTCATGGAGCATTGGGATGACAAAGCCTTGGATCATTGTGATGACAAGGGTCATGGAGCACTGGGCTGAAAATGTTCATGGAGAGTTGTGATGACAGGTGTCATGTAGCATTGTGACGACAAGCTAATGGAGCATTGTGATGACAAGAGTCCTGGATCATTGTGTTGTCAGGTGTCATGGAGTGTTGTGATGACAGTGGTCATGGAGCATTGTGATGATATTGGCAATGGAGCATTGTGATGAGAAGGTCGTGGAGCATTGGGCTGAAAATGTTCATGGATTATTGTGATGACAGCTGTCATGGAGCATTGTGATGACAAGGGAATGGAGCATGGTGATGACAAGTTCCTGGAGCATTGTGATGAGAAGATCATGGAGACTTGTGATGGCAAGTCTCATGGAGCATTCTGATGAAAAGGGGCATGGAGCATTGTGATTACAGGGGTCTTGGAGCATGGTGATGACTAGGGCATAGAGCATTGTGATGAGAAGGCCATGGAGCATTCTGATGGCATGCGTCATGGAGTTTTGTGATGACAAGGGCATGGAGCATTGTGATTACAGGGACCTTGAAGGATTGTGATGAAATGGTCATGGATCATTGTGATGAAAAATGCATGGAACGTTGTCATGACAGGGTTCAATGAGCATACTGACGACAAGTGTCAGGGAGCATTGTGATGACAAGTGTTTTGAGCATTGTGATGACAAAGATCATGGTGCATTGTGATGAGAAGACCATGGATAATTGTGATGATGAGCGTCATGGGGTGTTGTGATGATACGTGTTATGCAACATTGTGATCACAAGGGTTTGGAGCATTATGATGGCAGAGGTCATGCAGAATATTGATTTCATTGTGATGACAATAGCCTGAAGCATTATGATGATGGGCATGGTGCATTGTGATGACAGGGTTCATGGAGCATTGAGATGAAAAGTGGGATGGAGCATTGTGATTACAAGGCTCTTGGAGCATTGTGAAGACAGATTTCATGGAACATTGAGATGAAATGGGGCATGGAGCATTGTGATTACAAGGCTCTTGGAGCATTGTGATGACAATGGCATGGAGCTTTGTGATGAGAAAGCCATGGAACATTCTGATGACATGCGTCATGGAGCTTTGTGATGACAAGGGCATGGAGCATTGTGATTTCAGGGGTCTTGAGCATTGTGATGAGAAGTATTATGGAACTTTGTGATGACTAGGCAGTGGAACATTGTGATGGCAGGTGTCATGGTGCATTGTTATGACAGGGTTAATTGAGCATTGTGATGAGAAGGGTATGGAATTTTGGTCTGAAATGATTCATGGATTATTGTGATGAGAGTGGGCATGGAGCATTGTGATGACAAGGAAAGGGAACACTGTGATACATGGCTCATGCAGGACTGTAATGACAAGGGCATGGAGAATTGTGATGAGAAGGGCATCGAGCATTGTGATGACAAGTGTCATGGAGCTTTGTGATTTCAAGGGCATGGAGCAAGGTGATGAGAGGGTTCATGCTGCACTGTGATGACAATGACATGGAACATTGTGATGCCAAGGGTCTTGGAGCTTTGTGATGACAAGTCATGGAGCATTTTGATGACAGGGTCATGCAGCATATTTTAAAATGTGTAAAGGAACATTTTGATGGCAGTGGTTATAGAACATTGTGATGTCAGGGGTCTTGGAGCTTTGGGATGGAAAGGGTCATGGAGCATTTTGATGACAGGTCTTATGGAACATTGTGATGGCAGGGGTCATGGAACATTGCGATGATAACGGGATGTAGCATGGTGATGACAGGGTCATGGAACATTGTGATTACAAGGGTGAGGGTTTATTGTGATGACTCGTGATTGAATATTGTGATATCTCTGGTGAGAGAGCATTTTGATGAGAAGTGCATGGAGCATTGTGATTACAAGGTTTATGGAGCATTGCAATGACAAGGTTTGGAACATTGTGATGACATGCACGTGGCACATTGTGATGACAATGGTCATGAAGCATTGTTCTGACAAATACATGGAGCATTGTGATGACAAGTTTCTCAGAGAATTGTGATGAAAAGTTCATGGAGCATTGTGGTTACAAAGGTCACAGAGCCTTGTGATGACGCGGGCATGGACCATTGTGATGACAAACGTTATGAAGCATTGTGATGACTGGAATCATGGAGCATTGTGATGACAGGGGCATGGAGCATTGTGATGACAGTGTCATGGAGCATTGGTCTGACAAGTTTCATAGATTATTGTGATGAGAGTGGGCATGGTGCATTGTGATGACAAGGGCATGCAGCATTGTGATGATAAGGTCATGGAGTATTGTGAAGACAGGTGTCAGGGAGCATTGTGAGACATATGTCATGATCCATGGCGATGACAATGGCATGGAGCTTTGTGATACCAAATGTAATGGTGGATTGTGATGACAAATATAATGGAGCATTGTGATGATTAGGGCTTGAAACATTATGATGACAAGGGCCATTGAAAATTTTGATGACAAGGTCGTGAACCATTGTGATGACAAGGTCCTGGAGCATTTTGATGACAAAACCATGGAGCCCTGTGATGACAAGTCTCATGGAGCATACTGATTAAAAGGGGAAAGGAGCATTTTGATTACAGGTGTCTTGGAACATTTTGAAGACAAGGGCATGGAGCATTGTGAGGAGAAGACCAAGGAGCATTCTTATGACATGCGTCATTGAGCTTTGTGATGACAATGGCATGGACCATTGTGATTACATGGGACGTGGAGCATTGTGATGACAAGGGCATGAAGAAAAGTGATCCCAAGTTTCATGGAGGATTGTGATGACAATGGAAATGGAGTATTGTGATGACAAGCGCCTAGAGGATTTTAATGACAAGGTCATGTAGCATTTTGCTGACAAATGCATGGAGCATTGTAATGACATGTGTCATGGAGCACTGTGTTGACAAGCGTCACGGAGCATTGTGAATACAGGGTTCAAGGAGCATTGGGATGACGAGGGCATGGATCATTGTGATGAAAAGTGTCATGAAGCACTGGGCTGAAAATATAAACGGAGTGTTGTGATGACAGGTGTCATGGAGCATTGTGATGACTAGGGAATGGAGCATTGTGTTGCCAAGTGTCATGGAGGATTCTGATGACAAAAGTAATGGAGCATTGTGATGACAATGGCTTGGAGAATTGTGATGACAAGGTTCAGGGAGCATTGTGCTGACAAGTGCATGGAGAATTGTGATGACAAGGGTCATGGAGCATTCTGATGACGAGCTTGTGGAGTATTGTGATGACAGTGGAATGGAGCATTGTGATGAAAACGGCATGGGGCATTGTGATGAAAAATGCATGGAGCCTTTTCGTGACAGGGTTCAAGGAGCATTCTGATGACAAGTGTCAGGGAGCATTGTGATAACATGTATATTGAGAATTGTGATGAAAAGGTCATGGATCATTGTGGTGAAAAATGCATGGATCCTTGTCATGACAGGGTTCAAGGAGCATACTGACGACAAGTGTCAGGGAGCATTTTGATGACAAGTGTATTGAGCATTGTGATGACAAAGGTCAACGAGCATTGCGATGAGAAGTCCATTGATAATTGTGATGACGAGCCACATGGGGCATTGTGATGACAAGTGTTATGGAATATTGTGTTCACAAGGGTTTGGAGCATTGTTATGACAGAGGTCATGGAGCATTTTGATTTCATTGTGATGACAATAGCATGAAGCATTATGATGATGGGCATGGTGCATTGTGATGACAGCCTTCATGGATCATTGAGATGAAAAGGGGCATAGAGCATTGTGATTAGAGTGTTCTTGGAGCATTGTGATGAGAAGGGTCATGGAGCCTTTGATGACAAGGCCATGGAAATTCGTGATGACAGGGGTCATGGAGCATTGTTATGACAGGGGTAATGGAGCATTGTGATGGCAAGGGCATGGAACATTGTGATGAGAAGGCCATGGAGCATTTTGATGACATGTGTCATTGAGCTTTTTGATGACAACGGCATGGAGCAATGTGATGAGAGCGTTCATGGAGCATTGTGATGACAATGACATGGAGCATTGTGATGCCAAGGGTCATGGAGCATTTTGATGGCAAGGGCGTTGTGCATTGTGATGAGAAGGGCAGGGAGCATTCTGATGACAGGGTCATGGAGCAATTTGATGAAAAGTATCATGCAACATATTGATGACAGGTGTTATGGAACATTGTGATGTCAGGGGTCATCGAACTTTGTGATGATAATTGCATGTAGCATTGTGATGACAGGAGTCATGGAACATTGTGACGACAAGGGTGAGGGTGTATTGTGACAAATAGTGATGTAGCATTGTGATATCAGTGGTGAGAGGGCATTGTGATGAGAAGTGCATGGAGCATTGTGATGACAAATTTATGGAGCATTGTGATGACAAGATTGTGGAGCACTCTGATGACAAGCGCATGGTGCATTGTGATGACATGTTTCATGGAGCATTTTGCTGACAAGCGCATGGAGCATTGTGATGACAAGGGTCAAAGAGCATTGTGATGAAAAGTTCATGGAGCATTGTGGTTAAAAAGGTCACAGATACTGTTGATGACGAGGGCATGAATCATTGTGATGACAAAGGTCATGAAGCATTGTGATGACTGGAGTCACGGAGCATTGTGATGACAGAGGTCATGGAGCATTGTGATAACAAAGGCATGGAGCATTGTGATGACAAGGGCATGGAACATTGGTCTAATAAGTTTCATGGATTATTGCGATGACAGTTGGAATGGCGCATTGTGATGACAAGGGCATGGAGCATCCCGATGACAAGGTCATGCAGTATTGTGAAGACAGGTGTCAGGGAGCATTGTGATGACATATATAATGGCCCATTATGATGACGATGGCTTGGAGCATTGTGATGCCAAGTGTCATGGAGGATTCTGATGACAAATGTAATGGAGCATTGTATGGAGCCTTTTCGTGACAGTGTTCAAGGAGCATTGTGATGACAAGTGTCAGGGAGCATTGTGATGACAAGTGTATTGAGAATTCTGATGAGAAAGGTCATGGAGCTTTGTAATGAAAAGGGCATGGAGTATTGTGATGACAGGCATCATGGAGTGTTGTGATGACAAGTGTTATGGTACATTGTGATCACAAGGGTTTGGAGCATTGTGATGACAGAGGTCATGGATCATTTTGATTTCAAGGAGCATGGAGAATTATGATGACAAGGGCATGAAGCAATGTGATCCCCAAGTTCATGGAGGATTGTGATGACAATGGAAGTGGAGTATTGTGATGACAAGCGCATAGAGCATTGTCATGACAAGGTCATGTAGCATTTTAATGACAAAGGCATGCAGCATTGTGATGACATGTGTCATGGCCACAGTGATGACAATCGTTACCGTCCGTTGTGAATACAGGGGTCATGGAACATTGGGATGACAAGGGCATGGATCTTTGTGATGACAAGTGTCATGGAGCAGTGGGCTGAAAATGTTCATGGACTGTTGTGATGACAGGAGTCATGGAGCATTGTGATGAATAGGGAATAGAGCACTGTGATGAAAAGAGTCCCGGATCATTGTGTTGTCAGGTGTCATGGAGTATTGTGATGACAGTGGTCATGGAGCATTGTGATGATATTGGCCATGGAGCATTGTGATGAGAAAGTAGTGGAGCACAGGGCTGAAAATGTTCATGGATTATTGTGATGACAGGGGTCATGGAGCATTGTGATGACAAGGGAATGGAGCATGGTGGTGACAAGGTCTTGGAGCATTGTGAAAAGAAGACCATGGAGAGTTGTGATGACAAGCCTCATGGAGCATTCTGAAGAAAAGGGGCCTGGAGCATTGTGTTTACAGGGGTCTTAGTGCATTGTGATGACTAGGGCATGGAGCATTGTGATGAGAAAGCCATGGAGCATTCTGTTGACATGCGTCATGGAGTTTTGTGATGACAAGGGTATGGAGCATTGTGATTACAGGGATCTTGGAGTATTGAGATGAAAAAGTCATGGATCTTTGTGATGAAAAAGGCATGGAGCCTTGTCATGACAGGGTTCAAGGAGCATACTGACGACAAGTGTCAGGGAGCATTGTGATGACAAGTGTATTGAGCATTGGGATGGCAAAGATCATGGAGCATTGTTATGAGAAGACCATGGAAAATTGTGATGATGAGCATCATGGTGTGTTGTGATGATAAGTGTTATGCAACATTGTGATCACAAGGGTTTGGAGCATTATGATGACAGAGGTCATGGAAAATATTGATTTCATTGTGATGAAAATAGCCTGAAGCATTATGATGATGTGCATGGTGCATTGTGATGACAGGGTTCATGGAGCATTGAGATGAAAAGGGGCATGGAGCATTGTAATTACAAGGATTTTTGAGCATTGTGATGACAAGGACATGGAGCATTGTGATTTCAGGGGTCTTGAGCATTGTGATGAGAAGTGTCATGGAACCTTGTGATGACTAGGCCGTGGAACATTTTGATGGCAGCGGTCATGGTGCATTGTTATGACAGGGGTAATGGAGCATTGTGATGAGAAGGGTATGGAACTTTGGTCTGAAATGTTTCATGGATTATTGTGATGAGAGTGGGCATGGAGCATTGTGATGACAAGGGCACGGAACACTGTGATACATGGGTTATGCAGGACTGTAATGAGAAGGGCATGGAGCATTGTGATGAGAAGGGCTTCGAGCATCGTGATGACAGGTGTCATGGAGCTTTATGATGACAAGGGCATTGAGCAATGTTATGAGATTTTTCATGGAGCATTGTGATGACAATGACATTGAGCAATGTGATGCCAAGGGTCATGGAGCTTTGTGATGACAAGTCATGGAGCATTTTAATGACAAGGGCATTGTGCATTGTGATGAGAAGTGCAGGGAGCATTTTGATGACCGGGTCATGCAGCAATTTGATAAAAATTG
Source organism: Mesoplodon densirostris (assembly GCF_025265405.1). Classification (NCBI taxonomy): domain Eukaryota; kingdom Metazoa; phylum Chordata; class Mammalia; order Artiodactyla; family Ziphiidae; genus Mesoplodon; species Mesoplodon densirostris. Next base: position 11,400,068 of record NW_026778196.1, read on the forward strand.
TAATGGAATGTTTTGATGGCAGGGGTTATAGAACATTGTGATGTCAGGGGTCATGGAACATTTTGATGATAAGGGGACGTAGCATTTTGATTACAGAGTCATGGATCATTGTGATTCCAGGGGTGAGGGAGTATTTTGACGACTAGTGATGGAACATTGTGATATCTCTGGTGAGAGAGCATTTTGATGAGAAGTGCATGGACCATTGTGATTACAAGGTTTATGGAGCATTGCAATGAAAACGTTGTGGACCGTTGTGATGAAATGCGTGTGGCACATTGTGATGACAATGGTCATGGAGCATTGTTGTGACAAAGATATGGAGCATTGTGATGACAAGGGTCACAGAGAATTGTGATGAAATGTTCATGGAGCATTGTGGTTACAAAGGTCACAGAGCCTTGTGATGATGCGGGCATGGATCATTGTGATGACAAACGTTATGAAGCATTGTGATGACTGGAGTCACGGAGCATTGTGATGACAGGTGTCAAGGAGCATTGTGATGACAAGGGCATGGAGTATTGTGATGACAGGCATCATGGAGCGTTGTGATGACAAGTGGTATGGAACACTGTAATCACAAAAGTTTGGAGCATTGTGATGACAGAGGTCATGGATCATTTTGATTTCAAGGAGCATGGAGCATTGTGATGAAAAGGGCATGAAGCAATGTGATCCAAAAATTCATGGAGGATTGTGATGACAATGGAAATGGAGTATTGTGATGACAACCACATAGAGGATTGTAATGACAAGGTCATGTAGCATTTTGCTGACAAAGGCATGGAGCATTGTGATGACATGTGTCATGGAGCACTGTGTTGACAAGCGTCACGGAGCATTGTGAATACAGGGTTCATGGAGCATTGGGATGACAAGGGCATGGATCATTGTGATGACAAGGGTCATGGAGCACTGTGCTGAAAATATTCATGGAGTGTTGTGATGACAGGGGTCATGGAGCATTGTGATGACTAGGGAATGGAGCATTCTGATGACAAGTGTCATGGAGCTTTTAGATGACAAGTGCATGGAGCATTGTGATTACAGGCATCTTGGAGCATTGTGATGAAAAGGGCATGGATTATTATGATGAAGAAGGCATGGAGCCTTGTCATGAAAGGGTTCAAGGAGCATACTGACCACCAGTGTCAGGGAGCATTGTGATGACAAGTGTATTGAGAATTGTGAAGACAAAGATCATGGAGCATTGTGAAGAGAAGACCATGTATAATTGTGATGATGAGCGTCATGGGGTGTTGTGATGATAAGTGTTATGGATTATGGTGATCACAAGGGTATGGAACATTGTTATGACAGAGGTCATGGAGCATTTTGATTTCATTGTGATGACAATAGCATGAAGCATTATGATGATGGGCATGGTGCATTGTGATGACATGGTTCATGGATCATTGAGATGAAAAGGGGCATAGAGAATTGTGATTACAGTGTTCTTAGAGCATTGTGATGAGAACGGTCATGGATTCTTGTGATGACAAGGCCATGGAACATCGAGATGGCAGGGGTCATGGAGCATTGTTATGACAGGGGTAATGGAGCATTGTCATGGCAAGGGCATGGAGCATTGTGATGAGAAGGCCATGGAGCATTCTGATGACATGTGTCATGGAGCTATGTGAAGACAAGGGCATGGAGCAATGTGATGACAATGACATGGAGCATTGTGATGCCAATGGTCATGGATCTTTGTGATGACAAAGGTCATGGAGCATTTTGATGGCAGGGGCGTTGTGCATTGTGATGAGAAGGGCAGGGAGCATTGTGATGACAGGGTCATGGAGCAATTTGATGAAAAGTGTCATGGAACATTTTGATGACAGGTGTTATGGAACATTGTGATGTCAGGGCTCATCGATCATTGTGATGATAAGTGCATGTAGCATTGTGATGACAGGAGTCATGTAACATTGTGATGACAGGGGTGAGGGAGTGTTGTGACAAATAGTGATGTAGCATTGTGATATCAGTGGTGAGAGAGCATTTTGATGAGAAGTGCATGGAGCATTGTGATGACAAATTTTATGGAGCATTGTGATGACAAGATTGTGGAGCATTGTAATGAGAAGCGCATGGTGCATTGTGATGACAAGGGTCATAGAGCATTGTGCTGAGAAAGGCATAGAGCATTGTGATGACAAGGGTCAAGGACCATTGTGATGAAAAGTTCATGGAGCATAGTGGTTAAAAAGGTCACAGAGACTGTTGATGACGAGGGTATGAACCATTGTGGTGACTGGAATGATGGAGCATTGTGATGACAGAGGTCATGGAGCATTGTGTTAACAAGGGCATGGAGCATTTTGATGACAAGGGCATGGAACATTGGTCTAATAAGTTTCATGGATTATTGCGATGAGAGTTGGAATGGCGCATTGTGATGACAAGGGCATGGAACATCGTGATGAGCAGATCATGCAGTATTGTGAAGACAGGTGTCAGGGAGCATTGTGATGACATATGTAATGGCCCATTGTGATGACGATGGCATGGATTATTGTGATGCCAAGTGTCATGAAGGATTCTGATGACAAAGGTAATGGAGCATTGTGATGACAATGGCTTGGAGCATTGTGAGGAGAAGGGTCAGGGAGCATTGTGCTGACAAGTGCATGGAGAATTGTAATGACAAGGGTCACGGAGCATTGTGATGAAAACGGCATGGGGCATTGAGATGAAAAAGGCATGGAGCCTTTTCGTGACAGGTTTCAAGGAGCATTCTGATGACAAGTGCCAGGGAGCATTGTGATGACAAGTGTCTTGAGAATTTTGATGACAAAGGTCATGGAGAATTGTGATGAAAAGGGCATGGAGTATTGTGATGACAGGCATCATGGAGCGTTGTGATGACAAGTGTTATGGAACATTGTGATCACAAGGGTTTGGAGCATTGTGATGACAGAGGTCATGGATCATTTTGATTTCAAGGAGCATGGAGCATTGTGATGACAAGGGCATGAAGCAATGTGATCCCAAAGTTCATGGAGGATTGTGATGACAATGGAAATGGAGTATTGTGATGACAAGCGCATAGAGCATTGTCATGACAAGATCATGTAGCATTTTGCTGAGAAAGACATGGAGCATTGTGATGACATGTGTAATGGAGCACTGTGATGACAAGCGTCACGGAGCTTTGTGAATTCAGGGGTCATGGAGCATTGGGATGACAAGGGCATGGATCACTGTGATGACAAGGGACATGGAGCACTGGGCTGAAAATGTTCATGGAGTGTTGTGATGACAGGGGTCATGGAGCATTGTGATGACTAGGGAATGGAGCATTGTGATGACAGGAGTCCCGGATCATTGTGTTGTCAGGTGTCATGGAGTGTTGTGATGACAGTGGTCATGGAGCATTGTGACGATATTGGCCATGGAGCATTGTGATGAGAAGGTCATGGAACATGGGGCTGAAAATGTTCATGGAGTGTTGTGATGACAGGGGTCATGGAGCATTGTGATGACAAGGGAATGGAGCATGGTGAGGACAAGGTCCTGGAGCATTGTGATGAGAAGGCCATGGCGACTTGTGATGACAAGTCTCATGGAGCATTCTGATGAAAAGGAGCATGGAGCATTGTGATTACAGGGGTCTTGGAGCATTGTGATGAAAAGGGCATGGAGCATTGTGATGAGAAGTCCATGGAACATTCTGATGACATGCGTCATTAGGCTTTTTGATGTGAAGGGCATGGAGCATTGTGATTACAGGGATCTTGGAGCATTGTGATGAAAAGGTCATGGATTATTGTGATGAAAAAGGCATGGAGCCTTCTCATGACAGGGTTCAAGGGGCATACTGACGACAAGTGTCAGGGAGCATTGTGATGACAAGTATATTGAGCATTGTGATGACAAAGATCATGGAGCATTGTGATGAGAAGTCCATGGATAACTGTGATGATGAGCGTCATGGGATGTTGTGATGATAAGTGTTATGGAACATTGTGATCACAAGGTTTTGGAGCATTATGATGAAAGAGGTCATGGAGAATATTGATTTCATTGTGATGACAATAGCCTGAAGCATTATGATGATGGGCATGGTGCATTGTGATGACAGGGTTCATGGAGCATTGAGATGAAAAGGGGCATGGAGCATTATGTTTACAGGGGTCTTGGAGCATTGTGATGACTATGGCAAGGAGAATTGTGATGAGAAGGCCTTGGAACTTTCTGATGACATGCGTCATAGAGCTTTGTGATAACAAGGGCATGGAGCATTGTGATTTCAGTGGTCTTCAGCATTGCGATGACAAGTTTTATGGAACATTTTGATGACTAGGCCGTGGAACATTGTGATGGCAGGGGTCATGGTTCATTGTAATGACAGAGGTAATGGAGCATTGTGATGACAAGGGCACGGAACACTGTGATACATGGGTCATGCAGGACTGTAATGACAAGGGCATGGAGCATTGTGATGAGAAGGGCATCGAGCATTGTGATAACAAGTATCAAGAAGCTTTGTGATGACAATGGCATTGAACAATGTTATGAGAGGGTTCATGGAGCATTGTGATGACACTGACATGGAGCAGTGTGATGCCAAGGGTCATGGAGCTTTGTGATGACAAGTCATGGAGCATTTTGATGACAAGGGCATGGTGCATTGTGATGAGAAGGGCAGGGAGCATTTTGATGACCGGGTCATGCAGTAATTTGATAAAAAGTGTAATGGAACATTTAGATGGCAGGGGTTATAGAACATTGTGATGTCAGGGGTTTGGAGCTTTGGGATGGAAAGGGTCATGGAGCATTTTGATGACAGGGGTTATGGAACATTGTGATGGCAGGGGTAATGGTGCATTGTTATGACAGGGGTAATGGAGAATTGTGATGAGAAGGGTATGGAACTTTGGTCTGAAATGTTTCATGGATTATTGTGATGAGAGTGGGCTTGGAGCATTGTGATGACAAGGGCACGGAACACTGTGATACATGGGTCATGCAGGACTGTAATGACAAGGGCATGGAGCATTGTGATGAGAAGGGCATCGAGCGTTGTGATGACAAGTATCATGGAGCTTTGTGATGACAATGGCATTGAACAATGTTATGAGAGTGTTCATGGAGCATTGTGATGACAATGACATGGAGCAGTGTGATGCCAAGGGTCATGGAGCTTTGTGATGACAAGTCATGGAGCATTTTGATGACAGGGTCATGCAGCATATTTTAAAATGTGTAATGGAACATTTTGATGGCAGTGGTTATAGAACATTGTGATGTCAGGGTTCTTGGAGCTTTGGGATGGAAAGGGTCATGGAGCATTTTGATGACAGGTCTTATGGAACATTGTGATGGCAGGGGTCATGGAACATTGCGATGATAAGGGGATGTAGCATGGTGATGACAGGGTCATGGAACATTGTGATTACAAGGGTGAGGGTTTATTGTGATGACTCGTGATTGAATATTGTGATATCTCTGGTGAGAGAGCATTTTGATGAGAAGTGCATGGAGCATTGTGATTACAAGGTTTATGGAGCATTGCAATGACAAGGTTTGGAACATTGTGATGACATGCACGTGGCACATTGTGATGACAATGGTCATGAAGCATTGTTCTGACAAATACATGGAGCATTGTGATGACAAGTTTCTCAGAGAATTGTGATGAAAAGTTCATGGAGCATTGTGGTTACAAAGGTCACAGAGCCTTGTGATGACGCGGGCATGGACCATTGTGATGACAAACGTTATGAAGCATTGTGATGACTGGAATCATGGAGCATTGTGATGACAGGGGCATGGAGCATTGTGATGACAGTGTCATGGAGCATTGGTCTGACAAGTTTCATAGATTATTGTGATGAGAGTGGGCATGGTGCATTGTGATGACAAGGGCATGCAGCATTGTGATGATAAGGTCATGGAGTATTGTGAAGACAGGTGTCAGGGAGCATTGTGAGACATATGTCATGATCCATGGCGATGACAATGGCATGGAGCTTTGTGATACCAAATGTAATGGTGGATTGTGATGACAAATATAATGGAGCATTGTGATGATTAGGGCTTGAAACATTATGATGACAAGGGCCATTGAAAATTTTGATGACAAGGTCGTGAACCATTGTGATGACAAGGTCCTGGAGCATTTTGATGACAAAACCATGGAGCCCTGTGATGACAAGTCTCATGGAGCATACTGATTAAAAGGGGAAAGGAGCATTTTGATTACAGGTGTCTTGGAACATTTTGAAGACAAGGGCATGGAGCATTGTGAGGAGAAGACCAAGGAGCATTCTTATGACATGCGTCATTGAGCTTTGTGATGACAATGGCATGGACCATTGTGATTACATGGGACGTGGAGCATTGTGATGACAAGGGCATGAAGAAAAGTGATCCCAAGTTTCATGGAGGATTGTGATGACAATGGAAATGGAGTATTGTGATGACAAGGGCATAGAGAATTTTAATGACAAGGTCATGTAGCATTGTGCTGACAAATGCATGGAGCATTGTAATGACATGTGTCATGGAGCACTGTGTTGACAAGCGTCACGGAGCATTGTGAATACAGGGTTCAAGGAGCATTGGGATGACGAGGGCATGGATCATTGTGATGAAAAGTGTCATGAAGCACTGGGCTGAAAATATAAACGGAGTGTTGTGATGACAGGTGTCATGGAGCATTGTGATGACTAGGGAATGGAGCATTGTGTTGCCAAGTGTCATGGAGGATTCTGATGACAAAAGTAATGGAGCATTGTGATGACAATGGCTTGGAGAATTGTGATGACAAGGTTCAGGGAGCATTGTGCTGACAAGTGTATGGAGAATTGTGATGACAAGGGTCATGGAGCATTCTGATGACGAGCTTGTGGAGTATTGTGATGACAGTGGAATGGAGCATTGTGATGAAAACGGCATGGGGCATTGTGATGAAAAATGCATGGAGCCTTTTCGTGACAGGGTTCAAGGAGCATTCTGATGACAAGTGTCAGGGAGCATTGTGATAACATGTATATTGAGAATTGTGATGAAAAGGTCATGGATCATTGTGATGAAAAATGCATGGATCCTTGTCATGACAGGGTTCAAGGAGCATACTGACGACAAGTGTCAGGGAGCATTTTGATGACAAGTGTATTGAGCATTGTGATGACAAAGGTCAACGAGCATTGCGATGAGAAGTCCATTGATAATTGTGATGACGAGCCACATGGGGCATTGTGATGACAAGTGTTATGGAATATTGTGATCACAAGGGTTTGGAGCATTGTTATGACAGAGGTCATGGAGCATTTTGATTTCATTGTGATGACAATAGCATGAAGCATTATGATGATGGGCATGGTGCATTGTGATGACAGCCTTCATGGATCATTGAGATGAAAAGGGGCATAGAGCATTGTGATTACAGTGTTCTTGGAGCATTGTGATGAGAAGGGTCATGGAGCCTTTGATGACAAGGCCATGGAAATTCGTGATGACAGGGGTCATGGAGCATTGTTATGACAGGGGTAATGGAGCATTGTGATGTCAAGGGCATGGAACATTGTGATGAGAAGGCCATGGAGCATTTTGATGACATGTGTCATTGAGCTTTTTGATGACAACGGCATGGAGCAATGTGATGAGAGCGTTCATGGAGCATTGTGATGACAATGACATGGAGCATTGTGATGCCAATGGTCATGGATCTTTGTGATGACAAAGGTCATGGAGCATTTTGATGGCAAGGGCGTTGTGCATTGTGATGAGAAGGGCAGGGAGCATTCTGATGACAGGGTCATGGAGCAATTTGATGAAAAGTATCATGCAACATATTGATGACAGATGTTATGGAACATTGTGATGTCAGGGGTCATCGAACTTTGTGATGATAATTGCATGTAGCATTGTGATGACAGGAGTCATGGAACATTGTGACGACAAGGGTGAGGGTGTATTGTGACAAATAGTGATGTAGCATTGTGATATCAGTGGTGAGAGGGCATTGTGATGAGAAGTGCATGGAGCATTGTGATGACAAATTTATGGAGCATTGTGATGACAAGATTGTGGAGCACTCTGATGACAAGCGCATGGTGCATTGTGATGACATGTTTCATGGAGCATTTTGCTGACAAGCGCATGGAGCATTGTGATGACAAGGGTCAAAGAGCATTGTGATGAAAAGTTCATGGAGCATTGTGGTTAAAAAGGTCACAGATACTGTTGACGACGAGGGCATGAATCATTGTGATGACAAAGGTCATGAAGCATTGTGATGACTGGAGTCACGGAGCATTGTGATGACAGAGGTCATGGAGCACTGTGATAACAAAGGCATGGAGCATTGTGATGACAAGGGCATGGAACATTGGTCTAATAAGTTTCATGGATTATTGCGATGACAGTTGGAATGGCGCATTGTGATGACAAGGGCATGGAGCATCCCGATGACAAGGTCATGCAGTATTGTGAAGATAGGTGTCAGGGAGCATTGTGATGACATATATAATGGCCCATTATGATGACGATGGCTTGGAGCATTGTGATGCCAAGTGTCATGGAGGATTCTGATGACAAATGTAATGGAGCATTGTGCTGACAAGTGCATGAAGAATTGTGATGACAAGGGTCATGGAGCATTCTGATGACAAGCTTATGGAGTATTTTGATGACAATGGCATGGAGCATTGTGATGAAAACGGCATGGGGCATTGAGATGAAAAAAGCATGGAGCCTTTTCGTGACACTGTTCAAGGAGCATTGTGATGACAAGTGTCAGGGAGCATTGTGATGACAAGTGTATTGAGAATTCTGATGAGAAAGGTCATGGAGCTTTGTAATGAAAAGGGCATGGAGTATTGTGATGACAGGCATCATGGAGTGTTGTGATGACAAGTGTTATGGTACATTGTGATCACAAGGTTTTGGAGCATTGTGATGACAGAGGTCATGGATCATTTTGATTTCAAGGAGCATGGAGAATTATGATGACAAGGGCATGAAGCAATGTGATCCCCAAGTTCATGGAGGATTGTGATGACAATGGAAGTGGAGTATTGTGATGACAAGCGCATAGAGCATTGTCATGACAAGGTCATGTAGCATTTTGATGACAAAAGCATGCAGCATTGTGATGACATGTGTCATGGCCACAGTGATGACAATCGTTACCGTCCGTTGTGAATACAGGGGTCATGGAACATTGGGATGACAAGGGCATGGATCTTTGTGATGACAAGTGTCATGGAGCAGTGGGCTGAAAATGTTCATGGAGTGTTGTGATGACAGGAGTCATGGAGCATTGTGATGAATAGGGAATAGAGCACTGTGATGAAAAGAGTCCCGGATCATTGTGTTGTCAGGTGTCATGGAGTGTTGTGATGACAGTGGTCATGGAGCATTGTGATGATATTGGCCATGGAGCATTGTGATGAGAAAGTAGTGGAGCACTGGGCTGAAAATGTTCATGGATTATTGTGATGACAGGGGTCATGGAGCATTGTGATGACAAGGGAATGGAGCATGGTGGTGACAAGGTCTTGGAGCATTGTGAAAAGAAGACCATGGAGAGTTGTGATGACAAGCCTCATGGAGCATTCTGAAGAAAAGGGGCCTGGAGCATTGTGTTTACAGGGGTCTTAGTGCATTGTGATGACTAGGGCATGGAGCATTGTGATGAGAAAGCCATGGAGCATTCTGTTGACATGCGTCGTGGAGTTTTGTGATGACAAGGGCATGGAGCATTGTGATTACAGGGATCTTGGAGTATTGAGATGAAAAAGTCATGGATCTTTGTGATGAAAAAGGCATGGAGCCTTGTCATGACAGGGTTCAAGGAGCATACTGACGACAAGTGTCAGGGAGCATTGTGATGACAAGTGTATTGAGCATTGGGATGGCAAAGATCATGGAGCATTGTTATGAGAAGACCATGGAAAATTGTGATGATGAGCATCATGGTGTGTTGTGATGATAAGTGTTATGCAACATTGTGATCACAAGGGTTTGGAGCATTATGATGACAGAGGTCATGGAAAATATTGATTTCATTGTGATGAAAATAGCCTGAAGCATTATGATGATGTGCATGGTGCATTGTGATGACAGGGTTCATGGAGCATTGAGATGAAAAGGGGCATGGAGCATTGTAATTACAAGGATTTTTGAGCATTGTGATGACAAGGACATGGAGCATTGTGATTTCAGGGGTCTTGAGCATTGTGATGAGAAGTGTCATGGAACCTTGTGATGACTAGGCCGTGGAACATTTTGATGGCAGCGGTCATGGTGCATTGTTATGACAGGGGTAATGGAGCATTGTGATGAGAAGGGTATGGAACTTTGGTCTGAAATGTTTCATGGATTATTGTGATGAGAGTGGGCATGGAGCATTGTGATGACAAGGGCACGGAACACTGTGATACATGGGTTATGCAGGACTGTAATGAGAAGGGCATGGAGCATTGTGATGAGAAGGGCTTCGAGCATTGTGATGACAGGTGTCATGGAGCTTTATGATGACAAGGGCATTGAGCAATGTTATGAGATTTTTCATGGAGCATTGTGATGACAATGACATTGAGCAATGTGATGCCAAGGGTCATGGAGCTTTGTGATGACAAGTCATGGAGCATTTTAATGACAAGGGCATTGTGCATTGTGATGAGAAGTGCAGGGAGCATTTTGATGACCGGGTCATGCAGCAATTTGATAAAAATTGTAATGGAATATTTTGATGGCAGGGGTTATAGAACATTGTGATGTCAGGGGTCATGGAACATTTTGATGATAAGGGGACGTAGCATTTTGATTAAAGAGTCATGGATCATTGTGATTCCAGGGGTGAGGGAGTATTTTGACGACTAGTGATGGAACATTGTGATATCTCTGGTGAGAGAGCATTTTGATGAGAAGTGCATGGACCATTGTGATTACAAGGTTTATGGAGCATTGCAATGAAAACGTTGTGGACCGTTGTGATGAAATGCGTGTGGCACATTGTGATGTCAATGGTCATGGAGCATTGTTCTGACAAAGATATGGAGCATTGTGATGACAAGGGTCACAGAGAATTGTGATGAAATGTTCATGGAGCATTGTGGTTACAAAGGTCACAGAGCCTTGTGATGATGCGGGCATGGATCATTGTGATGACAAACGTTATGAAGCATTGTGATGACTGGAGTCACGGAGCATTGTGATGACAGGTGTCAAGGAGCATTGTGATGACAAGGGCATGGAGTATTGTGATGACAGGCATCATGGAGCGTTGTGATGACAAGTGTTATGGAACACTGTAATCACAAAAGTTTGGAGCATTGTGATGACAGAGGTCATGGATCATTTTGATTTCAAGGAGCATGGAGCATTGTGATGAAAAGGGCATGAAGCAATGTGATCCCAAAATTCATGGAGGATTGTGATGACAATGGAAATGGAGTATTGTGATGACAACCACATAGAGGATTGTAATGACAAGGTCATGTAGCATTTTGCTGACAAAGGCATGGAGCATTGTGATGACATGTGTCATGGAGCACTGTGTTGACAAGCGTCACGGAGCATTGTGAATACAGGGTTCATGGAGCATTGGGATGACAAGGGCATGGATCATTGTGATGACAAGGGTCATGGAGCACTGTGCTGAAAATATTCATGGAGTGTTGTGATGACAGGGGTCATGGAGCATTGTGATGACTATGGAATGGAGCATTCTGATGACAAGTGTCATGGAGCTTTTAGATGACAAGTGCATGGAGCATTGTGATTACAGGCATCTTGGAGCATTGTGATGAAAAGGGCATGGATTATTATGATGAAGAAGGCATGGAGCCTTGTCATGAAAGGGTTCAAGGAGCATACTGACCACCAGTGTCAGGGAGCATTGTGATGACAAGTGTATTGAGAATTGTGAAGACAAAGATCATGGAGCATTGTGAAGAGAAGACCATGTATAATTGTGATGATGAGCGTCATGGGGTGTTGTGATGATAAGTGTTATGGATTATGGTGATCACAAGGGTATGGAACATTGTTATGACAGAGGTCATGGAGCATTTTGATTTCATTGTGATGACAATAGCATGAAGCATTATGATGATGGGCATGGTGCATTGTGATGACATGGTTCATGGATCATTGAGATGAAAAGGGGCATAGAGAATTGTGATTACAGTGTTCTTAGAGCATTGTGATGAGAACGGTCATGGATTCTTGTGATGACAAGGCCATGGAACATCGTGATGGCAGGGGTCATGGAGCATTGTTATGACAGGGGTAATGGAGCATTGTCATGGCAAGGGCATGGAGCATTGTGATGAGAAGGCCATGGAGCATTCTGATGACATGTGTCATGGAGCTATGTGAAGACAAGGGCATGGAGCAATGTGATGACAATGACATGGAGCATTGTGATGCCAATGGTCATGGATCTTTGTGATGACAAAGGTCATGGAGCATTTTGATGGCAGGGGCGTTGTGCATTGTGATGAGAAGGGCAGGGAGCATTGTGATGACAGGGTCATGGAGCAATTTGATGAAAAGTGTCATGGAACATTTTGATGACAGGTGTTATGGAACATTGTGATGTCAGGGCTCATCGATCATTGTGATGATAAGTGCATGTAGCATTGTGATGACAGGAGTCATGTAACATTGTGATGACAGGGGTGAGGGAGTGTTGTGACAAATAGTGATGTAGCATTGTGATATCAGTGGTGAGAGAGCATTTTGATGAGAAGTGCATGGAGCATTGTGATGACAAATTTTATGGAGCATTGTGATGACAAGATTGTGGAGCATTGTAATGAGAAGCGCATGGTGCATTGTGATGACAAGGGTCATAGAGCATTGTGCTGAGAAAGGCATAGAGCATTGTGATGACAAGGGTCAAGGACCATTGTGATGAAAAGTTCATGGAGCATTGTGGTTAAAAAGGTCACAGAGACTGTTGATGACGAGGGTATGAACCATTGTGGTGACTGGAATGATGGAGCATTGTGATGACAGAGGTCATGGAGCATTGTGTTAACAAGGGCATGGAGCATTTTGATGACAAGGGCATGGAACATTGGTCTAATAAGTTTCATGGATTATTGCGATGAGAGTTGGAATGGCGCATTGTGATGCCAAGGGCATGGAACATCGTGATGAGCAGATCATGCAGTATTGTGAAGACAGGTGTCAGGGAGCATTGTGATGACATATGTAATGGCCCATTGTGATGACGATGGCATGGATTATTGTGATGCCAAGTGTCATGAAGGATTCTGATGACAAAGGTAATGGAGCATTGTGATGACAATGGCTTGGAGCATTGTGAGGAGAAGGGTCAGGGAGCATTGTGCTGACAAGTGCATGGAGAATTGTAATGACAAGGGTCACGGAGCATTGTGATGAAAACGGCATGGGGCATTGAGATGAAAAAGGCATGGAGCCTTTTCGTGACAGGTTTCAAGGAGCATTCTGATGACAAGTGACAGGGAGCATTGTGATGACAAGTGTCTTGAGAATTTTGATGACAAAGGTCATGGAGAATTGTGATGAAAAGGGCATGGAGTATTGTGATGACAGGCATCATGGAGCGTTGTGATGACAAGTGTTATGGAACATTGTGATCACAAGGGTTTGGAGCATTGTGATGACAGAGGTCATGGATCATTTTGATTTCAAGGAGCATGGAGCATTGTGATGACAAGGGCATGAAGCAATGTGATCCCAAAGTTCATGGAGGATTGTGATGACAATGGAAATGGAGTATTGTGATGACAAGCGCATAGAGCATTGTCATGACAAGATCATGTAGCATTTTGCTGAGAAAGACATGGAGCATTGTGATGACATGTGTAATGGAGCACTGTGATGACAAGCGTCACGGAGCTTTGTGAATTCAGGGGTCATGGAGCATTGGGATGACAAGGGCATGGATCACTGTGATGACAAGGGACATGGAGCACTGGGCTGAAAATGTTCATGGAGTGTTGTGATGACAGGGGTCATGGAGCATTGTGATGACTAGGGAATGGAGCATTGTGATGACAGGAGTCCCGGATCATTGTGTTGTCAGGTGTCATGGAGTGTTGTGATGACAGTGGTCATGGAGCATTGTGACAATATTGGCCATGGAGCATTGTGATGAGAAGGTCATGGAACATGGGGCTGAAAATGTTCATGGAGTGTTGTGATGACAGGGGTCATGGAGCATTGTGATGACAAGGGAATGGAGCATGGTGAGGACAAGGTCCTGGAGCATTGTGATGAGAAGGCCATGGCGACTTGTGATGACAAGTCTCATGGAGCATTCTGATGAAAAGGAGCATGGAGCATTGTGATTACAGGGGTCTTGGAGCATTGTGATGAAAAGGGCATGGAGCATTGTGATGAGAAGTCCATGGAACATTCTGATGACATGCGTCATTCAGCTTTTTGATGTGAAGGGCATGGAGCATTGTGATTACAGGGATCTTGGAGCATTGTGATGAAAAGGTCATGTATTATTGTGATGAAAAAGGCATGGAGCCTTCTCATGACAGGGTTCAAGGGGCATACTGACGACAAGTGTCAGGGAGCATTGTGATGACAAGTATATTGAGCATTGTGATGACAAAGATCATGGAGCATTGTGATGAGAAGTCCATGGATAACTGTGATGATGAGCGTCATGGGATGTTGTGATGATAAGTGTTATGGAACATTGTGATCACAAGGTTTTGGAGCATTATGATGAAAGAGGTCATGGAGAATATTGATTTCATTGTGATGACAATAGCCTGAAGCATTATGATGATGGGCATGGTGCATTGTGATGACAGGGTTCATGGAGCATTGAGATGAAAAGGGGCATGGAGCATTATGTTTACAGGGGTCTTGGAGCATTGTGATGACTATGGCAAGGAGAATTGTGATGAGAAGGCCTTGGAACTTTCTGATGACATGCGTCATAGAGCTTTGTGATAACAAGGGCATGGAGCATTGTGATTTCAGTGGTCTTCAGCATTGCGATGACAAGTTTTATGGAACATTTTGATGACTAGGCCGTGGAACATTGTGATGGCAGGGGTCATGGTTCATTGTAATGACAGAGGTAATGGAGCATTGTGATGACAAGGGCACGGAACACTGTGATACATGGGTCATGCAGGACTGTAATGACAAGGGCATGGAGCATTGTGATGAGAAGGGCATCGAGCATTGTGATAACAAGTATCAAGAAGCTTTGTGATGACAATGGCATTGAACAATGTTATGAGAGGGTTCATGGAGCATTGTGATGACACTGACATGGAGCAGTGTGATGCCAAGGGTCATGGAGCTTTGTGATGACAAGTCATGGAGCATTTTGATGACAAGGGCATGGTGCATTGTGATGAGAAGGGCAGGGAGCATTTTGATGACCGGGTCATGCAGTAATTTGATAAAAAGTGTAATGGAACATTTAGATGGCAGGGGTTATAGAACATTGTGATGTCAGGGGTTTGGAGCTTTGCGATGGAAAGGGTCATGGAGCATTTTGATGACAGGGGTTATGGAACATTGTGATGGCAGGGGTAATGGTGCATTGTTATGACAGGGGTAATGGAGAATTGTGATGAGAAGGGTATGGAACTTTGGTCTGAAATGTTTCATGGATTATTGTGATGAGAGTGGGCTTGGAGCATTGTGATGACAAGGGCACGGAACACTGTGATACATGGGTCATGCAGGACTGTAATGACAAGGGCATGGAGCATTGTGATGAGAAGGGCATCGAGCGTTGTGATGACAAGTATCATGGAGCTTTGTGATGACAATGGCATTGAACAATGTTATGAGAGTGTTCATGGAGCATTGTGATGACAATGACATGGAGCAGTGTGATGCCAAGGGTCATGGAGCTTTGTGATGACAAGTTATGGAGCATTTTGAGGACAAGGGCATGGTGCATTGTGATGAGAAGGGCAGGGAGCATTTTGAAGACCGGGTCATGCAGCAATTTGGTAAAAAGTGTAATGGAACATTTAGATGGCAGGGGTTATAGAACATTGTGATGCCAGGGGTCATGGAGCTTTGGGATGGAAAGGGTCATGGAGCATTTTGATGACAGGGGTTATGGAACATTGTGATGGCAGGGGTCATGGAACATTGTGATGATAAGTGGATGTAGCATTGTGATGACAGGGTCATGGATCATTGTGATTCCACGGGTGAGGGAGTATTGTGATGACTAATGATGGAACATTATGATATCTCTGGTGAGAGAGCATTTTGATGAGAAGTGCATGGACCATTGTGATTACAAGGTTTATGGAGCATTGCAATGACAAAGTTTGGAACGTTGTGGTGAGATGCGCGTGGCACATTGTGATGACAATGGTCATGGAGCATTGCTCTGAAAAAGACATGGATCATTGTGATGACAAGGGTCACAGAGAATTGTGATGAAAAGTTCATGGAGCATTGTGGTTACAAAGGTCACAGAGCCTTGTGATGAGGCGGGCATGGACCATTGTAATGACAAACGTTATGAAGCATTGTGATGACTGGAGTCACGGAGCATTGTGATGACAGGGGTCATGAGCATTGTGATGACAAGGGCATGGTGCACTGTGATGACAGATGCATGGAGAACTGGTCTGACATGTTTCTTAGATTATTATGTTGAGAGTGGGCATGGTGCATTGTGATGACAAGGGCATGGAATATTGGTCTAATAAGTTTCATGGATTATTGCGATGACAGTTGGAATGGCGCATTTTGATGAAAAGGGCATGGAGCATCCTGATGACCAGGTCATGCAGTATTGTGAAGCCAGGTGTCAGGGAGCATTGTGATGACATATGTAATGGCCCATTGTGATGACGATGGCATGGAGCATAGCGATGACAAGTGTCATGGAGGAATCTGATGACAAAGGTAATGGAGCATTGTGATGACAATGGCTTGGAGCATTGTGATGACAAGGGTCAGGGAGCTTTGTGCTGACAAGTGCATGGAGAATTGTGATGACAAGGGTCATGGAACATTCTGATGACAAGCTTGTGGAGTATTTTGATGACAATGGAATGGAGTATTGTGATGAAAATGGAATGGGGCATTGTGATGGTAAAGGCATGAAGCCTTTTCGTGAGAGGGTTCAAGGAGCATTCTGATGACAAGTGTCAGGGAGCATTGTGATGACAAGTGTATTGAGAATTGTTATGACAAAGGTCATGGAGCTTTGTAATGAAAAGGGCATGGTGTATTGTGATGACAGGCATCATGGAGCGTTGTGATGACAAGTGTTATAGAACATTGTGATCACAAGTGTTTGGAGCATTGTGATGACAGAGGTTTGGATCATTTTGACTTCAAGGAGCATGGAGCATTGTGATGACAAGAGCATGAAGCAATGTGATCCCAAGGTACATGGAGGATTGTGATGACAATGGAAAAGGAGTATTGTGATGACAAGCGCATAGAGGACTGTAATGACAAGTTCTTGTAACATTTTGCTGACAAAGGCATGGAGCATTGTGATGACATGTGTCATAGAGCACTGTGATGACAAGCTTCACGGAGTATTGTGAATACAGGGGTCATGGAGCATTGGGATGACAAGGGCATGGATCATTGTGATGACAAGGGTCATGGAGCACTGGGATGAAAATGTTCATGGAGTGTTGTGATGACAGGGGTCATGGAGCATTTTGATGACTAGGGAATGGAGCATTCTGATGACAAGTGTCATGGAGCTTTCAGATGACAAGTGCATTGAGCATTGTGATTAGAGGCATCTTGGAGCATTGTGATGAAAAGTGCATGGATTATTATGATGAAGAAGGCATGGAACCTTGTCATGAAACGGTTCAAGGAGCATACTGACCACCAGTGTCAGGGAGCATTGTGATGACAAGTGTATTGAGAATTGTGAAGACAAAGATCATGGAGCATTGTGAAGAGAAGACCATGTATAATTGTGATGATGAGCGTCATGGGGTGTTGTGATGATAAGTGTTATGGATTATGGTGATCACAAGGGTATGGAACATTGTTATGACAGAGGTCATGGAGCATTTTGATTTCATTGTGATGACAATAGCATGAAGCATTATGATGATGGGCATGGTGCATTGTGATGACATGGTTTATGGATCATTGAGATGAAAAGGGGCATAGAGAATTGTGATTACAGTGTTCTTAGAGCATTGTGATGAGAACGGTCATGGATTCTTGTGATGACAAGGCCATGGAACATCGTGATGGCAGGGGTCATGGAGCATTGTTATGACAGGGGTAATGGAGCATTGTCATGGCAAGGGCATGGAGCATTGTGATGAGAAGGCCATGGAGCATTCTGATGACATGTGTCATGGAGCTATGTGAAGACAAGGGCATGGAGCAATGTGATGACAATGACATGGAGCATTGTGATGCCAATGGTCATGGATCTTTGTGATGACAAAGGTCATGGAGCATTTTGATGGCAGGGGCGTTGTGCATTGTGATGAGAAGGGCAGGGAGCATTGTGATGACAGGGTCATGGAGCAATTTGATGAAAAGTGTCATGGAACATTTTGATGACAGGTGTTATGGAACATTGTGATGTCAGGGCTCATCGATCATTGTGATGATAAGTGCATGTAGCATTGTGATGACAGGAGTCATGTAACATTGTGATGACCGGGGTGAGGGAGTGTTGTGACAAATAGTGATGTAGCATTGTGATATCAGTGGTGAGAGAGCATTTTGATGAGAAGTGCATGGAGCATTGTGATGACAAATTTTATGGAACATTGTGATGACAAGATTGTGGAGCATTGTAATGAGAAGCGCATGGTGCATTGTGATGACAAGGGTCATAGAGCATTGTGCTGAGAAAGGCATAGAGCATTGTGATGACAAGGGTCAAGGACCATTGTGATGAAAAGTTCATGGAGCATTGTGGTTAAAAAGGTCACAGAGACTGTTGATGACGAGGGTATGAACCATTGTGGTGACTGGAATGATGGAGCATTGTGATGACAGAGGTCATGGAGCATTGTGTTAACAAGGGCATGGAGCATTTTGATGACAAGGGCATGGAACATTGGTCTAATAAGTTTCATGGATTATTGCGATGAGAGTTGGAATGGCGCATTGTGATGACAAGGGCATGGAACATCGTGATGAGCAGATCATGCAGTATTGTGAAGACAGGTGTCAGGGAGCATTGTGATGACATATGTAATGGCCCATTGTGATGACGATGGCATGGATTATTGTGATGCCAAGTGTCATGAAGGATTCTGATGACAAAGGTAATGGAGCATTGTGATGACAATGGCTTGGAGCATTGTGAGGAGAAGGGTCAGGGAGCATTGTGCTGACAAGTGCATGGAGAATTGTAATGACAAGGGTCACGGAGCATTGTGATGAAAACGGCATGGGGCATTGAGATGAAAAAGGCATGGAGCCTTTTCGTGACAGGTTTCAAGGAGCATTCTGATGACAAGTGCCAGGGAGCATTGTGATGACAAGTGTCTTGAGAATTTTGATGACAAAGGTCATGGAGAATTGTGATGAAAAGGGCATGGAGTATTGTGATGACAGGCATCATGGAGCGTTGTGATGACAAGTGTTATGGAACATTGTGATCACAAGGGTTTGGAGCATTGTGATGACAGAGGTCATGGATCATTTTGATTTCAAGGAGCATGGAGCATTGTGATGACAAGGGCATGAAGCAATGTGATCCCAAAGTTCATGGAGGATTGTGATGACAATGGAAATGGAGTATTGTGATGACAAGCGCATAGAGCATTGTCATGACAAGATCATGTAGCATTTTGCTGAGAAAGACATGGAGCATTGTGATGACATGTGTAATGGAGCACTGTGATGACAAGCGTCACGGAGCTTTGTGAATTCAGGGGTCATGGAGCATTGGGATGACAAGGGCATGGATCACTGTGATGACAAGGGACATGGAGCACTGGGCTGAAAATGTTCATGGAGTGTTGTGATGACAGGGGTCATGGAGCATTGTGATGACTAGGGAATGGAGCATTGTGATGACAGGAGTCCCGGATCATTGTGTTGTCAGGTGTCATGGAGTGTTGTGATGACAGTGGTCATGGAGCATTGTGACGATATTGGCCATGGAGCATTGTGATGAGAAGGTCATGGAACATGGGGCTGAAAATGTTCATGGAGTGTTGTGATGACAGGGGTCATGGAGCATTGTGATGACAAGGGAATGGAGCATGGTGAGGACAAGGTCCTGGAGCATTGTGATGAGAAGGCCATGGCGACTTGTGATGACAAGTCTCGTGGAGCATTCTGATGAAAAGGAGCATGGAGCATTGTGATTACAGGGTTCTTGGAGCATTGTGATGAAAAGGGCATGGAGCACTGTGATGAGAAGTCCATGGAACATTCTGATGACATGCGTCATTCAGCCTTTTGATGTGAAGGGCATGGAGCATTGTGATTACAGGGATCTTGGAGCATTGTGATGAAAAGGTCATGGATTATTGTGATGAAAAAGGCATGGAGCCTTGTCATGACAGGGTTCAAGGGGCATACTGACGACAAGTGTCAGGGAGCATTGTGATGACAAGTATATTGAGCATTGTGATGACAAAGATCATGGAGCATTGTGATGAGAAGTCCATGGATAACTGTGATGATGAGCGTCATGGGATGTTGTGATGATAAGTGTTATGGAACATTGTGATCACAAGGTTTTGGAGCATTATGATGAAAGAGGTCATGGAGAATATTGATTTCATTGTGATGACAATAGCCTGAAGCATTATGATGATGGGCATGGTGCATTGTGATGACAGGGTTCATGGAGCATTGAGATGAAAAGGGGCATGGAGCATTATGTTTACAGGGGTCTTGGAGCATTGTGATGACTATGGCAAGGAGAATTGTGATGAGAAGGCCTTGGAACTTTCTGATGACATGCGTCATAGAGCTTTGTGATAACAAGGGCATGGAGCATTGTGATTTCAGTGGTCTTCAGCATTGCGATGACAAGTTTTATGGAACATTTTGATGACTAGGCCGTGGAACATTGTGATGGCAGGGGTCATGGTTCATTGTAATGACAGAGGTAATGGAGCATTGTGATGACAAGGGCACGGAACACTGTGATACATGGGTCATGCAGGACTGTAATGACAAGGGCATGGAGCATTGTGATGAGAACGGCATCGAGCATTGTGATAACAAGTATCAAGAAGCTTTGTGATGACAATGGCATTGAACAATGTTATGAGAGGGTTCATGGAGCATTGTGATGACACTGACATGGAGCAGTGTGATGCCAAGGGTCATGGAGCTTTGTGATGACAAGTCATGGAGCATTTTGATGACAAGGGCATGGTGCATTGTGATGAGAAGGGCAGGGAGCATTTTGATGACCGGGTCATACAGTAATTTGATAAAAAGTGTAATGGAACATTTAGATGGCAGGGGTTATAGAACATTGTGATGTCAGGGGTTTGGAGCTTTGCGATGGAAAGGGTCATGGAGCATTTTGATGACAGGGGTTATGGAACATTGTGATGGCAGGGGTAATGGTGCATTGTTATGACAGGGGTAATGGAGAATTGTGATGAGAAGGGTATGGAACTTTGGTCTGAAATGTTTCATGGATTATTGTGATGAGAGTGGGCTTGGAGCATTGTGATGACAAGGGC
The DNA here is from genome assembly GCF_025265405.1 of Mesoplodon densirostris. NCBI lineage: Eukaryota > Metazoa > Chordata > Mammalia > Artiodactyla > Ziphiidae > Mesoplodon > Mesoplodon densirostris. Next base: position 11,421,688 of record NW_026778196.1, read on the forward strand.
ACGGAACACTGTGATACATGGGTCATGCAGGACTGTAATGACAAGGGCATGGAGCATTGTGATGAGAAGGGCATCGAGCGTTGTGATGACAAGTATCATGGAGCTTTGTGATGACAATGGCATTGAACAATGTTATGAGAGTGTTCATGGAGCATTGTGATGACAATGACATGGAGCAGTGTGATGCCAAGGGTCATGGAGCTTTGTGATGACAAGTTATGGAGCATTTTGAGGACAAGGGCATGGTGCATTGTGATGAGAAGGGCAGGGAGCATTTTGAAGACCGGGTCATGCAGCAATTTGGTAAAAAGTGTAATGGAACATTTAGATGGCAGGGGTTATAGAACATTGTGATGCCAGGGGTCATGGAGCTTTGGGATGGAAAGGGTCATGGAGCATTTTGATTACAGGGGTTATGGAACATTGTGATGGCAGGGGTCATGGAACATTGTGATGATAAGTGGATGTAGCATTGTGATGACAGGGTCATGGATCATTGTGATTCCACGGGTGAGGGAGTATTGTGATGACTAATGATGGAACATTGTGATATCTCTGGTGAGAGAGCATTTTGATGAGAAGTGCATGGACCATTGTGATTACAAGGTTTATGGAGCATTGCAATGACAAAGTTTGGAACGTTGTGGTGAGATGCGCGTGGCACATTGTGATGACAATGGTCATGGAGCATTGCTCTGAAAAAGACATGGAGCATTGTGATGACAAGGGTCACAGAGAATTGTGATGAAAAGTTCATGGAGCATTGTGGTTACAAAGGTCACAGAGCCTTGTGATGAGGCGGGCATGGACCATTGTAATGACAAACGTTATGAAGCATTGTGATGACTGGAGTCACGGAGCATTGTGATGACAGGGGTCATGAGCATTGTGATGACAAGGGCATGGTGCACTGTGATGACAGATGCATGGAGAACTGGTCTGACATGTTTCTTAGATTATTATGTTGAGAGTGGGCATGGTGCATTGTGATGACAAGGGCATGGAATATTGGTCTAATAAGTTTCATGGATTATTGCGATGACAGTTGGAATGGCGCATTTTGATGAAAAGGGCATGGAGCATCCTGATGACCAGGTCATGCAGTATTGTGAAGCCAGGTGTCAGGGAGCATTGTGATGACATATGTAATGGCCCATTGTGATGACGATGGCATGGAGCATAGCGATGACAAGTGTCATGGAGGAATCTGATGACAAAGGTAATGGAGCATTGTGATGACAATGGCTTGGAGCATTGTGATGACAAGGGTCAGGGAGCTTTGTGCTGACAAGTGCATGGAGAATTGTGATGACAAGGGTCATGGAACATTCTGATGACAAGCTTGTGGAGTATTTTGATGACAATGGCATGGAGTATTGTGATGAAAATGGAATGGGGCATTGTGATGGTAAACGCATGAAGCCTTTTCGTGAGAGGGTTCAAGGAGCATTCTGATGACAAGTGTCAGGGAGCATTGTGATGACAAGTGTATTGAGAATTGTTATGACAAAGGTCATGGAGCTTTGTAATGAAAAGGGCATGGTGTATTGTGATGACAGGCATGATGGAGCGTTGTGATGACAAGTGTTATAGAACATTGTGATCACAAGTGTTTGGAGCATTGTGATGACAGAGGTTTGGATCATTTTGACTTCAAGGAGCATGGAGCATTGTGATGACAAGAGCATGAAGCAATGTGATCCCAAGGTACATGGAGGAATGTGATGACAATGGAAAAGGAGTATTGTGATGACAAGCGCATAGAGGACTGTAATGACAAGTTCTTGTAACATTTTGCTGACAAAGGCATGGAGCATTGTGATGACATGTGTCATAGAGCACTGTGATGACAAGCTTCACGGAGTATTGTGAATACAGTGGTCATGGAGCATTGGGATGACAAGGGCATGGATCATTGTGATGACAAGGGTCATGGAGCACTGGGATGAAAATATTCATGGAGTGTTGTCATGACAGGGGTCATGGAGCATTGTGATGACTAGGGAATGGAGCATTCTGATGACAAGTGTCATGGAGCTTTTAGATGACAAGTGCATTGAGCATTGTGATTAGAGGCATCTTGGAGCATTGTGATGAAAAGTGCATGGATTATTATGATGAAGAAGGCATGGAACCTTGTCATGAAACGGTTCAAGGAGCATACTGACCACCAGTGTCAGGGAGCATTGTGATGACAAGTGTATTGAGAATTGTGAAGACAAAGATCATGGAGCATTGTGAAGAGAAGACCATGTATAATTGTGATGATGAGCGTCATGGGGTGTTGTGATGATAAGTGTTATGGATTATGGTGATCACAAGGGTATGGAACATTGTTATGACAGAGGTCATGGAGCATTTTGATTTCATTGTGATGACAATAGCATGAAGCATTATGATGATGGGCATGGTGCATTGTGATGACATGGTTCATGGATCATTGAGATGAAAAGGGGCATAGAGAATTGTGATTACAGTGTTCTTAGAGCATTGTGATGAGAACGGTCATGGATTCTTGTGATGACAAGGCCATGGAACATCGTGATGGCAGGGGTCATGGAGCATTGTTATGACAGGGGTAATGGAGCATTGTCATGGCAAGGGCATGGAGCATTGTGATGAGAAGGTCATGGAGCATTCTGATGACATGTGTCATGGAGCTATGTGAAGACAAGGGCATGGAGCAATGTGATGACAATGACATGGAGCATTGTGATGCCAATGGTCATGGATCTTTGTGATGACAAAGGTCATGTAGCATTTTGATGGCAGGGGCGTTGTGCATTGTGATGAGAAGGGCAGGGAGCATTGTGATGACAGGGTCATGGAGCAATTTGATGAAAAGTGTCATGGAACATTTTGATGACAGGTGTTATGGAACATTGTGATGTCAGGGCTCATCGATCATTGTGATGATAAGTGCATGTAGCATTGTGATGACAGGAGTCATGTAACATTGTGATGACAGGGGTGAGGGAGTGTTGTGACAAATAGTGATGTAGCATTGTGATATCAGTGGTGAGAGAGCATTTTGATGAGAAGTGCATGGAGCATTGTGATGACAAATTTTATGGAGCATTGTGATGACAAGATTGTGGAGCATTGTAATGAGAAGCGCATGGTGCATTGTGATGACAAGGGTCATAGAGCATTGTGCTGAGAAAGGCATAGAGCATTGTGATGACAAGGGTCAAGGACCATTGTGATGAAAAGTTCATGGAGCATTGTGGTTAAAAAGGTCACAGAGACTGTTGATGACGAGGGTATGAACCATTGTGGTGACTGGAATGATGGAGCATTGTGATGACAGAGGTCATGGAGCATTGTGTTAACAAGGGCATGGAGCATTTTGATGACAAGGGCATGGAACATTGGTCTAATAAGTTTCATGGATTATTGCGATGAGAGTTGGAATGGCGCATTGTGATGACAAGGGCATGGAACATCGTGATGAGCAGATCATGCAGTATTGTGAAGACAGGTGTCAGGGAGCATTGTGATGACATATGTAATGGCCCATTGTGATGACGATGGCATGGATTATTGTGATGCCAAGTGTCATGAAGGATTCTGATGACAAAGGTAATGGAGCATTGTGATGACAATGGCTTGGAGCATTGTGAGGAGAAGGGTCAGGGAGCATTGTGCTGACAAGTGCATGGAGAATTGTAATGACAAGGGTCACGGAGCATTGTGATGAAAACGGCATGGGGCATTGAGATGAAAAAGGCATGGAGCCTTTTCGTGACAGGTTTCAAGGAGCATTCTGATGACAAGTGCCAGGGAGCATTGTGATGACAAGTGTCTTGAGAATTTTGATGACAAAGGTCATGGAGAATTGTGATGAAAAGGGCATGGAGTATTGTGATGACAGGCATCATGGAGCGTTGTGATGACAAGTGTTATGGAACATTGTGATCACAAGGGTTTGGAGCATTGTGATGACAGAGGTCATGGATCATTTTGATTTCAAGGAGCATGGAGCATTGTGATGACAAGGGCATGAAGCAATGTGATCCCAAAGTTCATGGAGGATTGTGATGACAATGGAAATGGAGTATTGTGATGACAAGCGCATAGAGCATTGTCATGACAAGATCATGTAGCATTTTGCTGAGAAAGACATGGAGCATTGTGATGACATGTGTAATGGAGCACTGTGATGACAAGCGTCACGGAGCTTTGTGAATTCAGGGGTCATGGAGCATTGGGATGACAAGGGCATGGATCACTGTGATGACAAGGGACATGGAGCACTGGGCTGAAAATGTTCATGGAGTGTTGTGATGACAGGGGTCATGGAGCATTGTGATGACTAGGGAATGGAGCATTGTGATGACAGGAGTCCCGGATCATTGTGTTGTCAGGTGTCATGGAGTGTTGTGATGACAGTGGTCATGGAGCATTGTGACGATATTGGCCATGGAGCATTGTGATGAGAAGGTCATGGAACATGGGGCTGAAAATGTTCATGGAGTGTTGTGATGACAGGGGTCATGGAGCATTGTGATGACAAGGGAATGGAGCATGGTGAGGACAAGGTCCTGGAGCATTGTGATGAGAAGGCCATGGCGACTTGTGATGACAAGTCTCATGGAGCATTCTGATGAAAAGGAGCATGGAGCATTGTGATTACAGGGGTCTTGGAGCATTGTGATGAAAAGGGCATGGAGCATTGTGATGAGAAGTCCATGGAACATTCTGATGACATGCGTCATTCAGCTTTTTGATGTGAAGGGCATGGAGCATTGTGATTACAGGGATCTTGGAGCATTGTGATGAAAAGGTCATGGATTATTGTGATGAAAAAGGCATGGAGCCTTGTCATGACAGGGTTCAAGGGGCATACTGACGACAAGTGTCAGGGAGCATTGTGATGACAAGTATATTGAGCATTGTGATGACAAAGATCATGGAGCATTGTGATGAGAAGTCCATGGATAACTGTGATGATGAGCGTCATGGGATGTTGTGATGATAAGTGTTATGGAACATTGTGATCACAAGGTTTTGGAGCATTATGATGAAAGAGGTCATGGAGAATATTGATTTCATTGTGATGACAATAGCCTGAAGCATTATGATGATGGGCATGGTGCATTGTGATGACAGGGTTCATGGAGCATTGAGATGAAAAGGGGCATGGAGCATTATGTTTACAGGGGTCTTGGAGCATTGTGATGACTATGGCAAGGAGAATTGTGATGAGAAGGCCTTGGAACTTTCTGATGACATGCGTCATAGAGCTTTGTGATAACAAGGGCATGGAGCATTGTGATTTCAGTGGTCTTCAGCATTGCGATGACAAGTTTTATGGAACATTTTGATGACTAGGCCGTGGAACATTGTGATGGCAGGGGTCATGGTTCATTGTAATGACAGAGGTAATGGAGCATTGTGATGACAAGGGCACGGAACACTGTGATACATGGGTCATGCAGGACTGTAATGACAAGGGCATGGAGCATTGTGATGAGAAGGGCATCGAGCATTGTGATAACAAGTATCAAGAAGCTTTGTGATGACAATGGCATTGAACAATGTTATGAGAGGGTTCATGGAGCATTGTGATGACACTGACATGGAGCAGTGTGATGCCAAGGGTCATGGAGCTTTGTGATGACAAGTCATGGAGCATTTTGATGACAAGGGCATGGTGCATTGTGATGAGAAGGGCAGGGAGCATTTTGATGACCGGGTCATGCAGTAATTTGATAAAAAGTGTAATGGAACATTTAGATGGCAGGGGTTATAGAACATTGTGATGTCAGGGGTTTGGAGCTTTGGGATGGAAAGGGTCATGGAGCATTTTGATGACAGGGGTTATGGAACATTGTGATGGCAGGGGTAATGGTGCATTGTTATGACAGGGGTAATGGAGAATTGTGATGAGAAGGGTATGGAACTTTGGTCTGAAATGTTTCATGGATTATTGTGATGAGAGTGGGCTTGGAGCATTGTGATGACAAGGGCACGGAACACTGTGATACATGGGTCATGCAGGACTGTAATGACAAGGGCATGGAGCATTGTGATGAGAAGGGCATCGAGCGTTGTGATGACAAGTATCATGGAGCTTTGTGATGACAATGGCATTGAACAATGTTATGAGAGTGTTCATGGAGCATTGTGATGACAATGACATGGAGCAGTGTGATGCCAAGGGTCATGGAGCTTTGTGATGACAAGTCATGGAGCATTTTGATGACAGGGTCATGCAGCATATTTTAAAATGTGTAATGGAACATTTTGATGGCAGTGGTTATAGAACATTGTGATGTCAGGGGTCTTGGAGCTTTGGGATGGAAAGGGTCATGGAGCATTTTGATGACAGGTCTTATGGAACATTGTGATGGCAGGGGTCATGGAACATTGCGATGATAAGGGGATGTAGCATGGTGATGACAGGGTCATGGAACATTGTGATTACAAGGGTGAGGGTTTATTGTGATGACTCGTGATTGAATATTGTGATATCTCTGGTGAGAGAGCATTTTGATGAGAAGTGCATGGAGCATTGTGATTACAAGGTTTATGGAGCATTGCAATGACAAGGTTTGGAACATTGTGATGACATGCACGTGGCACATTGTGATGACAATGGTCATGAAGCATTGTTCTGACAAATACATGGAGCATTGTGATGACAAGTTTCTCAGAGAATTGTGATGAAAAGTTCATGGAGCATTGTGGTTACAAAGGTCACAGAGCCTTGTGATGACGCGGGCATGGACCATTGTGATGACAAACGTTATGAAGCATTGTGATGACTGGAATCATGGAGCATTGTGATGACAGGGGCATGGAGCATTGTGATGACAGTGTCATGGAGCATTGGTCTGACAAGTTTCATAGATTATTGTGATGAGAGTGGGCATGGTGCATTTTGATGACAAGGGCATGCAGCATTGTGATGATAAGGTCATGGAGTATTGTGAAGACAGGTGTCAGGGAGCATTGTGAGACATATGTCATGATCCATGGCGATGACAATGGCATGGAGCTTTGTGATACCAAATGTAATGGTGGATTGTGATGACAAATATAATGGAGCATTGTGATGATTAGGGCTTGAAACATTATGATGACAAGGGCCATTGAAAATTTTGATGACAAGGTCGTGAAGCATTGTGATGACAAGGTCCTGGAGCATTTTGATGACAAAACCATGGAGCCCTGTGATGACAAGTCTCATGGAGCATACTGATTAAAAGGGGAAAGGAGCATTTTGATTACAGGTGTCTTGGAACATTTTGAAGACAAGGTCATGGAGCATTGTGAGGAGAAGACCAAGGAGCATTCTTATGACATGCGTCATTGAGCTTTGTGATGACAATGGCATGGACCATTGTGATTACATGGGACGTGGAGCATTGTGATGACAAGGGCATGAAGAAAAGTGATCCCAAGTTTCATGGAGGATTGTGATGACAATGGAAATGGAGTATTGTGATGACAAGCGCATAGAGGATTTTAATGACAAGGTCATGTAGCATTTTGCTGACAAATGCATGGAGCATTGTAATGACATGTGTCATGGAGCACTGTGTTGACAAGCGTCACGGAGCATTGTGAATACAGGGTTCAAGGAGCATTGGGATGACGAGGGCATGGATCATTGTGATGAAAAGTGTCATGAAGCACTGGGCTGAAAATATAAACGGAGTGTTGTGATGACAGGTGTCATGGAGCATTGTGATGACTAGGGAATGGAGCATTGTGTTGCCAAGTGTCATGGAGGATTCTGATGACAAAAGTAATGGAGCATTGTGATGACAATGGCTTGGAGAATTGTGATGACAAGGTTCAGGGAGCATTGTGCTGACAAGTGCATGGAGAATTGTGATGACAAGGGTCATGGAGCATTCTGATGACGAGCTTGTGGAGTATTGTGATGACAGTGGAATGGAGCATTGTGATGAAAACGACATGGGGCATTGTGATGAAAAATGCATGGAGCCTTTTCGTGACAGGGTTCAAGGAGCATTCTGATGACAAGTGTCAGGGAGCATTGTGATAACATGTATATTGAGAATTGTGATGAAAAGGTCATGGATCATTGTGATGAAAAATGCATGGATCCTTGTCATGACAGGGTTCAAGGAGCATACTGACGACAAGTGTCAGGGAGCATTTTGATGACAAGTGTATTGAGCATTGTGATGACAAAGGTCAACGAGCATTGCGATGAGAAGTCCATTGATAATTGTGATGACGAGCCACATGGGGCATTGTGATGACAAGTGTTATGGAATATTGTGTTCACAAGGGTTTGGAGCATTGTTATGACAGAGGTCATGGAGCATTTTGATTTCATTGTGATGACAATAGCATGAAGCATTATGATGATGGGCATGGTGCATTGTGATGACAGCCTTCATGGATCATTGAGATGAAAAGGGGCATAGAGCATTGTGATTAGAGTGTTCTTGGAGCATTGTGATGAGAAGGGTCATGGAGCCTTTGATGACAAGGCCATGGAAATTCGTGATGACAGGGGTCATGGAGCATTGTTATGACAGGGGTAATGGAGCATTGTGATGGCAAGGGCATGGAACATTGTGATGAGAAGGCCATGGAGCATTTTGATGACATGTGTCATTGAGCTTTTTGATGACAACGGCATGGAGCAATGTGATGAGAGCGTTCATGGAGCATTGTGATGACAATGACATGGAGCATTGTGATGCCAAGGGTCATGGAGCATTTTGATGGCAAGGGCGTTGTGCATTGTGATGAGAAGGGCAGGGAGCATTCTGATGACAGGGTCATGGAGCAATTTGATGAAAAGTATCATGCAACATATTGATGACAGGTGTTATGGAACATTGTGATGTCAGGGGTCATCGAACTTTGTGATGATAATTGCATGTAGCATTGTGATGACAGGAGTCATGGAACATTGTGACGACAAGGGTGAGGGTGTATTGTGACAAATAGTGATGTAGCATTGTGATATCAGTGGTGAGAGGGCATTGTGATGAGAAGTGCATGGAGCATTGTGATGACAAATTTATGGAGCATTGTGATGACAAGATTGTGGAGCACTCTGATGACAAGCGCATGGTGCATTGTGATGACATGTTTCATGGAGCATTTTGCTGACAAGCGCATGGAGCATTGTGATGACAAGGGTCAAAGAGCATTGTGATGAAAAGTTCATGGAGCATTGTGGTTAAAAAGGTCACAGATACTGTTGATGACGAGGGCATGAATCATTGTGATGACAAAGGTCATGAAGCATTGTGATGACTGGAGTCACGGAGCATTGTGATGACAGAGGTCATGGAGCATTGTGATAACAAAGGCATGGAGCATTGTGATGACAAGGGCATGGAACATTGGTCTAATAAGTTTCATGGATTATTGCGATGACAGTTGGAATGGCGCATTGTGATGACAAGGGCATGGAGCATCCCGATGACAAGGTCATGCAGTATTGTGAAGACAGGTGTCAGGCAGCATTGTGATGACATATATAATGGCCCATTATGATGACGATGGCTTGGAGCATTGTGATGCCAAGTGTCATGGAGGATTCTGATGACAAATGTAATGGAGCATTGTATGGAGCCTTTTCGTGACAGTGTTCAAGGAGCATTGTGATGACAAGTGTCAGGGAGCATTGTGATGACAAGTGTATTGAGAATTCTGATGAGAAAGGTCATGGAGCTTTGTAATGAAAAGGGCATGGAGTATTGTGATGACAGGCATCATGGAGTGTTGTGATGACAAGTGTTATGGTACATTGTGATCACAAGGGTTTGGAGCATTGTGATGACAGAGGTCATGGATCATTTTGATTTCAAGGAGCATGGAGAATTATGATGACAAGGGCATGAAGCAATGTGATCCCCAAGTTCATGGAGGATTGTGATGACAATGGAAGTGGAGTATTGTGATGACAAGCGCATAGAGCATTGTCATGACAAGGTCATGTAGCATTTTGATGACAAAGGCATGCAGCATTGTGATGACATGTGTCATGGCCACAGTGATGACAATCGTTACCGTCCGTTGTGAATACAGGGGTCATGGAACATTGGGATGACAAGGGCATGGATCTTTGTGATGACAAGTGTCATGGAGCAGTGGGCTGAAAATGTTCATGGAGTGTTGTGATGACAGGAGTCATGGAGCATTGTGATGAATAGGGAATAGAGCACTGTGATGAAAAGAGTCCCGGATCATTGTGTTGTCAGGTGTCATGGAGTGTTGTGATGACAGTGGTCATGGAGCATTGTGATGATATTGGCCATGGAGCATTGTGATGAGAAAGTAGTGGAGCACTGGGCTGAAAATGTTCATGGATTATTGTGATGACAGGGGTCATGGAGCATTGTGATGACAAGGGAATGGAGCATGGTGGTGACAAGGTCTTGGAGCATTGTGAAAAGAAGACCATGGAGAGTTGTGATGACAAGCCTCATGGAGCATTCTGAAGAAAAGGGGCCTGGAGCATTGTGTTTACAGGGGTCTTAGTGCATTGTGATGACTAGGGCATGGAGCATTGTGATGAGAAAGCCATGGAGCATTCTGTTGACATGCGTCATGGAGTTTTGTGATGACAAGGGCATGGAGCATTGTGATTACAGGGATCTTGGAGTATTGAGATGAAAAAGTCATGGATCTTTGTGATGAAAAAGGCATGGAGCCTTGTCATGACAGGGTTCAAGGAGCATACTGACGACAAGTGTCAGGGAGCATTGTGATGACAAGTGTATTGAGCATTGGGATGGCAAAGATCATGGAGCATTGTTATGAGAAGACCATGGAAAATTGTGATGATGAGCATCATGGTGTGTTGTGATGATAAGTGTTATGCAACATTGTGATCACAAGGGTTTGGAGCATTATGATGACAGAGGTCATGGAAAATATTGATTTCATTGTGATGAAAATAGCCTGAAGCATTATGATGATGTGCATGGTGCATTGTGATGACAGGGTTCATGGAGCATTGAGATGAAAAGGGGCATGGAGCATTGTAATTACAAGGATTTTTGAGCATTGTGATGACAAGGACATGGAGCATTGTGATTTCAGGGGTCTTGAGCATTGTGATGAGAAGTGTCATGGAACCTTGTGATGACTAGGCCGTGGAACATTTTGATGGCAGCGGTCATGGTGCATTGTTATGACAGGGGTAATGGAGCATTGTGATGAGAAGGGTATGGAACTTTGGTCTGAAATGTTTCATGGATTATTGTGATGAGAGTGGGCATGGAGCATTGTGATGACAAGGGCACGGAACACTGTGATACATGGGTTATGCAGGACTGTAATGACAAGGGCATGGAGCATTGTGATGAGAAGGGCTTCGAGCATTGTGATGACAGGTGTCATGGAGCTTTATGATGACAAGGGCATTGAGCAATGTTATGAGATTTTTCATGGAGCATTGTGATGACAATGACATTGAGCAATGTGATGCCAAGGGTCATGGAGCTTTGTGATGACAAGTCATGGAGCATTTTAATGACAAGGGCATTGTGCATTGTGATGAGAAGTGCAGGGAGCATTTTGATGACCGGGTCATGCAGCAATTTGATAAAAATTGTAATGGAATATTTTGATGGCAGGGGTTATAGAACATTGTGATGTCAGGGGTCATGGAACATTTTGATGATAAGGGGACGTAGCATTTTGATTACAGAGTCATGGATCATTGTGATTCCAGGGGTGAGGGAGTATTTTGACGACTAGTGATGGAACATTGTGATATCTCTGGTGAGAGAGCATTTTGATGAGAAGTGCATGGACCATTGTGATTACAAGGTTTATGGAGCATTGCAATGAAAACGTTGTGGACCGTTGTGATGAAATGCGTGTGGCACATTGTGATGTCAATGGTCATGGAGCATTGTTCTGACAAAGATATGGAGCATTGTGATGACAAGGGTCACAGAGAATTGTGATGAAATGTTCATGGAGCATTGTGGTTACAAAGGTCACAGAGCCTTGTGATGATGCGGGCATGGATCATTGTGATGACAAACGTTATGAAGCATTGTGATGACTGGAGTCACGGAGCATTGTGATGACAGGTGTCAAGGAGCATTGTGATGACAAGGGCATGGAGTATTGTGATGACAGGCATCATGGAGCGTTGTGATGACAAGTGTTATGGAACACTGTAATCACAAAAGTTTGGAGCATTGTGATGACAGAGGTCATGGATCATTTTGATTTCAAGGAGCATGGAGCATTGTGATGAAAAGGGCATGAAGCAATGTGATCCCAAAATTCATGGAGGATTGTGATGACAATGGAAATGGAGTATTGTGATGACAACCACATAGAGGATTGTAATGACAAGGTCATGTAGCATTTTGCTGACAAAGGCATGGAGCATTGTGATGACATGTGTCATGGAGCACTGTGTTGACAAGCGTCACGGAGCATTGTGAATACAGGGTTCATGGAGCATTGGGATGACAAGGGCATGGATCATTGTGATGACAAGGGTCATGGAGCACTGTGCTGAAAATATTCATGGAGTGTTGTGATGACAGGGGTCATGGAGCATTGTGATGATATTGGATATGGAGCATTGTGATGAGAAGGTCATGGAGCATTGGGCTGAAAATATTCATGGAGTACTGTGATGACAGGTGTCTTGGAGCATTGTCATGACAAGGGAATGGAGCATGGTGATAACAAGGTCTTGGAGCATTGTGTTGAAATGACCATGGAGACTTGTGATGACAAGTCTAATGGAGCATTCTGATGAAAAGAAGCATGGAGCACTGTGATTATGGGGGTCTTGGAGCGTTGTGATGACAAGGGCATGGAGCATTGTGAGGAGAAGGCCATGGAACATTCTGATGACATGCGTCATGGAGCTTTGTGATGACAAGGGCATGGAGCATTGTGATTACATGGGTCTTGGAGCATTGTGATGACAATGGTCATGGAGCCTTGTGATGACAAGACCGTGGAACATTGTGATGGCAGTGGTCATGGAACATTGTTATGACAGTGGTAACGGAGCATTGTGATGAGAAGGAAATTGAGCATTGGTCTGAAATGTTTCATGGATTATTGTGACGAGAGTGGGCATGGGGCATTGTGATGACAAGGGTCACAGAGCATTGTGATGAAAAGTTCATGGAGCATTGTGGTTACAAATGTCACAGAGCCTTGTGATGAGGCGGGCATGGACTGTTGTGATGACAAACGTTATGAAGCATTGTGATGACTGGAGTCACGGAGCATTGTGAAGACAGGGGTCATGGAGCATTGTGATGACAAGTGCATGGAGCATTGTGTTGACAGGTGCATGGAGCATTGGTATGACAAGTTTCATAGATTATTGTGATGACTTTGGACATGATGCATTGTGATGAGAAGGGCATGGAGCATTGTGATGACAGGGCATGGATTATTGTGAAGACAGTTGTCAGGGAGCATTGTGATGACATATGTCATGGTCCATTGCGATGACAATGGCATGGAGCATTGTGATGCCAAATGTAATGGAGGATTGTGATGACAAAAATAATGGAGCATTGTGATGACTAGGGCTTGGAGCATGTTGATGACAAGAGCATTTGAGAATTTTCATGACAATGTCGTGAAGCATTGTGATGACAAGTACCTGGAGCATTGTGATGAGAAAACCATGGAGCCTTGTGATGAAAAGTCTCATGGAGCATACTGATGAAAAGGGGCATGGAGCATTCTGATTACAAGGGTCTTGGAACATTGTGATAACAAGGGCATGGAGCATTGTGATGACAAGGGCATGGAGCATTGGTCTAATAAGTTTCATGGGTTATTGTGATGACAGTTGCAATGGCGCATTGTGATGCCAAGGGGCTGGAGCATTGTGATGACCAGGTCATGCAGTATTGTGAAGAGAGGTGTCAGGGAGCATTGTGATGACATATGTAATGGCCCATTGTGATGACAATGGCATGGAGCATTGTGATGAGAAGGGCATCGAGCATTGTGATGACAAGTGTCATGGAGCTTTGTGATGACAAGGGCATGGAGCAATGTGATGAGAGTGTTCATGGAGCATTGTGATGACAATGACATGGAGCATTGTGATGCGAAGTGTCATGCAGCTTTGTGATGACAAATGTCATGGAGCATTTTAATGACAAGGGCATGGTGCATTGTGATGAGAAGGGCAGGGAGCATTTTGATGACAGTGTCATGCGGCAGTTTGATGAAAAGTGTAATGGAACATTTTGATGACAGGGGTTATAGAACATTGTGATGCCAGGGGTCATGGAGCTTTGGGATGAAAATGGTCATGGAGCATTTTGATGACAGGGGTTATGGAACATTGTGATGTCAGGGGTCATGGAACATTGTGCTGATAAGGGGATGTAGCATTTTGATGACAGGGGTCATGGAACATTGTGATAACAGGGGTGAGGGAGGATTGTGATGACTAGTGATGGAACATTGTGATATCTCATGTGAGAGAGCATTTGGATCAGAAGTGCGTGGAGCATTGTGATTACAAGGTTTATGAGCATAGCGATGACAAGGTTGTGGATCATTGTGATGAAAAGCTCATGGCCCATTGTGATGACAATGGCATGGAGCATTGTGATGCCAAGAGTTATGGAGGATTCTAATGACAAAGGTAATGGAGCATTGTGATGACAATGGCTTGGAGCACTGTGATGACAAGGGTCAGGGAGCATTGTGCTGACAAGGGCACGGTAAACTGTGATACATGGGTCATGGAGGATTGTAATGACAAGGGCATGGAGCATTGTGATGAGAAGGGCATGGAGCATTGTGATGACAAGTGTCATGGAGCTTTGTGATGACAAGGGCATGGAGCAATGTGATGAGAGGCTTCATGGAACATTGTGATGACAATGACATGGAGCATTGTGATGCCATGGGTCATGGAGCTTTGTGATGACAAAGATCATGGAGCATTTTGATGACAAGTGTGTGGTGCATTGTGATGAGAAGGGCAGGGAGCATTTTGATGACAGGGTCATGCAGCAATTTGATGAAAAGTGTAATGGAACATTTTGATGACAGGGGTTATAGAACATTGTGATGCCAGTGGTCATGGAGCTTTGGGATGAAAAGGGTCATGGAGCATTTTGATGACATGGGTTATGGAACATTGTGATGTCATGGTTCATGGAACATTGTGCTGATAAGGGGATGTAGCATTGTGATGACAGGGGTCAGGGAACACTGTGATAACAGGGGTGAGGGAGGATTGTGATGACTAGTGATGGAACATTGTGATATCTCATGTGAGAGAGCATTTAGATGAGAAGTGCATGGAACATTGTGATTACAAGGTTTATGGAGCATAGCGATGACAAGTTTGTGGATCATTGTGATGAAAAGCGCATGGCATATTGTGATGAAAAGCGCATGGCACATTGTGATGACAAGGGTCATGGTGCATTGTTCTGACAAAGGCATGGAGCATTGTGATGACAAGGGTCACGAAGCATTTTGATGAAATATTCATGGATCATTGTGGTTACAAAGGTCACAGAGCCTTTTGATGACGCGGACATGAACCGTTGTGATGACAAACGTTATGAAGCATTGTGATGACTGGAGTCAAGGAGCATTGTGATGACAGGGGTCATGGAGAATTGTGATGACAAGGGCATGGATCATTGTGATGACAGGGGCATGGAGCACTGGCCTGACAATTTTCATAGATTATTGTGATGGGAGTGGACATGGTGCATTGTGATTACAAGGGCAGGGAACATTGTTAGGAGAAGAGCATTGAGCATTGGTCGGAAATGTTTCATGGATTATTGTGGTGAGAGTGGGCATGGAACATTGTGATGACAAGGGCATGGTACACTGTGATATATTGGACATGGAGCATTTTAATGACAAGGGCATGGAGCATTGTGATGAGAAAGGCATCGAGCATTGTGATGACAAGTGTCATGGAGCTGTGTTTTGACAAGGGCATGGAGCAATGTGATGAGACGGTTCATGGAGCATTGTGATGACAATGACATGGAGCATTCTGATGCCAAGCGTCATGGAGCTTTGTGATGACAATGGTCATGGAGCATTTTGATGACAAGGGTGTGGTGCATTGTGATGAGAAGGACAGGGAGCATTTTGATGACAGGGTCATGCAGCAATTTGATGAAAAGTGTAAAGGAATATTTTGATGACAGGGTGTATAGAACATTGTGATGCCAGGGGTCATGGAACTTTGGGATGAAAAGGCTCATGGAGCATTTTGATGACAGGGGTTATGGAATATTGTGATGTCAGGGGTCATGGAACATTGTGCTGATAAGGGGATGTAGCATTGTGATGACAGGGGACATGGAACATTGTGATAACAGGGGTGAGGGAGGATTGTGATGACTAGTGATGGAACATTGTGATATCTCATGTGAGAGAGCATTTGGATGAGAAGTGCATGTGGCATTGTGATTACAAGGTTTTTGGAGCGTAGTGATGACAAGGTTGTGGATCATTGTGATGAAAAGCACATGGCACATTGTGATGACAAGGGTCATGGAGCATTGTTCTGACAAAGGCATGGAGCATTGTGATGACAAGGGTCACGGAGCATTGTGATGAAAAGTTCATGGAGCATTGTGGTTACAAAAGTCACAGAGCCTTGTGATAACGCGGGCATGGACCGTTGTGATGAGAAACGTTATGAAGCACTGTGATGACTGGAATCATGTAGCATTGTGATGACAGGGGCATGGAGCATTTGTCTGACAAGTTTCTAAAATTATTGTGATGACAGTGGACATGGTGCATTGTGATGACAAGGGCATGGAGCATTGTGATGACAAGGGTCATGGAGCACTGGGATGAAAATGTTCATGGAGTGTTGTGATGACAGGGGTCATGGAGCATTGTGATGACTAGGGAATGGAGCATACTGATGACAAGTGTCATGGAGCTTTTAGATGACAAGTGCATGGAGCATTGTGATTAGAGGCATCTTGGAGCATTGTGATGAAATGTGCATGGATTATTATAATGAAGAAGGCATGGAGCCTTGTCATGAAACGGTTCAAGGAGCATACTGACGACCAGTGTCAGGGAGCATTGTGATGACAAGTGTATTGAGAATTGTGAAGACAAAGATCATGGAGCATTGTGAAGAGAAGACCATGTATAATTGTGATGATGAGCGTCATGGGGTGTTGTGATGATAAGTGTTATGGATTATGGTGATCACAAGGGTATGGAACATTGTTATGACAGAGGTCATGGAGCATTTTGATTTCATTGTGATGACAATAGCATGAAGCATTATGATGATGGGCATGGTGCATTGTGATGACATGGTTCATGGATCATTGAGATGAAAAGGGGCATAGAGAATTGTGATTACAGTGTTCTTAGAGCATTGTGATGAGAACGGTCATGGATTCTTGTGATGACAAGGCCATGGAACATCGTGATGGCAGGGGTCATGGAGCATTGTTATGACAGGGGTAATGGAGCATTGTCATGGCAAGGGCATGGAGCATTGTGATGAGAAGGCCATGGAGCATTCTGATGACATGTGTCATGGAGCTATGTGAAGACAAGGGCATGGAGCAATGTGATGACAATGACATGGAGCATTGTGATGCCAATGGTCATGGATCTTTGTGATGACAAAGGTCATGGAGCATTTTGATGGCAGGGGCGTTGTGCATTGTGATGAGAAGGGCAGGGAGCATTGTGATGACAGGGTCATGGAGCAATTTGATGAAAAGTGTCATGGAACATTTTGATGACAGGTGTTATGGAACATTGTGATGTCAGGGCTCATCGATCATTGTGATGATAAGTGCATGTAGCATTGTGATGACAGGAGTCATGTAACATTGTGATGACAGGGGTGAGGGAGTGTTGTGACAAATAGTGATGTAGCATTGTGATATCAGTGGTGAGAGAGCATTTTGATGAGAAGTGCATGGAGCATTGTGATGACAAATTTTATGGAGCATTGTGATGACAAGATTGTGGAGCATTGTAATGAGAAGCGCATGGTGCATTGTGATGACAAGGGTCATAGAGCATTGTGCTGAGAAAGGCATAGAGCATTGTGATGACAAGGGTCAAGGACCATTGTGATGAAAAGTTCATGGAGCATTGTGGTTAAAAAGGTCACAGAGACTGTTGATGACGAGGGTATGAACCATTGTGGTGACTGGAATGATGGAGCATTGTGATGACAGAGGTCATGGAGCATTGTGTTAACAAGGGCATGGAGCATTTTGATGACAAGGGCATGGAACATTGGTCTAATAAGTTTCATGGATTATTGCGATGAGAGTTGGAATGGCGCATTGTGATGACAAGGGCATGGAACATCGTGATGAGCAGATCATGCAGTATTGTGAAGACAGGTGTCAGGGAGCATTGTGATGACATATGTAATGGCCCATTGTGATGACGATGGCATGGATTATTGTGATGCCAAGTGTCATGAAGGATTCTGATGACAAAGGTAATGGAGCATTGTGATGACAATGGCTTGGAGCATTGTGAGGAGAAGGGTCAGGGAACATTGTGCTGACAAGTGCATGGAGAATTGTAATGACAAGGGTCACGGAGCATTGTGATGAAAACGGCATGGGGCATTGAGATGAAAAAGGCATGGAGCCTTTTCGTGACAGGTTTCAAGGAGCATTCTGATGACAAGTGCCAGGGAGCATTGTGATGACAAGTGTCTTGAGAATTTTGATGACAAAGGTCATGGAGAATTGTGATGAAAACGGCATGGAGTATTGTGATGACAGGCATCATGGAGCGTTGTGATGACAAGTGTTATGGAACATTGTGATCACAAGGGTTTGGAGCATTGTGATGACAGAGGTCATGGATCATTTTGATTTCAAGGAGCATGGAGCATTGTGATGACAACGGCATGAAGCAATGTGATCCCAAAGTTCATGGAGGATTGTGATGACAATGGAAATGGAGTATTGTGATGACAAGCGCATAGAGCATTGTCATGACAAGGTCATGTAGCATTTTGCTGAGAAAGACATGGAGCATTGTGATGACATGTGTCATGGAGCACTGTGATGACAAGCGTCACGGAGCTTTGTGAATTCAGGGGTCATGGAGCATTGGGATGACAAGGGCATGGATCACTGTGATGACAAGGGTCATGGAGCACTGGGCTGAAAATGTTCATTGTGTGTTGTGATGACAGGGGTCATGAAGAATTGTGATGACTAGGGAATGGAGCATTGTGATGACAAGAGTCCCGGATCATTGTGTTGTCAGGTGTCATGGAGTGTTGTGATGACAGTGGTCATGGAGCATTGTGACGATATTGGCCATGGAGCATTGTGATGAGAAGGTCATGGAACATGGGGCTGAAAATGTTCATGGAGTGTTGTGATGACAGGGGTCATGGAGCATTGTGATGACAAGGGAATGGAGCATGGTGAGGACAAGGTCCTGGAGCATTGTGATGAGAAGGCCATGGCGACTTGTGATAACAAGTCTCATGGAGCATTATGATGAAAAGGAGCATGGAGCATTGTGATTACAGGGGTCTTGGAGCATTGTGATGAAAAGGGCATGGAGCATTGTGATGAGAAGTCCATGGAACATTCTGATGACATGCGTCATTCAGCTTTTTGATGTGAAGGGCATGGAGCATTGTGATTACAGGGATCTTGGAGCATTGTGATGAAAAGGTCATGGATTATTGTGATGAAAAAGGCATGGAGCCTTCTCATGACAGGGTTCAAGGGGCATACTGACGACAAGTGTCAGGGAGCATTGTGATGACAAGTGTATTGAGCATTGTGATGACAAAGATCATGGAGCATTGTGATGAGAAGTCCATGGATAACTGTGATGATGAGCGTCATGAGATGTTGTGATGATAAGTGTTATGGAACATTGTGATCACAAGGTTTTGGAGCATTATGATGAAAGAGGTCATGGAGAATATTGATTTCATTGTGATGACAATAGCCTGAAGCATTATGATGATGGGCATGGTGCATTGTGATGACAAGGGTCACGGAGCATTGTGAATACATGGGTCATGGAGCATTGGGATGACAAGGGCATGGATGATTGTGATGACAAGTGTCATGGAGCTTTGGGCTGAAAATGTTCATGGCGTATTGTGATGACAGGGGTGACGGAGCATTGTGATTACAGGGGTCTTGGAGCATTGTATTGACAATAGTCCCGGATCATAGTGTTGTCAGGTGTCATGGAGTGTTGTGATGACAGTGGTCATGGAGCATTGTGATGATATTGGATATGGAGCATTGTGATGAGAAGGTCATGGAGCATTGGGCTGAAAATATTCATGGAGTACTGTGATGACAGGTGTCTTGGAGCATTGTCATGACAAGGGAATGGAGCATGGTGATAACAAGGTCTTGGAGCATTGTGTTCAGATGACCATGGAGACTTGTGTTGACAAGTCTAATGGAGCATTCTGATGAAAAGAAGCATGGAGCACTGTGATTATGGGGGTCTTGGAGCGTTGTGATGACAAGGGCATGGAGCATTGTGAGGAGAAGGCCATGGAACATTCTGATGACATGCGTCATGGAGCTTTGTGATGACAAGGGCATGGAGCATTGTGATTACATGGGTCTTGGAGGATTGTGATGACAATGGTCATGGAGCCTTGGGATGACAAGACCGTGGAACATTGTGATGGCAGTGGTCATGGAACATTGTTATGACAGTGGTAATGGAGCATTGTGATGAGAAGGAAAATGAGCATTGGTCTGAAATGTTTCATGGATTATTGTGATGAGAGTGGGCATGGAGCATTGTGATGACAAGTGTCACGGAGCATTGTGATGAAAAGTTCATGGAGCATTGTGGTTACAAAGGTCACAGAGCCTTGTGATGAGGCGGGCATGGACTGTTGTGATGACAAACGTTATGAAGCATTGTGATGACTGGAGTCACGGAGCATTGTGAAGACAGGGTTCATGGAGCATTGTGATGACAAGTGCATGGAGCATTGTGTTGACAGGTGTATGGAGCATTGGTATGACAAGTTTCATAGATTATTGTGATGACTTTGGACATGGTGCATTGTGATGAGAAGGGCATGGAGCATTGTGATGACAAGGGCATGGAGTATTGTGAAGACAGTTGTCAGGGAGCATTGTGATGACATATGTCATGGTCCATTGCGATGACAATGGCATGGAGCATTGTGATGCCAAATATAATGGAGGATTGTGATGACAAAAATAATGGAGCATTGTGATGACTAGGGCTTGGAGCATGTTGATGACAAGAGCATTTGAGAATTTTCATGACAATGTCGTGAAGCATTGTGATGACAAGTTCCTGGAGCATCGTGATGAGAAAACCATGGAGCCTTGTGATGAAAAGTCTCATGGAGCATACTGATGAAAAGGGGCATGGAGCATTCTGATTACAAGCGTCTTGGAACATTGTGATTACAAGGGCATGGAGCATTGTGATGACAAGGGCATGGAGCATTGGTCTAATAAGTTTCAAGGATTATTGTGATGACAGTTGCAATGGCGCATTGTGATGCCAAGGGCCTGGAGCATTGTGATGACCAGGTCATGCAGTATTGTGAAGAGAGGTGTCAGGGAGCATTGTGATGACATATGTAATGGCCCATTGTGATGACAATGGCATGGAGCATTGTGATGAGAAGGGCATCGAGCATTTTGATGACAAGTGTCATGGAGCTTTGTGATGATAAGGGCATGGAGCAATGTGATGAGAGGGTTCATGGAGCATTGTGATGACAATGACATGGAGCATTGTGATGCGAAGGGTCATGCAGCTTTGTGATGACAAGGGCATGGAGCAATGTGATGAGAGTGTTCATGGAGCATTGTGATGACAATGACATGGAGCATTGTGATGCGAAGGGTCATGCAGCTTTGTGATGACAAATGTCATGGAGCATTTTAATGACAAGGGCATGGTGCATTGTGATGAGAAGGGCAGGGAGCATTTTGATGACAGTGTCATGCGGCAGTTTTATGAAAAGTGTAATGGAACATTTTGATGACAGGGGTTATAGAACATTGTGAGGCCAGGGGTCATGGAGCTTTGGGATGAAAAGGGTCATGGAGAATTTTGATGACATGGGTTATGGAATATTGTGATGTCAGGGTTCATGGAACATTGTGCTGATAAGGGGAGGTAGCATTGTGATAACAGGGGTCATGGAACATTGTGATAACAGGGGTGAGGGTGGATTGTGATGTCTAGTGATGGAACACTGTGATATCTCATGTGAGAGAGCATTTGGATGAGAAGTGCATGGAGCATTGTGATTACAATTTTATGGAGCATAGCGATGAAAAGGTGGTGGATCATTGTGATGAAAAGTGCATGGCACATTGTGTTGACAAGGGTCATGGAGCATTGTTCTGACAAAGGCATGGAGCATTGTGATGACAAGTGTCACGGGGCATTGTGATGAAATGTTCATGGAGCATTGTGGTTACAAAGGTCACAGAACCTTGTGATGATGCGGGCATGGACAGTTGTGATGACAAACGTTATGAAGCATTGTGATGACTGGAGTCACGGAGCATTGTGATGACATGTGTCAAGGAGCACTGAGTTGACAAGGGCATGGAGCATTGTGATGACAGAGTCATGGAGCATTGGTCTGACAAGTTTCATAGATTATTGTGATGACAGTGGACATGGTGCATTGTGATGACAAGGGCATGGAGCATTGTGATGACAAGGGAATGGAGCATTGTGATGATAAGGTCATGGAGTATTGTGAAGACAGGTGTGAGGGGGCATTGTGGTGACATATGTCATGGTCCATTGCGATGACAATGGCATGGAACATTGTGATGCCAAAAGTAAGGGAGGATTGTGATGACAAATATCATGGAGCATTGTGATGACTAGGGCTTGGAGCATTATGATGACAAGGGCCATTGAGAATTTTCTTAGCAATATTGTGAAGCATTGTGATGACAAGGTCCTGGAGCATTGTGATGAGAAAACCATGGAGCCCTGTGATGACAAGTCTCATGGAGCATACTCATGAAAAGGGGCATGGAGCATTCTGATTACAGGGGTCTTGGACCATTGTGAAAACAAGTGCATGGAGCATTATGATGACAAGGGCATGGAGCATTGGTCTAATAAGTTTCATGGATTATTGTGATGACAGTTGGAATGGCGCATTGTGATTACAAGGGCATGGAGCATTGTGATGACCAGGTCATGCAGTATTGTGAAGAGAGGTGTCAGGGAGCATTGTGATGACATATGTAATGGCAAATTGTGATGACAATGGCATGGAGCAT
Organism: Mesoplodon densirostris; assembly: GCF_025265405.1. NCBI lineage: Eukaryota > Metazoa > Chordata > Mammalia > Artiodactyla > Ziphiidae > Mesoplodon > Mesoplodon densirostris. The sequence goes on from NW_026778196.1 coordinate 11,444,934, forward strand.
TGTGATGCCAAGTGTCATGGAGGATTATAATGACAAATGTAATGGAGCATTGTGGTGACAATGGCTTGAAACATTGTGATGAGAAGGGTCAGGGAGCATTGTGCTGACAAGTGCATGGAGAATTGTGATGACAAGGGTCATGGAGCATTCTGATGACAAGCTTGTGGAGTATTTTGATGACAATGGCATGGAGCATTGGGATGAAAACGGCATGGGGCTTTGTGATGAAAAAGGCATGGAGCCTTTTTGTGACAGGGTTCAAGGAGCATTCTGACGACACGTGTCAGGGAGCATTGTGATGACAAGTGTATTGAGAATTGTGATGACAGTGCTCATGGAGCATTGTGATGAAAAGGGCATGGAGTTTTGTGATGGCAGGCATCATGGTGCGTTGTGATGACAGGTGTTATGGAACATTGTGATCACAAGGGTTTGGAGCATTGTGATGACAGTGGTCATGGATCATTTTGATTTCAAGGAGCATGGAGCATTGTGATGACAACGGCATGAAGCAATAGGATCCCAAGGTTCATGGAGGTTTGTGATGACAATGGAAATGGAGTATTGTGATGACAAGCGCATAGAGCATTGTAATGACAAGGTCATGTAGCATTTTGCTTACAAAGGCATGGAGCATTGTGATGACAGGTGTCATGGAGCTGTGTGATGACAAGCATCACGGAGCATTGTGAATACAGGGGTCATGGAACATTGGGATGACAAGGGCATGGATCATTGTGATGACAAGGGTCATGGAGCACTGGGCTGAAAATGTTCAAGGAGTATTGTTATGACAGGGGTCATGGAGCATTGTGATTACAGGGGTCTTGGAGCATTGTGATGACAAGAGTCCCGGATCATTGTGTTGTCAGGTGTCATGGAATGTTGTGATGACGGTGGTCATGGAGCATTGTGATGAGTAGGTCATGGAGCACTGGACTGAAAATGTTCATGGAGTATTGTGATGACAGGGGTCATGGAGCATTGTGATGACAAGGGAATTGAGCATGGTGATGACAAGGTCCTGGAGCATTGTGATGAGATGACCATGGAGACTTGTGATGACAATTCTCATGGAGCATTCTGATGAAAAGGTGCATGGAGCCTTGTGATTACGAGGGTCTTGGAGCATTGTGATGACAAGGGCATGGAGTATTGTAGAGGAGAAAGACATGACACATTCTGATGACATGCGTCATGGAGCTTTGTGATGACAAGGGCATGGAACATTGTGATTACATGGGTCTTGGAGCATTGTGATGACAAGGGACATGGAGCCTTGTGATGACAAGGCCGTGCAACATTGTCATGGCAGTGGTCATGGAGCATTGTTATGACAGAGGTAATGGAGCATTTTGATGAGAAGAGCATTGAGCATTGGTCTGAAATATTTCATGGATTATTGTGATGAGAGTGGGCATGGAGCATTGTGATGACGAGGGCACGGTACACTGTGATACATGGGACATGGAGCATTTTAATGACAAGGGCAAGGAGGATTTTGATCAGAAAGGCATCGAGCATTGTGATGACAAGTGTCATGGAGCTTTGTGATGACAAGGGCATGGAGCAATGTGATGAGAGGGTTCATGTAACATTGTGATGACAATGACATGGAGCATTCTGATGCCAAAGGTCATGGAGCTTAGTGATGACAATGGTCATGGAGCATTTTGATGACAAGGGTGTGGTGCATTGTGATGAGAAGGACAGGGAGCATTTTGATGACAGGGTCATGCAGCAATTTGATGAAAAGTGTAAAGGAACATTTTGATGACAGGGGTTATAGAACATTGTGATGCCAGGGGTCATGGAGCTTTGGGATGAAAAGTGTCATGGAGCATTTTGATGACAGGGGTTATGGAACATTGTGATGTCAGGGGTCATGGAACATTGTGCTGATAAGGGGATGTAGCATTGTGATGACAGGGGACATGGAACACTGTGATAACAGAGGTGAGGGAGGATTGTGATGACTAGTGATGGAACATTGTGATATCTCATGTGAGAGAGCATTTGGATGAGAAGTGCATGGGGCATTGTGATTACAAGGTTTATGGAGCATAGTGATGACAAGGTTGTGGATCATTGTGATTAAAAGTGCATGGCACATTGTGATGACAAGGGTCATGGAGCATTGTTCTGACAAAGGCATGGAGCATTGTGATGACAAGCGTCACGGAGCATTTTGATGAAAAGTTCATGGAGCATTGTGGTTACAAAGGTCACAGAGCCTTGTGATAACGCGGGCATGGACCGTTGTGATGAGAAACGTTATGAAGCACTGTGATGACTAGAATTATGTAGCATTGTGATGACAGGGACATGGAGCATTGGTCTGTGAAGTTTCATAGATTATTGTGATGACAGTGGACATGGTGCATTGTGATGACAGTGGCATGGTGCATTGTGATGATAATGGCATAGAGTATTGTGAAGACAGGTGTCAGGGGGCAGTGTGATGACATACGTCATGGTCCATTGCGATGACCGTGGCATGGAGCATTGTGATGTCAAATGTAATGGAGTATTGTGATGACAAATATCACGGAGCATTGTGATGACAGGGGACAAGGAGCATTGTGATGACAAGGGCATGGAGCATTGTGATGAGAAAACCATGGAGCCTTGTGATGACAAGTCTCATGGAGCATACTGATGAAACGGGGCATGGAGCATTCTGATTACAGGGGTCTTGGAACATTGTGATAAAAAGGGCATGGAGCATTGTGATGACAAGGGCATGGAGCACTGGTCTAATAAGATTCATGGATTATTGTGATGACAGTTGGAATGGCGCATTGTGATGACAAGGGCATGGAGCATTGTGATGACCAGGTCATGCAGTATTGTGAAGAGAGGTGTCAGGGAGCATTATGATGACATATGTAATGGCCCATTGTGATGACAATGGCATGGAGAATTGTGATGCCAAGTGTAGTGGAGGATTCTGATTACATAGGTAATGGAGCATTTTGGTGACAATGGATTGGAGCATTGTGATGTCAAGGGTCATGGAGCATTGTGCTGACAAGTGCATTGAAAATTGTGATGACAAGGGTCATGGAGCATTCTGATGACAAGCTTGTGGAGTATTTTGATGGCAATGGCATGGAGCATTGGGATAAAAACGGCATGGGGCATTGTGATGGAAAAGGCATGGAGCCTTTTCGTGACAGGGTTCAAGGAGCATTCTGACGAGAAGGGTCAGGGAGCATTGTGATGACAAGTGTATTGAGAATTGTGATGACAACTTCATGGAGCACTGTGATGAAAAGGGCATGGAGTATTGTGATGACAGGCATCATGGAGCGTTGTGATGACAAGTGTTATGGAACATTGTGATCACAAGTGTTTGGAGCATTGTGGTGACAGAGGTCATGGATCATTTTGATTTCAAGGAGCATGGAGCATTGTGATGACAATGGCATGAAGCAATAGGATCCCAAGGTTCATGGAGGATTGTGATGACAATGGTAATGGAGTATTGTGATGACAAGCGCATAGAGCATTGTAATGACAAGTTCATGTAGCATTTTGCTGACAAAGGCATGGAGCATTGTGATGACAGGTGTCATGGAGTACTGTGATGACAAGTGTCATGTAGCATTGTGAATACAGGGGTCATGGAGCATTGGGATGAGAAGGGCATGGATCATTTTGATGACAAGGGTCATGGAGCATTGGGCTGAAAATGTTCATGGAGTATTGTGATGACAGGGGTCATGGAGCATTGTGATGACAAGGGAATGGAGCATGGTGATGACAAGGTCGTGGATCATTGTGATGAGATGACCATGGAGACTTGTGATGACAAGTCTAATGGAGCATTCTGATGAAAAGGGGTATGGAGCATTGTGATTACTGGTTTCTTGGAGCGTTGTGTTCACAAGGGCATGGAGCATTGTGAGGAGAAAGCCATGGAACATTCTGATGACATGCGTCATGGAGCTTTGTGATTACATGGGTCTTGGAGCATTGTGATGACAAGGGTCATGGAGCCTTGTGATGACAAGGCCTTGGATCATTGTGATGGCAGGGGTCATGGAGCATTGTTATGACAGAGTTAATGGAGCATTGTGATGAGAATGGCATTGAGCATTGGTCTGAAATGTTTCATGGATTATTGTGATGAGAGTGGGCATGGAGCATTGTGATGACAAGGGCACGGTACACTGTGATACATGGGTCATGGAGGATTGTAATGACAAGGGCATGGAGCATTGTGTTGAGAAGGGCATCGAGAATTGTGAAGACAAGTGTCATGGAGCTTTGTGATGACAATGGTCATGGAGCATTTTGATGACAAGGGTGTGGTGCATTGTGATGAGAACGGCAGGGAGCATTTTGATGACAGGGTCATGCAGCGATTTGATGAAAAGTGTAATGGAACATTTTGATGACAGGGGTTATGGAACATTGTGATGTCAGGGGTCATGGAACATTGTGGTGATAAGGGGATGTAGCATTGTGATGACAGGGGTCATGGAACATTGTGATAACAAGGGTGAGGGAGGATTGTGATGACTAGTGATGGAACATTGTGATATCTCATGTGAGAGAGCATTTGGATGAGAAGTACATGGAGCATTGTGATTACAAGGTTTATGGAGCATAGTGATGACAAGGTTCTGGATCATTGTGATGAAAAGCGCATGGCACATTGTGATGACAAAGGTCATGGAGCATTGTTCTGACAAAGGCATGGAGCATTGTGAGGACAAGGGTCACGGAGCATGGTGATGAAAAGTTCATGGAGCATTGTGGTTACAAAGGTCACAGAGCCTTGTGATGACGCGGGAATGGACCGTTGTGATAAGAAACGTTTTGAAGCATTGTGATGACAGGAGTCATGGACCATTGTGATGACAGGGGCATGGAGCATTGGTCTGACAAGTTTCATAGATTATTGTGATGACAGTGGACATGGTGCATTGTGATGACAAGGGCATGGAGCATTGTGATGATAAGGGCATGGAGTATTGTGAAGACAGGTGTCAGGGGGCATTGTGATGACATATGTCATGTTCCATTGCGATGACAATGGCATGGAGCATTCTGATGCCAAATGTAAGGGAGGATTGTGATGACAAATATAATGGAGCATTGTCATGACTAGGGCTTGGAGCATTATGATGACAAGCGCCATTGAGAATTTTCATGACAATGTCGTGAAGCATTGTGATGACAAGGTCCTGGAGCATTGTGATGAGAAAACCATGGAGCCTTGTGATGACAAGTCTCATGGAGCATACTGATGAAAAGGGGCATGGAGCATTCTAATTATAGTGGTTTTGAACATTGTGATAACAAGGGCATGGAGCATGGTGATAACAAGGGCATGGAGCATTGGTCTAATAAGTTTCATGGATTATTGTGTTGAGAGTTGGAATGGCACATTGTGATGACAAGTGCATGGAGCATTGTGATGACCAGGTCATGCAGTATTGTGAAGAGAGGTGTCAGTGAGCATTGTGATGACATATGTAATGGCCCATTGTAATGACAATGGCATGGAGAATTGTGATGCCAAGTGTCATGGAGGATTCTGATGACAAACGTAATTGAGCATTGTGGTTACAATGGCTTGGAGCATTGTGATGACAAGGGTCAGGGAGAATTGTGCTGAGAAGTGCATGGAGAATTGTGATGACAAGGGTCATGGAGCATTCTGATGACAAGCTTGAGGAATATTTTGATGACAATGGCATGGAGCATTGGGATGAAAAGTCCATGGAACATTCTGATCACATGCGTCATGGAGGTTTCTGATGATAAGGTCATGGAGCATTCTGATTAGAGGGGTCTTGGAACACTGTGATGAAAAGGGCATGGATTATTGTGATGAAAAAGGCAGGGAGCCTTGTCATGACAGGGTTCATGGAGCATACTGACGACAAGTGTCAGGGCGCATTTTGATGACAAGTGTATTGAGAATTGTGATGACAAAGTTCATGGAGCATTGTGGTGAGAAGACCATGGATAATTGTGATGATGAGCATCATGGGGTGTTGTGATGATAATTGTTATGCAATATTGTGATCACCAGGGTTTGGAGCATTGTGATGACAGAGGTCTTGGAGCATTTTGATTTCATTGTGATGACAATAGCCTGAAGCATTATGACGATGGGCATGGTGCATTGTGATGACAGGGTTCATGGAGCATTGAGATGAAAAGGGGCATGGAGCATTGTGATTAGAGGGGTCTTGGAGCATTGTGATGACAAGGGCATGGAGCATTGTGATGAGAAGTCCATGGAACATTCTGATCACATGCGTCATGGAGCATTTTGATTACAGGGTTCTTGGAGCACTGTGATGAAAAGGGCATGGATCATTGTGATGAAAAAGGCATGGAGCCTTGTCATGACAGGGTTAATGGAGCATACTGACGACAAGTGTCAGGGAGCATTGTGATGACAAGTGTATTGAGAATTGTGATGACAATGGTCATGGAGCATTGTGATGAGAAGACCATGGATAAATGTAATGATGAGCGTCATGGGGTGTTGTGATGATAATTTTATGCAACATTTTTATTACCCGGGTTTGGAGCATTGTGATGACAGAGGTCATGGAGCATTTTGATTTCATTGTGTTGACAATATCCTGAAGCATTATGATGATGGGCATGGTGCCTTGTGATGACAAGGTTCATGGTGCATTGAGATGAAAAGGGGCATGGAGCATTGTGATTACAGGGGTCTTGGAGAATTGTGATGACAAGGGCATGGATCATTGTGATGAGAAGTCCATGGAACATTCTGATGACATGCGTCATGGAGTTTTTTGATGACAAGGGCATGGAGCATTGTGATTGTAGGGGTCTTCGAGCACTGTGATGAGAAGGGCATGGAGCATTGTGATGAGAAGTCCATGGAACATTCTGATGTCATGTGTCATGGAGCTTTGTGATGTCAACTGCATGGAGCATTGTGATTACAGGAGTCTTGGAGCTTTGCGAGGAAAAGGGCATGGATAATTGTGATGAAAAAGGCATGGAGCCTTGTCATGACAGGGTTCATGGAGCATACTGACGACAAGTGTCAGGGAGCCTTGTGATGACACGTGTATTAAGAATAGTGATGACAAAGGTCATGAAGCATTGTGATGAGAAGCCCTTGGATAAATGTGATGATGAGCGTCATGGGGTGTTGTGATGATAAGAGTTATGCAACATTGTTATTACCCGGGTTTGGAGCATTGTGATGACAGAGGTCATGGAGCATTTTGATTTCATTGTGTTGACAATAGCCTGAAGCATTATGATGATGGGCATGGTGCCTTGTGATGACAGGGTTCATGGAGCATTGAGATGAAAAGGGGGCATGGAGCATTGTGATTACAGAGGTCTTGGAGCATTGTGATGACAAAGGCATGGAGCATTGTGATGAGAAGTCCATGGAACATTCTGATGACATGCGTCATGGAGTTTGTGATGACAATTGCATGGAGCATTGTGATTACAGGGGTCTTGGAGCTATGCGATGAAAATGGCATGGATCATTGTGATGAAAATGGCATGGAGCCTTGTCATGACAGGGATCATGAAGCATACTGACGACAAGTGTCAGGGATCATTGTGATGACATGTTTATTGAGAATTGTGATGAAAAAGTTCATGGAGCATTGTGATGAGAAGACCATGGATAATTGTGATGATGAGCGTCATGGGGTGTTGTGATGATAAGTGTTATGCAACATTGTGATCACCAGGGTTTGGAGCATTGTGATGACAGAGGTCATGGAGCATTTTGATTTCATTGTGATGACAATAGCCTGAAGCTTTATGATGATGGGCATGGTGCATTGTGATGACAGGGTTCATGGTGCATTGAAATGAAAAGGAGCATCGAATATTGTGATTACAGGGGTCTTGGAGCATTGTGATGACAAGGGCATGGAGCATTGTGATGAGAAGTCCATGGAACAATCTGATGACATGCGTCATGGAGCTTTGTGATGACAAGTGCATGGAGCATTGTGATTACAGGAGTCTTGGAGCCTTGCAAGGAAAAGGGCATGGATCATTGTGATGAAAAAGGAATGGAGCCTTGTCATGACAGTGTTCATGGAGCATACTGACCACAAGTGTCAGGGAGCATTGTGATGACAAGTGTATTGAGAATTGTGATGACAATGGTCATGGAGCATTGTGATGAGAAGACCATGGATAAATGTAATGATGAGCGTCATGGGGTGTTGGGATGATAATGTTATGCAACATTTTTATTACCCGGGTTTGGAGCATTGTGATGACAGAGGTCATGGAGCATTTTGATTTCATTGTGTTGACAATAGCCTGAAGCATTATGATAATGGGCATGGTGCCTTGTGATGACAGGGTTCATGGAGCTTTGAGATGAAAACGGGCATGGAGCATTGTGATTAGAGGGGTCTTGGAGCATTGTGATGACAAGGGCATGGAGCATTGTGATGAGAAGTCCATGGAACATTCTGATCACATGCGTCATGGAGATTTGTGATGACAAGGGCATGGAGCATTGTGATTACAGGGGTCTTGGAGCATTGTGATGAAAAGGGCATGGATCATTGTGATGAAAAAGGCATGGAGCCTTGTCATGACAGGGTTCATGGAGCATACTGACGACAAGTGTCAGGGAGCATTGTGATGACAAAAGTATTGAGAAATGTGATAACAATGTTCATGGGGCATTGTGGTGAGAAGCCCATGGATAATTGTTATGATGAGCATCATGGGGTGTTGTGATGATAAGTGTTATGCTACATTGTGATCACCAGGGTTTGGAGCATTGTGATGACCGAGGTCATGGAGCATTTTGATTTCATTGTGATGACAATAGCCTGAAGCATTATGACGATGGGCATGGTGCATTGTGATGACAGGGTTCATTGAGCATTGTGATGAAAACGGCATGGATCATTGTGATGAAAAAGGCATGGAGCCTTGTCATGACAGGGTTCATGGATCATACTGACGACAAAGGTCAGGGAGCATTGTGATGACAACTGTATTGAGAATTGTGATGACAAAGGTCATGCAGCATTGTGATGAGAAGACCATGGATAACTGTGATGATGAGCGTCATGGGGTGTTGTGATGATAAGTGTTATGAAACATTGTGATCACCAGGGTTTGGAGCATTGTGATGAGAGAGGTCATGGAGCATTTTGATTTCATTGGGATGACAATAGCCTGAAGCATTATGATGATGGGCATGGTGCATTGTGATGACAGGGTTCATGGAGCATTCAGATGAAAAGGGCCATGGAGCATTGTGATTACAGGGTTCTTGGAGCATTGTGATGACAAGGGCATGGAGCATTGTGATGAGAAATCCATGGAACATTCTGATCACATGCGTCATGGAGCTTTGTGATGACAAGGGTATGGAGCATTGTTATTATAGGGGTCTTGGAGCATTGTGATGACTATGGCAAGGAGAATTGTGATGAGAAGGCCTTGGAACTTTCTGATGACATGTGTCATAGAGCTTTGTGATAACAAGGGCATGGAGCATTGTGATTTCAGTGGTCTTCAGCATTGCGATGACAAGTTTTATGGAACATTTTGATGACTAGGCCGTGGAACATTGTGATGGCAGGGGTCATGGTTCATTGTAATGACAGAGGTAATGGAGCATTGTGATGACAAGGGCACGGAACACTGTGATACATGGGTCATGCAGGACTGTAATGACAAGGGCATGGAGCATTGTGATGAGAAGGGCATCGAGCATTGTGATAACAAGTATCAAGAAGCTTTGTGATGACAATGGCATTGAACAATGTTATGAGAGGGTTCATGGAGCATTGTGATGACACTGACATGGAGCAGTGTGATGCCAAGGGTCATGGAGCTTTGTGATGACAAGTCATGGAGCATTTTGATGACAAGGGCATGGTGCATTGTGATGAGAAGGGCAGGGAGCATTTTGATGACCGGGTCATGCAGTAATTTGATAAAAAGTGTAATGGAACATTTAGATGGCAGGGGTTATAGAACATTGTGATGTCAGGGGTTTGGAGCTTTGGGATGGAAAGGGTCATGGAGCATTTTGATGACAGGGGTTATGGAACATTGTGATGGCAGGGGTAATGGTGCATTGTTATGACAGGGGTAATGGAGAATTGTGATGAGAAGGGTATGGAACTTTGGTCTGAAATGTTTCATGGATTATTGTGATGAGAGTGGGCTTGGAGCATTGTGATGACAAGGGCACGGAACACTGTGATACATGGGTCATGCAGGACTGTAATGACAAGGGCATGGAGCATTGTGATGAGAAGGGCATCGAGCGTTGTGATGACAAGTATCATGGAGCTTTGTGATGACAATGGCATTGAACAATGTTATGAGAGTGTTCATGGAGCATTGTGATGACAATGACATGGAGCAGTGTGATGCCAAGGGTCATGGAGCTTTGTGATGACAAGTCATGGAGCATTTTGATGACAGGGTCATGCAGCATATTTTAAAATGTGTAATGGAACATTTTGATGGCAGTGGTTATAGAACATTGTGATGTCAGGGTTCTTGGAGCTTTGGGATGGAAAGGGTCATGGAGCATTTTGATGACAGGTCTTATGGAACATTGTGATGGCAGGGGTCATGGAACATTGCGATGATAAGGGGATGTAGCATGGTGATGACAGGGTCATGGAACATTGTGATTACAAGGGTGAGGGTTTATTGTGATGACTCGTGATTGAATATTGTGATATCTCTGGTGAGAGAGCATTTTGATGAGAAGTGCATGGAGCATTGTGATTACAAGGTTTATGGAGCATTGCAATGACAAGGTTTGGAACATTGTGATGACATGCACGTGGCACATTGTGATGACAATGGTCATGAAGCATTGTTCTGACAAATACATGGAGCATTGTGATGACAAGTTTCTCAGAGAATTGTGATGAAAAGTTCATGGAGCATTGTGGTTACAAAGGTCACAGAGCCTTGTGATGACGCGGGCATGGACCATTGTGATGACAAACGTTATGAAGCATTGTGATGACTGGAATCATGGAGCATTGTGATGACAGGGGCATGGAGCATTGTGATGACAGTGTCATGGAGCATTGGTCTGACAAGTTTCATAGATTATTGTGATGAGAGTGGGCATGGTGCATTGTGATGACAAGGGCATGCAGCATTGTGATGATAAGGTCATGGAGTATTGTGAAGACAGGTGTCAGGGAGCATTGTGAGACATATGTCATGATCCATGGCGATGACAATGGCATGGAGCTTTGTGATACCAAATGTAATGGTGGATTGTGATGACAAATATAATGGAGCATTGTGATGATTAGGGCTTGAAACATTATGATGACAAGGGCCATTGAAAATTTTGATGACAAGGTCGTGAAGCATTGTGATGACAAGGTCCTGGAGCATTTTGATGACAAAACCATGGAGCCCTGTGATGACAAGTCTCATGGAGCATACTGATTAAAAGGGGAAAGGAGCATTTTGATTACAGGTGTCTTGGAACATTTTGAAGACAAGGGCATGGAGCATTGTGAGGAGAAGACCAAGGAGCATTCTTATGACATGCGTCATTGAGCTTTGTGATGACAATGGCATGGACCATTGTGATTACATGGGACGTGGAGCATTGTGATGACAAGGGCATGAAGAAAAGTGATCCCAAGTTTCATGGAGGATTGTGATGACAATGGAAATGGAGTATTGTGATGACAAGGGCATAGAGAATTTTAATGACAAGGTCATGTAGCATTGTGCTGACAAATGCATGGAGCATTGTAATGACATGTGTCATGGAGCACTGTGTTGACAAGCGTCACGGAGCATTGTGAATACAGGGTTCAAGGAGCATTGGGATGACGAGGGCATGGATCATTGTGATGAAAAGTGTCATGAAGCACTGGGCTGAAAATATAAACGGAGTGTTGTGATGACAGGTGTCATGGAGCATTGTGATGACTAGGGAATGGAGCATTGTGTTGCCAAGTGTCATGGAGGATTCTGATGACAAAAGTAATGGAGCATTGTGATGACAATGGCTTGGAGAATTGTGATGACAAGGTTCAGGGAGCATTGTGCTGACAAGTGTATGGAGAATTGTGATGACAAGGGTCATGGAGCATTCTGATGACGAGCTTGTGGAGTATTGTGATGACAGTGGAATGGAGCATTGTGATGAAAACGGCATGGGGCATTGTGATGAAAAATGCATGGAGCCTTTTCGTGACAGGGTTCAAGGAGCATTCTGATGACAAGTGTCAGGGAGCATTGTGATAACATGTATATTGAGAATTGTGATGAAAAGGTCATGGATCATTGTGATGAAAAATGCATGGATCCTTGTCATGACAGGGTTCAAGGAGCATACTGACGACAAGTGTCAGGGAGCATTTTGATGACAAGTGTATTGAGCATTGTGATGACAAAGGTCAACGAGCATTGCGATGAGAAGTCCATTGATAATTGTGATGACGAGCCACATGGGGCATTGTGATGACAAGTGTTATGGAATATTGTGATCACAAGGGTTTGGAGCATTGTTATGACAGAGGTCATGGAGCATTTTGATTTCATTGTGATGACAATAGCATGAAGCATTATGATGATGGGCATGGTGCATTGTGATGACAGCCTTCATGGATCATTGAGATGAAAAGGGGCATAGAGCATTGTGATTACAGTGTTCTTGGAGCATTGTGATGAGAAGGGTCATGGAGCCTTTGATGACAAGGCCATGGAAATTCGTGATGACAGGGGTCATGGAGCATTGTTATGACAGGGGTAATGGAGCATTGTGATGTCAAGGGCATGGAACATTGTGATGAGAAGGCCATGGAGCATTTTGATGACATGTGTCATTGAGCTTTTTGATGACAACGGCATGGAGCAATGTGATGAGAGCGTTCATGGAGCATTGTGATGACAATGACATGGAGCATTGTGATGCCAATGGTCATGGATCTTTGTGATGACAAAGGTCATGGAGCATTTTGATGGCAAGGGCGTTGTGCATTGTGATGAGAAGGGCAGGGAGCATTCTGATGACAGGGTCATGGAGCAATTTGATGAAAAGTATCATGCAACATATTGATGACAGATGTTATGGAACATTGTGATGTCAGGGGTCATCGAACTTTGTGATGATAATTGCATGTAGCATTGTGATGACAGGAGTCATGGAACATTGTGACGACAAGGGTGAGGGTGTATTGTGACAAATAGTGATGTAGCATTGTGATATCAGTGGTGAGAGGGCATTGTGATGAGAAGTGCATGGAGCATTGTGATGACAAATTTATGGAGCATTGTGATGACAAGATTGTGGAGCACTCTGATGACAAGCGCATGGTGCATTGTGATGACATGTTTCATGGAGCATTTTGCTGACAAGCGCATGGAGCATTGTGATGACATGGGTCAAAGAGCATTGTGATGAAAAGTTCATGGAGCATTGTGGTTAAAAAGGTCACAGATACTGTTGACGACGAGGGCATGAATCATTGTGATGACAAAGGTCATGAAGCATTGTGATGACTGGAGTCACGGAGCATTGTGATGACAGAGGTCATGGAGCACTGTGATAACAAAGGCATGGAGCATTGTGATGACAAGGGCATGGAACATTGGTCTAATAAGTTTCATGGATTATTGCGATGACAGTTGGAATGGCGCATTGTGATGACAAGGGCATGGAGCATCCCGATGACAAGGTCATGCAGTATTGTGAAGATAGGTGTCAGGGAGCATTGTGATGACATATATAATGGCCCATTATGATGACGATGGCTTGGAGCATTGTGATGCCAAGTGTCATGGAGGATTCTGATGACAAATGTAATGGAGCATTGTGCTGACAAGTGCATGAAGAATTGTGATGACAAGGGTCATGGAGCATTCTGATGACAAGCTTATGGAGTATTTTGATGACAATGGCATGGAGCATTGTGATGAAAACGGCATGGGGCATTGAGATGAAAAAAGCATGGAGCCTTTTCGTGACACTGTTCAAGGAGCATTGTGATGACAAGTGTCAGGGAGCATTGTGATGACAAGTGTATTGAGAATTCTGATGAGAAAGGTCATGGAGCTTTGTAATGAAAAGGGCATGGAGTATTGTGATGACAGGCATCATGGAGTGTTGTGATGACAAGTGTTATGGTACATTGTGATCACAAGGTTTTGGAGCATTGTGATGACAGAGGTCATGGATCATTTTGATTTCAAGGAGCATGGAGAATTATGATGACAAGGGCATGAAGCAATGTGATCCCCAAGTTCATGGAGGATTGTGATGACAATGGAAGTGGAGTATTGTGATGACAAGCGCATAGAGCATTGTCATGACAAGGTCATGTAGCATTTTGATGACAAAGGCATGCAGCATTGTGATGACATGTGTCATGGCCACAGTGATGACAATCGTTACCGTCCGTTGTGAATACAGGGGTCATGGAACATTGGGATGACAAGGGCATGGATCTTTGTGATGACAAGTGTCATGGAGCAGTGGGCTGAAAATGTTCATGGAGTGTTGTGATGACAGGAGTCATGGAGCATTGTGATGAATAGGGAATAGAGCACTGTGATGAAAAGAGTCCCGGATCATTGTGTTGTCAGGTGTCATGGAGTGTTGTGATGACAGTGGTCATGGAGCATTGTGATGATATTGGCCATGGAGCATTGTGATGAGAAAGTAGTGGAGCACTGGGCTGAAAATGTTCATGGATTATTGTGATGACAGGGGTCATGGAGCATTGTGATGACAAGGGAATGGAGCATGGTGGTGACAAGGTCTTGGAGCATTGTGAAAAGAAGACCATGGAGAGTTGTGATGACAAGCCTCATGGAGCATTCTGAAGAAAAGGGGCCTGGAGCATTGTGTTTACAGGGGTCTTAGTGCATTGTGATGACTAGGGCATGGAGCATTGTGATGAGAAAGCCATGGAGCATTCTGTTGACATGCGTCGTGGAGTTTTGTGATGACAAGGGCATGGAGCATTGTGATTACAGGGATCTTGGAGTATTGAGATGAAAAAGTCATGGATCTTTGTGATGAAAAAGGCATGGAGCCTTGTCATGACAGGGTTCAAGGAGCATACTGACGACAAGTGTCAGGGAGCATTGTGATGACAAGTGTATTGAGCATTGGGATGGCAAAGATCATGGAGCATTGTTATGAGAAGACCATGGAAAATTGTGATGATGAGCATCATGGTGTGTTGTGATGATAAGTGTTATGCAACATTGTGATCACAAGGGTTTGGAGCATTATGATGACAGAGGTCATGGAAAATATTGATTTCATTGTGATGAAAATAGCCTGAAGCATTATGATGATGTGCATGGTGCATTGTGATGACAGGGTTCATGGAGCATTGAGATGAAAAGGGGCATGGAGCATTGTAATTACAAGGATTTTTGAGCATTGTGATGACAAGGACATGGAGCATTGTGATTTCAGGGGTCTTGAGCATTGTGATGAGAAGTGTCATGGAACCTTGTGATGACTAGGCCGTGGAACATTTTGATGGCAGCGGTCATGGTGCATTGTTATGACAGGGGTAATGGAGCATTGTGATGAGAAGGGTATGGAACTTTGGTCTGAAATGTTTCATGGATTATTGTGATGAGAGTGGGCATGGAGCATTGTGATGACAAGGGCACGGAACACTGTGATACATGGGTTATGCAGGACTGTAATGAGAAGGGCATGGAGCATTGTGATGAGAAGGGCTTCGAGCATTGTGATGACAGGTGTCATGGAGCTTTATGATGACAAGGGCATTGAGCAATGTTATGAGATTTTTCATGGAGCATTGTGATGACAATGACATTGAGCAATGTGATGCCAAGGGTCATGGAGCTTTGTGATGACAAGTCATGGAGCATTTTAATGACAAGGGCATTGTGCATTGTGATGAGAAGTGCAGGGAGCATTTTGATGACCGGGTCATGCAGCAATTTGATAAAAATTGTAATGGAATATTTTGATGGCAGGGGTTATAGAACATTGTGATGTCAGGGGTCATGGAACATTTTGATGATAAGGGGACGTAGCATTTTGATTAAAGAGTCATGGATCATTGTGATTCCAGGGGTGAGGGAGTATTTTGACGACTAGTGATGGAACATTGTGATATCTCTGGTGAGAGAGCATTTTGATGAGAAGTGCATGGACCATTGTGATTACAAGGTTTATGGAGCATTGCAATGAAAACGTTGTGGACCGTTGTGATGAAATGCGTGTGGCACATTGTGATGTCAATGGTCATGGAGCATTGTTCTGACAAAGATATGGAGCATTGTGATGACAAGGGTCACAGAGAATTGTGATGAAATGTTCATGGAGCATTGTGGTTACAAAGGTCACAGAGCCTTGTGATGATGCGGGCATGGATCATTGTGATGACAAACGTTATGAAGCATTGTGATGACTGGAGTCACGGAGCATTGTGATGACAGGTGTCAAGGAGCATTGTGATGACAAGGGCATGGAGTATTGTGATGACAGGCATCATGGAGCGTTGTGATGACAAGTGTTATGGAACACTGTAATCACAAAAGTTTGGAGCATTGTGATGACAGAGGTCATGGATCATTTTGATTTCAAGGAGCATGGAGCATTGTGATGAAAAGGGCATGAAGCAATGTGATCCCAAAATTCATGGAGGATTGTGATGACAATGGAAATGGAGTATTGTGATGACAACCACATAGAGGATTGTAATGACAAGGTCATGTAGCATTTTGCTGACAAAGGCATGGAGCATTGTGATGACATGTGTCATGGAGCACTGTGTTGACAAGCGTCACGGAGCATTGTGAATACAGGGTTCATGGAGCATTGGGATGACAAGGGCATGGATCATTGTGATGACAAGGGTCATGGAGCACTGTGCTGAAAATATTCATGGAGTGTTGTGATGACAGGGGTCATGGAGCATTGTGATGACTATGGAATGGAGCATTCTGATGACAAGTGTCATGGAGCTTTTAGATGACAAGTGCATGGAGCATTGTGATTACAGGCATCTTGGAGCATTGTGATGAAAAGGGCATGGATTATTATGATGAAGAAGGCATGGAGCCTTGTCATGAAAGGGTTCAAGGAGCATACTGACCACCAGTGTCAGGGAGCATTGTGATGACAAGTGTATTGAGAATTGTGAAGACAAAGATCATGGAGCATTGTGAAGAGAAGACCATGTATAATTGTGATGATGAGCGTCATGGGGTGTTGTGATGATAAGTGTTATGGATTATGGTGATCACAAGGGTATGGAACATTGTTATGACAGAGGTCATGGAGCATTTTGATTTCATTGTGATGACAATAGCATGAAGCATTATGATGATGGGCATGGTGCATTGTGATGACATGGTTCATGGATCATTGAGATGAAAAGGGGCATAGAGAATTGTGATTACAGTGTTCTTAGAGCATTGTGATGAGAACGGTCATGGATTCTTGTGATGACAAGGCCATGGAACATCGTGATGGCAGGGGTCATGGAGCATTGTTATGACAGGGGTAATGGAGCATTGTCATGGCAAGGGCATGGAGCATTGTGATGAGAAGGCCATGGAGCATTCTGATGACATGTGTCATGGAGCTATGTGAAGACAAGGGCATGGAGCAATGTGATGACAATGACATGGAGCATTGTGATGCCAATGGTCATGGATCTTTGTGATGACAAAGGTCATGGAGCATTTTGATGGCAGGGGCGTTGTGCATTGTGATGAGAAGGGCAGGGAGCATTGTGATGACAGGGTCATGGAGCAATTTGATGAAAAGTGTCATGGAACATTTTGATGACAGGTGTTATGGAACATTGTGATGTCAGGGCTCATCGATCATTGTGATGATAAGTGCATGTAGCATTGTGATGACAGGAGTCATGTAACATTGTGATGACAGGGGTGAGGGAGTGTTGTGACAAATAGTGATGTAGCATTGTGATATCAGTGGTGAGAGAGCATTTTGATGAGAAGTGCATGGAGCATTGTGATGACAAATTTTATGGAGCATTGTGATGACAAGATTGTGGAGCATTGTAATGAGAAGCGCATGGTGCATTGTGATGACAAGGGTCATAGAGCATTGTGCTGAGAAAGGCATAGAGCATTGTGATGACAAGGGTCAAGGACCATTGTGATGAAAAGTTCATGGAGCATTGTGGTTAAAAAGGTCACAGAGACTGTTGATGACGAGGGTATGAACCATTGTGGTGACTGGAATGATGGAGCATTGTGATGACAGAGGTCATGGAGCATTGTGTTAACAAGGGCATGGAGCATTTTGATGACAAGGGCATGGAACATTGGTCTAATAAGTTTCATGGATTATTGCGATGAGAGTTGGAATGGCGCATTGTGATGCCAAGGGCATGGAACATCGTGATGAGCAGATCATGCAGTATTGTGAAGACAGGTGTCAGGGAGCATTGTGATGACATATGTAATGGCCCATTGTGATGACGATGGCATGGATTATTGTGATGCCAAGTGTCATGAAGGATTCTGATGACAAAGGTAATGGAGCATTGTGATGACAATGGCTTGGAGCATTGTGAGGAGAAGGGTCAGGGAGCATTGTGCTGACAAGTGCATGGAGAATTGTAATGACAAGGGTCACGGAGCATTGTGATGAAAACGGCATGGGGCATTGAGATGAAAAAGGCATGGAGCCTTTTCGTGACAGGTTTCAAGGAGCATTCTGATGACAAGTGCCAGGGAGCATTGTGATGACAAGTGTCTTGAGAATTTTGATGACAAAGGTCATGGAGAATTGTGATGAAAAGGGCATGGAGTATTGTGATGACAGGCATCATGGAGCGTTGTGATGACAAGTGTTATGGAACATTGTGATCACAAGGGTTTGGAGCATTGTGATGACAGAGGTCATGGATCATTTTGATTTCAAGGAGCATGGAGCATTGTGATGACAAGGGCATGAAGCAATGTGATCCCAAAGTTCATGGAGGATTGTGATGACAATGGAAATGGAGTATTGTGATGACAAGCGCATAGAGCATTGTCATGACAAGATCATGTAGCATTTTGCTGAGAAAGACATGGAGCATTGTGATGACATGTGTAATGGAGCACTGTGATGACAAGCGTCACGGAGCTTTGTGAATTCAGGGGTCATGGAGCATTGGGATGACAAGGGCATGGATCACTGTGATGACAAGGGACATGGAGCACTGGGCTGAAAATGTTCATGGAGTGTTGTGATGACAGGGGTCATGGAGCATTGTGATGACTAGGGAATGGAGCATTGTGATGACAGGAGTCCCGGATCATTGTGTTGTCAGGTGTCATGGAGTGTTGTGATGACAGTGGTCATGGAGCATTGTGACAATATTGGCCATGGAGCATTGTGATGAGAAGGTCATGGAACATGGGGCTGAAAATGTTCATGGAGTGTTGTGATGACAGGGGTCATGGAGCATTGTGATGACAAGGGAATGGAGCATGGTGAGGACAAGGTCCTGGAGCATTGTGATGAGAAGGCCATGGCGACTTGTGATGACAAGTCTCATGGAGCATTCTGATGAAAAGGAGCATGGAGCATTGTGATTACAGGGGTCTTGGAGCATTGTGATGAAAAGGGCATGGAGCATTGTGATGAGAAGTCCATGGAACATTCTGATGACATGCGTCATTCAGCTTTTTGATGTGAAGGGCATGGAGCATTGTGATTACAGGGATCTTGGAGCATTGTGATGAAAAGGTCATGGATTATTGTGATGAAAAAGGCATGGAGCCTTCTCATGACAGGGTTCAAGGGGCATACTGACGACAAGTGTCAGGGAGCATTGTGATGACAAGTATATTGAGCATTGTGATGACAAAGATCATGGAGCATTGTGATGAGAAGTCCATGGATAACTGTGATGATGAGCGTCATGGGATGTTGTGATGATAAGTGTTATGGAACATTGTGATCACAAGGTTTTGGAGCATTATGATGAAAGAGGTCATGGAGAATATTGATTTCATTGTGATGACAATAGCCTGAAGCATTATGATGATGGGCATGGTGCATTGTGATGACAGGGTTCATGGAGCATTGAGATGAAAAGGGGCATGGAGCATTATGTTTACAGGGGTCTTGGAGCATTGTGATGACTATGGCAAGGAGAATTGTGATGAGAAGGCCTTGGAACTTTCTGATGACATGCGTCATAGAGCTTTGTGATAACAAGGGCATGGAGCATTGTGATTTCAGTGGTCTTCAGCATTGCGATGACAAGTTTTATGGAACATTTTGATGACTAGGCCGTGGAACATTGTGATGGCAGGGGTCATGGTTCATTGTAATGACAGAGGTAATGGAGCATTGTGATGACAAGGGCACGGAACACTGTGATACATGGGTCATGCAGGACTGTAATGACAAGGGCATGGAGCATTGTGATGAGAAGGGCATCGAGCATTGTGATAACAAGTATCAAGAAGCTTTGTGATGACAATGGCATTGAACAATGTTATGAGAGGGTTCATGGAGCATTGTGATGACACTGACATGGAGCAGTGTGATGCCAAGGGTCATGGAGCTTTGTGATGACAAGTCATGGAGCATTTTGATGACAAGGGCATGGTGCATTGTGATGAGAAGGGCAGGGAGCATTTTGATGACCGGGTCATGCAGTAATTTGATAAAAAGTGTAATGGAACATTTAGATGGCAGGGGTTATAGAACATTGTGATGTCAGGGGTTTGGAGCTTTGCGATGGAAAGGGTCATGGAGCATTTTGATGACAGGGGTTATGGAACATTGTGATGGCAGGGGTAATGGTGCATTGTTATGACAGGGGTAATGGAGAATTGTGATGAGAAGGGTATGGAACTTTGGTCTGAAATGTTTCATGGATTATTGTGATGAGAGTGGGCTTGGAGCATTGTGATGACAAGGGCACGGAACACTGTGATACATGGGTCATGCAGGACTGTAATGACAAGGGCATGGAGCATTGTGATGAGAAGGGCATCGAGCGTTGTGATGACAAGTATCATGGAGCTTTGTGATGACAATGGCATTGAACAATGTTATGAGAGTGTTCATGGAGCATTGTGATGACAATGACATGGAGCAGTGTGATGCCAAGGGTCATGGAGCTTTGTGATGACAAGTTATGGAGCATTTTGAGGACAAGGGCATGGTGCATTGTGATGAGAAGGGCAGGGAGCATTTTGAAGACCGGGTCATGCAGCAATTTGGTAAAAAGTGTAATGGAACATTTAGATGGCAGGGGTTATAGAACATTGTGATGCCAGGGGTCATGGAGCTTTGGGATGGAAAGGGTCATGGAGCATTTTGATTACAGGGGTTATGGAACATTGTGATGGCAGGGGTCATGGAACATTGTGATGATAAGTGGATGTAGCATTGTGATGACAGGGTCATGGATCATTGTGATTCCACGGGTGAGGGAGTATTGTGATGACTAATGATGGAACATTGTGATATCTCTGGTGAGAGAGCATTTTGATGAGAAGTGCATGGACCATTGTGATTACAAGGTTTATGGAGCATTGCAATGACAAAGTTTGGAACGTTGTGGTGAGATGCGCGTGGCACATTGTGATGACAATGGTCATGGAGCATTGCTCTGAAAAAGACATGGAGCATTGTGATGACAAGGGTCACAGAGAATTGTGATGAAAAGTTCATGGAGCATTGTGGTTACAAAGGTCACAGAGCCTTGTGATGAGGCGGGCATGGACCATTGTAATGACAAACGTTATGAAGCATTGTGATGACTGGAGTCACGGAGCATTGTGATGACAGGGGTCATGAGCATTGTGATGACAAGGGCATGGTGCACTGTGATGACAGATGCATGGAGAACTGGTCTGACATGTTTCTTAGATTATTATGTTGAGAGTGGGCATGGTGCATTGTGATGACAAGGGCATGGAATATTGGTCTAATAAGTTTCATGGATTATTGCGATGACAGTTGGAATGGCGCATTTTGATGAAAAGGGCATGGAGCATCCTGATGACCAGGTCATGCAGTATTGTGAAGCCAGGTGTCAGGGAGCATTGTGATGACATATGTAATGGCCCATTGTGATGACGATGGCATGGAGCATAGCGATGACAAGTGTCATGGAGGAATCTGATGACAAAGGTAATGGAGCATTGTGATGACAATGGCTTGGAGCATTGTGATGACAAGGGTCAGGGAGCTTTGTGCTGACAAGTGCATGGAGAATTGTGATGACAAGGGTCATGGAACATTCTGATGACAAGCTTGTGGAGTATTTTGATGACAATGGAATGGAGTATTGTGATGAAAATGGAATGGGGCATTGTGATGGTAAAGGCATGAAGCCTTTTCGTGAGAGGGTTCAAGGAGCATTCTGATGACAAGTGTCAGGGAGCATTGTGATGACAAGTGTATTGAGAATTGTTATGACAAAGGTCATGGAGCTTTGTAATGAAAAGGGCATGGTGTATTGTGATGACAGGCATCATGGAGCGTTGTGATGACAAGTGTTATAGAACATTGTGATCACAAGTGTTTGGAGCATTGTGATGACAGAGGTTTGGATCATTTTGACTTCAAGGAGCATGGAGCATTGTGATGACAAGAGCATGAAGCAATGTGATCCCAAGGTACATGGAGGATTGTGATGACAATGGAAAAGGAGTATTGTGATGACAAGCGCATAGAGGACTGTAATGACAAGTTCTTGTAACATTTTGCTGACAAAGGCATGGAGCATTGTGATGACATGTGTCATAGAGCACTGTGATGACAAGCTTCACGGAGTATTGTGAATACAGGGGTCATGGAGCATTGGGATGACAAGGGCATGGATCATTGTGATGACAAGGGTCATGGAGCACTGGGATGAAAATGTTCATGGAGTGTTGTGATGACAGGGGTCATGGAGCATTTTGATGACTAGGGAATGGAGCATTCTGATGACAAGTGTCATGGAGCTTTCAGATGACAAGTGCATTGAGCATTGTGATTAGAGGCATCTTGGAGCATTGTGATGAAAAGTGCATGGATTATTATGATGAAGAAGGCATGGAACCTTGTCATGAAACGGTTCAAGGAGCATACTGACCACCAGTGTCAGGGAGCATTGTGATGACAAGTGTATTGAGAATTGTGAAGACAAAGATCATGGAGCATTGTGAAGAGAAGACCATGTATAATTGTGATGATGAGCGTCATGGGGTGTTGTGATGATAAGTGTTATGGATTATGGTGATCACAAGGGTATGGAACATTGTTATGACAGAGGTCATGGAGCATTTTGATTTCATTGTGATGACAATAGCATGAAGCATTATGATGATGGGCATGGTGCATTGTGATGACATGGTTTATGGATCATTGAGATGAAAAGGGGCATAGAGAATTGTGATTACAGTGTTCTTAGAGCATTGTGATGAGAACGGTCATGGATTCTTGTGATGACAAGGCCATGGAACATCGTGATGGCAGGGGTCATGGAGCATTGTTATGACAGGGGTAATGGAGCATTGTCATGGCAAGGGCATGGAGCATTGTGATGAGAAGGCCATGGAGCATTCTGATGACATGTGTCATGGAGCTATGTGAAGACAAGGGCATGGAGCAATGTGATGACAATGACATGGAGCATTGTGATGCCAATGGTCATGGATCTTTGTGATGACAAAGGTCATGGAGCATTTTGATGGCAGGGGCGTTGTGCATTGTGATGAGAAGGGCAGGGAGCATTGTGATGACAGGGTCATGGAGCAATTTGATGAAAAGTGTCATGGAACATTTTGATGACAGGTGTTATGGAACATTGTGATGTCAGGGCTCATCGATCATTGTGATGATAAGTGCATGTAGCATTGTGATGACAGGAGTCATGTAACATTGTGATGACAGGGGTGAGGGAGTGTTGTGACAAATAGTGATGTAGCATTGTGATATCAGTGGTGAGAGAGCATTTTGATGAGAAGTGCATGGAGCATTGTGATGACAAATTTTATGGAACATTGTGATGACAAGATTGTGGAGCATTGTAATGAGAAGCGCATGGTGCATTGTGATGACAAGGGTCATAGAGCATTGTGCTGAGAAAGGCATAGAGCATTGTGATGACAAGGGTCAAGGACCATTGTGATGAAAAGTTCATGGAGCATTGTGGTTAAAAAGGTCACAGAGACTGTTGATGACGAGGGTATGAACCATTGTGGTGACTGGAATGATGGAGCATTGTGATGACAGAGGTCATGGAGCATTGTGTTAACAAGGGCATGGAGCATTTTGATGACAAGGGCATGGAACATTGGTCTAATAAGTTTCATGGATTATTGCGATGAGAGTTGGAATGGCGCATTGTGATGACAAGGGCATGGAACATCGTGATGAGCAGATCATGCAGTATTGTGAAGACAGGTGTCAGGGAGCATTGTGATGACATATGTAATGGCCCATTGTGATGACGATGGCATGGATTATTGTGATGCCAAGTGTCATGAAGGATTCTGATGACAAAGGTAATGGAGCATTGTGATGACAATGGCTTGGAGCATTGTGAGGAGAAGGGTCAGGGAGCATTGTGCTGACAAGTGCATGGAGAATTGTAATGACAAGGGTCACGGAGCATTGTGATGAAAACGGCATGGGGCATTGAGATGAAAAAGGCATGGAGCCTTTTCGTGACAGGTTTCAAGGAGCATTCTGATGACAAGTGCCAGGGAGCATTGTGATGACAAGTGTCTTGAGAATTTTGATGACAAAGGTCATGGAGAATTGTGATGAAAAGGGCATGGAGTATTGTGATGACAGGCATCATGGAGCGTTGTGAT
Organism: Mesoplodon densirostris; assembly: GCF_025265405.1. Lineage (NCBI taxonomy): Eukaryota > Metazoa > Chordata > Mammalia > Artiodactyla > Ziphiidae > Mesoplodon > Mesoplodon densirostris. The sequence continues at coordinate 11,469,729 of NW_026778196.1, forward strand.
GACAAGTGTTATGGAACATTGTGATCACAAGGGTTTGGAGCATTGTGATGACAGAGGTCATGGATCATTTTGATTTCAAGGAGCATGGAGCATTGTGATGACAAGGGCATGAAGCAATGTGATCCCAAAGTTCATGGAGGATTGTGATGACAATGGAAATGGAGTATTGTGATGACAAGCGCATAGAGCATTGTCATGACAAGATCATGTAGCATTTTGCTGAGAAAGACATGGAGCATTGTGATGACATGTGTAATGGAGCACTGTGATGACAAGCGTCACGGAGCTTTGTGAATTCAGGGGTCATGGAGCATTGGGATGACAAGGGCATGGATCACTGTGATGACAAGGGACATGGAGCACTGGGCTGAAAATGTTCATGGAGTGTTGTGATGACAGGGGTCATGGAGCATTGTGATGACTAGGGAATGGAGCATTGTGATGACAGGAGTCCCGGATCATTGTGTTGTCAGGTGTCATGGAGTGTTGTGATGACAGTGGTCATGGAGCATTGTGACGATATTGGCCATGGAGCATTGTGATGAGAAGGTCATGGAACATGGGGCTGAAAATGTTCATGGAGTGTTGTGATGACAGGGGTCATGGAGCATTGTGATGACAAGGGAATGGAGCATGGTGAGGACAAGGTCCTGGAGCATTGTGATGAGAAGGCCATGGCGACTTGTGATGACAAGTCTCGTGGAGCATTCTGATGAAAAGGAGCATGGAGCATTGTGATTACAGGGTTCTTGGAGCATTGTGATGAAAAGGGCATGGAGCACTGTGATGAGAAGTCCATGGAACATTCTGATGACATGCGTCATTCAGCCTTTTGATGTGAAGGGCATGGAGCATTGTGATTACAGGGATCTTGGAGCATTGTGATGAAAAGGTCATGGATTATTGTGATGAAAAAGGCATGGAGCCTTGTCATGACAGGGTTCAAGGGGCATACTGACGACAAGTGTCAGGGAGCATTGTGATGACAAGTATATTGAGCATTGTGATGACAAAGATCATGGAGCATTGTGATGAGAAGTCCATGGATAACTGTGATGATGAGCGTCATGGGATGTTGTGATGATAAGTGTTATGGAACATTGTGATCACAAGGTTTTGGAGCATTATGATGAAAGAGGTCATGGAGAATATTGATTTCATTGTGATGACAATAGCCTGAAGCATTATGATGATGGGCATGGTGCATTGTGATGACAGGGTTCATGGAGCATTGAGATGAAAAGGGGCATGGAGCATTATGTTTACAGGGGTCTTGGAGCATTGTGATGACTATGGCAAGGAGAATTGTGATGAGAAGGCCTTGGAACTTTCTGATGACATGCGTCATAGAGCTTTGTGATAACAAGGGCATGGAGCATTGTGATTTCAGTGGTCTTCAGCATTGCGATGACAAGTTTTATGGAACATTTTGATGACTAGGCCGTGGAACATTGTGATGGCAGGGGTCATGGTTCATTGTAATGACAGAGGTAATGGAGCATTGTGATGACAAGGGCACGGAACACTGTGATACATGGGTCATGCAGGACTGTAATGACAAGGGCATGGAGCATTGTGATGAGAAGGGCATCGAGCATTGTGATAACAAGTATCAAGAAGCTTTGTGATGACAATGGCATTGAACAATGTTATGAGAGGGTTCATGGAGCATTGTGATGACACTGACATGGAGCAGTGTGATGCCAAGGGTCATGGAGCTTTGTGATGACAAGTCATGGAGCATTTTGATGACAAGGGCATGGTGCATTGTGATGAGAAGGGCAGGGAGCATTTTGATGACCGGGTCATGCAGTAATTTGATAAAAAGTGTAATGGAACATTTAGATGGCAGGGGTTATAGAACATTGTGATGTCAGGGGTTTGGAGCTTTGCGATGGAAAGGGTCATGGAGCATTTTGATGACAGGGGTTATGGAACATTGTGATGGCAGGGGTAATGGTGCATTGTTATGACAGGGGTAATGGAGAATTGTGATGAGAAGGGTATGGAACTTTGGTCTGAAATGTTTCATGGATTATTGTGATGAGAGTGGGCTTGGAGCATTGTGATGACAAGGGCACGGAACACTGTGATACATGGGTCATGCAGGACTGTAATGACAAGGGCATGGAACATTGTGATGAGAAGGGCATCGAGCGTTGTGATGACAAGTATCATGGAGCTTTGTGATGACAATGGCATTGAACAATGTTATGAGAGTGTTCATGGAGCATTGTGATGACAATGACATGGAGCAGTGTGATGCCAAGGGTCATGGAGCTTTGTGATGACAAGTTATGGAGCATTTTGAGGACAAGGGCATGGTGCATTGTGATGAGAAGGGCAGGGAGCATTTTGAAGACCGGGTCATGCAGCAATTTGGTAAAAAGTGTAATGGAACATTTAGATGGCAGGGGTTATAGAACATTGTGATGCCAGGGGTCATGGAGCTTTGGGATGGAAAGGGTCATGGAGCATTTTGATTACAGGGGTTATGGAACATTGTGATGGCAGGGGTCATGGAACATTGTGATGATAAGTGGATGTAGCATTGTGATGACAGGGTCATGGATCATTGTGATTCCACGGGTGAGGGAGTATTGTGATGACTAATGATGGAACATTGTGATATCTCTGGTGAGAGAGCATTTTGATGAGAAGTGCATGGACCATTGTGATTACAAGGTTTATGGAGCATTGCAATGACAAAGTTTGGAACGTTGTGGTGAGATGCGCGTGGCACATTGTGATGACAATGGTCATGGAGCATTGCTCTGAAAAAGACATGGAGCATTGTGATGACAAGGGTCACAGAGAATTGTGATGAAAAGTTCATGGAGCATTGTGGTTACAAAGGTCACAGAGCCTTGTGATGAGGCGGGCATGGACCATTGTAATGACAAACGTTATGAAGCATTGTGATGACTGGAGTCACGGAGCATTGTGATGACAGGGGTCATGAGCATTGTGATGACAAGGGCATGGTGCACTGTGATGACAGATGCATGGAGAACTGGTCTGACATGTTTCTTAGATTATTATGTTGAGAGTGGGCATGGTGCATTGTGATGACAAGGGCATGGAATATTGGTCTAATAAGTTTCATGGATTATTGCGATGACAGTTGGAATGGCGCATTTTGATGAAAAGGGCATGGAGCATCCTGATGACCAGGTCATGCAGTATTGTGAAGCCAGGTGTCAGGGAGCATTGTGATGACATATGTAATGGCCCATTGTGATGACGATGGCATGGAGCATAGCGATGAAAAGTGTCATGGAGGAATCTGATGACAAAGGTAATGGAGCATTGTGATGACAATGGCTTGGAGCATTGTGATGACAAGGGTCAGGGAGCTTTGTGCTGACAAGTGCATGGAGAATTGTGATGACAAGGGTCATGGAACATTCTGATGACAAGCTTGTGGAGTATTTTGATGACAATGGCATGGAGTATTGTGATGAAAATGGAATGGGGCATTGTGATGGTAAACGCATGAAGCCTTTTCGTGAGAGGGTTCAAGGAGCATTCTGATGACAAGTGTCAGGGAGCATTGTGATGACAAGTGTATTGAGAATTGTTATGACAAAGGTCATGGAGCTTTGTAATGAAAAGGGCATGGTGTATTGTGATGACAGGCATGATGGAGCGTTGTGATGACAAGTGTTATAGAACATTGTGATCACAAGTGTTTGGAGCATTGTGATGACAGAGGTTTGGATCATTTTGACTTCAAGGAGCATGGAGCATTGTGATGACAAGAGCATGAAGCAATGTGATCCCAAGGTACATGGAGGAATGTGATGACAATGGAAAAGGAGTATTGTGATGACAAGCGCATAGAGGACTGTAATGACAAGTTCTTGTAACATTTTGCTGACAAAGGCATGGAGCATTGTGATGACATGTGTCATAGAGCACTGTGATGACAAGCTTCACGGAGTATTGTGAATACAGGGGTCATGGAGCATTGGGATGACAAGGGCATGGATCATTGTGATGACAAGGGTCATGGAGCACTGGGATGAAAATATTCATGGAGTGTTGTCATGACAGGGGTCATGGAGCATTGTGATGACTAGGGAATGGAGCATTCTGATGACAAGTGTCATGGAGCTTTTAGATGACAAGTGCATTGAGCATTGTGATTAGAGGCATCTTGGAGCATTGTGATGAAAAGTGCATGGATTATTATGATGAAGAAGGCATGGAACCTTGTCATGAAACGGTTCAAGGAGCATACTGACCACCAGTGTCAGGGAGCATTGTGATGACAAGTGTATTGAGAATTGTGAAGACAAAGATCATGGAGCATTGTGAAGAGAAGACCATGTATAATTGTGATGATGAGCGTCATGGGGTGTTGTGATGATAAGTGTTATGGATTATGGTGATCACAAGGGTATGGAACATTGTTATGACAGAGGTCATGGAGCATTTTGATTTCATTGTGATGACAATAGCATGAAGCATTATGATGATGGGCATGGTGCATTGTGATGACATGGTTCATGGATCATTGAGATGAAAAGGGGCATAGAGAATTGTGATTACAGTGTTCTTAGAGCATTGTGATGAGAACGGTCATGGATTCTTGTGATGACAAGGCCATGGAACATCGTGATGGCAGGGGTCATGGAGCATTGTTATGACAGGGGTAATGGAGCATTGTCATGGCAAGGGCATGGAGCATTGTGATGAGAAGGTCATGGAGCATTCTGATGACATGTGTCATGGAGCTATGTGAAGACAAGGGCATGGAGCAATGTGATGACAATGACATGGAGCATTGTGATGCCAATGGTCATGGATCTTTGTGATGACAAAGGTCATGTAGCATTTTGATGGCAGGGGCGTTGTGCATTGTGATGAGAAGGGCAGGGAGCATTGTGATGACAGGGTCATGGAGCAATTTGATGAAAAGTGTCATGGAACATTTTGATGACAGGTGTTATGGAACATTGTGATGTCAGGGCTCATCGATCATTGTGATGATAAGTGCATGTAGCATTGTGATGACAGGAGTCATGTAACATTGTGATGACAGGGGTGAGGGAGTGTTGTGACAAATAGTGATGTAGCATTGTGATATCAGTGGTGAGAGAGCATTTTGATGAGAAGTGCATGGAGCATTGTGATGACAAATTTTATGGAGCATTGTGATGACAAGATTGTGGAGCATTGTAATGAGAAGCGCATGGTGCATTGTGATGACAAGGGTCATAGAGCATTGTGCTGAGAAAGGCATAGAGCATTGTGATGACAAGGGTCAAGGACCATTGTGATGAAAAGTTCATGGAGCATTGTGGTTAAAAAGGTCACAGAGACTGTTGATGACGAGGGTATGAACCATTGTGGTGACTGGAATGATGGAGCATTGTGATGACAGAGGTCATGGAGCATTGTGTTAACAAGGGCATGGAGCATTTTGATGACAAGGGCATGGAACATTGGTCTAATAAGTTTCATGGATTATTGCGATGAGAGTTGGAATGGCACATTGTGATGACAAGGGCATGGAACATCGTGATGAGCAGATCATGCAGTATTGTGAAGACAGGTGTCAGGGAGCATTGTGATGACATATGTAATGGCCCATTGTGATGACGATGGCATGGATTATTGTGATGCCAAGTGTCATGAAGGATTCTGATGACAAAGGTAATGGAGCATTGTGATGACAATGGCTTGGAGCATTGTGAGGAGAAGGGTCAGGGAGCATTGTGCTGACAAGTGCATGGAGAATTGTAATGACAAGGGTCACGGAGCATTGTGATGAAAACGGCATGGGGCATTGAGATGAAAAAGGCATGGAGCCTTTTCGTGACAGGTTTCAAGGAGCATTCTGATGACAAGTGCCAGGGAGCATTGTGATGACAAGTGTCTTGAGAATTTTGATGACAAAGGTCATGGAGAATTGTGATGAAAAGGGCATGGAGTATTGTGATGACAGGCATCATGGAGCGTTGTGATGACAAGTGTTATGGAACATTGTGATCACAAGGGTTTGGAGCATTGTGATGACAGAGGTCATGGATCATTTTGATTTCAAGGAGCATGGAGCATTGTGATGACAAGGGCATGAAGCAATGTGATCCCAAAGTTCATGGAGGATTGTGATGACAATGGAAATGGAGTATTGTGATGACAAGCGCATAGAGCATTGTCATGACAAGATCATGTAGCATTTTGCTGAGAAAGACATGGAGCATTGTGATGACATGTGTAATGGAGCACTGTGATGACAAGCGTCACGGAGCTTTGTGAATTCAGGGGTCATGGAGCATTGGGATGACAAGGGCATGGATCACTGTGATGACAAGGGACATGGAGCACTGGGCTGAAAATGTTCATGGAGTGTTGTGATGACAGGGGTCATGGAGCATTGTGATGACTAGGGAATGGAGCATTGTGATGACAGGAGTCCCGGATCATTGTGTTGTCAGGTGTCATGGAGTGTTGTGATGACAGTGGTCATGGAGCATTGTGACGATATTGGCCATGGAGCATTGTGATGAGAAGGTCATGGAACATGGGGCTGAAAATGTTCATGGAGTGTTTTGATGACAGGGGTCATAGAGCATTGTGATGACAAGGGAATGGAGCATGGTGAGGACAAGGTCCTGGAGCATTGTGATGAGAAGGCCATGGCGACTTGTGATGACAAGTCTCATGGAGCATTCTGATGAAAAGGAGCATGGAGCATTGTGATTACAGGGGTCTTGGAGCATTGTGATGAAAAGGGCATGGAGCATTGTGATGAGAAGTCCATGGAACATTCTGATGACATGCGTCATTCAGCTTTTTGATGTGAAGGGCATGGAGCATTGTGATTACAGGGATCTTGGAGCATTGTGATGAAAAGGTCATGGATTATTGTGATGAAAAAGGCATGGAGCCTTCTCATGACAGGGTTCAAGGGGCATACTGACGACAAGTGTCAGGGAGCATTGTGATGACAAGTATATTGAGCATTGTGATGACAAAGATCATGGAGCATTGTGATGAGAAGTCCATGGATAACTGTGATGATGAGCGTCATGGGATGTTGTGATGATAAGTGTTATGGAACATTGTGATCACAAGGTTTTGGAGCATTATGATGAAAGAGGTCATGGAGAATATTGATTTCATTGTGATGACAATAGCCTGAAGCATTATGATGATGGGCATGGTGCATTGTGATGACAGGGTTCATGGAGCATTGAGATGAAAAGGGGCATGGAGCATTATGTTTACAGGGGTCTTGGAGCATTGTGATGACTATGGCAAGGAGAATTGTGATGAGAAGGCCTTGGAACTTTCTGATGACATGCGTCATAGAGCTTTGTGATAACAAGGGCATGGAGCATTGTGATTTCAGTGGTCTTCAGCATTGCGATGACAAGTTTTATGGAACATTTTGATGACTAGGCCGTGGAACATTGTGATGGCAGGGGTCATGGTTCATTGTAATGACAGAGGTAATGGAGCATTGTGATGACAAGGGCACGGAACACTGTGATACATGGGTCATGCAGGACTGTAATGACAAGGGCATGGAGCATTGTGATGAGAAGGGCATCGAGCATTGTGATAACAAGTATCAAGAAGCTTTGTGATGACAATGGCATTGAACAATGTTATGAGAGGGTTCATGGAGCATTGTGATGACACTGACATGGAGCAGTGTGATGCCAAGGGTCATGGAGCTTTGTGATGACAAGTCATGGAGCATTTTGATGACAAGGGCATGGTGCATTGTGATGAGAAGGGCAGGGAGCATTTTGATGACCGGGTCATGCAGTAATTTGATAAAAAGTGTAATGGAACATTTAGATGGCAGGGGTTATAGAACATTGTGATGTCAGGGGTTTGGAGCTTTGGGATGGAAAGGGTCATGGAGCATTTTGATGACAGGGGTTATGGAACATTGTGATGGCAGGGGTAATGGTGCATTGTTATGACAGGGGTAATGGAGAATTGTGATGAGAAGGGTATGGAACTTTGGTCTGAAATGTTTCATGGATTATTGTGATGAGAGTGGGCTTGGAGCATTGTGATGACAAGGGCACGGAACACTGTGATACATGGGTCATGCAGGACTGTAATGACAAGGGCATGGAGCATTGTGATGAGAAGGGCATCGAGCGTTGTGATGACAAGTATCATGGAGCTTTGTGATGACAATGGCATTGAACAATGTTATGAGAGTGTTCATGGAGCATTGTGATGACAATGACATGGAGCAGTGTGATGCCAAGGGTCATGGAGCTTTGTGATGACAAGTCATGGAGCATTTTGATGACAGGGTCATGCAGCATATTTTAAAATGTGTAATGGAACATTTTGATGGCAGTGGTTATAGAACATTGTGATGTCAGGGGTCTTGGAGCTTTGGGATGGAAAGGGTCATGGAGCATTTTGATGACAGGTCTTATGGAACATTGTGATGGCAGGGGTCATGGAACATTGCGATGATAAGGGGATGTAGCATGGTGATGACAGGGTCATGGAACATTGTGATTACAAGGGTGAGGGTTTATTGTGATGACTCGTGATTGAATATTGTGATATCTCTGGTGAGAGAGCATTTTGATGAGAAGTGCATGGAGCATTGTGATTACAAGGTTTATGGAGCATTGCAATGACAAGGTTTGGAACATTGTGATGACATGCACGTGGCACATTGTGATGACAATGGTCATGAAGCATTGTTCTGACAAATACATGGAGCATTGTGATGACAAGTTTCTCAGAGAATTGTGATGAAAAGTTCATGGAGCATTGTGGTTACAAAGGTCACAGAGCCTTGTGATGACGCGGGCATGGACCATTGTGATGACAAACGTTATGAAGCATTGTGATGACTGGAATCATGGAGCATTGTGATGACAGGGGCATGGAGCATTGTGATGACAGTGTCATGGAGCATTGGTCTGACAAGTTTCATAGATTATTGTGATGAGAGTGGGCATGGTGCATTGTGATGACAAGGGCATGCAGCATTGTGATGATAAGGTCATGGAGTATTGTGAAGACAGGTGTCAGGGAGCATTGTGAGACATATGTCATGATCCATGGCGATGACAATGGCATGGAGCTTTGTGATACCAAATGTAATGGTGGATTGTGATGACAAATATAATGGAGCATTGTGATGATTAGGGCTTGAAACATTATGATGACAAGGGCCATTGAAAATTTTGATGACAAGGTCGTGAAGCATTGTGATGACAAGGTCCTGGAGCATTTTGATGACAAAACCATGGAGCCCTGTGATGACAAGTCTCATGGAGCATACTGATTAAAAGGGGAAAGGAGCATTTTGATTACAGGTGTCTTGGAACATTTTGAAGACAAGGGCATGGAGCATTGTGAGGAGAAGACCAAGGAGCATTCTTATGACATGCGTCATTGAGCTTTGTGATGACAATGGCATGGACCATTGTGATTACATGGGACGTGGAGCATTGTGATGACAAGGGCATGAAGAAAAGTGATCCCAAGTTTCATGGAGGATTGTGATGACAATGGAAATGGAGTATTGTGATGACAAGCGCATAGAGGATTTTAATGACAAGGTCATGTAGCATTTTGCTGACAAATGCATGGAGCATTGTAATGACATGTGTCATGGAGCACTGTGTTGACAAGCGTCACGGAGCATTGTGAATACAGGGTTCAAGGAGCATTGGGATGACGAGGGCATGGATCATTGTGATGAAAAGTGTCATGAAGCACTGGGCTGAAAATATAAACGGAGTGTTGTGATGACAGGTGTCATGGAGCATTGTGATGACTAGGGAATGGAGCATTGTGTTGCCAAGTGTCATGGAGGATTCTGATGACAAAAGTAATGGAGCATTGTGATGACAATGGCTTGGAGAATTGTGATGACAAGGTTCAGGGAGCATTGTGCTGACAAGTGCATGGAGAATTGTGATGACAAGGGTCATGGAGCATTCTGATGACGAGCTTGTGGAGTATTGTGATGACAGTGGAATGGAGCATTGTGATGAAAACGACATGGGGCATTGTGATGAAAAATGCATGGAGCCTTTTCGTGACAGGGTTCAAGGAGCATTCTGATGACAAGTGTCAGGGAGCATTGTGATAACATGTATATTGAGAATTGTGATGAAAAGGTCATGGATCATTGTGATGAAAAATGCATGGATCCTTGTCATGACAGGGTTCAAGGAGCATACTGACGACAAGTGTCAGGGAGCATTTTGATGACAAGTGTATTGAGCATTGTGATGACAAAGGTCAACGAGCATTGCGATGAGAAGTCCATTGATAATTGTGATGACGAGCCACATGGGGCATTGTGATGACAAGTGTTATGGAATATTGTGTTCACAAGGGTTTGGAGCATTGTTATGACAGAGGTCATGGAGCATTTTGATTTCATTGTGATGACAATAGCATGAAGCATTATGATGATGGGCATGGTGCATTGTGATGACAGCCTTCATGGATCATTGAGATGAAAAGGGGCATAGAGCATTGTGATTAGAGTGTTCTTGGAGCATTGTGATGAGAAGGGTCATGGAGCCTTTGATGACAAGGCCATGGAAATTCGTGATGACAGGGGTCATGGAGCATTGTTATGACAGGGGTAATGGAGCATTGTGATGGCAAGGGCATGGAACATTGTGATGAGAAGGCCATGGAGCATTTTGATGACATGTGTCATTGAGCTTTTTGATGACAACGGCATGGAGCAATGTGATGAGAGCGTTCATGGAGCATTGTGATGACAATGACATGGAGCATTGTGATGCCAAGGGTCATGGAGCATTTTGATGGCAAGGGCGTTGTGCATTGTGATGAGAAGGGCAGGGAGCATTCTGATGACAGGGTCATGGAGCAATTTGATGAAAAGTATCATGCAACATATTGATGACAGGTGTTATGGAACATTGTGATGTCAGGGGTCATCGAACTTTGTGATGATAATTGCATGTAGCATTGTGATGACAGGAGTCATGGAACATTGTGACGACAAGGGTGAGGGTGTATTGTGACAAATAGTGATGTAGCATTGTGATATCAGTGGTGAGAGGGCATTGTGATGAGAAGTGCATGGAGCATTGTGATGACAAATTTATGGAGCATTGTGATGACAAGATTGTGGAGCACTCTGATGACAAGCGCATGGTGCATTGTGATGACATGTTTCATGGAGCATTTTGCTGACAAGCGCATGGAGCATTGTGATGACAAGGGTCAAAGAGCATTGTGATGAAAAGTTCATGGAGCATTGTGGTTAAAAAGGTCACAGATACTGTTGATGACGAGGGCATGAATCATTGTGATGACAAAGGTCATGAAGCATTGTGATGACTGGAGTCACGGAGCATTGTGATGACAGAGGTCATGGAGCATTGTGATAACAAAGGCATGGAGCATTGTGATGACAAGGGCATGGAACATTGGTCTAATAAGTTTCATGGATTATTGCGATGACAGTTGGAATGGCGCATTGTGATGACAAGGGCATGGAGCATCCCGATGACAAGGTCATGCAGTATTGTGAAGACAGGTGTCAGGCAGCATTGTGATGACATATATAATGGCCCATTATGATGACGATGGCTTGGAGCATTGTGATGCCAAGTGTCATGGAGGATTCTGATGACAAATGTAATGGAGCATTGTATGGAGCCTTTTCGTGACAGTGTTCAAGGAGCATTGTGATGACAAGTGTCAGGGAGCATTGTGATGACAAGTGTATTGAGAATTCTGATGAGAAAGGTCATGGAGCTTTGTAATGAAAAGGGCATGGAGTATTGTGATGACAGGCATCATGGAGTGTTGTGATGACAAGTGTTATGGTACATTGTGATCACAAGGGTTTGGAGCATTGTGATGACAGAGGTCATGGATCATTTTGATTTCAAGGAGCATGGAGAATTATGATGACAAGGGCATGAAGCAATGTGATCCCCAAGTTCATGGAGGATTGTGATGACAATGGAAGTGGAGTATTGTGATGACAAGCGCATAGAGCATTGTCATGACAAGGTCATGTAGCATTTTGATGACAAAGGCATGCAGCATTGTGATGACATGTGTCATGGCCACAGTGATGACAATCGTTACCGTCCGTTGTGAATACAGGGGTCATGGAACATTGGGATGACAAGGGCATGGATCTTTGTGATGACAAGTGTCATGGAGCAGTGGGCTGAAAATGTTCATGGAGTGTTGTGATGACAGGAGTCATGGAGCATTGTGATGAATAGGGAATAGAGCACTGTGATGAAAAGAGTCCCGGATCATTGTGTTGTCAGGTGTCATGGAGTGTTGTGATGACAGTGGTCATGGAGCATTGTGATGATATTGGCCATGGAGCATTGTGATGAGAAAGTAGTGGAGCACTGGGCTGAAAATGTTCATGGATTATTGTGATGACAGGGGTCATGGAGCATTGTGATGACAAGGGAATGGAGCATGGTGGTGACAAGGTCTTGGAGCATTGTGAAAAGAAGACCATGGAGAGTTGTGATGACAAGCCTCATGGAGCATTCTGAAGAAAAGGGGCCTGGAGCATTGTGTTTACAGGGGTCTTAGTGCATTGTGATGACTAGGGCATGGAGCATTGTGATGAGAAAGCCATGGAGCATTCTGTTGACATGCGTCATGGAGTTTTGTGATGACAAGGGCATGGAGCATTGTGATTACAGGGATCTTGGAGTATTGAGATGAAAAAGTCATGGATCTTTGTGATGAAAAAGGCATGGAGCCTTGTCATGACAGGGTTCAAGGAGCATACTGACGACAAGTGTCAGGGAGCATTGTGATGACAAGTGTATTGAGCATTGGGATGGCAAAGATCATGGAGCATTGTTATGAGAAGACCATGGAAAATTGTGATGATGAGCATCATGGTGTGTTGTGATGATAAGTGTTATGCAACATTGTGATCACAAGGGTTTGGAGCATTATGATGACAGAGGTCATGGAAAATATTGATTTCATTGTGATGAAAATAGCCTGAAGCATTATGATGATGTGCATGGTGCATTGTGATGACAGGGTTCATGGAGCATTGAGATGAAAAGGGGCATGGAGCATTGTAATTACAAGGATTTTTGAGCATTGTGATGACAAGGACATGGAGCATTGTGATTTCAGGGGTCTTGAGCATTGTGATGAGAAGTGTCATGGAACCTTGTGATGACTAGGCCGTGGAACATTTTGATGGCAGCGGTCATGGTGCATTGTTATGACAGGGGTAATGGAGCATTGTGATGAGAAGGGTATGGAACTTTGGTCTGAAATGTTTCATGGATTATTGTGATGAGAGTGGGCATGGAGCATTGTGATGACAAGGGCACGGAACACTGTGATACATGGGTTATGCAGGACTGTAATGACAAGGGCATGGAGCATTGTGATGAGAAGGGCTTCGAGCATTGTGATGACAGGTGTCATGGAGCTTTATGATGACAAGGGCATTGAGCAATGTTATGAGATTTTTCATGGAGCATTGTGATGACAATGACATTGAGCATTGTGATGCCAAGGGTCATGGAGCTTTGTGATGACAAGTCATGGAGCATTTTAATGACAAGGGCATTGTGCATTGTGATGAGAAGTGCAGGGAGCATTTTGATGACCGGGTCATGCAGCAATTTGATAAAAATTGTAATGGAATATTTTGATGGCAGGGGTTATAGAACATTGTGATGTCAGGGGTCATGGAACATTTTGATGATAAGGGGACGTAGCATTTTGATTACAGAGTCATGGATCATTGTGATTCCAGGGGTGAGGGAGTATTTTGACGACTAGTGATGGAACATTGTGATATCTCTGGTGAGAGAGCATTTTGATGAGAAGTGCATGGACCATTGTGATTACAAGGTTTATGGAGCATTGCAATGAAAACGTTGTGGACCGTTGTGATGAAATGCGTGTGGCACATTGTGATGTCAATGGTCATGGAGCATTGTTCTGACAAAGATATGGAGCATTGTGATGACAAGGGTCACAGAGAATTGTGATGAAATGTTCATGGAGCATTGTGGTTACAAAGGTCACAGAGCCTTGTGATGATGCGGGCATGGATCATTGTGATGACAAACGTTATGAAGCATTGTGATGACTGGAGTCACGGAGCATTGTGATGACAGGTGTCAAGGAGCATTGTGATGACAAGGGCATGGAGTATTGTGATGACAGGCATCATGGAGCGTTGTGATGACAAGTGTTATGGAACACTGTAATCACAAAAGTTTGGAGCATTGTGATGACAGAGGTCATGGATCATTTTGATTTCAAGGAGCATGGAGCATTGTGATGAAAAGGGCATGAAGCAATGTGATCCCAAAATTCATGGAGGATTGTGATGACAATGGAAATGGAGTATTGTGATGACAACCACATAGAGGATTGTAATGACAAGGTCATGTAGCATTTTGCTGACAAAGGCATGGAGCATTGTGATGACATGTGTCATGGAGCACTGTGTTGACAAGCGTCACGGAGCATTGTGAATACAGGGTTCATGGAGCATTGGGATGACAAGGGCATGGATCATTGTGATGACAAGGGTCATGGAGCACTGTGCTGAAAATATTCATGGAGTGTTGTGATGACAGGGGTCATGGAGCATTGTGATGATATTGGATATGGAGCATTGTGATGAGAAGGTCATGGAGCATTGGGCTGAAAATATTCATGGAGTACTGTGATGACAGGTGTCTTGGAGCATTGTCATGACAAGGGAATGGAGCATGGTGATAACAAGGTCTTGGAGCATTGTGTTGAAATGACCATGGAGACTTGTGATGACAAGTCTAATGGAGCATTCTGATGAAAAGAAGCATGGAGCACTGTGATTATGGGGGTCTTGGAGCGTTGTGATGACAAGGGCATGGAGCATTGTGAGGAGAAGGCCATGGAACATTCTGATGACATGCGTCATGGAGCTTTGTGATGACAAGGGCATGGAGCATTGTGATTACATGGGTCTTGGAGCATTGTGATGACAATGGTCATGGAGCCTTGTGATGACAAGACCGTGGAACATTGTGATGGCAGTGGTCATGGAACATTGTTATGACAGTGGTAACGGAGCATTGTGATGAGAAGGAAATTGAGCATTGGTCTGAAATGTTTCATGGATTATTGTGACGAGAGTGGGCATGGGGCATTGTGATGACAAGGGTCACAGAGCATTGTGATGAAAAGTTCATGGAGCATTGTGGTAACAAATGTCACAGAGCCTTGTGATGAGGCGGGCATGGACTGTTGTGATGACAAACGTTATGAAGCATTGTGATGACTGGAGTCACGGAGCATTGTGAAGACAGGGGTCATGGAGCATTGTGATGACAAGTGCATGGAGCATTGTGTTGACAGGTGCATGGAGCATTGGTATGACAAGTTTCATAGATTATTGTGATGACTTTGGACATGATGCATTGTGATGAGAAGGGCATGGAGCATTGTGATGACAGGGCATGGAGTATTGTGAAGACAGTTGTCAGGGAGCATTGTGATGACATATGTCATGGTCCATTGCGATGACAATGGCATGGAGCATTGTGATGCCAAATGTAATGGAGGATTGTGATGACAAAAATAATGGAGCATTGTGATGACTAGGGCTTGGAGCATGTTGATGACAAGAGCATTTGAGAATTTTCATGACAATGTCGTGAAGCATTGTGATGACAAGTACCTGGAGCATTGTGATGAGAAAACCATGGAGCCTTGTGATGAAAAGTCTCATGGAGCATACTGATGAAAAGGGGCATGGAGCATTCTGATTACAAGGGTCTTGGAACATTGTGATAACAAGGGCATGGAGCATTGTGATGACAAGGGCATGGAGCATTGGTCTAATAAGTTTCATGGGTTATTGTGATGACAGTTGCAATGGCGCATTGTGATGCCAAGGGGCTGGAGCATTGTGATGACCAGGTCATGCAGTATTGTGAAGAGAGGTGTCAGGGAGCATTGTGATGACATATGTAATGGCCCATTGTGATGACAATGGCATGGAGCATTGTGATGAGAAGGGCATCGAGCATTGTGATGACAAGTGTCATGGAGCTTTGTGATGACAAGGGCATGGAGCAATGTGATGAGAGTGTTCATGGAGCATTGTGATGACAATGACATGGAGCATTGTGATGCGAAGTGTCATGCAGCTTTGTGATGACAAATGTCATGGAGCATTTTAATGACAAGGGCATGGTGCATTGTGATGAGAAGGGCAGGGAGCATTTTGATGACAGTGTCATGCGGCAGTTTGATGAAAAGTGTAATGGAACATTTTGATGACAGGGGTTATAGAACATTGTGATGCCAGGGGTCATGGAGCTTTGGGATGAAAATGGTCATGGAGCATTTTGATGACAGGGGTTATGGAACATTGTGATGTCAGGGGTCATGGAACATTGTGCTGATAAGGGGATGTAGCATTTTGATGACAGGGGTCATGGAACATTGTGATAACAGGGGTGAGGGAGGATTGTGATGACTAGTGATGGAACATTGTGATATCTCATGTGAGAGAGCATTTGGATCAGAAGTGCGTGGAGCATTGTGATTACAAGGTTTATGAGCATAGCGATGACAAGGTTGTGGATCATTGTGATGAAAAGCTCATGGCCCATTGTGATGACAATGGCATGGAGCATTGTGATGCCAAGAGTTATGGAGGATTCTAATGACAAAGGTAATGGAGCATTGTGATGACAATGGCTTGGAGCACTGTGATGACAAGGGTCAGGGAGCATTGTGCTGACAAGGGCACGGTAAACTGTGATACATGGGTCATGGAGGATTGTAATGACAAGGGCATGGAGCATTGTGATGAGAAGGGCATGGAGCATTGTGATGACAAGTGTCATGGAGCTTTGTGATGACAAGGGCATGGAGCAATGTGATGAGAGGCTTCATGGAACATTGTGATGACAATGACATGGAGCATTGTGATGCCATGGGTCATGGAGCTTTGTGATGACAAAGATCATGGAGCATTTTGATGACAAGTGTGTGGTGCATTGTGATGAGAAGGGCAGGGAGCATTTTGATGAGAGTGTCATGCAGCAATTTGATGAAAAGTGTAATGGAACATTTTGATGACAGGGGTTATAGAACATTGTGATGCCAGTGGTCATGGAGCTTTGGGATGAAAAGGGTCATGGAGCATTTTGATGACATGGGTTATGGAACATTGTGATGTCATGGTTCATGGAACATTGTGCTGATAAGGGGATGTAGCATTGTGATGACAGGGGTCAGGGAACACTGTGATAACAGGGGTGAGGGAGGATTGTGATGACTAGTGATGGAACATTGTGATATCTCATGTGAGAGAGCATTTAGATGAGAAGTGCATGGAACATTGTGATTACAAGGTTTATGGAGCATAGCGATGACAAGTTTGTGGATCATTGTGATGAAAAGCGCATGGCATATTGTGATGAAAAGCGCATGGCACATTGTGATGACAAGGGTCATGGTGCATTGTTCTGACAAAGGCATGGAGCATTGTGATGACAAGGGTCACGAAGCATTTTGATGAAATATTCATGGATCATTGTGGTTACAAAGGTCACAGAGCCTTTTGATGACGCGGACATGAACCGTTGTGATGACAAACGTTATGAAGCATTGTGATGACTGGAGTCAAGGAGCATTGTGATGACAGGGGTCATGGAGAATTGTGATGACAAGGGCATGGATCATTGTGATGACAGGGGCATGGAGCACTGGCCTGACAATTTTCATAGATTATTGTGATGGGAGTGGACATGGTGCATTGTGATTACAAGGGCAGGGAACATTGTTAGGAGAAGAGCATTGAGCATTGGTCGGAAATGTTTCATGGATTATTGTGGTGAGAGTGGGCATGGAACATTGTGATGACAAGGGCATGGTACACTGTGATATATTGGACATGGAGCATTTTAATGACAAGGGCATGGAGCATTGTGATGAGAAAGGCATCGAGCATTGTGATGACAAGTGTCATGGAGCTGTGTTTTGACAAGGGCATGGAGCAATGTGATGAGACGGTTCATGGAGCATTGTGATGACAATGACATGGAGCATTCTGATGCCAAGCGTCATGGAGCTTTGTGATGACAATGGTCATGGAGCATTTTGATGACAAGGGTGTGGTGCATTGTGATGAGAAGGACAGGGAGCATTTTGATGACAGGGTCATGCAGCAATTTGATGAAAAGTGTAAAGGAATATTTTGATGACAGGGTGTATAGAACATTGTGATGCCAGGGGTCATGGAACTTTGGGATGAAAAGGCTCATGGAGCATTTTGATGACAGGGGTTATGGAATATTGTGATGTCAGGGGTCATGGAACATTGTGCTGATAAGGGGATGTAGCATTGTGATGACAGGGGACATGGAACATTGTGATAACAGGGGTGAGGGAGGATTGTGATGACTAGTGATGGAACATTGTGATATCTCATGTGAGAGAGCATTTGGATGAGAAGTGCATGTGGCATTGTGATTACAAGGTTTTTGGAGCGTAGTGATGACAAGGTTGTGGATCATTGTGATGAAAAGCACATGGCACATTGTGATGACAAGGGTCATGGAGCATTGTTCTGACAAAGGCATGGAGCATTGTGATGACAAGGGTCACGGAGCATTGTGATGAAAAGTTCATGGAGCATTGTGGTTACAAAAGTCACAGAGCCTTGTGATAACGCGGGCATGGACCGTTGTGATGAGAAACGTTATGAAGCACTGTGATGACTGGAATCATGTAGCATTGTGATGACAGGGGCATGGAGCATTTGTCTGACAAGTTTCTAAAATTATTGTGATGACAGTGGACATGGTGCATTGTGATGACAAGGGCATGGAGCATTGTGATGACAAGGGTCATGGAGCACTGGGATGAAAATGTTCATGGAGTGTTGTGATGACAGGGGTCATGGAGCATTGTGATGACTAGGGAATGGAGCATACTGATGACAAGTGTCATGGAGCTTTTAGATGACAAGTGCATGGAGCATTGTGATTAGAGGCATCTTGGAGCATTGTGATGAAATGTGCATGGATTATTATAATGAAGAAGGCATGGAGCCTTGTCATGAAACGGTTCAAGGAGCATACTGACGACCAGTGTCAGGGAGCATTGTGATGACAAGTGTATTGAGAATTGTGAAGACAAAGATCATGGAGCATTGTGAAGAGAAGACCATGTATAATTGTGATGATGAGCGTCATGGGGTGTTGTGATGATAAGTGTTATGGATTATGGTGATCACAAGGGTATGGAACATTGTTATGACAGAGGTCATGGAGCATTTTGATTTCATTGTGATGACAATAGCATGAAGCATTATGATGATGGGCATGGTGCATTGTGATGACATGGTTCATGGATCATTGAGATGAAAAGGGGCATAGAGAATTGTGATTACAGTGTTCTTAGAGCATTGTGATGAGAACGGTCATGGATTCTTGTGATGACAAGGCCATGGAACATCGTGATGGCAGGGGTCATGGAGCATTGTTATGACAGGGGTAATGGAGCATTGTCATGGCAAGGGCATGGAGCATTGTGATGAGAAGGCCATGGAGCATTCTGATGACATGTGTCATGGAGCTATGTGAAGACAAGGGCATGGAGCAATGTGATGACAATGACATGGAGCATTGTGATGCCAATGGTCATGGATCTTTGTGATGACAAAGGTCATGGAGCATTTTGATGGCAGGGGCGTTGTGCATTGTGATGAGAAGGGCAGGGAGCATTGTGATGACAGGGTCATGGAGCAATTTGATGAAAAGTGTCATGGAACATTTTGATGACAGGTGTTATGGAACATTGTGATGTCAGGGCTCATCGATCATTGTGATGATAAGTGCATGTAGCATTGTGATGACAGGAGTCATGTAACATTGTGATGACAGGGGTGAGGGAGTGTTGTGACAAATAGTGATGTAGCATTGTGATATCAGTGGTGAGAGAGCATTTTGATGAGAAGTGCATGGAGCATTGTGATGACAAATTTTATGGAGCATTGTGATGACAAGATTGTGGAGCATTGTAATGAGAAGCGCATGGTGCATTGTGATGACAAGGGTCATAGAGCATTGTGCTGAGAAAGGCATAGAGCATTGTGATGACAAGGGTCAAGGACCATTGTGATGAAAAGTTCATGGAGCATTGTGGTTAAAAAGGTCACAGAGACTGTTGATGACGAGGGTATGAACCATTGTGGTGACTGGAATGATGGAGCATTGTGATGACAGAGGTCATGGAGCATTGTGTTAACAAGGGCATGGAGCATTTTGATGACAAGGGCATGGAACATTGGTCTAATAAGTTTCATGGATTATTGCGATGAGAGTTGGAATGGCGCATTGTGATGACAAGGGCATGGAACATCGTGATGAGCAGATCATGCAGTATTGTGAAGACAGGTGTCAGGGAGCATTGTGATGACATATGTAATGGCCCATTGTGATGACGATGGCATGGATTATTGTGATGCCAAGTGTCATGAAGGATTCTGATGACAAAGGTAATGGAGCATTGTGATGACAATGGCTTGGAGCATTGTGAGGAGAAGGGTCAGGGAGCATTGTGCTGACAAGTGCATGGAGAATTGTAATGACAAGGGTCACGGAGCATTGTGATGAAAACGGCATGGGGCATTGAGATGAAAAAGGCATGGAGCCTTTTCGTGACAGGTTTCAAGGAGCATTCTGATGACAAGTGCCAGGGAGCATTGTGATGACAAGTGTCTTGAGAATTTTGATGACAAAGGTCATGGAGAATTGTGATGAAAACGGCATGGAGTATTGTGATGACAGGCATCATGGAGCGTTGTGATGACAAGTGTTATGGAACATTGTGATCACAAGGGTTTGGAGCATTGTGATGACAGAGGTCATGGATCATTTTGATTTCAAGGAGCATGGAGCATTGTGATGACAACGGCATGAAGCAATGTGATCCCAAAGTTCATGGAGGATTGTGATGACAATGGAAATGGAGTATTGTGATGACAAGCGCATAGAGCATTGTCATGACAAGGTCATGTAGCATTTTGCTGAGAAAGACATGGAGCATTGTGATGACATGTGTCATGGAGCACTGTGATGACAAGCGTCACGGAGCTTTGTGAATTCAGGGGTCATGGAGCATTGGGATGACAAGGGCATGGATCACTGTGATGACAAGGGTCATGGAGCACTGGGCTGAAAATGTTCATTGTGTGTTGTGATGACAGGGGTCATGAAGAATTGTGATGACTAGGGAATGGAGCATTGTGATGACAAGAGTCCCGGATCATTGTGTTGTCAGGTGTCATGGAGTGTTGTGATGACAGTGGTCATGGAGCATTGTGACGATATTGGCCATGGAGCATTGTGATGAGAAGGTCATGGAACATGGGGCTGAAAATGTTCATGGAGTGTTGTGATGACAGGGGTCATGGAGCATTGTGATGACAAGGGAATGGAGCATGGTGAGGACAAGGTCCTGGAGCATTGTGATGAGAAGGCCATGGCGACTTGTGATAACAAGTCTCATGGAGCATTATGATGAAAAGGAGCATGGAGCATTGTGATTACAGGGGTCTTGGAGCATTGTGATGAAAAGGGCATGGAGCATTGTGATGAGAAGTCCATGGAACATTCTGATGACATGCGTCATTCAGCTTTTTGATGTGAAGGGCATGGAGCATTGTGATTACAGGGATCTTGGAGCATTGTGATGAAAAGGTCATGGATTATTGTGATGAAAAAGGCATGGAGCCTTCTCATGACAGGGTTCAAGGGGCATACTGACGACAAGTGTCAGGGAGCATTGTGATGACAAGTGTATTGAGCATTGTGATGACAAAGATCATGGAGCATTGTGATGAGAAGTCCATGGATAACTGTGATGATGAGCGTCATGAGATGTTGTGATGATAAGTGTTATGGAACATTGTCATCACAAGGTTTTGGAGCATTATGATGAAAGAGGTCATGGAGAATATTGATTTCATTGTGATGACAATAGCCTGAAGCATTATGATGATGGGCATGGTGCATTGTGATGACAAGGGTCACGGAGCATTGTGAATACATGGGTCATGGAGCATTGGGATGACAAGGGCATGGATGATTGTGATGACAAGTGTCATGGAGCTTTGGGCTGAAAATGTTCATGGCGTATTGTGATGACAGGGGTGACGGAGCATTGTGATTACAGGGGTCTTGGAGCATTGTATTGACAATAGTCCCGGATCATAGTGTTGTCAGGTGTCATGGAGTGTTGTGATGACAGTGGTCATGGAGCATTGTGATGATATTGGATATGGAGCATTGTGATGAGAAGGTCATGGAGCATTGGGCTGAAAATATTCATGGAGTACTGTGATGACAGGTGTCTTGGAGCATTGTCATGACAAGGGAATGGAGCATGGTGATAACAAGGTCTTGGAGCATTGTGTTCAGATGACCATGGAGACTTGTGTTGACAAGTCTAATGGAGCATTCTGATGAAAAGAAGCATGGAGCACTGTGATTATGGGGGTCTTGGAGCGTTGTGATGACAAGGGCATGGAGCATTGTGAGGAGAAGGCCATGGAACATTCTGATGACATGCGTCATGGAGCTTTGTGATGACAAGGGCATGGAGCATTGTGATTACATGGGTCTTGGAGGATTGTGATGACAATGGTCATGGAGCCTTGGGATGACAAGACCGTGGAACATTGTGATGGCAGTGGTCATGGAACATTGTTATGACAGTGGTAATGGAGCATTGTGATGAGAAGGAAAATGAGCATTGGTCTGAAATGTTTCATGGATTATTGTGATGAGAGTGGGCATGGAGCATTGTGATGACAAGTGTCACGGAGCATTGTGATGAAAAGTTCATGGAGCATTGTGGTTACAAAGGTCACAGAGCCTTGTGATGAGGCGGGCATGGACTGTTGTGATGACAAACGTTATGAAGCATTGTGATGACTGGAGTCACGGAGCATTGTGAAGACAGGGTTCATGGAGCATTGTGATGACAAGTGCATGGAGCATTGTGTTGACAGGTGTATGGAGCATTGGTATGACAAGTTTCATAGATTATTGTGATGACTTTGGACATGGTGCATTGTGATGAGAAGGGCATGGAGCATTGTGATGACAAGGGCATGGAGTATTGTGAAGACAGTTGTCAGGGAGCATTGTGATGACATATGTCATGGTCCATTGCGATGACAATGGCATGGAGCATTGTGATGCCAAATATAATGGAGGATTGTGATGACAAAAATAATGGAGCATTGTGATGACTAGGGCTTGGAGCATGTTGATGACAAGAGCATTTGAGAATTTTCATGACAATGTCGTGAAGCATTGTGATGACAAGTTCCTGGAGCATCGTGATGAGAAAACCATGGAGCCTTGTGATGAAAAGTCTCATGGAGCATACTGATGAAAAGGGGCATGGAGCATTCTGATTACAAGCGTCTTGGAACATTGTGATTACAAGGGCATGGAGCATTGTGATGACAAGGGCATGGAGCATTGGTCTAATAAGTTTCAAGGATTATTGTGATGACAGTTGCAATGGCGCATTGTGATGCCAAGGGCCTGGAGCATTGTGATGACCAGGTCATGCAGTATTGTGAAGAGAGGTGTCAGGGAGCATTGTGATGACATATGTAATGGCCCATTGTGATGACGATGGCATGGATTATTGTGATGCCAAGTGTCATGAAGGATTCTGATGACAAAGGTAATGGAGCATTGTGATGACAATGGCTTGGAGCATTGTGAGGAGAAGGGTCAGGGAACATTGTGCTGACAAGTGCATGGAGAATTGTAATGACAAGGGTCACGGAGCATTGTGATGAAAACGGCATGGGGCATTGAGATGAAAAAGGCATGGAGCCTTTTCGTGACAGGTTTCAAGGAGCATTCTGATGACAAGTGCCAGGGAGCATTGTGATGACAAGTGTCTTGAGAATTTTGATGACAAAGGTCATGGAGAATTGTGATGAAAACGGCATGGAGTATTGTGATGACAGGCATCATGGAGCGTTGTGATGACAAGTGTTATGGAACATTGTGATCACAAGGGTTTGGAGCATTGTGATGACAGAGGTCATGGATCATTTTGATTTCAAGGAGCATGGAGCATTGTGATGACAACGGCATGAAGCAATGTGATCCCAAAGTTCATGGAGGATTGTGATGACAATGGAAATGGAGTATTGTGATGACAAGCGCATAGAGCATTGTCATGACAAGGTCATGTAGCATTTTGCTGAGAAAGACATGGAGCATTGTGATGACATGTGTCATGGAGCACTGTGATGACAAGCGTCACGGAGCTTTGTGAATTCAGGGGTCATGGAGCATTGGGATGACAAGGGCATGGATCACTGTGATGACAAGGGTCATGGAGCACTGGGCTGAAAATGTTCATTGTGTGTTGTGATGACAGGGGTCATGAAGAATTGTGATGACTAGGGAATGGAGCATTGTGATGACAAGAGTCCCGGATCATTGTGTTGTCAGGTGTCATGGAGTGTTGTGATGACAGTGGTCATGGAGCATTGTGACGATATTGGCCATGGAGCATTGTGATGAGAAGGTCATGGAACATGGGGCTGAAAATGTTCATGGAGTGTTGTGATGACAGGGGTCATGGAGCATTGTGATGACAAGGGAATGGAGCATGGTGAGGACAAGGTCCTGGAGCATTGTGATGAGAAGGCCATGGCGACTTGTGATAACAAGTCTCATGGAGCATTATGATGAAAAGGAGCATGGAGCATTGTGATTACAGGGGTCTTGGAGCATTGTGATGAAAAGGGCATGGAGCATTGTGATGAGAAGTCCATGGAACATTCTGATGACATGCGTCATTCAGCTTTTTGATGTGAAGGGCATGGAGCATTGTGATTACAGGGATCTTGGAGCATTGTGATGAAAAGGTCATGGATTATTGTGATGAAAAAGGCATGGAGCCTTCTCATGACAGGGTTCAAGGGGCATACTGACGACAAGTGTCAGGGAGCATTGTGATGACAAGTGTATTGAGCATTGTGATGACAAAGATCATGGAGCATTGTGATGAGAAGTCCATGGATAACTGTGATGATGAGCGTCATGAGATGTTGTGATGATAAGTGTTATGGAACATTGTGATCACAAGGTTTTGGAGCATTATGATGAAAGAGGTCATGGAGAATATTGATTTCATTGTGATGACAATAGCCTGAAGCATTATGATGATGGGCATGGTGCATTGTGATGACAAGGGTCACGGAGCATTGTGAATACATGGGTCATGGAGCATTGGGATGACAAGGGCATGGATGATTGTGATGACAAGTGTCATGGAGCTTTGGGCTGAAAATGTTCATGGCGTATTGTGATGACAGGGGTGACGGAGCATTGTGATTACAGGGGTCTTGGAGCATTGTATTGACAATAGTCCCGGATCATAGTGTTGTCAGGTGTCATGGAGTGTTGTGATGACAGTGGTCATGGAGCATTGTGATGATATTGGATATGGAGCATTGTGATGAGAAGGTCATGGAGCATTGGGCTGAAAATATTCATGGAGTACTGTGATGACAGGTGTCTTGGAGCATTGTCATGACAAGGGAATGGAGCATGGTGATAACAAGGTCTTGGAGCATTGTGTTCAGATGACCATGGAGACTTGTGTTGACAAGTCTAATGGAGCATTCTGATGAAAAGAAGCATGGAGCACTGTGATTATGGGGGTCTTGGAGCGTTGTGATGACAAGGGCATGGAGCATTGTGAGGAGAAGGCCATGGAACATTCTGATGACATGCGTCATGGAGCTTTGTGATGACAAGGGCATGGAGCATTGTGATTACATGGGTCTTGGAGGATTGTGATGACAATGGTCATGGAGCCTTGGGATGACAAGACCGTGGAACATTGTGATGGCAGTGGTCATGGAACATTGTTATGACAGTGGTAATGGAGCATTGTGATGAGAAGGAAAATGCGCATTGGTCTGAAATGTTTCATGGATTATTGTGATGAGAGTGGGCATGGAGCATTGTGATGACAAGTGTCACGGAGCATTGTGATGAAAAGTTCATGGAGCATTGTGGTTACAAAGGTCACAGAGCCTTGTGATGAGGCGGGCATGGACTGTTGTGATGACAAACGTTATGAAGCATTGTGATGACTGGAGTCACGGAGCATTGTGAAGACAGGGTTCATGGAGCATTGTGATGACAAGTGCATGGAGCATTGTGTTGACAGGTGTATGGAGCATTGGTATGACAAGTTTCATAGATTATTGTGATGACTTTGGACATGGTGCATTGTGATGAGAAGGGCATGGAGCATTGTGATGACAAGGGCATGGAGTATTGTGAAGACAGTTGTCAGGGAGCATTGTGATGACATATATCATGGTCCATTGCGATGACAATGGCATGGAGCATTGTGATGCCAAATATAATGGAGGATTGTGATGACAAAAATAATGGAGCATTGTGATGACTAGGGCTTGGAGCATGTTGATGACAAGAGCATTTGAGAATTTTCATGACAATGTCGTGAAGCATTGTGATGACAAGTTCCTGGAGCATCGTGATGAGAAAACCATGGAGCCTTGTGATGAAAAGTCTCATGGAGCATACTGATGAAAAGGGGCATGGAGCATTCTGATTACAAGCGTCTTGGAACATTGTGATTACAAGGGCATGGAGCATTGTGATGACAAGGGCATGGAGCATTGGTCTAATAAGTTTCAAGGATTATTGTGATGACAGTTGCAATGGCGCATTGTGATGCCAAGGGCCTGGAGCATTGTGATGACCAGGTCATGCAGTATTGTGAAGAGAGGTGTCAGGGAGCATTGTGATGACATATGTAATGGCCCATTGTGATGACAATGGCATGGAGCATTGTGATGAGAAGGGCATCGAGCATTTTGATGACAAGTGTCATGGAGCTTTGTGATGATAAGGGCATGGAGCAATGTGATGAGAGGGTTCATGGAGCATTGTGATGACAATGACATGGAGCATTGTGATGCGAAGGGTCATGCAGCTTTGTGATGACAAGGGCATGGAGCAATGTGATGAGAGTGTTCATGGAGCATTGTGATGACAATGACATGGAGCATTGTGATGCGAAGGGTCATGCAGCTTTGTGATGACAAATGTCATGGAGCATTTTAATGACAAGGGCATGGTGCATTGTGATGAGAAGGGCAGGGAGCATTTTGATGACAGTGTCATGCGGCAGTTTTATGAAAAGTGTAATGGAACATTTTGATGACAGGGGTTATAGAACATTGTGAGGCCAGGGGTCATGGAGCTTTGGGATGAAAAGGGTCATGGAGAATTTTGATGACATGGGTTATGGAATATTGTGATGTCAGGGTTCATGGAACATTGTGCTGATAAGGGGAGGTAGCATTGTGATAACAGGGGTCATGGAACATTGTGATAACAGGGGTGAGGGTGGATTGTGATGTCTAGTGATGGAACACTGTGATATCTCATGTGAGAGAGCATTTGGATGAGAAGTGCATGGAGCATTGTGATTACAATTTTATGGAGCATAGCGATGAAAAGGTGGTGGATCATTGTGATGAAAAGTGCATGGCACATTGTGTTGACAAGGGTCATGGAGCATTGTTCTGACAAAGGCATGGAGCATTGTGATGACAAGTGTCACGGGGCATTGTGATGAAATGTTCATGGAGCATTGTGGTTACAAAGGTCACAGAACCTTGTGATGATGCGGGCATGGACAGTTGTGATGACAAACGTTATGAAGCATTGTGATGACTGGAGTCACGGAGCATTGTGATGACATGTGTCAAGGAGCACTGAGTTGACAAGGGCATGGAGCATTGTGATGACAGAGTCATGGAGCATTGGTCTGACAAGTTTCATAGATTATTGTGATGACAGTGGACATGGTGCATTGTGATGACAAGGGCATGGAGCATTGTGATGACAAGGGAATGGAGCATTGTGATGATAAGGTCATGGAGTATTGTGAAGACAGGTGTGAGGGGGCATTGTGGTGACATATGTCATGGTCCATTGCGATGACAATGGCATGGAACATTGTGATGCCAAAAGTAAGGGAGGATTGTGATGACAAATATCATGGAGCATTGTGATGACTAGGGCTTGGAGCATTATGATGACAAGGGCCATTGAGAATTTTCTTAGCAATATTGTGAAGCATTGTGATGACAAGGTCCTGGAGCATTGTGATGAGAAAACCATGGAGCCCTGTGATGACAAGTCTCATGGAGCATACTCATGAAAAGGGGCATGGAGCATTCTGATTACAGGGGTCTTGGACCATTGTGAAAACAAGTGCATGGAGCATTATGATGACAAGGGCATGGAGCATTGGTCTAATAAGTTTCATGGATTATTGTGATGACAGTTGGAATGGCGCATTGTGATTACAAGGGCATGGAGCATTGTGATGACCAGGTCATGCAGTATTGTGAAGAGAGGTGTCAGGGAGCATTGTGATGACATATGTAATGGCAAATTGTGATGACAATGGCATGGAGCATTGTGATGCCAAGTGTCATGGAGGATTATAATGACAAATGTAATGGAGCATTGTGGTGACAATGGCTTGAAACATTGTGATGAGAAGGGTCAGGGAGCATTGTGCTGACAAGTGCATGGAGAATTGTGATGACAAGGGTCATGGAGCATTCTGATGACAAGCTTGTGGAGTATTTTGATGACAATGGCATGGAGCATTGGGATGAAAACGGCATGGGGCTTTGTGATGAAAAAGGCATGGAGCCTTTTTGTGACAGGGTTCAAGGAGCATTCTGACGACACGTGTCAGGGAGCATTGTGATGACAAGTGTATTGAGAATTGTGATGACAGTGCTCATGGAGCATTGTGATGAAAAGGGCATGGAGTTTTGTGATGGCAGGCATCATGGTGCGTTGTGATGACAGGTGTTATGGAACATTGTGATCACAAGGGTTTGGAGCATTGTGATGACAGTGGTCATGGATCATTTTGATTTCAAGGAGCATGGAGCATTGTGATAACAACGGCATGAAGCAATAGGATCCCAAGGTTCATGGAGGTTTGTGATGACAATGGAAATGGAGTATTGTGATGACAAGCGCATAGAGCATTGTAATGACAAGGTCATGTAGCATTTTGCTTACAAAGGCATGGAGCATTGTGATGACAGGTGTCATGGAGCTGTGTGATGACAAGCATCACGGAGCATTGTGAATACAGGGGTCATGGAACATTGGGATGACAAGGGCATGGATCATTGTGATGACAAGGGTCATGGAGCACTGGGCTGAAAATGTTCAAGGAGTATTGTTATGACAGGGGTCATGGAGCATTGTGATTACAGGGGTCTTGGAGCATTGTGATGACAAGAGTCCCGGATCATTGTGTTGTCAGGTGTCATGGAATGTTGTGATGACGGTGGTCATGGAGCATTGTGATGAGTAGGTCATGGAGCACTGGACTGAAAATGTTCATGGAGTATTGTGATGACAGGGGTCATGGAGCATTGTGATGACAAGGGAATTGAGCATGGTGATGACAAGGTCCTGGAGCATTGTGATGAGATGACCATGGAGACTTGTGATGACAATTCTCATGGAGCATTCTGATGAAAAGGTGCATGGAGCCTTGTGATTACGAGGGTCTTGGAGCATTGTGATGACAAGGGCATGGAGTATTGTAGAGGAGAAAGACATGACACATTCTGATGACATGCGTCATGGAGCTTTGTGATGACAAGGGCATGGAACATTGTGATTACATGGGTCTTGGAGCATTGTGATGACAAGGGACATGGAGCCTTGTGATGACAAGGCCGTGCAACATTGTCATGGCAGTGGTCATGGAGCATTGTTATGACAGAGGTAATGGAGCATTTTGATGAGAAGAGCATTGAGCATTGGTCTGAAATATTTCATGGATTATTGTGATGAGAGTGGGCATGGAGCATTGTGATGACGAGGGCACGGTACACTGTGATACATGGGACATGGAGCATTTTAATGACAAGGGCAAGGAGGATTTTGATCAGAAAGGCATCGAGCATTGTGATGACAAGTGTCATGGAGCTTTGTGATGACAAGGGCATGGAGCAATGTGATGAGAGGGTTCATGTAACATTGTGATGACAATGACATGGAGCATTCTGATGCCAAAGGTCATGGAGCTTAGTGATGACAATGGTCATGGAGCATTTTGATGACAAGGGTGTGGTGCATTGTGATGAGAAGGACAGGGAGCATTTTGATGACAGGGTCATGCAGCAATTTGATGAAAAGTGTAAAGGAACATTTTGATGACAGGGGTTATAGAACATTGTGATGCCAGGGGTCATGGAGCTTTGGGATGAAAAGTGTCATGGAGCATTTTGATGACAGGGGTTATGGAACATTGTGATGTCAGGGGTCATGGAACATTGTGCTGATAAGGGGATGTAGCATTGTGATGACAGGGGACATGGAACACTGTGATAACAGAGGTGAGGGAGGATTGTGATGACTAGTGATGGAACATTGTGATATCTCATGTGAGAGAGCATTTGGATGAGAAGTGCATGGGGCATTGTGATTACAAGGTTTATGGAGCATAGTGATGACAAGGTTGTGGATCATTGTGATTAAAAGTGCATGGCACATTGTGATGACAAGGGTCATGGAGCATTGTTCTGACAAAGGCATGGAGCATTGTGATGACAAGCGTCACGGAGCATTTTGATGAAAAGTTCATGGAGCATTGTGGTTACAAAGGTCACAGAGCCTTGTGATAACGCGGGCATGGACCGTTGTGATGAGAAACGTTATGAAGCACTGTGATGACTAGAATTATGTAGCATTGTGATGACAGGGACATGGAGCATTGGTCTGTGAAGTTTCATAGATTATTGTGATGACAGTGGACATGGTGCATTGTGATGACAGTGGCATGGTGCATTGTGATGATAATGGCATAGAGTATTGTGAAGACAGGTGTCAGGGGGCAGTGTGATGACATACGTCATGGTCCATTGCGATGACCGTGGCATGGAGCATTGTGATGTCAAATGTAATGGAGTATTGTGATGACAAATATCACGGAGCATTGTGATGACAGGGGACAAGGAGCATTGTGATGACAAGGGCATGGAGCATTGTGATGAGAAAACCATGGAGCCTTGTGATGACAAGTCTCATGGAGCATACTGATGAAACGGGGCATGGAGCATTCTGATTACAGGGGTCTTGGAACATTGTGATAAAAAGGGCATGGAGCATTGTGATGACAAGGGCATGGAGCACTGGTCTAATAAGATTCATGGATTATTGTGATGACAGTTGGAATGGCGCATTGTGATGACAAGGGCATGGAGCATTGTGATGACCAGGTCATGCAGTATTGTGAAGAGAGGTGTCAGGGAGCATTATGATGACATATGTAATGGCCCATTGTGATGACAATGGCATGGAGAATTGTGATGCCAAGTGTAGTGGAGGATTCTGATTACATAGGTAATGGAGCATTTTGGTGACAATGGATTGGAGCATTGTGATGTCAAGGGTCATGGAGCATTGTGCTGACAAGTGCATTGAAAATTGTGATGACAAGGGTCATGGAGCATTCTGATGACAAGCTTGTGGAGTATTTTGATGGCAATGGCATGGAGCATTGGGATAAAAACGGCATGGGGCATTGTGATGGAAAAGGCATGGAGCCTTTTCGTGACAGGGTTCAAGGAGCATTCTGACGAGAAGGGTCAGGGAGCATTGTGATGACAAGTGTATTGAGAATTGTGATGACAACTTCATGGAGCACTGTGATGAAAAGGGCATGGAGTATTGTGATGACAGGCATCATGGAGCGTTGTGATGACAAGTGTTATGGAACATTGTGATCACAAGTGTTTGGAGCATTGTGGTGACAGAGGTCATGGATCATTTTGATTTCAAGGAGCATGGAGCATTGTGATGACAATGGCATGAAGCAATAGGATCCCAAGGTTCATGGAGGATTGTGATGACAATGGTAATGGAGTATTGTGATGACAAGCGCATAGAGCATTGTAATGACAAGTTCATGTAGCATTTTGCTGACAAAGGCATGGAGCATTGTGATGACAGGTGTCATGGAGTACTGTGATGACAAGTGTCATGTAGCATTGTGAATACAGGGGTCATGGAGCATTGGGATGAGAAGGGCATGGATCATTTTGATGACAAGGGTCATGGAGCATTGGGCTGAAAATGTTCATGGAGTATTGTGATGACAGGGGTCATGGAGCATTGTGATGACAAGGGAATGGAGCATGGTGATGACAAGGTCGTGGATCATTGTGATGAGATGACCATGGAGACTTGTGATGACAAGTCTAATGGAGCATTCTGATGAAAAGGGGTATGGAGCATTGTGATTACTGGTTTCTTGGAGCGTTGTGTTCACAAGGGCATGGAGCATTGTGAGGAGAAAGCCATGGAACATTCTGATGACATGCGTCATGGAGCTTTGTGATTACATGGGTCTTGGAGCATTGTGATGACAAGGGTCATGGAGCCTTGTGATGACAAGGCCTTGGATCATTGTGATGGCAGGGGTCATGGAGCATTGTTATGACAGAGTTAATGGAGCATTGTGATGAGAATGGCATTGAGCATTGGTCTGAAATGTTTCATGGATTATTGTGATGAGAGTGGGCATGGAGCATTGTGATGACAAGGGCACGGTACACTGTGATACATGGGTCATGGAGGATTGTAATGACAAGGGCATGGAGCATTGTGTTGAGAAGGGCATCGAGAATTGTGAAGACAAGTGTCATGGAGCTTTGTGATGACAATGGTCATGGAGCATTTTGATGACAAGGGTGTGGTGCATTGTGATGAGAACGGCAGGGAGCATTTTGATGACAGGGTCATGCAGCGATTTGATGAAAAGTGTAATGGAACATTTTGATGACAGGGGTTATGGAACATTGTGATGTCAGGGGTCATGGAACATTGTGGTGATAAGGGGATGTAGCATTGTGATGACAGGGGTCATGGAACATTGTGATAACAAGGGTGAGGGAGGATTGTGATGACTAGTGATGGAACATTGTGATATCTCATGTGAGAGAGCATTTGGATGAGAAGTACATGGAGCATTGTGATTACAAGGTTTATGGAGCATAGTGATGACAAGGTTCTGGATCATTGTGATGAAAAGCGCATGGCACATTGTGATGACAAAGGTCATGGAGCATTGTTCTGACAAAGGCATGGAGCATTGTGAGGACAAGGGTCACGGAGCATGGTGATGAAAAGTTCATGGAGCATTGTGGTTACAAAGGTCACAGAGCCTTGTGATGACGCGGGAATGGACCGTTGTGATAAGAAACGTTTTGAAGCATTGTGATGACAGGAGTCATGGACCATTGTGATGACAGGGGCATGGAGCATTGGTCTGACAAGTTTCATAGATTATTGTGATGACAGTGGACATGGTGCATTGTGATGACAAGGGCATGGAGCATTGTGATGATAAGGGCATGGAGTATTGTGAAGACAGGTGTCAGGGGGCATTGTGATGACATATGTCATGTTCCATTGCGATGACAATGGCATGGAGCATTCTGATGCCAAATGTAAGGGAGGATTGTGATGACAAATATAATGGAGCATTGTCATGACTAGGGCTTGGAGCATTATGATGACAAGCGCCATTGAGAATTTTCATGACAATGTCGTGAAGCATTGTGATGACAAGGTCCTGGAGCATTGTGATGAGAAAACCATGGAGCCTTGTGATGACAAGTCTCATGGAGCATACTGATGAAAAGGGGCATGGAGCATTCTAATTATAGTGGTTTTGAACATTGTGATAACAAGGGCATGGAGCATGGTGATAACAAGGGCATGGAGCATTGGTCTAATAAGTTTCATGGATTATTGTGTTGAGAGTTGGAATGGCACATTGTGATGACAAGTGCATGGAGCATTGTGATGACCAGGTCATGCAGTATTGTGAAGAGAGGTGTCAGTGAGCATTGTGATGACATATGTAATGGCCCATTGTAATGACAATGGCATGGAGAATTGTGATGCCAAGTGTCATGGAGGATTCTGATGACAAACGTAATTGAGCATTGTGGTTACAATGGCTTGGAGCATTGTGATGACAAGGGTCAGGGAGAATTGTGCTGAGAAGTGCATGGAGAATTGTGATGACAAGGGTCATGGAGCATTCTGATGACAAGCTTGAGGAATATTTTGATGACAATGGCATGGAGCATTGGGATGAAAAGTCCATGGAACATTCTGATCACATGCGTCATGGAGGTTTCTGATGATAAGGTCATGGAGCATTCTGATTAGAGGGGTCTTGGAACACTGTGATGAAAAGGGCATGGATTATTGTGATGAAAAAGGCAGGGAGCCTTGTCATGACAGGGTTCATGGAGCATACTGACGACAAGTGTCAGGGCGCATTTTGATGACAAGTGTATTGAGAATTGTGATGACAAAGTTCATGGAGCATTGTGGTGAGAAGACCATGGATAATTGTGATGATGAGCATCATGGGGTGTTGTGATGATAATTGTTATGCAATATTGTGATCACCAGGGTTTGGAGCATTGTGATGACAGAGGTCTTGGAGCATTTTGATTTCATTGTGATGACAATAGCCTGAAGCATTATGACGATGGGCATGGTGCATTGTGATGACAGGGTTCATGGAGCATTGAGATGAAAAGGGGCATGGAGCATTGTGATTAGAGGGGTCTTGGAGCATTGTGATGACAAGGGCATGGAGCATTGTGATGAGAAGTCCATGGAACATTCTGATCACATGCGTCATGGAGCATTTTGATTACAGGGTTCTTGGAGCACTGTGATGAAAAGGGCATGGATCATTGTGATGAAAAAGGCATGGAGCCTTGTCATGACAGGGTTAATGGAGCATACTGACGACAAGTGTCAGGGAGCATTGTGATGACAAGTGTATTGAGAATTGTGATGACAATGGTCATGGAGCATTGTGATGAGAAGACCATGGATAAATGTAATGATGAGCGTCATGGGGTGTTGTGATGATAATTTTATGCAACATTTTTATTACCCGGGTTTGGAGCATTGTGATGACAGAGGTCATGGAGCATTTTGATTTCATTGTGTTGACAATAGCCTGAAGCATTATGATGATGGGCATGGTGCCTTGTGATGACAAGGTTCATGGTGCATTGAGATGAAAAGGGGCATGGAGCATTGTGATTACAGGGGTCTTGGAGAATTGTGATGACAAGGGCATGGATCATTGTGATGAGAAGTCCATGGAACATTCTGATGACATGCGTCATGGAGTTTTTTGATGACAAGGGCATGGAGCATTGTGATTGTAGGGGTCTTCGAGCACTGTGATGAGAAGGGCATGGAGCATTGTGATGAGAAGTCCATGGAACATTCTGATGTCATGTGTCATGGAGCTTTGTGATGTCAACTGCATGGAGCATTGTGATTACAGGAGTCTTGGAGCTTTGCGAGGAAAAGGGCATGGATAATTGTGATGAAAAAGGCATGGAGCCTTGTCATGACAGGGTTCATGGAGCATACTGACGACAAGTGTCAGGGAGCCTTGTGATGACACGTGTATTAAGAATAGTGATGACAAAGGTCATGAAGCATTGTGATGAGAAGCCCTTGGATAAATGTGATGATGAGCGTCATGGGGTGTTGTGATGATAAGAGTTATGCAACATTGTTATTACCCGGGTTTGGAGCATTGTGATGACAGAGGTCATGGAGCATTTTGATTTCATTGTGTTGACAATAGCCTGAAGCATTATGATAATGGGCATGGTGCCTTGTGATGACAGGGTTCATGGAGCTTTGAGATGAAAACGGGCATGGAGCATTGTGATTAGAGGGGTCTTGGAGCATTGTGATGACAAGGGCATGGAGCATTGTGATGAGAAGTCCATGGAACATTCTGATCACATGCGTCATGGAGATTTGTGATGACAAGGGCATGGAGCATTGTGATTACAGGGGTCTTGGAGCATTGTGATGAAAAGGGCATGGATCATTGTGATGAAAAAGGCATGGAGCCTTGTCATGACAGGGTTCATGGAGCATACTGACGACAAGTGTCAGGGAGCATTGTGATGACAAAAGT
The DNA here is from genome assembly GCF_025265405.1 of Mesoplodon densirostris. Taxonomy (NCBI): domain Eukaryota; kingdom Metazoa; phylum Chordata; class Mammalia; order Artiodactyla; family Ziphiidae; genus Mesoplodon; species Mesoplodon densirostris. The sequence continues at coordinate 11,505,858 of NW_026778196.1, forward strand.
ATTGAGAAATGTGATAACAATGTTCATGGGGCATTGTGGTGAGAAGCCCATGGATAATTGTTATGATGAGCATCATGGGGTGTTGTGATGATAAGTGTTATGCTACATTGTGATCACCAGGGTTTGGAGCATTGTGATGACCGAGGTCATGGAGCATTTTGATTTCATTGTGATGACAATAGCCTGAAGCATTATGACGATGGGCATGGTGCATTGTGATGACAGGGTTCATTGAGCATTGTGATGAAAAGGGCATGGATCATTGTGATGAAAAAGGCATGGAGCCTTGTCATGACAGGGTTCATGGATCATACTGACGACAAAGGTCAGGGAGCATTGTGATGACAACTGTATTGAGAATTGTGATGACAAAGGTCATGCAGCATTGTGATGAGAAGACCATGGATAACTGTGATGATGAGCGTCATGGGGTGTTGTGATGATAAGTGTTATGAAACATTGTGATCACCAGGGTTTGGAGCATTGTGATGAGAGAGGTCATGGAGCATTTTGATTTCATTGGGATGACAATAGCCTGAAGCATTATGATGATGGGCATGGTGCATTGTGATGACAGGGTTCATGGAGCATTCAGATGAAAAGGGCCATGGAGCATTGTGATTACAGGGTTCTTGGAGCATTGTGATGACAAGGGCATGGAGCATTGTGATGAGAAATCCATGGAATATTCTGATCACATGCGTCATGGAGCTTTGTGATGACAAGGGTATGGAGCATTGTTATTATAGGGGTCTTGGAGCACTGTGATGAAAACGGCATGGATTATTGTGATGAAAAAGGCATGGAGCCTTGTCATGACAGGGTTCATGGAGCATACTGACGACAAGGGTCAGGGAGCATTGTGAGGACAAGTGTATTGAGAATTGTGATGACAATGGTCAGGGAGCATTGTGATGAGAAGACCATGGATAAATGTAATGATGAGCGTCATGGGGTGTTGTGATGATAAGTGTTATGCAATATGGTTATTACCCGTGTTTGGAGCATTGTGATGACAGAGGTCATGGAGCATTTTGATTTCATTGTTTTGACAATAGCCTGAAGCATTATGATGATGGGCATGATGCCTTGTGATGACAGGGTACATGGTGCATTGAGATGAAAGGGTCATGGAGCATTGTGCTTACAGGGTTCTTGGAGCATTGTGATGACAAGGCCATGGAGCATTATGATGAGAAGTCCATGGAACATTCTGATGACATGCGTCATTGAGATTTGTGATGACAAGGGCATGGAGCATTGTGATTATAGTGGTCTTGGTGCACTGTGATGACAAGGGCATGGAGCATTGTGATGAGAAGTCCATGGAACATTCTGATGACATGTGTCATGGAGCTTTGTGATGTCAACTGCATAGAGCATTGTGATTACAGGAGTCTTGGAGATTTGCGAGGAAAGGGGCATGGATAATTGTGATGAAAAAGGCATGGAGCCTTGTCATGACAGGGTTCATGGAGCATACTGACCACAAGTGTCAGGGAGCCTTGTGATGACACCTGTATTAAGAATTGTGACGACAAAGGTCATGGAGCATTGTGATGAGAAGACCTTGGATAAATGAGATGATGAGCGTCATGGGGTGTTGTGATGATAAGTGTTATGCAACACTGTTATTACCCGGGTTTGGAGCATTGTGATGACAGAGGTCATGGAGCATTTTGATTTCATTTTGTTGACAATAGCCTGAAGCATTATGATGATGGGCATGGTGCCTTGTGATGAGAGGGTTCATGGAGCATTGAGATGAAAAGTGGGCATGGAGCATTGTGATTACAGAGGTCTTGGAGCATTGTGATTACAAAAGCATGGAGCATTGTGATGAGAAATCCATGGAACATTCTGATGACATGCGTCATGGAGCTTTGTGATGACAAATGCATGGAGCATTGTGATTACAGGAGTCTTGGAGCATTGCAAGGAAAAGGGCATGGATCATTATGATGAAAAAGGCATGGATCCTTGTCATGGCAGTGTTCATGGAGCATACTGACCACAAGTGTCAGGGAGCATTGTGATGACAAGTGTATTGAGAATTCTGATGACAATGGTCAGGGAGCATTGTGATGAGAAGACCATGGATAAATGTGATGATGAGCGTCATGGGGTTTTGTGATGATAAGTGTTATGCAACATTGTTATTACCCTGGTTTGGAGCATTGTGATGACAGAGGTCATGGAGCATTTTGATTTCATTGTGTTGACAATAGCCTGAAGCATCATGATGATGTGCATGGTGCCTTGTGATGACAGGGTTTATGGAGCTTTGAGATGAAAAGGGGCATGGAGCATTGTGATTAGAGCGGTCTTGGAGCATTTTGATGACAAGGGCATGGAGCATTGTGATGAGAAGTCCATGGAACATTCTGATCACATGCGTCATGGTGATTTGTGATGACAAGGGCATGGAGCATTGTGATTACAGGGGTCTTGGAACACTGTGATGAAAAGGGCATGGATCATTGTGATGAAAAAGGCATGGAGCCTTGTCATGACAGGGTTCATGGAGCATACTGATGACAAGTGACAGGGAGCCTTGTGATGACAAGTGTATTGAGAAATGTGATAACAAAGTTCATGGAGCATTGTGGTGAGAAGCCCATGGATAATTGTGATGATGAGCATCATGGTGTGTTGTGATGATAAGTGTTATGCAACATTGTGATCACCAGGTTTTGGAGCATTGTGATGACAGAGGTCACGGAGCATTTTGATTTCATTGTGATGACAATAGCCTGAAGCATTATGACGATGGGCATGGTGCATTGTGATGACAGGGTTCATTGAGCATTGAGATGAAAATGGGCATGGAGCATTTTGATTAGAGGGGTCTCGGAGCATTGTGATGACAAGTGCATGGAGCATTGTGATGAGAAGTCCATGGAACATTCTGATCACATGCCTCATGGAGCATTGTGATTACAAGAGCATGGAGCATTGTGATGACAGGGTTCATAGTTCATTGAGATGAAAAGGGGCATGGATCATTGTGATTACAGGGGTGTTGGAGCATTGTGATGACAAGGGCATGGAGAATTGTGATGAGAATTCCATGGAACATTCTGATGACATGCGTCATGGAGCTTTGTGATGACAAGGGCATGAAGCATTGTGATTACAGGGGTCTTGGAGCATTGCGTTGAAAAGTGCTTGGATCATTGTGATGAAAATGTCATGGAGCCTTGTCATGACAGGGTTCATGGAGTATACTGACGACAAGTGTCAGGAAGCATTGTGATGACAAGTGTATTGAGAAATGTGCTGACATATGTCATGGAGGACTGTGATGAGAAGACCATGGATAATTGTGATGATGAGCCTCAAGGGGTGATGTGATGATACGTGTTATGTAACATTGTGATCACCAGGGTTTGGAGCATTGTGATGACAGAGGTCATGGAGCATTTTGATTTCATTGTGATGACCATAACCTGAAGCATTATGACGATGGACATGATGCATTGTGGTGACAGGGTTCATTGAGCATTGAGATGAAAAAGGGCATGGAGCATTGTGATTACAGGGGTCTTGGAGAATTGTGATGACAAGGGCATGGAGCATTGTGTTGGGAAGTCCTTGGAACATTCTGATGACATGCGTCATGGTGCTCTGTTAAGACATGTGCATGGAGCATTGTGATGAAAAGGGCATGGAGCATTGTGATTAGAGGGGTCTTGGAACATTGTGATGACAAGGGCATGGAGCATTGTGATGAGAAGTCCATGGAACATTCTGATGACTGGCGTCATGGAGCTTTGTGATGACAAGTGCAAGGAGCATTGTGATTATAGGTGTCTTGGAGCACTGTGATGACAATGGCATGTAGAATTGTGATGAGAATTCCATGGAACATTTTGATGACATGTGTCATGGAGTTTGTGATGACAAGGGCATGCAGCATTGTGATTACAGGGGTCTTGGAGCATTGCGATGAAAAGGGCTTGTATCATTGTGATGAAAATGGCATGGAGCCTTGTCATGACAGGGTTCATGGAGCATACTGACGACAAGGGTCAGGGAGCATTGTGATGAAAAGTGTATTGAGAATTGTGATGACAAAAGTCATGGAGCATTGCGATGAGAAGATCATGGATAATTGTGATGATGAGCGTCATGGGGTGTTGTGATGATACGTGTTATGCAACATTGTTATTACCTGGGTTTGGAGCATTGTGATGACAGAGGTCATGGAGCATTTTGATTTCATTGTGTTGACAATAGCCTGAAGCATTATGATGATGGGCATGGTGCCTTGTGATGACAGGGTTCATGGTGCCTTGAGATGAAAAGGGGCATGGAGCATTGTGATTACAGAGGTCTTGGAGCATTGTGATGACAAGGGCATGGAGCATTGTGATGAGAAGTCCATGGAACATTCTGATGACATGCATCATGGAGTTTTGTGATGACAAGGGCATGGAGCATTGTGATTATAGGGGCCTTGGAGCACTGTGATGACAAGGGCATGGAGCATTGTGATGAGAAGTCCATGGAACTTTCTGATGACATGCGTCATGGAGCTTTGTGATGACAAGTGCATGGAGCATTGTGATTACAGGGGTCTTGGAGCATTGTGATGAAAAGGGCAGGGATCATTGTGATGAAAAAGGCATGGAGCCTTGTCATGACAGTGTTCATGGAGCATACTGACGACAAGTGTCAGGGATCATTGTGATGACATGTGTATTGAGAATTGTGATGACAAAGTTCATGGAGCATTGTGATGAGCAGACCATGGATAATTGTGAGGATGAGCGTCATGGGGTGTTGTGATGATAAGTGTTATGCAACATTGTGATCACCAGGTTTTGGAGCATTGTGATGACAGAGGTCATGGAGCATTTTTATTTCATTGTGATGACAATAGCTTGAAGCTTTATGATGATGGGCATGGTGAATTGTCATGAAAGGGTTCATGGTGCATTGAGATGAAAAGGGGCATGGAGCATTGTGATTACAGGGGTTGGAGCTTTGTGATGACAAGGGCATGGAGCATTGTGATGAGAAGTCCATGGAACAATCTGATGACATGCGTCATGCAGCTTTGTGATGACAAGTGCATGGAGCATTGTGATTACAGGAGTCTTGGAGCATTGAAAGGAAAAGGGCATGGATCATTGTGATGAAAAAGGCATTGAGCCTTGTCTTGACAGGGTTCATGGAGCATACTGACGACAAGTGTCAGGGAGCATTGTGATGACAAGTGTATTAAGAATTGTGACGAAAAAGGTCATGGAGCATTGTGATGAGAAGACCATGGATAAATGTGATGATGAGCGTCATGGGGTGTTGTGATGATAAGTTTTATGCAACATTGTTATTACCCAGATTTGGAGCATTGTGATGACAGAGGTCACGGAGCAATTTGATTTCATTGTGTTGACAATAGCCTGAAGCATTATCATGATGGGCACGGTGCATTGTGATGACAGGGTTCATGGAGCATTGAGATGAAAAGGGGGGATGGAGCATTGTGATTACAGAGGTCTTGGAGCATTGTGATGACAAGGGCATGGAGCATTGTGATGAGAAGTCCATGGAACATTCTGATGACATGCGTCATGGAGCTTTGTGATGACAAGTGCATGGAGCATTGTGATTACAGGGGTCTTGGAGCATTGTGATGAAATGGGCATGGATCATTATGATGAAAAAGGCATGGAGCCTTGTCATGACAGGGTTCATGGAGCATACTGCCCACAAGTGTCAGGGAGCATTGTGATGACAAGTGTATTGAGAATTGTGATGACAATGATCATGGAGCATTGTGATGAGAAGACCATGGATAAATGTGATGATGAGCGTCATGAGGTTTTGTGATGATAAGTGTTATGCAACATTGTGATCACCAGGGTTTGGAGCATTGTGATGACAGAGGTCATGGAGCATTTTGATTTCATTGTGTTTACAATAGCCTGATGCATTATGATGATGGGCATGGTGCCTTGTCATGACAGGGTTCATGGAGCTTTGAGATGAAAACGGGCATGGAGCATTGTGATTAGAGGGGTCTTGGAGCATTGTGATGACAAGGGCATGCAGCATTGTGATGAGAAGTCCATGGAACATTCTGATCTCATGTGTCATGGAGCTTTGTGATGACAAGGGCATGGAGCATTGTGATTACAGGGGTCTTGGAACACTGTGATGAAAAGGGCATGGATCATTGTGATGAAAAAGGCATGGAGCCTTGTCATGAAAGGGTTCATGGAGCATACTGACGACAAGTGTCAGGGAGCATTGTGATGACAAGTGTATTGAGAATTGTGATGACAAAGTTCATGGAGCATTGTGGTGAGAAGACCATGGATAATTGTGATGATGAGCATCATGGGGTGTTGTGAAGATAAGTGTTATGCAACATTGTGATCACCAGGGTTTGGAGCATTGTGATGACACAGGTCATGGACCATTTTGATTTCATTGTGATGACAATAGCCTCAAGCATTATGACGATGGGCATGGTGCATTGTGATGACAGGGTTCATTGAGCATTGAGATGAAAATGTGCATGGAGCATTGTGATTAGAGGCGTCTTGGAACATTGTGATGACAAGGGCATGGAGCATTGTGATGAGAAGTCCATGGAATATTCTGATCACATACGTCATGGAGCATTGTGATTACAGGCGTCTTGGAGCACTGTGAACAAAAGGGCATGGATCATTGTGAAGAAAAAGGCATGGAGCCTTGTCATGACAGGGTTCATGGAGCATACTGACGACAAGTGTCAGGGAGCATTGGGATGACCATTTTATTGAGAATTGTGATGAAAAACGTCATGGAGCATTGTGATGAGAAGTCCATGGAACATTCTGATCTCATGTGTCATGGAGCTTTGTGATGACAAGGGCATGGAGCATTGTGATTACAGGGTTCTTGGAACACTGTGATGAAAAGGGCATGGATCATTGTGATGAAAAAGGCATGGAGCCTTGTCATGACAGGGTTCATGGAGCATACTGCCCACAAGTGTCAGGGAGCATTGTGATGACAAGTGTATTGAGAATTGTGATGAAAATGGTCATGGAGCATTGTGATGAGAAGACCATGGATAAATGTGATGATGAGCGTCATGAGGTTTTGTGATGATAAGTGTTATGCAACATTGTGATCACCATGGTTTGGAGCATTGTGATGACAGAGGTCATGGAGCATTTTGATTTCATTGTGTTGACAATAGCCTGATGCATTATGATGATGGGCATGGTGCCTTGTCATGACAGGGTTCATGGAGCTTTGAGATGAAAACGGGCATGGAACATTGTGATTAGAGGGGTCTTGGAGCATTGTGATGACAAGGGCATGGAGCATTGTGATGAGAAGTCCATGGAACATTCTGATCTCATGTGTCATGGAGCTTTGTGATGACAAGGGCATGGAGCATTGTGATTACAGGGGTCTTGGAACACTGTGATGAAAAGGGCATGGATCATTGTGATGAAAAAGGCATGGAGCCTTGTCATGACAGGGTTCATGGAGCATACTGACGACAAGTGTCAGGGAGCATTGTGATGACAAGTGTATTGAGAATTGTGATGACAAAATTCATGGAGCATTGTGGTGAGAAGACCATGGATAATTGTGATGATGAGCATCATGGGGTGTTGTGAAGATAAGTGTTATGCAACATTGTGATCACCAGGGTTTGGAGCATTTTGATGACACAGGTCATGGACCATTTTGATTTCATTGTGATGACAATAGCCTCAAGCATTATGACGATGGGCATGGTGCATTGTGATGACAGGGTTCATTGAGCATTGAGATGAAAATATGCATGGAGCATTGTGATTAGAGGCGTCTTGGAACATTGTGATGACAAGGGCATGGAGCATTGTGATGAGAAGTCCATGGAATATTCTGATCACATACGTCATGGAGCATTGTGATTACAGGCGTCTTGGAGCACTGTGAACAAAAGGGCATGGATCATTGTGAAGAAAAAGGCATGGAGCCTTGTCATGACAGGGTTCATGGAGCATACTGACGACAAGTGTCAGGGAGCATTGGGATGACCATTTTATTGAGAATTGTGATGAAAAACGTCATGGAGCATTGTGATGAGAAGACCATGGATAATTGTGATGATGAGCGTCATGGGGTGTTGTAATGATAAGTGTTATGCTACATTGTGATCACCAGGGTTTGGAGCATTGTGATGACAGAGGTCATGGAGCATTTTGATTTCAGTGTGATGACAGTAGCCTGAAGCATTATGACAATGGGCATGGTGCATTGTGATGACAGGGTTCATGGAGCATTGAGATGAAAATGGGCATGGAGCATTGTGATTACAGGTGTCTTGGAGCATTGTGATGACAAGGGCATGGAGCATTGTGATGAGAAGTCCATGGCACATTCTGATGACATGAGTCATGGAGCGTTGTGATGACAAGGGCATGGAGCATTGTGATTACAGGGGTCTTGGAGCATTGTGATGAAAAGGGCATGGATCATTTTGATGAAAAAGGCATGGAGCCTTGTCATGACAGGGTTCATGGAGCATACTGTCGACAAGTGTCAGGGAGCCTTGTGATGACACGTGTATTAAGAATTGTGACGACAAAGGTCATGGAGAATTGTGATGAAAAGACCTTGGATAAATGTGATGATGTGCGTCATGGGGTGTTGTGATGATAAGTGTTATGCAACTTTGTTATTACCCGGGTTTGGGGCATTGTGATGACAGAGGTCATGGAGCATTTTGATTTCATTGTGTTGACAATAGCCTGAAGCATTATGATGATGGGCATGGTGCCTTGTGATGACAGGGTTCATGGAGCATTGAGATGAAAAGGGGGCATGGAGCATTGTGATTACAGAGGTCTTGGAGCATTGTGATGACAAGGGCATGGAGCATTGTGATGAGAAGTCCATGGAACATTCTGATGACATGCGTCATGGAGCTTTGTGATGACAAGTGCATGGAGCATTGTGATTACAGGGGTCTTGGAGCATTGTGATGAAAAGTGCAGGGATCATTGTGATGAAAAAGGCATGGAGCCTTGTCATGACAGGGTTCATGGAGCATACTGAAGACAAGTGTCAGGGATCATTGTGATGACATGTGTATTGAGAATTGTGATGACAAAGTTCATGGAGCCTTGTGATGAGAAGACCTTGGATAAATGTGATGATGAGCGTCATGGGGTGTTGTGATGATAAGTGTTATGCAACTTTGTTATTACCCGGGTTTGGAGTATTGTGATGACACAGGTCATGGAACATTTTGATTTCATTGTGTTGACAATAGCCTGAAGCATTATGATGATGGGCATGGTGCCTTGTGATGACAGGGTTCATGGAGCATTGAGATGAAATGTGGCATGGAGCAGTGTGATTACAGGGGTCTTGGAGAATTGTGATGACAAGGGCATGGAGCATTGTGATGAGAAGTCCATGGAACTTTGTGATGATATGTGTCATGCAGCTTTGTGATGACAAGGGCATGGAGCATTGTGATGACAGGGTTCATAGTTCATTGAGATGAAAAGGGGCATGGAGCATTGTGATTACAGGGGTCTTGGAGCATTGTCATGACAAGGGCATGGATCATTGTGATGAGAAGTCCATGGAACATTCTGATGACATGCGTCATGGAGCTTTGTGATGACAAGGGCATGCAGCATTGTGATTACTGGAGTCTTGGAACATTGCGATGAAAAGGGCTTGGATCATTGTGATGAAAAAGTCATGGAGGCTTGTCATGACAGTGTTCATGGAGCATACTGACGACAAGTGTCAGGAAGCATTGTGATGACAAGTGAATTGAGAATTGTGATGACAAAGGTCATGGAGCACTGTGATGAGAAGACCATGGATAATTGTGATGATGAGCGTCAAGGGGTGATGTGATGATAAGTGTTATGTAACATTGTGATCACCAGGGTTTGGAGCATTGTGATGACAGAGGTCATGGAGCATTTTGATTTCATTGTGATGACAATAGCCTGAAGCATTATGACGATAGGCATGGTGCATTGTGATGACAGGGTTCATGGAGCATGGAGATGAAAAGGGGCATGGAGCATTGTGATTATAGGGGTCTTGGAGCATTGTGATGACAAGGGAATGGAGCATTGTGTTGGGAAGTCCTTGGAACATTCTGATGACATGCGTCATGGAGCTCTGTGAAGACAAGTGCATGGAGCATTGTGATTACAGGGGTCTTGGAGCACTGTGATGACAAGGGCATGGAGAATTGTGATGAGAAGTCCATGGAACATTCTGATGACATGCGTCATCGAGATTTGTGATGATAAGGGCATGGTGCATTGTGATTACAGGGGTCTTGGAGCACTGTGATGAAAAGGGCATGGATCATTCTGATGAAAAACGCATGGATCCTTGTAATGACAGGGTTCATGGAGCATCCTGACGACAAGTGTCAGGGAGCATTGTGATGACAAGTGTATTGAGAATTGTGATGAGAAAGGTCATGGAACATTGTGATGACAAGTGCATGGAGCATTGTGTTTGGAAGTCCAAGGAACATTCTGGTGACATGCGTCATGGAGCTTTGTGATGATAAGGTCATGGGATATTGTGAAGACAGGTGTCAGGGAGCATTGTGATGACATATGTCATGGCCCTTGGTGATGACAATGGCATGGAGCTTTGTGATACCAAATGTAATGGAGGATTGTGATGACAAATATAATGGAGCATTGTGATGATTAGGGTTTGGAGCATTATGATGACAAGGGCCATTGAAAATTTTGATGACAAGGTCTTGAAGCATTGTGATGACAAGGTCCTGGAGCATTGTGATGACAAAACCATGGAGCCTTGTGATGACAAGTCTCATGGAGCATACTGATGAAAAGGGGAATGGAGCATTGTGATTACAGGGGTCTTGGAACTTTGTGAAGACAAGGGCATGGAGCATTGTGAGGAGAAGACCAAGGAGCATTCTGATGGCATGCATCATTGAACTTTGTGATGACAATTGCATGGACCATTGTGATTACATGGGACTTGGAGCATTGGAATGAAAAGGTCATGGATCATTGTGATGAAAAAGGCATTGAGTTTTGTCATGACAGGCGTCAAGGAGCATACAGACAACAAGTGTCAGGGAGCATGTTGATGACAAGTGTATTGAGCATTGTGATGACGAAGGTCATGGAGCATTGTGATGAGAAGACCATGGATAAGAGTGATGACGAGCATCATGGGGCATTGTGATGACAAGTGTTATGGAATACTGTGATCACAAGGTTTTGGAGCATTGTTATGACAGAGGACATGGCACATTTTGATTTCGTTGTAATGACAATAGCATGAAGCATTATGATGATGGGCATGGTGCATTGTGATGACAGGGTTCATGGATCATTGAGATGAAAAGGGGCATAGTGCATTGTGATTACAGTGTTCTTGGATCATTGTGATGACAAGGGTCATGGAGCCTTGTGATGACAAGGCCATGGAACATCGTGATGGCAGGGGTCATGGAGCATTGTTATGACAGGGGTAATGGAGCATTATGATGGCAAGGGCATGGAGCATTGTGATGAGAAGGCCATGGAGCATTCTGATTACATGTGTCATGGAGCTATGTGAAGACAAGGGTATGGAGCAATGTGATGAGAGCGTTCATGAAGCATTGTGATGACAATGACATGGAGCATTGTGATGCCAATGGTCATGGATCTTTTTGATGACAAAGGTCATTGAGCATTTTGATGGCAAGGGCTTTGTGCATTGTGATGAGAAGGGCAGGGAGCATTCTGATGACTAGGTCATGGAGCAATTTGATGAAAAGTGTCATGGAACATTTTGATGACAGGTGTTATGGAACATTGTGATGTCAGGGGTCATCGAACATTGTGATGATAAGTGCATGTAGCATTGTGATGACAGGAGTCATGGAACATTGTGATGACAGGGGTAAGGGAGTATTGTGACAAATAGTGATGTAGCATTGTGATATCAGTGGTGAGAGAGCATTTTGATGAGAAGTGCATGGAGCATTGTGATGACAAATTTTATGGAGCATTGTGATGACAATGTTGTGGAGCACTGTGATGACAAGCCCATGGTGCATTGTGATGACATGTGTCATGGAGCATTGTGCTGACAAGCACATGGAGCATTGTGATGACAAGGGTCATGGAGCATTGTGCTGAGAAAGGCATAGAGCATTGTAATGACAAGGGTCAAAGAGCATTTTGATGAAATGTTCATGGAGAATTGTGGTTAAAAAGGTCACAGAGACTGATGATGACGAAGGCATGGACCATTGTGATGACATGTGTCATGGAGCACTGTGATGACAGGGGTCAAGGAACATTGTGAATACAGGGGTCATGGAGCATTGGGATGACAAGGGCATGGATCATTGTGATGACAAGGGTCATGGAGCACTGGCTGAAAATGTTCATGGAGAGTTGTGATGACAGGTGTCATGTAGCATTGTGACCACAAGGGAATGGAGCATTGTGATGACAAGAGTCCTGGATCATTGTGTTGTCAGGTGTCATGGAGTGTTCTGATGACCGTGGTCATGGAGCATTGTGATGATATTGGCAATGGAGCATTGTGATGAGAAGGTCGTGGAGCATTGGGCAGAAAATGTTCATGGATTATTGTGATGACAGGGGTCATGGAGCATTGTTATGACAAGGGAATGGATCATGGTGATGTCAAGGTCCTGGAACATTGTGATGAGAAGACCATGGAGACTTGTGATGGCAAGTCTCATGGAGCATTCTGATGAAAAGGGGCATGGAGCATTGTGATTACAGGAGACTTGTGATGGCAAGTCTCATGGAGCATTCTGATGAAAAGGGGCATGGAGCATTGTGATTACAGGGGTCTTGGAGCATTTTTATGACTAGGCATAGAGCATTGTGATGAGAATTCCATGGAGCATTCTGATGACATGCATTATGGAGATTTGTGATGACAAGGGCATGGAGCATTGTGATTACAGGGACCTTGGAGCATTGTGATGAAATGGTCATGGATCATTGTGATGAAAAATGCATGGAAACTTGTCATGACAGGGTTCAAGGAGCATACTGACGACAAGGGTCAGGGAGCATTGTGATGACAAGTGTATTGAGCATTGTGATGACAAAGATCATGGAGCACTGTGATGAGAAGACCATGGATAATTGTGATGATGAGCGTCATGGGGTGTTTTGCTGATACGTGTTATGCAACATTGTGATCACAAGGGTTTGGAACATTATGATGACAGAGGTCATGCAGAATATTGATTTCATTGTGATGACAATAGCCTGAAGCATTATGATGATGGGCATGGTGCATTGTGATGACAGGGTTCATGGAGCATTGAGATGAAAAAGGACATGGAGCATTGTGATTACAAGGGTCTTGGAGCATTGTGATGACAGATTTCATGGAGCATTGAGATGAAATGGGGCATGGAGCATTGTGATTACAAGGGTCTTGGAGCATTGTGATGACAAGTGCATGGAGCATTGTGATGAGATGGCCATGGAACATTCTGATGACATGCATCATGGAGCTTTGTGATGACCAGGGCATGGAGCATTGTGATATCAGTTGTCTTGAGCATTGTGATGAGAATTATCATGGAACCTTGTGATAACTAGGCCGTGGATCATTGTGATGGCAGGTGTCATGGTGCATTGTTATGACAGGGGTAATGGAGCATTGTGATGTGAAGGGTATGGAACTTTGGTCTGAAATGTTTCATGGATTATTGTGATGAGAGTGGGCATGGAGCATTTTGATGACAAGGGCACGGAACACTGTGATACATGGGTCATGCAGGACTGTAATGACAAGGGCATGGAGCATTGTGATGAGAAGGGCATCGAGCATTGTGATGACAAGTGTCATGGAGCTTTGTGATGACAAGGGCATGGAGCAATGTGATGAGAGGGTTCATGGTGCATTGTGATGCCAATGACAGGGAGCAATGTGATGCCAAGGGTCTTGGAGCTTTGTGATCACAAGTCATGGAGCATTTTGATGAGAAGGGCAGGGAGCATTTTGATGACCGGGTCATGCAGCAATTTGATAAAAAGTGTAATGGAACATTTTGATGGCAGGGGTTATAGAACATTGTGATGGCAGGGTTCTTGGAGCTTTGGGATGGAACGGGTCATGGAGCATTTTGATGACAGGGCTTATGGAACATTGTGCTGGCAGGGGTCATGGAACATTGTGATGATAAGGGGATGTAGCATTGTGATGACAGTGTCATGGAACATTGTGATTACAAGGATGAGGGTGTATTGTGATGACTAGTGATGGAATATTGTGACATCTCTGGTGAGAGAGCATTTTGAAGAGAAGTGCATGGACCATTGTGATTACAAGGTTTATGGAGCATTGCAATGACAAGGTTTGGAACGTCGTGATGAAATGCACGTGGCACATTGTGATGACAATGGTCATGGAGCATTGTTCTGACAAAGACATGGAGCATTGTGATGACAAGTTTCTCAGAGAATTGTGATGAAAATTTCATGGAGCATTGTGGTTACAAAGGTCACAGAGCCTTGTGATGACACGGGCATGGACCATTGTGATGACAAACGTTATGAAGCATTGTGATGACTGGAGTCACGGAGCATTGTGATGACAGGGGTCATGGTGCATTGTGATGACAAGGGCATGGAACATTGTGATGACAGTGGCATGGAGCATTGGTCTGACAAGTTTCATAGATAATTGTGATGAGATTGGGTATGGTGCATTGTGATGACAAGGGCATGGAGCATTGTCATGATAAGGTCATGGAATATTGTGAAGACAGGTGTCAGGGAGCTTTGTGATGACATATGTCATGGCCCATGGCGATGACAATGGCATGGAGCTTTGTGATACCAAATGTAATGGAGGATTGTGATGACAAATATAATGGAGCATTGTGATGATTAGGGTTTGGAGCATTATGATGACAAGGGCCATTAAAAATTTTGATGACAAGGTCGTGAAGCATTGTGATGACAAGGTCCTGGAGCATTGTGATGACAAAACCATGGAGCCTTGTGATGACAAGTCTCATGGAGCATACTGATGAAAAGGGGAATGGAGCATTGTGAATACAGGGGTCTCGGAACATGGTGAAGACAAGGGCATGGAGCATTGTGAGGAGAAGACCAAGGAGCATTCTGATGGCATGCGTCATTGAGCTTTGTGATGACAAGTGCATGGAGCATTGTGATTACATAGGACTTGGAGCATTGTGATGAAAAGGGCATGGATCATTGTGATGAAAAAGGCATGGAGCCTGGTCATGACAGGGTTCAAGGAGCATACAGACAACAAGTGTCAGGGAGCATGTTGATGACAAGTGTATTGAGCATTGTGATGACGAAGGTCAGGGAGCATTGTGATGAGAAGACCATGGATAATTGTGATGACGAGCGTCATGGGGCATTGTGGTGATAAGTGTTATGGAATATTGTGATCACAAGTGTTTGGAGCATTGTTATGACAGAGGTCATGGAACATTTTGATTTCGTTGTGATGACAATAGCATGAAGCATTATGATGATGGGCATGGTGCATTGTGATGACAAGGTTCATGGATCATTGAGATGAAAAGGGGCATAGAGCATTGTGATTGCAGTGTTCTTGAAGCATTGTGATGAGAAGGGTCATGGAGCCTTTGATGACAATGCCATGGAACATCGTGATGGCAGGGGTCATGGAGCATTGTTATGACAGGGGTAATGGAGCATTGTGATGGCAAGGGCATGGAGCATTGTGATGAGAAGGCCATGGAGCATTCTGATGACGTGTCATGGAGCTATGTGAAGACAAGTGCATGGAGCAATGTGATGAGAGCGTTCATGGAGCATTGTGATGACAATGACATGGAGCATTGTGATGCCAAGGGTCATGGATCTTTGTGATGACAAAGGTCATGGAGCATTTTGATGGCAAGGGCGTGGTGCATTGTGATGAGAAGGGCAGGGAGCATTCTGATGACAGGGTCATGGAGCAATTTGATGAAAAGTGTCATGGAACATTTTGATGACAGGTGTTATGGAACATTGTGATTTCAGGTGTCATCGAACATTGTGATGATAAGTGCATGTAGCATTGTGATGACAGGAGTCATGGAACATTGTGATGACAGGGGTGAGGGAGTATTGTGACCAATAGTGATGTAGCATTGTGATATCAGTGGTGAGAGAGCATTTTGATGAGAAGTGCATGGAGCATTGTGATGACAATGTTGGGGAGCACTGTGATGACAAGCGCATGGTGCATTGTGATGACATGTGTCATGGAGCATTGTGCTGACAAGCGCATGGAGCTTTGTGATGACAAGGGTCATGGAGCATTGTGCTGAGAAAGGCATAGAGCATTGTGATGACAAGGGTCAAAGAGCATTGTAATGAAGTGTTCATGGAGCATTGTGGTTAAAAAGGTCACAGAGACTGTTGATGACGAAGGCATGGACCATTGTGATGACATGTGTCATGGAGCACTGTGTTGACAAGCGTCAAGGAGCATTGTGAATACAGGGGTCATGGAGCATTGGGATGACAAGGGCATGGATCATTTTGATGACAAGGGTCATGGAGCACTGGGCTGAAAATGTTCATGAAGAGTTGTGATGACAGGTGTCATGTAGCATTGTGACGACAAGGGAATGGAGCATTGTGATGACAAGAGTCCTGGATCATTGTGTTGTCAGTTTTCATGGAGTGTTTTGATGACACTGGTCATGGAGCATTGTGATGATATTGGCAATGGAGCATTGTGATGAGAAGGTCGTGGAGCATTGGGCAGAAAATGTTCATGGATTATTGTGATGACAGGGGTCATGGAGCATTGTGATGACAAGGGAATGGATCATGCTGATATCAAGGTCCTGGAACATTGTGATGAGAAGACCATGGAGACTTGTGATGGCAAGTCTCATGGAGCATTCTGATGAAAAGGGGCATGGAGCATTGTGATTACAGGGGTCTTGGAGCATTGTTATGACTAGGGCATAGAGCATTGTGATGAGAAGGCCATGAAGCATTCTGATGACATGCGTCATGGAGTTTTGTGATGACAAGGGCATGGAGCATTGTGATTACAGAGACCTTGGAGCACTGTGATGAAATGGTCATGGATCATTGTGATGAAAAATGCATGGAAACTTGTCATGACAGGGTTCAAGGAGCATACTGACGACAAGGGTCAGGGAGCATTGTGATGACAAGTGTATTGAGCATTGTGATGACAAAGATCATGGAGCATTGTGATGAGAAGACCATGGATAATTGTGATGATGAGCGTCATGGGGTGTTTTGATGATACGTGTTATGCAACATTGTGATCACAAGGGTTTGGAGCATTATGATGACAGAGGTCATGCAGAATATTGATTTCATTGTGATGACAATAGCCTGAAGCATTATGATGATGGGCATGGTGCATTGTGATGACACGGTTCATGGAGCATTGAGATGAAAAGGGGCATGCAGCATTATGATTACAATGGTCTTGGAGCATTGTGATGACAGATTTCATGGAGCATTGAGATGAATTGGGGCATGGAGCATTGTGATTACAAGGGTCTTGGAGCATTGTGATGACAAGTGCAAGGAGCATTGTGATGAGAAGGCCATGGAACATTCTGATGACATGCATCATGGAGCATTGTGATGATCAGGGCATGGAGCACTGTGATATTAGGTGTCTTGAGCATTGTGATGAGAATTATCATGGAATCTTGTGATGACTAGGCCGTGGATCATTGTGATGGCAGGTGTCATGGTGCATTGTTATGACGGGGTAATGGAGCATTGTGATGAGAAGGGTATGTAAATTTGGTCTGAAATGTTTCATGGATTATTGTGATGAGAGTGGGCATGGAGCATTGTGATGACAAGGGCACGGAACACTGTGATACATGGGTCATGCAGGACTGTAATGACAAGGGCATGGAGCATTGTGATGAGAAGGGCATCGAGCATTGTGATGACAAGTGTCATGGATCTTTGTGATGACAAGGGCATGGAGCAATGTGATGAGAGTGTTCATTGAGCATTGTGATGACAATGACATGGAGCATTGTGATGCCAAGGGTCTTGGAGCTTTGTGATGACAAGTCATGGAGCATTTTGATGAGAATGGCAGGGAGCATTTTGATGACCAGGTCATGCAGCGATTTGATAAAAAGTGTAATGGAACATTTTGATGGCAGGGGTTATAGAACATTGTGATGTCAGGGGTCTTGGAGCTTTGGGATGGAAAGGGTCATTGAGCATTTTGATGACAGGACTTAGGGAACATTGTGATGGCAGGGGTCATGGAACATTGTGATGATAAGGGGATGTAGCATTGTGATGACAGTGTCACGGAGCATTGTGACGACAAGGGCATGGAACATTGTGATGAGAGTGGCATGGAGCATTGGTCTGACAAGTTTCATAGATTATTGTGATGAGAGTGGGAATGGTGCATTGTAATGACAAGGGCATGGAGCATTGTGATAATAAGGTCATGGAGTATTGTGAAGACAGGTGTCAGGGAGCATTCTGATGAAATATGTCATTGTCCATTGCGAAGACAATGGCATGGAGCATTGTGATACCAAATGTAATGGAGGATTGTGATGACAAATATAATGGAGCATTGTGATGATTAGGGATTGGAGCATTATGATGACAAGGGCCATTGAAAATTTTGATGACAAGGTCGTGAAGCATTTTGATGACAAGGTCCTGGAGCATTGTGATGACAAAAGCATGGAGCCTTGTGATGACAAGTCTCATGGAGCACACAGATGAAAAGGGGAATGGAGCATTGTGATTACAGGGGTCGTGGAACATTGTGATGACAAGGGCATGGAGCATTGTGAGGAGAAGTCCAAGGAGCATTCTGATGGCATGCGTCTTTGAGATTTGTGATGACAAGGGCATGAGCATTGTGATTACATTGGTCTTGGAGCATTGTGATGAAAAGGGCATGGATCATTGTGATGAAAAAGGCATGGAGCCTTGTCAGGACAGGTTGCAAGGAGCATACAGACAACAATTGTCAGGGAGCATGTTGATGACAAGTGTATTGAGCATTATGATGACAAAGGTCATGGAGCATTGTGATGAGAAGACCATGGATAACTGTGATGACGAGCGTCATGGGGCATTGTGATGACAAGTGATATGGAATATTGTGATCACAAGGGTTTGGAGCATTGTTATGACAGAGGTCATGGAGCATTTTGATTTCATTGTGATGACAATAGCATGAAGCATTATGATAATGGGCATGGTGCATTGTGATGACTGTGTTCATGGATAATTGAGATGAAAAGGGGCATAGAGCATTGTGATTACAGTGTTCTTGGACCATTGTGATGAGCGGGGTCATGGAGCTTTGTGTTGACAAGGCCATGGAACATCGTGATTGCAGGGGTCATGGAGCATGGTTACGACTGGAGTAATGGAGCATTGTGATGGCAAGGGCATGGAGCATTGTGATAAGAAGGCCATGGAGCATTCTGATGACATGTGTCATGGAGCTTTGTGAAGACAAGGGCAAGGAGCAATGTGATGAGATCGTTCATGGAGCATTGTGATGACAATGACATGGAGCATTGTGATGCCAAGGGTCATGGATCTTTGTGATGACAAAGGTCATGGAGCATTTTGATGGCAAGGGCGTTGTGCATTGTGATGAGAAGGGCAGGGAACATTGTGATGACAGGAGTCATGGAACATTGTGATGACAGGGGTGAGGGTGTATTGTGACAAATAGTGATGTAACATTGTGATATCAGTGGTGAGAGAGCATTTTGATAAGAAGTGCATGGAGCATTGTGATGACAAGTTTTATGGAGCATTGTGATGACAAGATTGTGGATCACTGTGATGACAAGCGCATGACGCATTGTGATGACGTGTCATGGCTCATTGTGCTGAGAAGCGCATGGATTATTGTGATGACAAGTGTAATTGAGCATTGTGTGAGAAAGGCATAGAGCATTTTGATGAAAAGGGTCAAAGAGCATTGTGATGAAAAGTTCATGGAGCATTGTCGTTAAAAATGTCACAGAGACTGTTGATGATGAGGGCATGGAACATTGTGATGACAAAGGTCATGAAGCATTGTGATGACTGGAGTCACGGAGCATTGTGATGACAGGGTTAATGGAGCATTGTGATAACAAGGGCATGGATCATTGTGATGACAAGGGCATGGATCATTGGTTTAATATGTTTCATAGATTATTGTGATGACAGTTCGAATGGCGCATTGTGATGACAAGGGAATGGAGCATTTTAATGACCAGGTCATGCTGTATTGTGAAGACAGGTGTCAGGGAGCATTGTGATGACATATGTAATGGCCCATTGTGATGACAATGGCATGGAGCATTGTTCTGCCAAGTGTCATGGAGGATTCTGATGACAAAGGTAATAGAGCATTGTGATGACAATGCCTTGGAGCATTGTGATGACAAGGGTCAGGGAACATTGTGCTGACAAGTGCTTGGAGAATTGTGATGACAAGGGTCATGCAGCATTCTGATGACAATCTTGTGGAGTATTTTGATGACAATGGCATGGAGCATTGGGATCAAAACGGCATGGGGCATTGTGATGAAAAGGCATGGAGCCTCTTCGTGACACGGTTCAAGGAGCATTCTGAAGACAAGTGTCAGGGAGCATTGTGATGACAACTGTATTGAGAACTGTGATGACAAAGGTCATGGAGCATTGTGATGAAAAGTGCATGGATTATTGTGATGACAGGCATCATGGAGCGTTGTGATGACAAGAGTTATGGAACATTGTGATCACAAGTGTTTGGAGCATTGTGATGACAGAGGTCATGGATCATTTTGATTTCAACGAGCATGGAGCATTGTAATGACAAGGGCATGAAGCAATGTGATCCCAAGTTTCATGGAGGATTGTGATGGCATTGGTAATGGAGTATTGTGATGACAAGCGCATAGAGCATCGTAATGACAAGGTCATGTAGCATTTTGCTGACAAAGGCATGGAGAATTTTGATGACAGGTATCATGGAGCATTGTGATGACAAGCGTCACGGAGCATTGTGAATACAGGTGTCATGGAGCATTGGGATGACAAGGGCATGCATCATTGTGATGACAAGGGACATGGAGCATTGGGCTGAAAATATTCATGGAGTGTTGTGATGACAGGGGTCATGGAGCATTGTCCTGACAAGGGAATGGAGCGCTGTGATGGCAAGGCCGTGGAGCACTGTGATGTGAAGGCCATGGATCCCTGTGATGACAAGTCTCATGGAGCATTCTGATGAAAATGCGCAGGGAACATTGTGATTACAGGGGTCTTGGAGCATTGTGATGACAAGGGCATGGAGCATTATGATGAGAAGGCCATGGCGCATTCTGATGACATGCGTCATGGAGCTTTGCAATGACAAGTGCAAGGAGCATTGTGATCACAGGGGTCTTGGAGCATTGAGATGAAACTGGCATGGATCATTGTGATGAAAAAGGCATGGAGCCTTCTCATGAAAGAGTTCAAGGTGCATACTGAGGTCAATAGTCAGAGAGCATTGTGATGACAAGTGTATTGAACATTGTGATGACAAAAGTCATGGTGCATTGTGATGAGAAGTCCATGGATAATTGTGCTGACCAGCGTCATGGGGCATTGTGATGACTAGTGTTATGGAACATTGTGATCACAAGGTTTTGGGGCATTGTGATGACAGAGGTCATGGAGCATTTTGATTTCATTGTGATGACAATAGCACGAAGCATTACGATGATGGGCAAGTTGCATTGTGATGACAGCGTTCATGGAGCCTTGTGATGAAAAGTGGCATGGACCATTGGTCTGACAAGTTTCATGGATTTTTTGGATAAGAGTGGGCATGGCACATTGTGATGACAAGGGCATGGAGCACTGTGATGACAAGTTCATGGATTATTGTGAAGAAAGTTGTCAGGGAGCATTGTAATTAAATATGTCATGTTTCAGTTTGATGACAATATCATGGAGCATTGTGATGCCAAGTGCCATGGCGGATTGTTGTGACAAAGTAAAGGAGCATTGTGATGACAAGGGCATGGAGCATTGTCATATCAAGGGACATTGATCATTTTAATGTCCAGGTCGTGAAACATTGCGATGAAAAACACATGGAGCTTCCTATGACAGGGGTCATGGAGCATTGCGATGACAAGTGCATGGAGTATTGTGATGACAAGTGCATATAACATTGTGATGTGAAGTGACATGGAGCATTGTAATGACAAGGACGTGTAGAATTGTGAGGACAAGGGACATTGAGATTTGAGATGACAAGGCATGGAGCATGGTGATGGCAAAACCGTGGAGCATTGTGATGAGAATATCTTGGCTAAATGTGATGTCGAGCATCATGGAGCACTGTAATGACAAGGGGCATGAAGCATTGTGATGACAGGTGTCAGGGAGCATTGTGATGACAGGGGTCATGGAGCATTATTATGACAAGGGCATGGAGCATTGTGATGACAAGTGCATGGAGCATTGTGATGACAAGTGCATGGAGCATTGCAATGTCAATTGCATGGAGAATTGTGATGACAAGAGCATGTAACATTTTGATGAGAAATGTCATGTAGCATTGTGATGACAATGACGTTGAGAATTGTGATGACAAGGGACATGGAACATTGTGATAACCAGGGCATGGAGCATTGTGATGATAGGGGTCATGGAGCATTATTATGTCAAGGGCCATGTTGCATTCTGACATAAGATATCACTTATCAAGGGAATGTAAACATGGCTACATATGAACTGAATTAGGGAAGGGAACAGAGTCTCAGATTTAGAAAACACTCAAACGCTTGCTTAAGGAGAAAGAGAGGTGGGGAGATGCACAAAACAAAAGTTTGATATTAGCACAGGTACCGTTCCATAAAGCAAAAACAGAAGAGACAAGCCCTACTCCTTCCTCAGTGAACGGAACTCAACATCCCTATTCCCCGCAGAGAAATATATCTGACTAGTAAGAATTTTAAAACCTATGTATTGATATGTCTCCGTAAGGGAACCAAGTGTGTCTAGAACGACATAAACATGGCAGTGAGAATCAGCTCAAACCCACTATAAAAATGAATTTCAAAACAAAAGATAAAAACAGTAAAATTCTTGCACAATACCTTCAGGGGTTCTGATGAAACCTAGAATGACCCTATCTACAATGACAGGTGTATGTGGCATAAGGCTGGTCACTTGGGACTGAGAGGATTGGTGAGATTGGGTGAGCAAATGCAGACCCTTTAAAACAATAATGCCTGCCACCCATTCCATGGTTCCCAACTCTCCAGATAGTAGGGAATATCATTACTGTTATAACATGTATGGGAACCTAGAGAACGGAAACCATCTGATGGTGAAAGAATTCTAAAACTCTACTACTTTTCTCTCTCATTGTGTTCCAGTTTGACATTCCAACTGCTTTACTATCCATCTCCCAAATTGGAAACTCAGCCCCTATAACCTCCTGGTTCGCACAGTTGGCAAATTGTGTAGAAGATATAAGGGAAGAGAGAGAAACAATGAGAGAGTAGCTGTAGGCATTTGGACGGCCACAAGTCACTCTAATTTCCCGTCCAGAAGAGGAATTAACCAAAGTCTCAGCCTGCCCCCCAAGAACCAGTATAGGTCCAGAAGCAAAACTGTGGATTTGCGGTCAACTCACAAAAACGCGAGTTAAAAAATGGAGCTCAGGGCCACAGCAATTCACGAAACTGTGTTGTTATAAAGGACTACTCTCTTCCAAAAATCTGTTGAGGGAAAGCCACGAGGCAGAAGTGAAAATGAGGCAGAATGGTATGAAACAGATTTCAAAAGGTACATTGGAATCGCCTTTAAACACAGGAAAAGCATCACAACTTCGAAAATTATGGAAATGGCCATAAAGGGCATATGGGTTTTCCCGTGAATACATTCAGGAAAAAATACATATGCCCTTTTTGGACAAGCAAGCAATTGGGCAAGGCAAATCTGCACTACAAAGAAGTATCACTTCCCACGGGTCAAAAGGGACATCAGCAAAATTTGTAAAAACCAAAAAGGCAACACAGGTCCTGGAGAATAGGGAGCATTGTTATGCTGATGGGCGGGATGTAAATTGCCAATGGCCTCTCTGGAGGAGTGCATTGTGTTCCCTAAAACAAGTAAACAACAGAGCTACAGAGCCAAAGGCACTTCCAGTCTAGGGAATATACCTTGGGTAAACTGAAAATCAATAAGACAGATCCACACCAAAATTCAGGGCCGCACTGCTTACAAAAACCGCAACTTGGGTACATCTTAAATATCAAAGGAAAGACAAATATGGTACAAGAAATTGTGGTACTTAGGTATGATGGAATATCCCTCAGCCATGAAATCAATGTCATAAGTCCAGTAGCAGCAAAGTGAGTGGATTCAGGTACGACAATTCTAAGTGAAATAAGTCACGCAGAAAAAGAAACTTATCATAAGATATCACTTATGAAGATCCTGTAAACATGGCTACACATGAACTGAGTTAGGAAAGAGAAGAGAGTCTCACATTTAGAAAACACCCTTATGCCTTCTTAAAGGGGAAGGAGAGGTGGAGTGATGCAAAAAACCAGAGTTTGATATTACTATAGGTACCATTCCAAAAACCAAATACGGAATAGACAAGACCTACACCTTCCTCAGTGAAAGGGACTCAACAACCCATATCCACCGCAGAGTAATATATCTTACTAGTAAGAATCTTAAAACCTATGTATTGATATGTCTCTGTAAGGAAATCAAGTGTGTCTAGACTGGCATAAACATGGCAGTGAGAATCAGCACAAACCCCCTATAAAAAGGAATTTCAAAAACAAAACAAAAATACAGGGAAATTCCTTACAAATCCTTCAGGGTCTGTGATGAAACCTGGAATGACCCTATCTACAATGACAGCTGGATGTGGCATAAGGCTGGACACTTGGGACTGAGAGGAATTGTGAGATTGTTTGAGCAAAGGCAGACCCTTTAAAGCAATAATGCATGGCCCCCATTCCTTGGGTTCCAACTCTCCAGGTTGAAGGGAATATTACTACAGCTATAACATGTAGGGGAAACCTGGAGCATGGACACACGGTGAATACGAAAGGTTTCTAATACTCAACTAATAGTCCCTCTCCTGGGGCTCTGGTTTGACTTTCCAACTGCTTTACTATCAATCTCCCAACTTGGAGAGACAGTCCCTTTAACCTCCTGGTTCTCACAGGTTGCCAATTTGGAGGAGGATGGAAAGGAAGAGGGAGAACCAATGAGAGAGTAGCTGTTAGGCATTTGGACGGGCAAATATCACTCTAATTTCCTGGCCGGAAGAAGAATTAACCAAAGTCTCAGCCACACACTGGACACCAGTATAGGTCCTGAACCAAAATTTGGACTTGCATTCAGCTCACAAAATATGAGTTGGAAAATGGAGCTCAGGGGCACAGCAATTCACAAACTGGCAGAGTAATAAAGGACAAATATCGTCCAAAAATCTCTTGAGGGAAGGCTAAGAGGCAGACTTGAAAGTGAGGCCGAATAGCAGGAAACAGATTTCAAGAGGTATGTTGGAATCGCCTTGAAAGCAAAGGAAGACGGGCTCAATGTCGACAATGATGCACTTGGCCAAGAAGTGTGTATGGGTTTTCACCTGAATATAATCAGGAGAAAACGCATATGCCCTTTTTGGACAACCAAGCAAGCAGGTAATGAAAATCTGCACTACAAAGAAGTATCACTTCCCACGTGTCCAAAGGGACATCCGCAAAATGTGTAAAAACCAGAAAGGCAAGACAGGCGCTGGAGAACAGGGAGCCTTTTTATGTTGATGGGCGGGACGTAAATAGCCAACTGCCTCTCTGGAAGAGTTCATTGTGTTCCCTAAAACAAGTAAACAACAGAGCTACAGAACCAAGGGAACTTCCAGTCTAGGGAATATACCATGGGAAAACTTAAAATCAATAAGACAGAGCCACCCCCAAATTTAGGGCTCCACTGCGTACAAGAACCTCAACATGGGTACACCATAAATATCCCAGGAAATATAAAAATGGTAAAAAAAATTGTGTTACTTATGTACGATGGAATATCCCTCAGCCATGAAACCAATGTCATAAGACCAGTAGCAGCAAAGTGAGTGGATTCAGGTACGATGATTCTAAGTGAAATAAGTCACACAGAAAAAGAAACTTATCATAAGATATCACTTATGAAGATCCTGTAAACATGGCTACACATGAACTGAGTTAGGAAAGAGAACAGAGTCTCACATTTAGAAAACCCTCTTATGCCCGCTTAAGGGGGAAGGAGAGGTGGGTGATGCAGAAAACCAGAGTTTGATATAAGCACAGGTACCGTTCCAAAAAGCAACTATGGAATAGACAAGGCCTACACCTTCCTCAGGGAAAGGGACTCAAAACCCCTTATTTCCCGCAGAGGAATAGATCTGACTAGTAAGAATCTTACAACCTATGTATTGATATGTCTCCGTAAGGGAATCAAGTGTGTTTAGACTGGCATAAACATGGCAGCGAGAATCAGCTCAAACCCACTATAAAAAGGAATTTCAAAAACAAAACAAAAAAACAGTGAAATTCTTTACAATTCCTTCAGGGTCTCTGATGAAACCTGGAATGACCATATCTACAATGACAGCTGGGTGAGGCATAAGGCTGGACACTTGGGACTTAGAGGATTGGTGAGATTTGGTGAGAAATTGCATACCCTTTAAAGCAATAATGCATGGCCCCCATTCCATGGGTCCCAACTCTCCAGGTTAAAGGGAATATTACTACAGGTAAAACATGTACGGGAAACCTACAGAATGGACACACTGTGAATAAGAAACTTTTCTATAACTCAACCAATAGTCCCTCTCATTTTGATCCGGCTTGATTTCTAACTGCTTTACTATCAATCTCCCAACATGGAGAGACAGCCCCTTTAACCTCTTGGTTCGCAGAGATTGCCAATTTGGCAGAGGATGGAAGGGAAGAGGGAGAACCAATGAGAGAGTAGCTGTTAGGCATTTGGACGGGCACATGTCACTCTAATTTCCTGGCAGGAAGAAGAATTAACCAAAGACTCGGCCACCCATCGGGAACCAGTATAGGTCCTGAAGCAAAATTTTGGACTTGCATTCAGCTCACAAAAAAACGAGTTGAAAAATGGAGCTCAGGGGCACAGCAATTCACAAACTGGCAGAGTAATAAAGGACAACTATCGTCCAAAAATCTGTTGAGGGAAGGCAACGAGGCCGACATGAAAGCGAGGCAGAATAGCAGGAAACAGATTTCAAGAGGTACGTAGGAATCGCCTGTAAATCACAGGAAGAGGGGCACAACTTCGACAATGATTCACTTGGCCAAAAAGGGCGTATGCGTTTTCTCCTGAATATATTCAGGAGAAAATGCATACGCCCTTTTTGGCCAAGCAAGCAAGCGGGCAATGCAAATCTGCACTACAAAGAAGTATCACTTCCCACCGGTCCAAAGGGACATCCACAAAATGTGTAAAAACCAGAAAGGCAAGACAGGCCCTGGAGAACAGGGAGCCTTGTTCTGCTGATGGGCGAGATTTAAATTGCCTACTGCCTCACTGGAGGAGTGCATTGTGTTCCCTAATACAAGTAAACAACAGAGCTACAGAGCCAAGGCCACTTCCAGTCTAGGGAATATACCTTGGGAAAACTGAAAATCAATAAGACAGAGCCACCCCCAAATTTAGGGCTGCACTGCTTACAAGAACCTCAACTTGGGTACACCTTAAATATCCCAGGAAATATAAAAATGGTTCAAAAAAATGTGGTACTTACGTACGATGGAATATCCCTCAGCCATGAAATCAATGTCATATGCCCAGTAGCAGCAAAGTGAGTGGATTCAGGTACGATGATTCTAAGTGAAATAAGTCACACAGAAAAAGAAACTTATCATAAGATATCATTATGAAGATCCTTTAAACATGGCTACACATGAACTGAGTTAGGAAAGAGAACAGAGTCTCACATTTAGAAAATACTCTTATGCCTGCTTAAGGGGGAAGGAGAGGTGGGGTGATGCAGAAAACCAGAGTTTGATATAAGCACAGGTACCGTTCCAAAAACCAACTATGGAATAGACAAGACCTACACCTTCCTCAGTGAAAGGGACTCAAATCCCCATATTTCCCGCAGAGGAACAGATCTGACTATTAAGAATCTTAAAACCTATGTATTGATATGTCTCCATAAAGGAATCAAGTGTGTCTAGACTGGCATAAACATGGCAGCGAGAATCAGCTCAAACCCACTATAAAAAGGAATTTCAAAAACAAAACAAAAAAACAGGGAAATTCTTTACAATTTCTTCAGGGTCTCTCATGAAACCTGGAATGACAATATCTACAATGACAGCTGGATGTGGCATAAGGCTGGACACTTGGGACTGAGAGGATTGGTGAGAATGGGTGAGCAAATGCAGACCCTTTCAAGCAATAATGCATGGCCCCCATTCCATGGGTCCCAACTATCCAGGTTGAAGGGAATATTACCAGAGCTATAACATGTAAGGGAAACCTAGAGAATGGACACACTGTGAATATGAAAGGTTTCTAAAACTCAACGAATAATCCCTCTCCTGGTGCTCCGGTTTCACTTTCCAACAGCTTTACGATCAATCTCCGAACTTGGAGAGACTTCCCTTTTAACCTCCTGGTTCGCACAGGTTGCCAATTTGGCAGAGGATGGAAGGGAAGAGGGAGAACCAATGAGAGAGTAGATGTTAGGCATTTGGACGGGCACATGTCACTCTAATTTCCCGGCAGGAAGAAGAATGAACCAGTCTCAGCCACCCACCGGGAACCAGTATACGTCCTGAACCAAAATTTTGGACTTGCGTTCAGCTCACAAAAAAAAGAGTTGAAAAATTGAGCTCAGGGGCACAGCAATTCACAAACTGGGAGAGTAATAAAGGACAACTATCGTCCAAAACTCTGTTGAGGGAAGGCAAGGAGGCCGACTTGAAAGCTAGGCAGAATAGCAGGAAACAAATTTCAGGTGGTACTTAGGAATCGCCTGTAAAGCACAAAGAGGGGCACAACTTCGAGAAAGATGCACTTGGCCAAACAGGGTGTATGCGTTTTCTCGTGAATATATTCAGGAGAAAACGCATATGCCCTTTTTGGCCAAGCAAGCAAGCGGGCAATGCAAATCTGCACTACAAAGAAGTATCACTTCCCACGGGTCCAAAGGGATATCCACAAAATGTGTAAAAACCAGAAAGGCAAGACAGGCCCTGCAGAACAAGGAGCCTTGTTATGATGAAGGGCGGGATGTAAATTGCCAACTGCCTCACTGGAGGAGTGCATTGTGTTCCCTAAAACAAGTAAACAACAGAGCTACAGAGCCAAGGGCACTTCCAGTCTAGGGAATATACCTTGGGAAAACTGAAAATCAATAAGACAGAGCCACCCCCAAATTGAGGGCTGCACTGCTTACAAGAAACTCAACTTGGGTACACCTTAAATATCCTAGGAAATATAAAAATGGTTCAAAAAATTGTGGTACTTACGTACGATGGTATATCCCTCAGCCATGAAATCAATGTCATAAGACCAGTAGCAGCAAAGTGAGTGGTTCAGTTACGATGATTCTAAGTGAAATAAGTCACACAGAAAAAGAAACTTATCTTAATATATCACTTATGAAGATCCTGTAAACATGGCTACACATGAACTGAGTTAGGAAAGAGAACAGAGTCTCACATTTAGAAAACACTCTTATGCCTGCTTAAGGGGGAAGGAGAGGTGGGGTGATGCATAAAACCAGAGTTTGATATAAGCACAGGTACCGTTCCAAAAACCAACTATGGAATAGACAAGACATACACCTTCCTCAGTGAAAGGGACTCAAATCCCCATATTTTCCGCAGAGGTATAGATATGACTGGTATGAAACATAAAACCTATGTATTGATATGTCTCCGTAAGTGAATCAAGTGTGTCTAGACTGGCATAAACATGGCAGCGAGAATCAGCTCAAACACACTATAAAAAGGAAATTCAAAAATAAAACAAAAAACCAGGGAAATTCTTTACAATTCCTTCAGGGTCTCTGATGAAACCTGGAATGACCCTATCTACAACGACAGCTGTATGTGGCATAAGGCTGGACACTTGGGACTGAGAGGATTGGTGGGATTGGGTGAGCAAATTCAGACCCTTTAAAGCAATAAGGCGTGGCACCCATTCCATGGGTCACAACTCTCCAGGTTGAAGGGAATATTACTACAGCTATTACATGTACGGGAAACCTAGTGAATGGACACACTGTGACTCCGAAAAGTTTCTTAAACTCAACTCATAGTCCCTCTCTTGGTGCTCCGGTTTGATTTTCCAACTGCTTTACTATCAATCTCCCATCTTGGAGAGACAGCCCATTTAACCTCCTGGTTCACACAAGTTGCCTATTTGGCAGAGGATTAAAGGGAAGAGGGAGAACCAATGAGAGAATAGTTGTTAGGCATTTGGATTGTCACATGTCACTCTAATTGCCCGGCAGGAAGAATTAACCAAAGTCTCAGCAACCCGCATTGAACCAGTATAGTTCTTGAACCAATATTTTGGACTTGCGGTCATCTCACAAAAAAACGAGTTGATAAATGGAGCTCAGGTGCACGGCAAGTCACAAACTGGCAGAGAAATACAGGACAACTATCGTCCAAATATCTGTTTAATGGAAGGCAACGAGGCGGAATTGAAAGCGAGGCAGAATAGCAGGAAACAGATTTCAAGAGGTACGTTGGAATTGCATTTAAAGCACAGGAAGAGGGACACAACTTCGACAATGATGCACTTGGACAAACAGGGCGTATGCGTTGTCTCGTGAATATATTCAGGAGAAAAGGCATATGCCCTTTTTAGCCAAGCCAGCAAGCGGGCAATGCAAAACTGCACTACAAAGAAGTATCACTTCCCACCGGTCAAAAGGGACATCCACAAACTGGGTAAAAACCAGAAAGGCAAGACAGGCCCTGGAGAACCGGGAGCCTTTTTATGATGATGGGCGGGATGTAAATTGCCAACTACCTCACTGGTAGAGTGCATTGTGTTCCCTAAAACAACCAAACAACAGAGCTACAGAGCCAAGGGCACTTCCAGTCTAGGGAATATACCTTGGGAAAACTGAAAATCAATAAGACAGAGCCACCCACAAATTTAGGGCTGCACTGCTTACAAGAACCTCAACTTGGGTATACCGTAAATATCCCAGGAAATATAAAAATGGTTCAAAAAATTGTGCTACTTATGTACGATGGAATATCCCTCAGCCAAGAAATCAATGTCATAAGACCAGTAGCAGCAAAGTGAGTGGATTCAGTTACGATGATTCTAAGTGAAATAAGTCACACAGAAAAAGAAACTTATCATAAGATATCACGTATGAAGATCCTGTAAACATGGCTACACATGAACTGAGTTAGCAAAGAGAACAGAGTCTCTCATTTAGAAAAGCCTCTTATGCCTGCTTAAGGGGGAAGGAGAGGTGGGGTGATGCATAAAACCAGAGTTTGATATAAGCACAGGTACCGATCCAAAAACCAACTAAGGAATAGACAAGGCCTACACCTTCCTCAGTGAAAGGGATTCAAAACCCCATATTTCTCGAAGAGGAATATATCTGACTAGTAAGAATCTTAAAACCTATGTATTGATATGTCTCCGTAAGGGAATCAAGAGTTTCTAGACTGGCATAAACATGGCAGTGAGAATCAGCTCAAACCCATTTTAAAAAGAAATTCAAAAACAAAACAATAAAACAGGGAAATTCTTTACAATTCCTTCAGGGTCTCTGATGAAACCTGGAATGACCCTATCTACAATGACAGCTGGATGTGGCATAAGGCTGGACACTTGGGAGTGAGACCATTGGTGAGATTGGGTGAGCCAATTCAGACCCTTTAAAGCAATAATGCATGGCCCCCATTCCATGGGTCCCAACTCTCCAGGTTGAAGGAAATATTACTACAGCTATAACATGTACGGGAAACCTAGAGAATGGACACACTGTGAATACGAATGGTTTCTAAAACTCAACCAATAGTCCCTCTCTTTGTGATCTGGCTTGATTTCCAACTGCTTACTATCAATCTCCCAACATCGAGAGACAGACCCTTTAACCTCCTGGTTCGCACAGGTTGCCAATTTGGCAGAGGATGGAAGGGAAGAGGGAGAACCAATGATAGAGTAGCTGTTAGGCATTTGGACAGGCACATGTCACGCTAATTTCCCGGTAGGAAAAAGAATTAACCAAAGTCTCAGCCACACACCGGGAACCAGTATACATCCTGAACCAAAATTTTGGACTTGCGTTCAACTCACAAAAAAAGAGTTGAAAAATGGAGCTCAGGGGCACAGCAATTTACAAAATGGCAGAGTAATAAAGGACAACTATCGACCAGAAATCTGTTGAGGGAAGGCAACGAGGCCGACTTGAAAGCGAGGCAGAATAGCATGAAACAGATTTCAAGAGGTATGTAGGAATCGCCTGTAAACACAGGAAGAGGGGCACAACTTTGACAATGATGCACTGGGCCAAAAAGGGGGTATGCGTTTTCTCCTGAATATATTCAGGAGAAAACACATACTCCCTTCTTGGCCAAGCAAGCAAGCGGGCAAAGCAAATCTGTACTACAAAGAAGTATCACTTCCCACCGGTCCAAAGGGATATCCACAAAATGTGTAAAAACCAGAAAGACAAGACAGGCCCTGGAGAACAGGTAGCCTTGTTATGCTGATGGGCGGGATGTAAATTGCCAACTGCCTCACTGGAGGAGTGCATTGTGTTCCCTAAAACAAGTAAACAACAGAGCTACAGAGCCAAGGCCACTTCCAGTCTAGGGAATATACCTTGGGAAAACTGAAAATCAATAAGAAAGAGCCACCTCCAAATTTAGGGCTGCACTGACTACAAGAACCTCAACTTGGGTACACCTTAAATATCCCAGGAAATATAAAAATGGTTCAAAACATTTTGGTACTTACGTACGATGGAATATCCCTCAGCCATGAAATCAATGTCATAAGACCGGTAGCAGCAAAGTGAGTGGATTCAGGTACGATGATTCTAAGTGAAATAAGTCACACAGAAAAAGAAACTTATCATAAGATATCACTTATGAAGATCCTGTAAACATGGCTACACGTAAACTGAGTTAGGAAAGAGAACAGAGTCTCACATTTAGAAAACACTCTTATGCCTGCATAAAGGGGAAGGAGAGGTGGGGTGATGCATAAAACCAGAGTTTGATATAAGCACAGGGACCGTTTCAAAAACCAACTTTGGAATAGACAAGACCTACACCTTCCTCAGTGAAAGAGACTCAAAACCCCATATTTCCCACAGAGGAATATATCTGACTAGTAAGAATCTTAAAACCTATGTATTGATATGTCTCCATAAGGGAATCAAGTGTGTCTAGAGTGGCATAAACATGGCAGCGAGAATCAGCTCAAACCCACTCTAAAAAGGAATTTCAAAAGCAAAACCAAAAAACAGGGAAATTCTTTACAATTCCTTCAGGGTGTCTGAGGAAACCTGGAAAGACCCTATCTACAATGACAGCTGGATGTGGCATAAGGCTGGACACTTGGGACTGAGAGGATAGGTGAGATTGGGTGAGCAAATGCAGACCCTTTCAAGCAATAATGCATGGCCCCCATTCCATGGGTCCCAACTCTCCTGGTTGAAGGGAATATTACTACAGCTATAACATGTACAGGAAACCTAGAGAATGTACACACTGTGAATACGAAAGGTTTCTAAAACTCAACGAATAGTCCCTCTCCTGGTGCTCCAGTTTGACTTTCCAACTGCCTTACTATCAATCTCCCAACTTGGAGAGACAGGCCCTTTAACCTCCTGGTTTGCACAGGTTCCCAATTTGGCAGTGGATGGAAGGGACGAGGGAGAACCCATGAGAGAGTAGTTGTTAGGCATTTGGACGGGCACATGTCACTCTAATTACCCGGCCGGAAGAAGTATTAACCAAAGTCTCAGCCACCCACCGGGAACCAGTATAGGACATGATCCAAAATTTTGGACTTGCGTTCAGCTCACAAAAAACGAGTTGAGAAATGGAGCTCAGGGGCACAGCAATTCACAAACTGGCAGAGTGATAAAGGACAACTATCGTCCAAAAATCTGTTGAGGGAAGTCAACGAGGCGGACTTGAAAGCGAGGCAAAATAGCAGGAAACAGATTTCAAGAGTTACGTAAGAATCACCTGTAAAGCACAGGAAGAGGGGCACCACTTCGACAATGATGCACTTGGCCAAAAAGGGCCTATGTGTTTTCTCCTGAATATATTCAGGAGAAAACGCATTGGCCCTTTTTGGCCAAGCAAGCAAGCGGGCAATGCAAATCTGCACTACAATGAAGTATCACTTCCCACCGGTCCAAAGGGACATCCACAAAATGTGTAAAAACCAGAAAGGCAAGACAGGCCCTGGAGAACAGGTAGCCTTCTTATGATGATGGGCGGGGTGTAAATTGCCTACTGCCTCACTGGAGGAGTGCATTGTGTTCCCTAAAACAAGTAAACAACAGAGCTACAGAGCCAAGGGCACTTCCAGTCTAGGGAATATACCTTGGGAAAACTGGAAATCAACAAGACAGAGCCACCCCCAAATTAAGGGCTACACTGCTTACAAGAACCTCAACTTGGGTACACCTTAAATATCCCAGGAAAAACAAAAATGGTACAAGAAATTGTTGTACTTATGTACGATGGAATATTCCTCAGCCAAGAAATCAATGTCATAAGGCCAGTAGCATTCAAATGAGTGGATTCAGGTACGATGATTCTAAGTGAAATAAGTCACACAGAAAAAGAAACTTCTCATAAGATATCACTTATGAAAGTCCTGTAAATATGGCTACACATGAACTGAGTTTGGAATGATAACAGAGTACCGAATCTTATCATAAGTTATCACTCATAGTGGGAATGGACACATGGTTACGAATGAACTGAATTACAAACACAACAGAGTCACACACATAGGAAACAATATTCTGCCTGCTTAAGGGGAAAGGCGAGGTGGGTTGATGCATAAAACCACAGTTTTAAATTAGCACAGATAACGTTACATATACCAAGTATGTAATAGACGTCACCTACTCCCCGCACAATGAACTGGACTCAACACCCCCTATTCATTGCAGAGGAATATATCTGACTCCAAGAATTTTAATACATATGTATTCTCATGTCTCCATAAAGGAAACGTGTGTGTGTATAACAACATGAACACAGCCCTGAAATTCAGCTAAACACACTTATAAAAATAAATTTCAAAAGCAAAATGCAGGGGCTTCCCTGGTGGCGCAGTGGTTGAGAGTCCGCCTGCCGATGCAGGGGACACGGGTTCGTGCCCCGATCCCGGAGGATCCCACATGCCGCGGAGCGGCTGGGCCCGCGAGCCATGGACACGGAGCCTGTGTGTCCGGAGCCTGTGCTCCGCAACGGGAGAGGCCACAGCAGTGAGAGGCCCGCATACAGAAAAAAAAAAAAAAAAAAAAAACAAAGCAAAATGCAAAAACAGCGAAACAGAGAGAAAGCCTTAAGAATTACGTTCAGGGCCTGTGATGCAACCTGGATTGTCCACCTTTACACCCACAGCTGGATGAGACATAAAACTGGACACTTGGGGCTTACAAGATTGTTGAGGTTGTGTGAGCAAAAGAACACCACTTAGAGCAATACTGTGTACTACCCATTCTAGTGGTCCCAACTCTCCAGGTTTAAGGGAATCTTCCTACAGTTAAAGCATGCATGGGAAACCCAGTGGATGGTACACTGTGTAATTGGGAAAGTTTTCTAAAAGGTACCTCATTTTTCCTTTTGTCGTGCTCGGCTTCACCATTCCATCTGCATTACTAAAAATCTCCCCACTTGGAGTGTCAGCGCCTTTACCCTCCTGTTATGCACAGTTTGCAAATTGTGCAGAGGATGAACAGGAAGAGGGGGAATAAATGAGAGATTAGCTGTAGGTGTTTGGATGGGCACATGTCACTCTAGTTTCCCATCAGGAAGAAGAATTAACCAAAGGCTCAGCCTGAAGCCTCGGACCCAGACTAGGGCCTAAAACCATCCTGCGGTATTGCAGCCAGCTCACAAATAGGCGAGTTGAAAAATGGAAATCAGGGGCACAGCAATTCAAAAACTTGCAGAGTTATAAAGGACAACTATCATCCATATATATATTGAGGTAAGACAGTGAAGATGATTTGAATGCAAGGCAGAATTGAAGGAAACAGATTTCAAGAGGTAGATTGGAGTCGTCTTTAAAGCACATGAAAAGCGACAGAACTTCAACAATGTTGCCCTTGGCTGAAAAGGGAGTATGTGTATTTTCTTGAATATATTCGGGAAAAAATGCATACGCCCTTTTTGGCTAAGCAACCCATCAGGCATTGCAAATCCACACTACAGAGAAGTGTCCCTTACCTCCTGTGAAAAGGGCCATCCGCAAATAGTGTAAAAACCACAAATGCAGGACAGGCCATGGAGAAAAGGGAGCCTGGTTACGCCGATGGACAGGATGTAAATTGCCAACAGCCTCTCTGGAGAACTGTATGTTGTTTTCTAAAACAGAGCTACAGAGCAT
Organism: Mesoplodon densirostris; assembly: GCF_025265405.1. NCBI lineage: Eukaryota > Metazoa > Chordata > Mammalia > Artiodactyla > Ziphiidae > Mesoplodon > Mesoplodon densirostris. The sequence goes on from NW_026778196.1 coordinate 11,542,505, forward strand.
AGCACACTTCCACTCATTGGCGTGTATTTTGGGAAAACTAAAAATCCACAACACACAGCCAGCCCAAAGTTTAGGGCTGCTCTGTTTACAAGAACCTAGACTTCGGTACACTTTAAATATCCCAGGAAAGGAAAAAAAAAATGGATATAGATGTTGTGGTACTTATATACAATGGAATGTCACTCAGACATAAAATCAATGTCATAAGGCCAATAGCAGCATAATGAGTGGCTTTAGGTACGGTGATGCTAAGTGAAATGAGCCACAAAGAAAAAAGAAACTTATTGTAATATATCACTTATAGAGGGAATGTAAACATGGCTACACATGAACTGAATTTCAAAAGTGAACAGAGTTACACATTTAGAAAACACACTTATTCCTCCTTAAGGGGAAAGGTGACGTGGGGTGATGTGTAAAAGAAGAGTTTGAAATTAGCACAGATCCCATTCCATATACCAAATATGTAATAGACAAGACCTACTCCTTTCTCAATGAACTGGACACAAAACACCCTATTCACTGAAGAGGAATATATCTGACTGGTAAGAACCTTGAAACCTATGTATTTATATGTCTCCATAATGGAATCAAGTTTATGTAGACTGGCATAAACACAGATCAATGGAACAGGACAGAAAGCCCAGAGAGAAACCTACATACCTATGGCTATCTCATCTATGACAAAGGAGCTAAGGATATACAATGGAGAAAAGACAGTCTCTCCAGTAATTGGTGCTGGGAAAACTGGACCCCTACACATAAAAGAATGAAATTAGAACACTCCATAACACCATACACAAAAATAAACTCTAAATTGATTAGAGATCTAAATATAAGACCAGACACTATAAAACACTTAGAGGAAACCATAGGCAGAACACTCTATGACATAAATCACAGCAAGATCCTTTTTGACCCACCTCCTAGAGAAATTGAAATAAAAACAGAGATTAACAAATGGGACCTAATGAAACTTAAAAGCTTTTACACAGTACAGGAAAACATAAACAAGATGCAAAAACAACCCTCAGAATGGGAGAAAATATTTTCAAATGAAGCAATTGACAAAGGATTAATCTCCAAACTTTACAAGCACCACATGTAGCTCAATATCACAAAAACAAACAACCCAATCCAAAAACGGGCAGAAGACCTAAATAGACATTTCTCCAAAGAAGATATACAGATTACCAAGAAACACATGAAAGGATGCTGAACATTACTAATCATTAGAGAAATGCAAATCAAAACTACCGTGAGGTATCACCTCACAGCAGTCAGAGTGGCAATCATCAAAAAAATCTACAAAACAATAAATGCTGGAGAGGCCTTTATTGGAGAAAAGGGAACACACTTGCACTGTGGGTGGGAATGTAAATTGATATGGGAACTAGGGAGAACAGTACGGAGGTTCCTTTAAATAACTAACAATAGAAGTACCATACGACACAACAATCCAACTACTGGGCATCTGCCTTGTGAAAACCATAATTCAAAAAGAGTTATGTACAAAAATGTTCATTGCAGCTCTAATTACAATAGTCAGGACATGGAAGCAACCTAAGTGTCCAGAGACAGATGAATGGATAAAGAAAATCTGGCACATATACACAATGGAATATTACTCAGCCATAAAAAGCAGCAAAACTGAGTTATTTGTACTGAGGTGGATGGACTTAGAATCTGTCCTAAACAGTGAAGTAAGTCAGAAAGGGAAAAACAAATACTGTATGTTAACAGAGATATACAGATTCTAATGAAGAAAAAAAAAGATTTTGAAGAACCTAGTGGCAGGACAGGATTAAGGACACAGACATAGAGAAAGGACTTCCGGACACCGGAAGGGGGATGGGTAAGCTGGGACGAAGTGAGTGAGTGGCATGGACATAAATACATTACAAAATGTAACACCGATAGCTACTGGGAAGCAGCCACATAGAACAGGGAGATCAGCTCGGTGCTTTGTGACCACATAAAGGGGTGGGATATGGGGTGTGGGAGGGAGATGCAAGAGGGAGGGGATCTGGTGATATTTGTATATGTATAGCTGATCCACTTTTTTATACAGCAGAAACGAACACTCCATTGTAAATCAATTACACTCCAATAAACGTGTAAAAGGAAAAAGAAAAGAAAGCACAGGGATAAACCTACACACCTATGGTCACCTAATCTATGACAAAGGATGCAAGACTATACAATGGAGATAAGACAGTCTCTTCAATCATTGGTGCTGGGAAATATGGACAGCTACATGTAAAAGAATGAAATTAGAACACTCCCCAACACCATACATAAAAATATATTCAAAATGGATTAGAGAACTTAGTGTAAGACCGGATAGTATAACTCTGAGAGGAAAACTTATGAAGGATACTCTGACGTAAATCACAGCAAGATCTTTTTTGATCCACCTCCTATAGTAATGAAATAAAAAAGAAAACTAAACAGATGGGACCTAATGAAACGTAAAAGCTTTTGCAAAGCAAAGGAAACTACAAACAAGACAAAAAGACAACCCTCAGAATGGCAGAAAATATTTGCAAACGAATCAATGGACAAATGATTAATCTCCAATATATATAAACAGCTCATGCAGCTCAATATTAATAAAACAAACAACCCAATACAAAAATGGAAGAAGATCGAAATAGACATTTCTTCCAAGAAGACATAGAGATGGCCAGTATGCACATGAAAATCTGCTCAACATCACTAATTATTAGAGAAATGGAAATCGAAACTACAATGAGTTATCACGTCACATCATCAGAAAATCTACAAACAACAAATGCTGGAGAGGGTGTGGAGAAAAGGAACCTTCTTCCACTATTGTTGGGAATGTAAATCGATACAGTCTCTATGGAGAACAGTATGGAGGTTCCTTAAAAAACTAAAAATAGAATTACCATATAATCCAGGAATCCCACTACTGGGCATATACCCAGAGAAAACCATAAATCAAAAAGACACATTCACCACAATGTTCATTGCAGCACTATTTACAATAGCCAGGTAATGAAAGCAACCTAAGTGCCCACAGACAGACAAATGGATAAAGATGTGGTACATATATACAATGGAATATTAGTCAGCCATACATAGGAATGAAATTGGGTCATTTGTAGGGACCTTGATGGATCTAGAGACTGTCATACGGAGTGAAGTAAGTCAGAAAGAGAAAAACAAATATTGTATATTAATGCATATATGTGGAACCTAGAAAAATGGTACAGATGAACCGGTTTGCAGGGCAGAGATAGAGACACAGATGTAGAGAACAAACATATGGACCCCAAGGGGGGAACACCATGTGAGGGTGGTGGTGGGATGAATTGGGAGACGAGGATTCACATGTGCACACTTATATGTATAAAATAGATATCCAATAAGAACCTGCTGTATAAAAGAAATAAATAAATTTTAAAAAATTAAAAATAAATAAATAACATTTAATAAATTAAAACAGAAAAGAAGTTTTTCCCTTCACATAGACGTCTTTATATTAATGCATTATTTCCATGTTTATATCTCAAATTTAAAAAAAAGAGGAATAAATAAAATCTACCTTGAACCAAAAAGAAAAAAAAGAAAAAATACAAACAAGCAAAAAAACAGAACCCACCAGTTATACAGAGGAAAATCGTATCAGGGCACTTGCTCCAGTGGTAAAAAATTCTTAAGTTGGTCAGAGGTGGGAAATCGTCTCCCATGCAGTCAGCAGCACTCCCCCCCCCCCACAAGGAGCATCCTCATTGCAAAGCTGGGGGACTGTGTCGAGGCGTCTGTGAGTAAATGTGAGCTGAGCCCCAGTCCTGCTGCAGCTGAACTCTTCCCACCCTTTCCAGGTAAAACACCTGAATATGTACAAGCACTTGCAAGCCTAGAGGACGGGCTGTGGAGCCACACCAGCAACAGCACGCAGGCAGACTTGGTGCCTGCAGGCCAGTCAGGATGGTCCTGGCCCCAGATGCTCTTCTGGAAGCTTTCCATTTCCCTGCCTGAGATACCCCTCCTGCCACGGCCCCCACTGATTTTTTACTTCCTCACCTCTGCCTGGGGAGAAATTCCAGGGGCAGGTATGGATGACACATCCTCTTCTTTAGCAGGTGGCAGCCTGGCAACTCCTGCAGAAAGTCCAGCAGAGCCCCACTCACACTGGGCCACTCACAAAGCCACGGCCCCTCACTCCCTCCAACCACCCCAGCCCCGACACTGCTGACAAGACAGAGAATATGGCGTCAGGCACAGCTACAGGGTCTCTTGATGACTGGAGAGGTGTTTATATTGACCTCAACCCAGGCACACCTGGAGAGGGCTGGCAGGCAGTGTCAGGCTGCCCAAATCAGCCAATCCTCACCCCTCAGGGGCTCACAGTTGCAGAAAATGAACCTTGCTAAACAGGCCAGGCCCAAGGAACAGGTGTGGGCCCTTGAGAGTCAGGCTCGACAAGGGGCTGCAGCTGCGGCTTGTTTTCTTATCATTTTATCTGGTCCATGAGTGGAAAACAACTTCAAGAAGACCCTATCCTAATGAGAGGAACCCAGGAGTCAGGGAGAGGAGTGATGGTGGGTGGAGACAGAGGCCTGGTGCCCTGGCTGCAGTAGAAGTGTCTGGAAGACCAGGCAGAGAGAGGCTGCACAGAGTGATAGCCAGGGTCACAGACCTGTCAGAGCTGCTGTTTGTTAGTTCAAGTCCTGCTCTGAGGTGTTCTGTGTCAGCTGTGAGCGACAGGTGAGCTGGGAGTTCTCTGCAAGGTGGGCTATGTGCACAGTTCCTGTGTGTCCAGCCCTGCTGGGTTACCTGCCCAGGGGAGCTCTGTATCCTGGGAAGGGCCTGACTATGACAGCCCCATGGGCTGCTGGGTAGCTGCACAGGTGAGCTCCATACCCTGGGAGGGACTTGACCACGAGAGCCCAGTGGGCTGTTGGGTGAGGAGTGCAGCCCAGGTGAGCTCCATATCCTGGGATTGGCATGACCACGAGAGCCCCATGGGCTGCTGGAGACCTGGTAAAGGATATCAGGACAGTCAGTGAAGCCACCGAGGATATACATCCAGTAGCTCCTATTTCCTACACCCTGCTGCTCATTCTACCATCCAGCAGGCCATGGCATTCTGTATTAGACTTCAATGACGCCTTCTTCTGTATTCCATTCATCTCAGAGTCACACGAATTTTTGGCTTGTGAGTGGCAGGACACAACATGCAACAAAAGCAATAATGCTGGGCCGTCCTTCCCCAACGGTACAAAAATCCCCACACCATCATTGGGGAAATGACCTCTAAAGACCTAAACGTTCTACCTCTGTAAAAGGGAACCCTCTTTCAATATGCAGATGACATTCTGATCGCCAGGCCTACTAAAGACGCCTCTGAACTACCTAGGGAAGAAAGGATACAAGGTGTCCAAGAAAAAGGCTCAAATATCCCAGGCTCAGGTGACATGCCTGGGCTTCATTCTCACAGATATTCGGAGAAACGCATCCCAGGATAGGGAAGAAGCCATTTGCAGCCTTACCTCTTCTAAAACTAGAAGACAGCTTAGGGGTTCCTGGGGAGGCCAAGGTTTTCTGCATCTGGATCCCTAACTACAGTCTAATAGCTGGGCCTCTACATGAAACACTGACACGAAAAGATGATGATCCTTTTGAATAGAATCCAGAAGCAGCCTTTCAAGAATGGAAAGAGCAGTCAATTCAGACCCTTGCCCAGGAACTCCCTAATTTAGCTAAGCCCTTTGACCTTTACATACCAGGTCAAAGGTTAATCGTCCTTGGATCCTTACTGCAAAAACTGGGACCACTTGAAATGGAGCAACACAAGAATGCCCTTCAGGTATGATAAACTATGGTCACCAAGGGCTTTGCCCACCAACTCATCAGGCCAGGATACTGGGGTATCTAAAAAGCTGGAAATCAGCAGCCCGCAAGGCCAGCTCCCTCCTAAGGGAAAAAGACCCCACGTGGTGATCCTAACCACCCATCATGCCCTGAAGTTGCTGGGGTCACTCTGTGGACACACTGACCTCGAGTGAGGAGGCCCTCCAACTCCAACCTCTAGAGAGACAAACGGGGGCAACGGGTCCCCAAGATTACTCGTGTGACCATCACTTGACCTGGAGTTTCTCTCAGAAAACAACAAGGCTGTGCCCCGAAAGAGCAGACTACTGCTTGCAGGACTTACTGCACCCAGAGGGGAGCTAATAAGCTTGGCGGGGGAAACGTATATCATGCTTTCACCATAGAAAACCCTACAGACACCGCGGTGATGGTGGCCAATATGACCGGCTGGACTGCTGGCTACTTCTAAAGGCCGTTGACTCAGTGGACGTCATGGTCCTGGATCACCACTGACCCTGGACTGTCTGGGAGTTGCGCGGCCAGGGTTCTGACACATGGTGCTGTTTGTACATTAATTCAGGGACCTAATTAAAGAAAGCACAGACTACTGGTCAGAGCATCTAGGCTGGCAAAAACCGTCAGCCTAAGGTCGCCAAACAAATGTGGGGTGGGGTGAAACCTACCTCAGCATCTCTGCACATCTCTTTCCTGGACCCTTAAAGGTCATTAGAATTTATAACACTTCCAATGCTGGTGCTCAGGCGGACTAGAAGTGAGGCAGGAGGCCTCGGGACAATCAACCTCACCTGGAGGCTGGTGGGGAGATGTTTTGCCCCTCCCCCCAGGTATCAGGGCTCCCACCACAGCATGAAGCAGTTACAAAAGAGGGGTCTGCACCCTCAACACCCCAAGAATGAGGAATGGAACAAAAAGCAGAGGAGGTGTTCGTCTCCGGCAACGTTCATTAAAAATTCCTGGGAGATAAAAAAAGAATCTGGGCAATAAAATAAAGTGTAAGCTGTTTTTCCTTTGTGCTTTGTCTAATTTCACGTGCTCCTAGGGTTCCGCATGCAGAGGTCCCACACCCGGCACTTCAGACCCGATTTCCTAGTGCAGAATGGCTGGGTCGACACCTCAGCTAGCGGGGTCCAATGCAGACTCCGAGGCATAGTGCCTGAGCTGCAGCCAACCCAGCCCTCGAGAGCTCCATACCCTCCCTCCCACTGACGCTGCCGGGATCCCTACACAGCAGTCCAGCCCACAGCCCATGGGGGCGTGCACGCTCTCACCTCTCCATTCTGTTTTCAAAATAATATTTCCTTTGCTTCTGATCCAAACTCAGTCTTGACCTGTTGGCTCCAATGACACTGGGCATGGGGACTCCTGTTGGGGTCCACTCTGGAGGATCAGTAACAGAAATTGAGAACATTGTAACTTCAATGAACAGATGTGTGAGGCAAACTGTAGTTAACATAGAGCAGTGTATAATGCTCGGGTAAAATAAGATGTTTCTAAGACTTACCTTTGATATTTCCATCACTTTACTATAAGCAAGTTCAGTGAAGACGTCTGTCTTATTTGTCAGGTCAACATTAGAGAAATGAAGTGATTTATTTCCATGGATGTACATCGAATACTCTTGGCTGAAGCTTCAATCTTGTTTTGAATGCTTTTCCATTGAAAAGGATACCTCTCTTTCAGCTCCCCCATTTCTGAGAAGTATAAAATCTTATAATTTATTATTACCAAAGGGGAAAGGTAGGAGAAGGGATAAATTAACAGTTTGGGATTAACACATACACACTGCTATGTATAAAATAGATTATCAACAAGTAACTACTGTATAGCACAGGGAACTACACTGAATATTTTGCAATAACCTATAAGGGGAAATAATCTGAAAAAGAATCGATATTTTTATTGACATCATCTATCAATGACAGATAAAATGTAACCTAAACAAGGCCGATGGTGAGCGATTCTGACCCTGAAGATTTCAATCATCTAAAGTTTGGGCTCTGCCTATTTCCCAAGGCCCTTAATGGACATACGTGTAGCCGTAGATTAAAAATTCCCCAGTTTGGGGTTCGGGGAGGCACTGATTTTTGAAAAATCCCTGGTGTTCTCCTTACATGCACGGGACCCTTCCTACAGCTAAAACATGCCTGTCACACCTAGAGGATGGTACACCGTTTGATCGGAAAGAGTTTGGAAAAGGCACCTCATCTCCTCATCGCCTGGTTCTCGGGTTCACCCCTCCAGCATCTTTCCTAACAATCTCCTCACTTGGGGATATCAGCACCGTCAACATCCTGTTGCACACAGTTTGGAATTTGTCCAGAGGATGAAGCGGAAGGATGAGAAAAATTTAGAGACAAGTCTTAGGTGTTCAGACAGGCACATGCCACTCTAATTTCCAATCCGGAAGACAAATACATCAAAGGCTAGAATTGCCGACGGGAACAGAATAGGGCTAGAGGAAATGCTGCTGTTTTGTGTCCAGTTTCCAAAAACACAAGTTGAAAAAATGGAACTCAGGGGCACTAAAATTCATGAAACTGCAGAGTTGAAAATATCTATCGTCGACAAATGTCTTGAGGTAAGTCACAGAAAAGGACTTGTAAGCAGGGGAGAGTGGCAGGAAACAGATTTGAAGAGGTAGAAAGGACTCCCCATTAAAGCACAAGAAAAGGGGCTGAACATCACCAAGGATGCAGTTGGCCCAAAAGGGCGTATGCATTTTTTCTGAATATATTCAAGTAAAGTCCACACACACTTTTTATCCAACCAAACAGGTGGGCACTGAAAATCAATACTACAAAATGTATCACTTCACATCAGTCAGAAGGGCCATCCACATAAAGTGTAAACACCAGAAATGCAGGACAGGGTGAGGAGAAAAGGGAGCCCTGTGAGGCTGATAGTGGAAATGTAATTTGCCAACGGCTACTCTGGAGAAGTGTATTGTGTTTGCTAAAACATCTAAAAGATGAGCTACAGAGCATAGGGCACTTGCACTCATGGGCGTATACTTTGGGAAAAACAAAAATGGACAGAAAACAGGCACGCCAACGTTTACCACCTCTCTGTTAAAAAGGGCCTCCACTCAGATATAACCTAAATGTCCCTGGAAGGAAAAAATGGATAAAAGAGATGGGGTACTTATGTAGAGTGGAATATTACTCATCCAGAAATCCATGAAATAAGGCCAGTTGTAACAACTCTGGAGGAGTTACATACGATCATTCTAAGTGACATATGTCAGAAAGAAAAAGACACATATCATAAGATGTCACTTAAAGGTGGAATCAAAAATGGCTACACATGAAATAAACTACAAAACAGAAACATAGTCAAATATGTAGAAAATAGACATAAGGCTGCTAAATGGGAAAGGTGGGGAATGGTGAGGTATTATCCAGGATGTTGAAATTAGCAAAGATTCCATTCCAAGTACCAAATTGAATAACTGACAAGGCCTACACGGTACCTCAAAGAACTGCACTCAGCCCACTCAAGTCAGTGGACAATAATACATATGACTCGTAAGCATCTGAAAAATAATTTATTGTTGTCTCACAGTACATGAATCAAGTGGATGTACAGCAGCAAAAAACAGAGCTTTGAAAATCAGCTGTAACCAATATAAAAATAAATTTAAAAATTTTATAAAAACAGTGAGACAGACAAAAATTCTTACAACTTTTGTTGAAGGTCTATGATGTAACATGGATTGAACAAATGTAGACCCACAGCAGGATGATATATAAGGCTGGAAGCTATGCAGGCTAAGAGATGTTAGAGAGGCTGGGTGAGGAAATGCAGACCTTTTAAAGTAATACTGCCTGGTACCCATTCCATGGGTCCCAAATCTGCAGGTTCAAGGGAATCTTCTGACAGCGAAAACATGCCTGGGAAACTGAGATGAATGTACACCATATGCTCAGGAAAGGTGTCTAAAATGCACCTCATTTTTGATCTCCTGGTGCTGGGGTTCGCCATTCCAGCCACATTACTAACAATCTCCCCACTTGGAGAATCAGCACCTTTAACCTCCTGTTTCACACAGTTTGCAATTTCTGCAGAGGATAAATGGGAAGAAGGGGAACCAATGAGAGATTAGCTGTAGGAGTTTTGACAGGCACATGTCACTCTAATTTCCCATTAGGAAGAAGAATTAACCAAAGGCTCAGCCTGCCTCCTCAGAACCAGAATAGGGCCAGAAGCAATCAAATTTTTGGCGGCCAGCTCACAAAAAAAGCCAGTTGCAAAATGGAGCTCAGGAGCACGCATTTCAAAGACCTGCAAAGATATAAATGATAACCAATGTCCAAAAATATATTCAGGTAAGGCAACGAAGAGGATCTGAATGAGAGGCAGAATTGCAGGAAACAGATTTCAAAAGGTAGATTGTACTCACATTTAAAGCATATGAAAAGCAGCAGAATTTCTAAAATGATGCAGTTGGGCAAAAGAGTGTATGTGTTTTTTTCGTGAATATCTTCAGGAAAAAAACACATACAGAGTTTTTGGCCAACCAAGCAAGCAGGAAATGCAAATCCGCACAACAAAGAAGTCTCAATGTCCACTGCTCAGAAAGGCCATCCAAAAAATGTGTACAAACCAGAAATGCTGGAGAGGCCATGGAGAACAGGGATCCTAGTCACGATGATGGGTGGGGTATAAATATCCAAGAGCCACTCTGAAGAAGTGTATGCTGTTTCCTAAAACATCTAAAATACAAAGCCCGCAAGCAAAGGGGACTTCAACTCATGGGCATATAACTTGGGAAGACTAAATATCGACAAGACACATGCACCCCAAAGATTAGGGCTGCTCTGCATACAAGAACCTCAACTTCGGTACACCTAAAATATCCCAGGAAAAAGAGAAATGCATAAAGAACTTGTGGTAAATTTGTACAATGGAATATCACTCAGACGTGAAATCAATGTCATAAGGCCAGTAGCAGCATAATGAGTGGATTTAAGTTTGATGATTCTAAGTGAAATTAGTCACACAGAAAAAGAACCTTATCATAAGATATCACTTACAGAGGGAATGTCAATATCACATCACATGAACTGAATTAAGAAAGAGAACAGACTCACATTTAGAAAACACTCTTATGCCTTCTTAAGGGGAAAGGAGAGGTGGGGTGATGCATAAAACCAGAGTTTGATATTAGCACAGGTACCATTCCATAAACCAAATAAAGAATAGAAAAGACCTACACCTTCCTCAGTGAACGGGACTCAAAACCCGTATTCCCCGCAGAGGAATATATCTGACTAGTAAGAATCTTAAAACCTATGTATTGATATGTCACTGTAAGGGAATCCAGTGTGTCTAGACCGGCATAAACACGTCAGTGAAAATCAGTTCAACCTCATAAAAATGAATTTCAAAAACAAAACAAAAAAACAGCGAAATTCTTACACAATTCCTTCAGGGGTTCTGATGATACCTGGAATGACCCTATCTGCAAAAACAGCTGGATGAGACATAAGGCTGGACACTTGGGACTGAGAGGACTGGTGAGATTGGGAGAGAAAATGCATACCCTTTAATGTAGCAATGCATGCCACCATTCCATGGGTCCCAAATCTCCAGGTAGAATGGAATATCACTACAGTTATAACATGTATGGGAAACCTAGAGAATGGACACCCAGTGATGGTGAAATGTTTTTACATGTCTCCTAATTTTTCCTCTCCTTGTGCTCAGTTTGACATTCAAACTGCTTTACTATCAAAATCCCAACTTAGAAGAGCCAGCCCCTATATCCTCCTGGTTTGCAAAGTTTGCTAATTGTGCAGAGGATGAAAGGGAAGAGGGAGAACCAATCAGAGAGTAGATGTAGGCATTTGGACGGGCGCTTGTCACTCTAAATTCACGTCAGGAAGAAGAATTAACCAAAGCCTCAGCCACCCACAGGGAACAGTATAGCCACGCCTGGAACCAGTATAGGTCGTGAAGCAAAATTGTGGATTTGCGGTCAGCTCCCAAAAATGGGATTTGAAAATTGGAGCTCAGGGGCACAGCAATTCACAAACCTGCAGAGTTATAAAGGATAACTCTCTTCCAAAAATCTGTTGAGGGAAGGCAACAAAGCAGACTTGAAAATGAGGCAGAATGGCACAAAACATATTTCAAGAGGTAAATTGGAATCGCCTATAAAGCACAGGAAAAACATCACAACTTCGACAATGATGAACTTGGCCAAAAACGGCGTATGCCTTTTCTCCTGAATATATTCAGGAGAAAACGCATATGCCCTTTTTGGCCAATCAAGCAAGCGTGCAATGCAAATCCACACTACAAAGAATTGTCACTTCCCACCGGTCAAAAGGGACATCCGAAAATCTGTAAAAACCAGAAAGGCAAGAGAGAGAAGAGAAGGGCATGAAGCGATATGATCCCAAGGTTCATAGAGTATTGTGATGACAAGCACATGGAGCATTGTGATGACAAGAGTCCCGGACCATTGTGTTGTCAGCGTTCATGGAGCGTTGTGATGACAGGTGACATGGATCATTGTGATGACAGGGATCATGAAGCATTGTGATGAGAAGGTCATGGAGCATTGGGATGAAAATGTTCATGGAGTATTTTGATGACAGGCGTCATGGAGCATTGTGATGACAAGGTACTGGAGCATTGTGAGGAGAAGACCATGGAGCCTTGTGATGACAAGTCTCATGGAACATTCTGATGAAAAGTGGCATGGAGCATTGTGATTACAGGGGTCGAGGAGCATTGTGAGTACAAGGGCATGGAGCATTGGGATGAGAAGTCCATGGAGCGTCCTGATGACATGCATCATGGAGCTTTGTGATGACAAGGGCATGGAACATTGTGATGAAAAATGCATGGAGCCTTGTCATGACAGGGTTCAAGGAGCATACTGATGACAAGTGTCAGGGAGCATTGTGATGACAAGGGTATTGAGCATTGTGATGACAAAGGTCATGGAGCATTGTGATGAAAAGACCATGGATAATTGTGATGACAAGCGTCATGGGGCATTGTGATGATAAGTGTTATGGAACATTTTGATCACAAGGATTTGGAGCATTGTGATGACAGAGGTCATGGAGCATTTTGATTTCATTGTGATGATAATAGCATGAAGCATTATGATGATGGGCACAGTGCATTGTGATGCCAGGGTTCATGGAGCATTGAGATGAAAAGGGGCATGGAGCATTGTGATTACAGGAGTCTTGGCGCATTGTGATGACAAGGGCATGGAGCATCGTGAATGAGAAGGCCATGGAGCATTCCGATGACATGCGTCCTGGAGCTTTGTGATGACAAGGGCATGGAGCATTGTGATTACAGGGGTCTTGGAGCATTGTGATGAGAAGGGTCATGGAGCCTTGTGATGACAAGGCTGTGGAACATTCTGATGGCAGCGGTCATGGAGCATTGTTATGACAGGTGTAATGGAGCATTGTGATGACAAGGGCATGGAGCATTGGTCTGAAATGTTTCATGGATTATTGTGTTGAGAAGGCGTAAGGAGCATTGTGATGACAAGGGCACGGAACACTGTGATACATGGGTCATGGAGGATTGTAATGACAAGCCCAGGGGGCATTGTGAGAAGAATGGCATCGAGCATTGTGATGAAAAGCATCATGGAGCCTGTGATGACAAGGGCATGGAACAAAGTGATGAGAGGGTTCATGGAGCACTGTGATGACAATGGCATGCAGCATTGTGATGCCAAGGGTCATGGAGCTTTGTGATGACAAAGGTCATGGAGAATTCTGATGACAAGGGTGTGGTGCATTCTGTTGTGAAGGGCAGGGAGCATTGTGATGACAGGGTCATGGAGCAATATGATGAAAACTGTCATGGAACATTTTGATGAGAGGGGTTATGGAACATTGTGTTGTCAGTGGTCATGGAACATTTTCATGACAGGGGTTATGGACCATTGTGATTACAGGGGAGTGGGTGTATTGTGATGACTAGTGAGGGAACATTTTGATATCAGTAGTGAGAGAGCATTTTGATAAGATGTGCATGGAGCATTGTGATGACAAGTTTTATAGAGCATTGTGATGAAAAGGTTGTGGAGCATTGTGATGCCATGTTTTATGGAGGATTGTGATGACAAAGGTAATGGAGCATTGTGATGACAAGAGCTTGGAGCATTGTGATGACAAGGGTCATGGAGCATTGTGATAACAAGGGAATGGAACATTGTGGTGACAACGGCCATTGAGAATTTTGAGGAAAAGTTCGGGAAGCATTGTGATGACAAAGGCATGGAGCTTGCTATGAGAGGGGTTATGGGTCATTGCAATGACAAGTGCATGGAGAATTGTGATGACAAGAGCATGTAACATTGTGTTGAGAACTGTCATGGAGCATTGTGATGACAAGGACGTGGAGAATGGTGATGACAAGGGACATGGAGCATTGTGATAACCAGGGCATGGAGCATTGTGATGGCAAGACCGTGGAGCACTGTGATGAGAAGACCATGGATAATTGTGGTGACGAGCATCATGGAGCACTGTAAAGACAAGGGGCTTGGAGCAATGTGATGACACGTGTCATGGAGCATTGTGATGACAGGTGTCATGGATCATTGTGATGACAAGGTCATGGAGCATTCTGAAGAAAACTTGTGGAGTATTGTGATGACAAAGCATGTAACTCTGTGATGATAAGTGTCATGGAAAATAGTGATGCCAAGAATGTGGAGAATTGTGATGACAGGGAACATGGACCATTGTGATGACCAGGGCATGGAGCATTGTGATGGCAAGTCGGTGGAGCATTGTGATGAGAAGGCCATGGATAATTGTGATAACGAGCGTCATGGAGCACTGTAATTACAAGGGGTATGGAGCATTGTGATGACAGTGGCCATGGAGCATTGCGATGACAAGGGTCATGGAGCATTCTGATGACAAGCTTTTGGAGTATTGTGATGACAGTGGAATGGAGCATTGTGATGAAAACGGCATCGGGCATTGTGATGAAAAAGGCATGGAGCCTTTTCGTGACAGGGTTCAAGGAGCATTCTGACGACAAGTGTCAGGGAGCATTGTGATGACAAGTGTATTGAGAATTGTGATGACAAAGGTCATGGAGCATTGTGATGAAAAGGGCATGGAGTATTGTGATGACAGGCATCATGGAGCGTTGTGATGACAAGTGTTATGGAACACTGTGATCACAAGGGTTTGGAGCATTGTGATGACAGAGGTCATGGATCATTTTGATTTCAAGGAGCATGGAGCATTGTGATGACAAGGGCATGAAGCAATGTGATCCCAAGGTTCATGGAGGATTGTGATGAAAATGGTAATGGAGTACTGTGATGACAAGCGCATAGAGCATTGTAATGAAAAGGTCATGTAGCATTTTGCTGACAAAGGCATGGAGCATTGTGATGACATGTGTCATGGAGCACTGTGATGACAAGCGTCACGGAGCATTGTGAATACAGGGGTCATGGAGCATTGGAATGACAAGGGCATGGATGATTGTAATGACAAGGGTCATGGAGCATTGGGCTGAAAATGTTCATGGAGTATTGTGATGACAGGGGTCATGGAGCATTGTGATGACAGAGGTCATGGAGCATTTTGATTTCATTGTGATGACAATAGCTTGAAGCATTATGATGATGGGCATGGTGCATTGTGATGACAGGATTCATGGAGCATTGAGATGAAAAGTGGCATGGAGCATTGTGATTACAGGGGTCTTGGAGCATTTTGATGACAAGGGCATGGAACATTGTGATGAGAAGGCCATGGAACATTCTGATGACATGCGTCATGGAGCTTTGTGATGACAAGGGCATGGAGCATTGTGATTACAGGGGTTTTGGAGCATTGTGATGGCAAGTGTCATGGAGCCTTGTGATGACAAGGCCGTGGAAAATTTTGATGACATGGGTCATGGAGCATTGTTATGACAGGGGTAATGGAGCATTGTGATCAGAAGGGCATGGAGCATTCAATTAAAAGTTTTATGGAACATTGCTATTACAAATTTGTGGACTGTTGTGATGAAAAGAACGTTTCACATTGTGATGACATGGGTCATGATGCACGGTTCTGACAAAGGCATGGAGCATTGTGATGACAAGGGTCACGGAGCATTGTGATGAATACTTCAAGGAGCATTGTGGTTCCAAATGTCACAGAAACTTGTGATGACGCAGGCATGGACCATTGTGATGACAAACGTTATGCGGCATTGTGATGACTGGAGTCACGGAGCATTGTGATGACAGGGGTCATGGAGCATTGTGATGACAAGGGCATGCAGCATTGTGATGAGAAGGTCATGGAGTATTGTGAAGACAGTTGTCAGGGAGAATTGTGAGGACATATGTCATGTTCCATTGTGATGACAATGGAATGGGGCATTGTGATGCCAAATTTAATGGAGGATTGTGATGACTAATATAATGGAGCATTGTGATGACTAGGGATTGGAGCATTCTGATAACAAGGGCCATTGAGAATTTTCATGACAAGGTCGTGAAGCATTGTGATTACAATTTCCTGGAGTATTGTGATGACAAAACCATGGAGCCTTGTGATGAAAATTCTCATGGAGCATACTGATGAAAAGGGGCATGGAGCATTGAGATTATAGGGGTCTTGGAACATTGTGATGACAAGGGCATGGAGCATTGTGAGGAGAAGGCCTAGGAGCATTCTGATGACATGCGTCTTTGAGCTTTGTGATGACAAGGGCATGGAGCATTGTGATTACAAGGGTCTTGGAGCATCATGATGAAAAGGGCATGGATCATTGTGATGAAAATGGCATGGGCCCTTGTCATGACAGGTTTCAAGGAGCATACAGACAACAAGTGTCAGGGAGCATTTTGATGACAAGTGTATTGAGTATTGTGAGGACAAAGATCATGGAGCATTGTGATGGGAAGACCATGGATAATTGTGATGACGAGCGTCATGGTGCATTGTGACGACAGGTGTTATGGAATATTGTGATCACAAGGGTTTCGAGCATTGTTATGACAGAGGTCATGGAGCATTTTGATTTGATTGTGATGACAATAGTATGAAGCATTATGATGATGGGCATGGTGCATTGTGATGACAGTGTTCATGGATCATTGTGATGAAAAGGGCATGGAGCATTTTGATTACAGGGGTCTTGGAGCATTGTGATGAGAAGGGTCATGGAGCCTTGTGATGAAAAGGCCATGGAACATCGTGATGGCAGGTGTCATGGTATATTGTTATGACAGGTGTAATGGAGCATTGTGATGGCAAGGGAATGGAGCATTTTGATGACAAGGGTGTTGTGCATTGTGATGAGAAGGGCAGGGAGCATTGTGATGACAGGGTCATGGAGCAATGTGACGAAAGAGTCATGGAATATTTTGATGACTGTGGTTATGGAACATTGTGATGTCAGGGGTCATGGACATTTTGATGAAAAAGGTCATGGAGCATTTTGATGACAGGCGTTATGGAACATTGTGATGTGAGGGGTCATCAAACAAGGTGATGACAAGTGCATTTAGCATTGTGATGACAGGCGTCATGGAACACTGTGATGACAGAGGTGAGGGAGTATAGTGACGAATAGTTAGGTAACATTGTGACATCAATGGTGAGAGAGCATTTTGATGAGAAGTGCATGGAGCATCTTGATGACAAGTTTTATGGAGCATTGAGATGACAAGATGGTGGAGCACTGTGATGACAAGCGCATGGTGCATTCTGATGACATGTGTCATGCAGCATTGTGCTGACATGCGCATGGAGCATTGTGATGACAAGGGTCATGGAGAATTGTGCTGAGAAAGTCATAGAGCATTGTGATGACAAGGGTCAAAGAGCATTGTGATGAAATGTTCATGGAGCATTGTGTTTAAAATATCACAGAGACTGTTGATGACGAGGGCATGGACCATAGTGATGACAAAGGTCATGAAGTATTGTGATGACTGGAGTCACGGAACATTGTGATGACAGCGGTCATGGAGCATTGTGATAACGTGGGCATGGAGCATTGTGATGATAAGGGCATGGAGCATCGGTCTAATATTTTTCATGGATTATTGCGATGACAGTTGGAATGTCGCATTGTGATGACATGGGCATGGAGCATTCTGATGACAAGCTTGTGGAGTATTTTGATGACAAGAGAATGGAGCATAGTGATGACAAGATTATGTATCATGCTGACAAAGGCTTTGTGATTACAAGGTTCATGGAGCACTGTGATTACAAGCGTCATGAAGTATGGTGATTACACCGGTCATGGAGCATTGGTATGACAAGGGCATGGAGCATTTTGATGACAAGTGTCCCGGATCATTGTGTTGTCAGGGTTCATGGAACGTTGTGATGACAGTGGTCATGGAGCACTGTGATGACAGGGGTCACGGAACATTGTGATGAGAAGACCATGGATAATTGTGATGTCGAGCGTCATGGAGCACTGTAATGACAAGGGGTATGGAGCATTGTGGTGACAGTGGCCATGGAGCACTGTGATGACAAGGGTCATGGAGCATTCTGATGACAAGCTTGTGGAGTATTGTGATGACAATAGAATGGAGCATTGTGATGAAAAGTGCATGGAACATTGTGATGACAATGACATGGAGCATTGTAATGGCAAGTGTCATGGAGATTTGTGATGACAAAAGACATGGAGCATTTTGATGACAAGGGTTATGGAACATTGTGATGTCAGGGGTCATCGAACATTGTGATGATAAGTGCACGTTGCATTGTGATGAAAGGAGTCATGGAACATTGTGATGACAGGGGTGAGGGAGTATTGTGATGATTAGTGATGTAACATTGTGTTATCAGTGGTGAGAGAGCATTTTGATGAGAAGTGCATGGAGCACTGTGATGGCAAGGTTTATGGAGCATTGTGATGACAAGATTGTGGAGCACTGTGATGACAAGCGCATGGAGAATTGTGATGACATTGGACATGGAGCATTGTGCTGACAAGCGCATGGAGCATTGTGATGACAAGGGTCATGGAGCAGTGTGCTGAGAAAGGAATAGAGCATTGTGATGACAAGGGTCAAAGAGCATTTTGATGAAAAGTTCATGAAGCATTGTGCTTAAATATGTCAAAGAGACTGTTGATCACGTGGGCATGGACCACTGTGATGACAAAGGTCATGACGCATTGTGATGAGTGGAATCACGGAGCATTGTGATGACAGGGGTCATGGAGCATTGTGATAACCAGGGCATGGAGCATTGTGATGACAAGGGCATGGAACATTGGTCTAATAAGTTTCATGGATTATTGCGATGAGAGTTGTAATAGTGCATTGTGATGACAAGGGCATGGAGCAATGTGATGACCAGGTCATGCAGTATTGTGAAGACACTTGTAAGGGAGCATTGTGATGACATATGTAATGGCTCATTGTGATGACGATGACATGAAGCATTTTGATGCCAAGTGTCATGGAGGATTCTGATGACAAATGTAATGGAGCATTCTGATGACAAGGGTCATGGGGCATTCTGATGACAAGCATGTGGAGAATTTTGATGACAAGGGCATAGAGCATTGTGATGAGAAGTCCATGCATAATTGTGATGAAGAGTGTCATGGGGCATTGTGATGACAAGTGTTATGGAATATTGTGATCACAAGGGTATGGAGCATTGTTATGACAGAGGTCATGGAACATATTGATTTCATTGTTATGACAATAGCATGAAGCATTATGATGATGAGCAGGGTGCATTGTGATGACAGGGTTCATGGATCATTGAAATGAAAAGGGGCATAGAGCATTGTGATTACAGTTTTCTTGGAGCATTGTGATGAGAAGGGTCATGGAGCCTTGTGATGACAAGGCCATGGAATATCGTGATGGCCGGGGTCATGGAGCATTGTTATGAAAGGTGTAATAGAGCATTGTGACGGCAAGGGCATGGAGCATTGTGATGAGAAGGCCATGGAGCATTCTGATGACAAGTGTCATGGAGCTATGTGAACACAAGGGCATGGAGCAACGTGATGAGAGCGTTCATGGAGCATTGTGATGACAATGACATGGAGCATTGTGATGCCAAGGGTCATGGATATTTGTGATGACAAAGGTCATGGAGCATTTTGATGGCAAGAGCGTTATGCATTGTGATAGAAGGGAAGGGAGCATTCTGATGACAGGGTCATGGAGCAATTTGATGAAAAGTGTCATGGAACATTTTGATGACAGGTGTTATAGAACATTGTGATGTCAGGGGTCATCGAATATTGTGATGATAGGTGCATATAGCATTGTGATGACAGGAGACATGAAACATTGTGATGACAGGGGTGAGGGAGTATTGTGACAAATAGTGATGTAGCATTGTGATATCATTGGTGAGAGAGCATTTTGATGAGAAATGCATGGAGCATTGTGATGACAAATTTTATGGAGCATTGCATATGATAAAATGTGTAATGGAACATTTTGATGGCAGTGGTTATAGAACATCGTGATGTCAGGGGTCTTGGAGCTTTGGGATGGAAAGGGTCATGGAGCATTTTGATGACAGGTCTTATGGAACATTGTGATGGCAGGGGTCATGGAACATTGCGATGATAAGGGGATGTAGCATGGTGATGACAGGGTCATGGAACAATGTGATTACAAGGATGAGGGTTTATTGTGATGACTCGTGATTGAATATTGTGATATCTCTGGTGAGAGAGCATTTTGATGAGAAGTGCATGGAGCATTGTGATTACAAGGTTTATGGAGCATTGCAATGACAAGGTTTGGAACATTGTGATGACATGCGCGTGGCACATTGTGATGACAATGGTAATGAAGCATTGTTCTGACAAATACATGGAGCATTGTGATGACAAGTTTCTCAGAGAATTGTGATGAAAAGTTCATGGAGCATTGTGGTTACAAAGGTCACAGAGCCTTGTGATGACGCGGGCATGGACCATTGTGATGACAAACGTTATGAAGCATTGTGATGACTGGAGTCATGGAGCATTGTGATGACAGGGGCATGGAGCATTGTGATGACAGTGTCATGGAGCATTGGTCTGACAAGTTTCATAGATTATTGTGATGAGAGTGGGCATGGTGCATTGTGATGACAAGGGCATGCAGCATTGTGATGATAAGGTCATGGAGTATTGTGAAGACAATTGTCAGGGAGCATTGTGAGACATATGTCATGGTCCATGGCGATGACAATGGCATGGAGCTTTGTGATACCAAATGTAATGGTGGATTGTGATGACAAATATAATGGAGCATTGTGATGATTAGGGCTTGAAACATTATGATGACAAGGGCCATTGAAAATTTTGATGACAACGTCGTGAAGCATTGTGATGACAAGGTCCTGGAGCATTGTGATGACAAAACCATGGAGCCCTGTGATGACAAGTCTCATGTAGCATACTGATTAAAAGGGGAAAGGAGCATTTTGATTACAGGTGTCTTGAAACATTTTGAAGACAAGGGCATGGAGCATTGTGAGGAGAAGACCAAGGAGCATTCTTATGACATGCGTCATTGAGCTTTGTGATGACAATGGCATGGACCATTGTGATTACATGGGACGTGGAGCATTGTGATGAAAAGGGCATGGATCATTATGATTAAAAAGGCATGGAGCCTGGTAATGACAGGGTTCAAGGAGCATACAGACAACAAGTGTCAGGGAGCATGTTGATGACAAGTGTATTGAGCATTGTGATGACGAAGGTCAGGTAGCATTGTGATGAGAAGACCATGGATAATTGTGATGACGACCGTCAAGGGGCATTGTGTTGACAAGTGTTATGGAATATTGTGATCACAAGGTTTTGGAGCATTGTTATGACAGAGGTCATGGATCATTTTGATTTCATTGTTATGACAATAGCATGAAGCATTATGATGATGGGCATGGTGCATTGTGATGACAGGATTCATGGATCATTGAGATGAAAAGGGGCATAGAACATTGTGATTACAGTGTTATTGGAGCATGGTGATGAGAAGGGTCATGGAGCCTTGTGATGAAAAGGCCATGGAACATCGTGATGGCAGGGGTCATGGAGCATTGTTATGACAGGGGTAATGGAGCATTGTGATGGCAGGGGCATAGAGCATTGTGATGAGAACGCCGTGGAACATTCTGATGACATGTGTCCTGGAGTTATGTGAAGACAAGGGCATGGAGCAATGTGATGAGATCGTTCATGGAGAATTGTGATGACAATGACATGGAGCATTGTGATGCCAAGGGTCATGGATCTTTGTGATGACAAAGGTCATGGAGCATTTTGATGGCAAGGGCGTTGTGCATTGTGATGAGAAGGGCAGGGAACATTCTGATGACAGGGTCATGGAGCAATATGATGAAAAGTGGCATTGAACATTGTGATGACAGGTGTTATGGATCATTGTGATTTCAGGGGTCATCGAACATTGTGATGATAAGTGCATGTAGCATTGTGATGACAGGAGTCATGGAACATTGTGATGACATGGGTGAGGGAGTATTGTGACAAATAGTGATGTAGCATTGTGATATCAGTGGTGAGAGAGCATTTTGATGAGAAGTGCATGGAGCATTGTGATGACAAATTTTATGGAGCATTGTGGTGACAAAGTTGTGGAGTAATGTGATGACAAGCGCATGGTGCATTGTGATGACATGTGTCATGGAGCATTGTTCTGACAAGCGCATGGAGCATTGTGATGACAATGGTCATGGAGCATTGTGCTGAGAAAGGCATAGAGCATTGTGATGACAAGAGTCAAAGAGCATTGTGATGAAAATTTCATGGAGCATTGTGGTTAAAAAGGTCACAGAGACTGTTGATGACGAGGGCATGAACCATTGTGATGACAAAGGTCATGAAGAATTGTGATGACTGGAGTCACGGTGCACTGTGATGACAGGGGTCATGGAGCATTGTGATAACAAGGGCATGGAGCATTGTGATGACAAGGGCATGGAACATTGGTCTAATAAGTTTCATGGCGTACTGCAATGACAGTTGGAATGGCACATTGTGATGACAAGGGCATGGAGCATTGTGATGACCAGGTCATGCAGTATTGTGAAGACAGGTGTCAGGGAGCATTGTGATGACATATGTAATGGCCCATTGTGATGAGGATGGCATGGAGCATTGTGTTGCCAAGTGTCATGGAGGATTCTGATGACAAAGGTAATGGAGCATTGTGATGACAATGGCTTGGAGAATTGTGATGACAAGGGTCAGGGAGCATTGTGCTGACAAGTGCAAGGTGAACTGTGATGACAAGGGTCATGGAGCATTCTGATGACAAGCTTGTGGAGTACTTTGATGACAATGGCATGGAGCATTGTGATGAAAACGGAATGGGGCTTTGTGATGAAAAAGGCATGGAGCCTTTTCGTGACAGGGTTCAAGGAGCATTCTGATTACAAATGTCTGGGAGCATTGTGATGACAAGTGTATTGAGAATTGTGGTGACAAAGGTCATGGAGCACTGTGATGAAAAGGGCATGGATTATTGTGATGACCGGCATCATGGAGCGTTGTGATGACAAGTGTTATGGAACATTGTGATCACAAGGTTTTGGAGCATTGTTATGACAGAGGTCATGGAACATTTTGATTTCATTGTTATGACAATAGCATGAAGCATTATGATGATGGGCATGGTGCATTGTGATGACAGGGTTCATGGATCATTGAGATGAAAAGGGGCATAGAACATTGTGATTACAGTGTTATTGGAGCATGGTGATGAGAAGGGTCATGGAGCCTTGTGATGAAAAGGCCATGGAACATCGTGATGGCAGGGGTCATGGAGCATTGTTATGACTGGGGTAATGGATCATTGTGATGGCAAGGGCATAGAGCATTGTGATGAGAACGCCGTGGAACATTCTGATGACATGTGTCCTGGAGTTATGTGAAGACAAGGGCATGGAGCAATGTGATGAGATCGTTCATGGAGCATTGTGATGACAATGACATGGAGCATTGTGATGCCAAGGGTCATGGATCATTGTGATGACAAATGTCATGGAGCATTTTGATGGCAAGGGCGTTGTGCATTGTGATGAGAAGGGCAGGGAGCATTCTGATGACAGGGTCATGGAGCAATTTGATGAAAAGTGGCATTGAACATTTTGATGACAGGTGTTATGGATCATTGTGATTTCAGGGGTCATCGAACATTGTGATGATAATTGCATGTAGCATTGTGATGACAGGAGTCATGAAACATTGTGATGACAATGGTGAGGGAGTATAGTGACAAATAGTGATGTAGCATTGTGATATCAGTGGTGAGAGAGCATTTTCATGAGAAGTGCATGGAGCATTGTGATGACAAATATTATGGAGCATTGTGGTGACAAAGTTGTGGAGCAATGTGATGACAAACGCATGGTGCATTGTGATGACATGTGTCATGGAGCATTGTGCTGACAAGCGCAAGGAGCATTGTGATGACAAGGGTCATGGAGCATTGTGCTGAGAAAGGCATAGAGCATTGTGATGACAAGAGTCAAAGAGCATTGTGATGAAAAGTTCATGGAGCATTGTGGTTAAAAAGGTCACAGAGCCTGTTGATGACGAGGGCATGAACCATTGTGATGACAAAGGTCATGAAGAATTGTGATGACTGGAGTCACGGTGCACTGTGATGACAGGGGTCATGGAGAATTGTGATAACAAGGGCATGGAGCATTGTGATGACAAGGGCATGGAACATTGGTCTAATAAGTTTCATGGAGTATTGCGATGACAGTTGGAATGGCGCATTGTGATGACAAGGGCATCGAACATTGTGATGACCAGGTCATGCAGTATTGTGAAGACAGGTGTCAGGGAGCATTGTGATGACATATGTAATGGCCCATTGTGATGAGGATGGCATGGAGCATTGTGTTTCCAAGTGTCATGGAGGATTCTGATGACAAAGGTAATAGAGCATTGTGATGACAATGGCTTGGAGAACTGTGATGACAAGGGTCAGGGAGCATTGTGCTGACAAGTGCAAGGAGAATTGTGATGACAAGGGTCATGGAGCATTCTGATGACAAGCTTGTGGAGTACATTGATGACAATGGCATGGAGCATTGTGATGAAAACGGAATGGGGCTTTGTGATGAAAAAGGCATGGAGCCTTTTCGTGACAGGGTTCAAGGAGCATTCTGATGACAAATGTCAGGGAGCATTGTGATGACAAGTGTATTGAGAATTGTGGTGACAAAGGTCATGGAGCACTGTGATGAAAAGGGCATGGATTACTGTGATGACAGGCATCATGGAGCGTTGTGATGACAAGTGTTATGGAACATTGTGATTACAAGGTTTTGGAGCATTGTGATGACAGATGTCATGGATCATTTTGATTTCATGGAGCATGGAGCATTGTGATGACAAGGGCATGAAGAAAAGTGATCCCAAGTTTCATGGAGGATTGTGATGACAATGAAATGGAATATTGTGATGACAAGCGCATAGAGGATTTTAATGACAAGGTCATGTAGCATTTTGCTGACAAATGCATGGAGCATTGTAATGACATGTGTCATGGAGCAGTGTGTTGACAAGCGTCACGGAGCATTGTGAATACAGGGTTCAAGGAGCATTGGGATGACGAGGGCATGGATCATTGTGATGAAAAGTGTCATGAAGCACTGGGCTGAAAATATAAATGGAGTGTTGTGATGACAGGTGTCATGGAGCATTGTGATGACTAGGGAATGGAGCATTGTGTTGCCAAGTGTCATGGAGGATTCTGATGACAAAAGTAATGGAGCATTGTGATGACAATGGCTTGGAGAATTGTGATGACAAGGTTCAGGGAGCATTGTGCTGACAAGTGCATGGAGAATTGTGATGACAATGGTCATGGAGCATTCTGATGACGAGCTTGTGGAGTATTGTGATGACAGTGGCATGGAGCATTGTGATGAAAACGGCATGGGGCATTGTGATGAAAAAGGCATGGAGCCTTTTCGTGACAGGGTTCAAGGAGCATTCTGATGACAAGTGTCAGGGAGCATTGTGATAACATGTATATTGAGAATTGTGATGAAAAGGTCATGGATCATTGTAATGAAAAAGGCATGGATCCTTGTCATGACAGGGTTCAAGGAGCATACTGACGACAAGTGTCAGGGAGCATTTTGATGACAAGTGTATTGAGCATTGTGATGACAAAGGTCAACGAGCATTGTGATGAGAAGTCCATTGATAATTGTGATGACGAGCCACATGGGGCATTGTGATGACAAGTTTTATGGAATATTGTGTTCACAAGGGTTTGGAGCATTGTTATGACAGAGGTCATGGAGCATTTTGATTTCATTGTGAGGACAATAGCATGAAGCATTATGATGATGGGCATGGTGCATTGTGATGACAGGGTTCATGGATCATTGAGATGAAAAGGGGCATAGAGCATTGTGATTACAGTGTTCTTGGAGCATTGTGATGAGAAGGGTCATGGAGACTTTGATGACAAGGCCATGGAAATTCGTGATGACAGGGGTCATGGAGCATTGTTATGACAGGGGTAATGGAGCATTGTGATGGCAAGGGCATGGAACATTGTGATGAGAAGGCCATGGAGCATTTTGATGACATGTGTCATTGAGCTTTTTGATGACAACGGCATGGAGCAATGTGATGAGAGCGTTCATGGAGCATTGTGATGACAATGACATGGAGCATTGTGATGCCAAGTGTCATGGATCTTTGTGATGACAAAGGTCATGGAGCATTTTGATGGCAAGGGCGTTGTGCATTGTGATGAGAAGGGCAGGGAGCATTCTGATGACAGGGTCATGGAGCAATTTGATGAAAAGTATCATGGAACATATTGACGACAGGTGTTATGGAACATTGTGATGTCAGGGGTCATCGAACTTTGTGATGATAATTGCATGTAGCATTGTGATGACAGGAGTCATGGAACATTGTGACGACAAGGGTGAGGGTGTATTGTGACAAATAGTGATATAGCATTGTGATATCAGTGGTGAGAGGGCATTGTGATGAGAAGTGCATGGAGCATTGTGATGACAAATTTATGGAGCATTGTGATGACAAGATTGTGGAGCACTCTGATGACAAGCGCATGGTGCATTGTGATGACATGTTTCATGGAGCATTTTGCTGACAAGCGCATGGAGCATTGTGATGACAAGGGTCACGGAGCATTGTGCTGAGAAAGGCATAGAGCATTGTGATGACAAGGGTCAAAGAGCATTGTGATGAAAAGTTCATGGAGCATTGTGGTTAAAAAGGTCACAGATACTGTTGATGACGAGGGCATGAATCATTGTGATGACAAAGGTCATGAAGCATTGTGATGACTGGAGTCACGGAGCATTGTGATGACAGAGGTCATGGAGCATTGTGATAACAAAGGCATGGAGCATTGTGATGACAAGGGCATGGAACATTGGTCTAATAAATTTCATGGATTATTGCGATGACAGTTGGAATGGCACATTGTCATTTCAAGGGCATGGAGCATCCCGAAGACAAGGTCATGCAGTATTGTGAAGACAGGTGTCAGGGAGCATTGTGATTACATATATAATGGCCCATTATGATGACGATGGCTTGGAGCATTGTGATGCCAAGTGTCATGGAGGATTCTGATGAGAAATGTAATGGAGCATTGTGCTGACAAGTGCATGAAGAATTGTGATGACAAGGGTCATGGAGCATTCTGATGACAAGCTTATGAAGTATTTTGATGACAATGGCATGGAGCATTGTGATGAAAACGGCATGGGGCATTGTGATGAAAAAAGCATGTAGCCTTTTCGTGACAGGTTTCAAGGAGCATTGTGATGAAAAGTGTCAGGGAGCATTGTGATGACAAGTGTATTGAGAATTGTGATGAGAAAGGTCATGGAGCTTTGTAATGAAAAGGGCATGGAGTATTGTGATGACAGGCATCATGGAGTGTTGTGATGACAAGTGTTATGGTACATTGAAATCACAAGTGTTTGGAGCATTGTGATGACAGAGGTCATGGATCATTTTGATTTCAAGGAGCATGGAGAATTATGATGACAAGGGCATGAAGCAATGTGATCCCAAATTTCATGGAGGATTGTGATGACAATGGAAGTGGAGTATTGTGATGACAAGCGCATAGAGCATTGTCATGACAAGGTCATGTAGCATTTTGATGACAAAGGCATGCAGCATTGTGATGACATGTGTCATGGCCACAGTGATGACAATCGTTACCGTCCATTGTGAATACAGGGGTCATGGAACATTGGGATGACAAGGGCATGGATCTTTGTGATGACAAGTGTCATGGAGCAGTGGGCTGAAAATGTTCATGGAGTGTTGTGATGACAGGAGTCATGGAGCATTGTGATGAATAGGGAATGGAGCACTGTGATGAAAAGAGTCCCGGATCATTGTGTTGTCAGGTGTCATGGAGTGTTGTGATGACAGTGGTCATGGAGCATTGTGATGATATTGGCCATGGAGCATTGTGATGAGAAGGTCGTGGAGCATTGGGCTGAAAATGTTCATGGATTATTGTGATGACAGGGGTCATGGAGCATTGTGATGACAAGGGAATGGATCATGGTGATGTCAAGACCTGGAACATTGTGATGAGAAGACCATGGAGACTTGTGATGGCAAGTCTCATGGAGCATTCTGATGAAAAGGGGCATGGAGCATTGTGATTACAGGGGTCTTGGAGCATTGGGATTACAGGGACCTTGGAGCATTGTGATGAAATGGTCATGGATCATTGTGATGAAAAATGCATGGAAACTTGTCATGACAGGGTTCAAGGAGCATACAGATGACAAGGGTCAGGGAGCATTGTGATGCAAAGTTTATTGAGCATTGTGATGACAAAGATCATGGAGCATTGTGATGAGAAGACCATGGATATTTGTGATGATGAGCGTCATAGGGTGTTGTGATGATACGTGTTATGCAGCATTGTGATCACAAGGGTTTGGAGCATTATGATGACAGAGGTCATGCAGAATATTGATTTCATTGTGATGACAATAGCCTGAAGCATTATGATGATGGGCATGGTGCATTGTGATGACAGGGTTCATGGAGCATTGAGATGAAAAGGGGCATGGAGCATTGTGATGACAAGGGTCTTGGAGCATTGTGATGACAAGGGCATGGAGCATTGTGATGAGAAGGCCATGGAACATTATGATGACATGCGTCATGGAGCTTTGTGATGACAAGGGCATGGAACATTGTGATATCAGGTTCTTGAGCATTGTGATGAGAATTATCATGGAACCTTGTGATGACTAGGCCGTGGATCATTGTGATAGCAGGTGTCATGGTGCATTGTTATGACAGGGGTAATGGAGCATTGTGATGAGAAGGGTATGGAACTTTGGTCTGAAATGTTTCATGGATTATTGTGATGAGAGTGGGCATGGAGCATTGTGATGACAAGGGCACGGAACACTGTGATACATGTGTCATGCAGGACTGTAATGACAAGGGCATGGAGCATTGTGATGAGAAGGGCATCGAGCATTGTGATGACAAGTGTCATGGAGCTGTGTGATGACAAGGGCATGGAGCAATGTGATGAGAGGGTTCATGGAGCATTGTGATGACAATGACATGGAGCATTGTGATGCCAAGGGTCTTGGAGCTTTGTGATGACAAGTCATGGAGCATTTTGATGAGAAGGGCAGGGAGCATTTTGATGACCGCGTCATGCAGCAATTTGATAAAAAGTGTAATGGAACATTTTGATGGCAGGTGTTATAGAACATTGTGATGTCAGGGGTCTTGGAGCTTTGGGATGGAAAGGGTCATGGAGCATTTTGATGACAGGTCTTATGGAACATTGTGCTGGCAGGGGTCATGGAACACTGTGATGATAAGGGGATGTAGCATTGTGATGACAGGGTCATGGAACATTGTGATTACAAGGATGTGGGTGTATTGTGATGACTAGTGATGGAACATTGTGACATCTCTGGTGAGAGAGCATTTTGATGAGAAGTGCATGGACCATTGTGATTACAAGGTTTATGGAGCATTGCAATGACAAGGTTTGGAACGTTGTGATGAAATGTGCGTGGCACATTGTGATGACAATGGTCATGGAGCATTGTTCTGACAAAGACATGGAGCATTGTGATGACAAGTTTCACAGAGAATTGTGATGAAAAGTTCATGGAGCATTGTGGTTACAAAGGTCACAGAGCCTTGTGATGACGCGGGCATGGACCATTGTGATAACAAACGTTATGAATCATTGTGATGACTGGAGCCATGGAGCACTGTGATGACAGGGGTCATGGAGCATTGTGATAACAAGGGCATGGAGCATTGTGATGACAAGGGCATGGAACATTGGACTAATAACTTTCATGGAGTATTGCGATGACAGTTGGAATAGCACACTGTGATGACAAGGGCATGGAGCATTGTGATGACCAGGTCATGCCGTATTGTGAAGACAGGTGTCAGGGAGCATTGTGATCACATATGTAATGGCCCATTGTGATGAGGATGGCATGGAGCATTGTGATGCCAAGTGTCAGGGAGGATTCTGATGACAAAGGTAATGGAACATTGTGATGACAATGGCTTGGAGCATTGTGATGACAAGGGTCAGGGAGCATTGTGCTGACAAGTGCATGGAGAATTGTGATGACAAGGGTCATGGAGCATTCTGATGACAAGCTTGTGGAGTATTTTGATGACAATGGCATGGAGCATTGTGATGAAAATGGCATGGGGCATGGTGATGAAAAAGGCAGGGAGCCTTTTCGTGACAGGGTTCAAGGAGCATTCTGATGACCAGTGTCAGGGAGCATTGTGATGACAAGTGTATTGAGAATTGTGGTGACAAAGGTTATGGAGCATTGTGATGAAAAGGGCATGGAGTATTGTGATGACAGGCATCATGGAGCGTTGTGATGACAAGTGTTATGGAACATTGTGATCACAAGGGTTTGGAGCATTGTGATGACAGAGGTCATGGATCATTTTGATTTCAAGGAGCATGGAGCTTTGTGATGACAAGGGCATGGTGCATTGTGATGACAGGGGCATGGTGCATTGGTCTGACAAGTTTCATAGATTATTGTGATGAGAGTGGGCATGGTGCATTGTGATGACAAGGGCATGGAGCATTGTGATGATAAGGTCATGGAGTATTGTGAAGAGAGGTGTCAGGGAGCATTGTGATGACATATGTCATGGTCCATTGCGATAACAATGGCATGGAGCATTGTGATGCCAAATGTAATGGAGGATTGTGATGACAAATATAATGGAGCATTGTGATGATTATGGCTTGGAGCATTATGATGACAAGGGCCATTGAAAATTTTCATGACAATGTCATGAAGCATTGTGATGACAAGGTCCTGGATCATTGTGATGACAAAACCATGGAGCCTTTTGATGACAATTCTCATGGAGCATACTGAAGAAAAGGGGCATGGAGCATTGTGATGACAAGGGCATGAAGCAATGTGATCCCAAAGTTGATGGAGGATTGTGATGACAATGGAAATGGAGTATTGTGATGACAAGTGCATAGAGCATTGTAATGACAAGGTCATGTAGCATTTTGCTGACAAAGGCATGGAGCATTGTGATGACATGTGTCATGGAGCAATGTGATGACAAGCGTCAAGGAGCATTGTGAATACAGGGGTCATGGAGCATTGGGATGACAAGGGCATTGATCATTGTGATGACAAGGGTCATGGAGCACTGGGCTGAAAATGTTCATGGAGAGTTGTGATGACAGGTGTCATGTAGCATTGTGACGACAAGTTAATGGAGCATTGTGATGACAAGAGTCCTGGATCATTGTGTGGTCAGGTGTCATGGATTGTTGTGATGACAGTGGTCATGGAGCATTGTGATGATATTGGCAAAGGAGCATTGTGATGACAAGTAAATGGAGCATTGTGATGACAAGAGTCCTGGATCATTGTGTGGTCAGGTGTCATGGATTGTTGTGATAACAGTGGTCATGGAGCATTGTGATGATATTGGCAATGGAGCATTGTGATGAGAAGGTCGTGGAGCATTGGGCTGAAAATGTTCATGGATTATTGTGATGACAGGGGTCATGGAGCATTGTGATGACATGGGAATGGATCATGGTGATGTCAAGGTCCTGGAACATTGTGATGAGAAGACCATGGAGACTTGTGATGGCAAGTCTCATGGAGCATTCTGATGAAAAGGGGCATGGAGCATTGTGATTACAGGGGTCTTGGAGCATTGTTATGACTAGGGCATAGAGCATTGTGATGAGAAGGCCATGGAGCATTCTGATGACATGCGTCATGGAGTTTTGTGATGAAAAGGGCATGCAGCATTGTGATTACAGGGACCTTGGAGCATTGTGATGAAATGGTCATGGATCATTGTGATGAAAAATGCATGGAAACTTGTCATGACAGGGTTCAAGGAGCATACTGACGACAAGGGTCAGGGAGCATTGTGATGACAAGTGTATTGAGCATTATGATGACAAAGATCATGGAGCATTGTGATGAGAAGACCATGGATAATTGTGATGATGAGCGTCATGGGGTGTTGTGATGATACGTGTTATGCAGCATTGTGATCACAAGGGTTTGGAGCATTATGATGACAGAGGTCATGCAGAATATTTATTTCATTGTGATGACAATAGCCTGAAGCATTATGATGATGGGCATGGTGCATTGTGATGATAGGGTTCATGGAGCATTGAGATGAAAAGGGGCATGGAGCATTGTGATGACAAGGGTGTTGGAGCATTGTGATGACAAGGGCATGGAGCATTGTGATGAGAAGGCCATGGAACATTCTGATGACATGCGTCATGGAGCTTTGTGATGACAAGGGCATGGAGCATTGTGATATCAGGGGTCTTGAGCATTGTGATTAGAATTATCATGGAACCTTGTGATGACTAGGCCATGGATCATTGTGATAGCAGGTGTCATGGTGCATTGTTATGACAGGGGTAATGGAGCATTGTGATGAGAAGGGTATGGAACTTTGGTCTGAAATGTTTCATGGATTATTGTGATGAGAGTGGGCATGGAGCATTGTGATGACAAGGGCACGGAACACTGTGATACATGTGTCATGCAGGACTGTAATGACAAAGGCATGGAGCATTGTGATGAGTAGGGCATCGAGCATTGTGATGACAAGTGTCATGGAGCTCTGTGATGACAAGGGCATGGAGCAATGTGATGAGAGGGTTCATGGAGCATTGTGATGACAATGACATGGAGCATTGTGGTGCCAAGGGTCTTGGAGCTTTGTGATGACAAGTCATGCAGCATTTTGATGAGAAGGGCAGGGAGCATTTTGATGACCGGGTCATGCAGCAATTTGATAAAAATTGTAATGGAACATTTTGATGGCAGGGGTTATAGAACATTGTGATGTCAGGGGTCTTGGAGCTTTGGGATGGAAAGGGTCATGGAGCATTTTGATGACAGGGCTTATGGAACATTGTGCTGGCAGGGGTCATGGAACATTGTGATGATAAGGGGATGTAGCATTGCGATGACAGGATCATGGAACATTGTGATTACAAGGATGAGGGTGTATTGTGATGACTAGTGATGGAACATTGTGACATCTCTGGTGAGAGAGCATTTTGATGAGAAGTGCATGGACCATTGTGATTACAAGGTTTATGGAGCATTGCAATGACAAGGTTCGGAACGTTGTGATGAAATGTGCATGGCACATTGTGATGACAATGGTCATGGAGCATTGTTCTGACAAAGACATGGAGCATTGTGATGACAAGTTTCTCAGAGAATTGTGATGAAAAGTTCATGGAGCATTGTGGTTACAAAGGTCACAGAGCTTTGTGATGATGCGGGCATGGAGCATTGTGATGACAAGGGCATGGAACATTGGACTAATAACTTTCATGGAGTATTTCGATGACAGTTGGAATAGCACACTGTGATGACAAGGGCATGGAGCATTGTGATGACCAGCTCATGCCGTATTGTGAAGACAGGTGTCAGGGAGCATTGTGATCACATATGTAATGGCCCATTGTGATGAGGATGGCATGGAGCATTGTGATGCCAAGTGTCAGGGAGGATTCTGATGACAAAGTTAATGGAGCATTGTGATGACAATGGCTTGGAGCATTGTGATGACAAGGGTCAGGGAGCATTGTGCTGACAAGTGCGTGGAGAATTGTGATGACAAGGGTCATGGAGCATTCTGATGACAAGCTTGTGGAGTATTTTGATGACAATGGCATGGAGCATTGTGATGAAAATGGCATGGGGCATTGTGATGAAAAAGGCATGGAGCCTTTTCGTGACAGGGTTCAAGGAGCATTCTGATGACAATAGTCAGGGAGCATTGTGATGACAAGTGTATTGAGAATTGTGGTGACAAAGGTCATGGAGCATTGTGACGAAAAGGGCATGGAGTATTGTGATGACAGGCATCATGGAGCGTTGTGATGACAAGTGTTATGGAACATTGTGATCACAAGGGTTTGGAGCATTGTGATGACAGAGGTCATGGATCATTTGGATTTCAAGGAGAATGGAGCATTGTGATGACAAGGGCATGAAGCAATGTGATCCCAAAGTTCATGGAGGATTGTGATGACAATGGAAATGGAGTATTGTGATGACAAGTGCATAGAGCATTATAATGACAAGGTCATGTAGCATTTTGCTGACAAAGGCATGGAGCATTGTGATGACATGTGTCATGGAGCACTGTGATGACAAGCGTCAAGGAGCATTGTGAATACAGGGGTCATGGAGCATTGGGATGACAAGGGCATTGATCATTGTGATGACAAGGGTCATGGAGCACTGGGCTGAAAATGTTCATGGAGAGTTGTGATGACAGGTGTCATGTAGCATTGTGACGACAAGTTAATGGAGCATTGTGATGACAAGAGTCCTGGATCATTGTGTGGTCAGGTGTCATGGATTGTTGTGATGACAGTGGTCATGGAGCATTGTGATGATATTGGCAATGGAGCATTGTGATGAGAAGGTCGTGGAGCATTGGGCTGAAAATGTTCATGGATTATTGTGATGACAGGGGTCATGGAGCATTGTGATGACATGGGAATGGATCATGGTGATGTCAAGGTCCTGGAACATTGTGATGAGAAGACCATGGAGACTTGTGATGGCAAGTCTCATGGAGCATTCTGATGAAAAGGGGCATGGAGCATTGTGATTACAGGGGTCTTGGAGCATTGTTATGACTAGGGCATAGAGCATTGTGATGAGAAGGCCATGGAGCATTCTGATGACATGCGTCATGGAGTTTTGTGATGAAAAGGGCATGCAGCATTGTGATTACAGGGACCTTGGAGCATTGTGATGAAATGGTCATGGATCATTGTGATGAAAAATGCATGGAAACTTGTCATGACAGGGTTCAAGGAGCATACTGACGACAAGGGTCAGGGAGCATTGTGATGACAAGTGTATTGAGCATTATGATGACAAAGATCATGGAGCATTGTGATGAGAAGACCATGGATAATTGTGATGATGAGCGTCATGGGGTGTTGTGATGATACGTGTTATGCAGCATTGTGATCACAAGGGTTTGGAGCATTATGATGACAGAGGTCATGCAGAATATTGATTTCATTGTGATGACAATAGCCTGAAGCATTATGATGATGGGCATGGTGCATTGTGATGACAGGGTTCATGGAGCATTGAGATGAAAAGGGGCATGGAGCATTGTGATGACAAGGGTGTTGGAGCATTGTGATGACAAGGGCATGGAGCATTGTGATGAGAAGGCCATGGAACATTCTGATGACATGCGTCATGGAGCTTTGTGATGACAAGGGCATGGAGCATTGTGATATCAGGGGTCTTGAGCATTGTGATTAGAATTATCATGGAACCTTGTGATGACTAGGCCATGGATCATTGTGATAGCAGGTGTCATGGTGCATTGTTATGACAGGGGTAATGGAGCATTGTGATGAGAAGGGTATGGAACTTTGGTCTGAAATGTTTCATGGATTATTGTGATGAGAGTGGGCATGGAGCATTGTGATGACAAGGGCACGGAACACTGTGATACATGTGTCATGCAGGACTGTAATGACAAAGGCATGGAGCATAGTGATGAGAAGGGCATCGAGCATTGTGATGACAAGTGTCATGGAGCTCTGTGATGACAAGGGCATGGAGCAATGTGATGAGAGGGTTCATGGAGCATTGTGATGACAATGACATGGAGCATTGTGGTGCCAAGGGTCTTGGAGCTTTGTGATGACAAGTCATGCAGCATTTTGATGAGAAGGGCAGGGAGCATTTTGATGACCGGGTCATGCAGCAATTTGATAAAAATTGTAATGGAACATTTTGATGGCAGGGGTTATAGAACATTGTGATGTCAGGGGTCTTGGAGCTTTGGGATGGAAAGGGTCATGGAGCATTTTGATGACAGGGCTTATGGAACATTGTGCTGGCAGGGGTCATGGAACATTGTGATGATAAGGGGATGTAGCATTGCGATGACAGGGTCATGGAACATTGTGATTACAAGGATGAGGGTGTATTGTGATGACTAGTGATGGAACATTGTGACATCTCTGGTGAGAGAGCATTTTGATGAGAAGTGCATGGACCATTGTGATTACAAGGTTTATGGAGCATTGCAATGACAAGGTTCGGAACGTTGTGATGAAATGTGCATGGCACATTGTGATGACAATGGTCATGGAGCATTGTTCTGACAAAGACTTGGAGCATTGTGATGACAAGTTTCTCAGAGAATTGTGATGAAAAGTTCACGGAGCATTGTGGTTACAAAGGTCACAGAGACTTGTGATGATGCGGGCATGGAGCATTGTGATGACAAGGGCATGGAACATTGGACTAATAACTTTCATGGAGTATTTCGATGACAGTTGGAATAGCACACTGTGATGACAAGGGCATGGAGCATTGTGATGACCAGCTCATGCCGTATTGTGAAGACAGGTGTCAGGGAGCATTGTGATCACATACGTAATGGCCCATTGTGATGAGGATGGCATGGAGCATTGTGATGCCAAGTGTCAGGGAGGATTCTGATGACAAAGTTAATGGAGCATTGTGATGACTGGAGTCACGGAGCATTGTGATGACAAGGGTCAGGGAGCATTGTGCTGACAAGTGCGTGGAGAATTGTGATGACAGTGGCATGGAGCATTGGTCTGACAATTTCATAGATTATTGTGATGAGAGTGGGCATGGTGCATTGTGATGACAAGGGCATGGAGCATTGTGATGATAAGGTCATGGAGTACTGTGAAGACAGGTGTCAGGGAGCATTGTGATGACTTATGTCATGGTCCATGGCGATGACAATGGCATGGAGCTTTGTGATACCAAATGTAATGGAGGATTGTGATGACAAATATAATGGAGCATTGTGATGATTAGGGTTTGGAGCATTATGATGACAAGGGCCATTGAAAATTTTGATGACAAGGTCGTGAAGCATTGTGATGACAAGGTCCTGGAGCATTGTGATGAAAAAACCATGGAGCCTTGTGATGACAAGTCTCATGGAGCATACTGATTAAAAGGGGAATGGAGCATTGTGATTACAGGGGTCTTGGAACATTGTGAAGACAAGGGCAGGGAGCATTGTGAGGAGAAGTCCAAGGAGCATTCTGATGGCATGCGTCATTGAGCTTTGTGATGACAATGGCATGGACCATTGTGATTACATGGGACTTTGATAATTGTGATGAAAAGGGCATGGATTATTGTGATGAAAAAGGCATGGAGCCTTGTCATGACAGGGTTCAAGGAGCATACAGAAAACAAGTGTCAGGGAGCATGTTGATGACAAGTGTATTGAGCATTGTGATGACGAAGGTCATGGAGCATTGTGATGAGAACACCATGGATAATTGTGATGACGAGCATCCTGGGGCATTGTGCTGACAAGTGTTATGGAGTATTGTGATCACAAGGGTTTGGAGCATTGTTATGACAGAGGTCATGGAACATTTTGATTTCGTTGTTATGACAATAGCATGAAGCATTAATGATGATGGGCATAGTGCATAGTGATGACAGGGTTCATGGATCATTGAGATGAAAAGGGGCATAGAGCATTGTGATTACAGTGTTCTTGGAGCATTGTGATGAGAAGGGTCAATGAGCTTTGTGATGACAAGGCCATGGAACATCGTGAAGGCAGGGGTAGTGGAGCATTGTTATGACAGTGGTAATGGAGCATTGTGATGGCAAGGGCTTAGAGCATTGTGATGAGAAGGCCATGGAGCATTCTGATGACATGTGTCATTGAGCTATGTGAAGACAAGGGCATGGAGCAATGTGATGAGAGCGTTCAAGGAGCATTGTGATGACAATGACATGGAGCATTGTGATGCCAAGGGTCATGGATCTTTGTGATGACAAAGGTCATGGAGCATTGTGATGGCAAGGGCTTTGTGCATTGTGATGAGAAGGGCAGGGAGCATTCTGATGACAGGGTCATGGAGCAATTTGATGAAAAGTGTCATGGAACATTTTGATGACAGGTGTTATGGAACATTGTGATTTCAGGGATCATCGAACATTGTGATGATAAGTGCATGTAGCATTGTGATGACAGGAGTCATGGAACATTGTGATGACAGGTGTGAGGGAGTATTGTGACAAATAGTGATGTAGCATTGTGATATCAGTGGTGAGAGAGCAATTTGATGAGAAGTGCATGGAGCATTGTGATGACAAATTTTATGGAGCATTGTGATGACAATGTTGTGGAGCACTGTGATGACAAGCGCATGGTGCATTGTGATGACATGTGTCATGGAGCATTGTGCTGACAAGCGCATGGAGCATTGTGATGACAAGGGTCATGGAGCATTGTGCTGAGAAAGGCATAGAGAATTGTGATGACAAGGGTCAAAGAGCATTGTGATGAGAAGTTCATGGAGCATTGTGGTTAAAAAGGTCACAGAGACTGTTGATGACGAGGGCATGGACCATTGTGATGACAAAGGTCATGAAGCATTGTGATGACTGGAGTCACGGATCATTGTGATGATAGGGGTCATGGAGCATTGTGATAAGAAGGGCATGGAGCATTGTGATGACAAGTGCATGGAACATTGGTCTAATAACTTTCATGGAGTATTGCGATGAGAGTTGGCATGGCACACTGTGATGACAAGGGCATGGAGCATTGTGATGACCAGGTCATGCTGTATTGTGAAGACAGGTGTCAGGGAGCATTGTGATCACATATGTAAAGGCCCATTGTGATGAGGATGGCATGGAGCATTGTGATGCCAAGTGTCAGGGAGGATTCTGATGACAAAGGTATTGGAGCATTGTGATGACAATGGCTTGCAGCATTATGATGACAAAGGTCAGGGAGCATTGTGCTGACAAGTGCATTGAGAATTATGATGACAAGGGTCATGGAGCATTCTGATGACAAGCTTGTGGAGTATTTTGATGACAATGGCATGGAGCATTGTGATGAAAAAGGCATGGAGCCTTTTCGTGACAGGGTACAAGGAGCATTCTGATGACAAGTGTCAGGGAGCATTGTGATGACAAGTGTATTGAGAATTGTGGTGACAAAGGTCATGGAGCATTGTGATGAAAAAGGCATGGAGTATTGTGATGACAGGCATCATGGAGCGTTGTGATGACAAGTGTTATGGAACATTGTGATCACAATGGTTTGGAGCATTGTAATGACAGAGGTCATGGATCATTTGGATTTCAAGGAGAATGGAGCATTGTGATCAAAAGGGCATGAAGCAATGTGATCCCATAGTTCATGGAGGATTGTGATGACAATGGAAATGGAGTATTGTGATGACAAGCGCATAGAGCATTGTAATGACAATGTCATGTAGCATTTTGCTGACAAAGGCATGGAGCATTGTGATGACATGTGTCATGGAGCAATATGATGACTAGCGTCAAGGAGCATTGTGAATACAGGGGTCATGGAGCATTGGGATGACAAGGGCATTGATCATTGTGATGACAAGGGTCATGGAGCACTGGGCTGAAAATGTTCATGGAGAGTTGTGATGACAGGTGTCATGTAGCATTGTGACGACAAGTTAATGGAGCATTGTGATGACAAGAGTCCTGGATCATTGTGTGGTCAGGTGTCATGGATTGTTGTGATGACAGTGGTCATGGAGCATTGTGATGATATTGGCAATGGAGCATTGTGATGAGAAGGTCGTGGAGCATTGGGTTGAAAATGTTCATGGATTATTGTGATGACAGGGGTCATGGAGCATTGTGATGACAAGGGAATGGATCATGGTGATGTCAAGGTCCTGGAACATTGTGATGAGAAGACCATGGAGACTTGTGATGGCAAGTCTCATGGAGCATTCTGATGAAAAGGGGCATGGAGCATTGTGATTACAGGGGTCTTGGAGCATTGTTATGACTAGGGCATAGAGCATTGTGATGAGAAGGCCATGGAGCATTCTGATGACATGCGTCATGGAGATTTGTGATGAAAAGGGCATGCAGCATTCTGATTACAGGGACCTTGGAGCATTGTGATGAAATGGTCATGGATCATTGTGATGAAAAATGCATGGAAACTTGTCATGACAGGGTTCAAGGAGCATACTGACGACAAGGGTCAGGGAGCATTGTGATGGCAAGTGTATTGAGCATTATGATGACAAAGATCATGGAGCATTGTGATGAGAAGACGATGGATAATTGTGATGATGAGCGTCATGGGGTGTTGTGATGATAAGTGTTATGCAGCATTGTGATCACAAGGTTTTGGAGCATTATGATGACAGAGGTCATGCAGAATATTGATTTCATTGTGATGACAATAGCCTGAAGCATTATGATGATGGGCATGGTGCATTGTGATGACAGGGTTCATGGAGCATTGAGATGAAAAGGGGCATGGAGCATTGTGATGACAAGGGTGTTGGAGCATTGTGATGACAAGGGCATGGAGCATTGTGATGAGAAGGCCATGGAACATTCTGATGACATGCGTCATGGAGCTTTGTGATGACAAGGGCATGGAGCATTGTGATATCAGGGGTCTTGAGCATTGTGATGAGAATTATCATGGAACCTTGTGATGACTAGGCCGTGGATCATTGTGATAGCAGGTGTCATGGTGCATTGTTATGACAGGGGTAATGGAGCATTGTGATGAGAAGGGTATGGAACTTTGGTCTGAAATGTTTCATGGATTATTGTGATGAGAGTGGGCATGGAGCATTGTGATGACAAGGGCACGGAACACTGTGATACATGTGTCATGCAGGACTGTAATGACAAGGGCATGGAGCATTGTGATGAGAAGAGCATCGAGCATTGTGATGACAAGTGTCATGGAGCTGTGTGATGACAAGGGCATGGAGCAATGTGATGAGAGGGTTCATGGAGCATTGTGATGACAATGACATGGAGCATTGTGGTGCCAAGGGTCTTGGAGCTTTGTGATGACAAGTCATGCAGCATTTTGATGAGAAGGGCAGGGGGCATTTTGATGACCGGGTCATGCAGCAATTTGATAAAAAGTGTAATGGAACATTTTGATGGCAGGGGTTATAGAACATTGTGATTTCAGGGGTCTTGGAGCTTTGGGATGGAAAGGGTAATGGAGCATTTTGATGACAGGGCATATGGAACATTGTGCTGGCAGGGGTCATGGAACATTGTGATGATAAGGGGATGTAGCATTGTGATGACAGGGTCATGGAACATCGTGATTACAAGGATGAGGGTGTATTGTGATGACTAGTGATGGAACATTGTGACATCTCTGGTGAGAGAGCATTTTGATGAGAAGTGCATGGACCATTGTGATTACAAAGTTTATGGAGCATTGCAATGACAAGGTTTGGAAGGTTGTGATGAAATGTGCATGGCACATTGTGATGACAATGGTCATGGAGCATTGTTCTGACAAAGACATGGAGCATTGTGATGACAAGTTTCTGAGAGAATTGTGATGAAAAGTTCATGGAGCATTGTGGTTACAAAGGTCACAGAGCCTTGTGATGACGCGGGCATGGACCATTGTGATGACAAACGTTATGAAGCATTGTGATGACTGGAGTCACGGAGCATTGTGATGACAGGGGTCATGGAGCATTGTGATGACAAGGGCATGGAGCATTGTGATGACAGTGGCATGGAGCATTGGTCTGACAAGTTTCATAGATTATTGTGATGAGAGTGGGCATGGTGCATTGTGATGACAAGGGCATGGAGCATTGTGATGATAAGGTCATGGAGTATTGTGAAGACAGGTTTCAGGGAGCATTGTGATGATTTATGTCATGATCCATGGCGATGATAATGGCATGGATCTTTGTGATACCAAATGTAATGGAGGATTGTGATGACAAATATAATGGAGCATTGTGATGATTAAGGTTTGGAGCATTATGATGACAAGGGCCATTGAAAATTTTGATGACAATGTCGTGAAGCATTGTGATGACAAGGTCCTGGAGCATTGTGATGACAAAACCATGGAGCCTTGAGATGACAAGTCTCATGGAGCATACTGATTAAAAGGGGAATGGAGCATTGTGATTACTGGGGTCTTGGAACATTGTGAAGACAAGGGCATGGAGCATTGTGAGGAGAAGACCAAGTAGCATTCTGATGGCATGCGTCATTGAGCTTTGTGATGACCATGGCATGGACCACTGTGATTACATGGGACTTGGAGCACTGTGATGAAAAGGGCATGGATCACTGTGATGAAAAAG
Source organism: Mesoplodon densirostris (assembly GCF_025265405.1). Taxonomy (NCBI): domain Eukaryota; kingdom Metazoa; phylum Chordata; class Mammalia; order Artiodactyla; family Ziphiidae; genus Mesoplodon; species Mesoplodon densirostris. The sequence continues at coordinate 11,585,076 of NW_026778196.1, forward strand.
GCATGCAGCCTTGTCATGACATGGTTCAAAGAGCTTACAGACAACAAGTGTCAGGGAGCATGTTGAAGATATGTGTATTGAGCATTGGGATGACGAAGGTCATGGAGCATTGTGATGAGAAGACCATAGATAATTGTGATGACGAGCCTCATGGGGCATTGTGATGACAAGTGTTATGGAATATTGTGATCACAAGGGTTTGAAGCATTGTTATGACAGAGGTCATGGAACAATTTGATTTCGTTGTTATAACAATAGCATGAAGCATTATGATGATGGGCATGGTGCATTTTGATGACAGGGTTCATGGATCATTGAGAGGAAAAGGGGCATAGAGCATTGTGATTACAGTGTTACTGGAGCATTGTGATAAGAAGGGTCATAGAGCCTTGTGATGACAAGGCCATGGAACATCGTGATGGCAGGGGTCATGGTGCATTGTTATGACAATGGTATGGTGCATTGTTATGACAGGGGTAATGGATCATTGTGATGGCAAGCGCATGGAGCATTGTGATGAGAAGGCCATGGAGCATTCTGATGACATGTGTCATGGAGCTATGTGAAGACAAGGGCATGGAGCAATGTGATGAGAGCGTTCATGGAGCATTGTGATGACAATGACATGGAGCATTGTGATGCCAAGGGTCATGGATCTTTGTGATGACAAAGGTCATGGAGCATTTTGATGGCAAGGGCGTTGTGCATTGTGATGAGTAGGGCAGGGAGCATTCTGATGACAGGGTCATGGAGCAATTTGATGAAAAGTGTCATGGAATATTTTGATGACAGGTGTTATGGAACATTGTGATGTCAGGGGTCATCGAACATTGTGATGATAAGTGCATGTAGCATTGTGATGACAGGAGTCATGGAACATTGTGATGACAGGGGTGAGGGAGTATTGTGACAAATAGTGATGTAGCATTGTGATATCAGTGGTGAGAGATCATTTTGATGAGAAGTGCATGGAGCACTGTGATGACAAATTTTATGGAGCATTGTGATGACAATGTTGTGGAGCACTGTGATGACAAGCACATGGTGCATTGTGATGACATGTGTCATGGAGCATTGGGCTGACAAGCGCAAGGAGCATTGTGGTGACAAGCGTCATGGAGCACTGTGCTGAGTAAGGCATAGAGCATTGTGATGACAAGGATCAAAGAGCATTGTGATGAAAAGTTCTTGGAGCATTGTGGTTAAAAAGGTCACAGAGACTGTTGATGACAAGGGCATGGACCATTGGGATGACAAAGGTCATGAAGCATTGTGATCACTGGAGTCACGGAGCATTGTGATGACAGGGTCATGGAGCATTGTGATAACAAGGGCATGGAGCATTGTGATGGCAAGGGCATGGAACATTGGTCTAATAACTTTCATGGAGTATTGCGATGAGAGTTGGAATGGCACACTGTGATGACAAGGGCATGGAGCATTGTGATGACCAGGTCATGCCGTATTGTGAAGACAGGTGTCAGGGAGCATTGTAATCACATATGTAATGGCCCATTGTGATGAGGATGGCATGGAGCATTGTGATGCCAAGTGTCAGGGAGGATTCTGATGACAAAGGTAATGGAGCATTGTGATGACAATGGCTTGGAGCATTGTGATGACAAGGGTCAGGGAGCATTGTGCTGACAAGTGCATGGAGAATTGTGATGACAAGGGTCATGGAGCATTCTGATGACAAGCTTGTGGAGTATTTTGATGACAATGGCATGGAGCATTGTGAAGAAAATGGCATGGGGCATTGTGATGAAAAAGGCATGGAGCCTTTTCGTGACAGGGTTCAAGGAGCATTCTGATGACAAGTGTCAGGGAGCATTGTGATGACAAGTGTATTGAGAATTGTGGTGACAAAGGTCATGGAGCATTGTGATGAAAAGTGCATGGAGTATTGTGATGACAGGCATCATGGAGCGTTGTGATGACAAGTGTTATAGAACATTGTGATCACAGGGGTTTGGAGCATTGTGATGACAGAGGTGATGGATCATTTTGATTTCAAGGAGCATGGAGCATTGTGATGACAAGGGCATGAAGCAATGTGATCCCAAAGTTCATGGAGGATTGTGATGACAATGGAAATGGAGTATTGTGATGACAAGTGCATAGAGCATTGTAATGACAAGGTCATGTAGCATTTTGCTGACAAAGGCATGGAGCATTGTGATGACATGTGTCTTGGAGCACTGTGATGACAAGCGTCAAGGAGCATTGTGAATACAGGGGTCATGGAGCATTGGGATGACAAGGGCATGCATCATTGTGATGACAAGGGTCATGGAGCACTGGGCTGAAAATATTCATGGAGAGTTGTGATGACAGGTGTCATGTAGCATTGTGAAGACAAGGGAATGGAGCATTGAGATGACAAGAGTCCTGGATCCTTGTGTTGTCAGGTGTCATGGAGTGTTGTGATGACAGTGGTCATGGAGAATTGTGATGATATTGGCAATGGAGCATTGTGATGAGAAGGTCGTGGAGCATTGGGCTGAAAATGTTCATGGATTTTTGTGATGACAGGGGTCATGGAGCATTGTGATGACAAGGGAATGGATCATGGTGATGTCAAGGTCCTGGAACATTGTGATGAGAAGACCATGGAGACATGTGATGGCAAGTCTCATGGAGCATTCTGATGAAAAGGGGCATGGAGCATTGTGATTACAGGGGTCTTGGAGCATTGTTATGACTAGGGCATAGAGCATTGTGATGAGAAAGCCATGGAGCATTCTGATGACATGCGTCATGGAGTTTTGTGATGACAAGGGCATGGAGCATTGTGATTACAGGGACCTTGGAGCATTGTGATGAAATGGTCATGGATCATTGTGATGAAAAATGCATGGAAACATGTCATGACAGGGTTCAAGGAGCATACTAACGACAAGGGTCAGGGAGCATTGTGATGACAAGTGTATTGAGCATTGTGGTGACAAAGATCATGGAGCATTGTGATGAGAAGACCATGGATAATTGTGATGATGAGGGTCATGGGGTGTTGTGATGATACGTGTTATGCAACATTGTGATCACAAGGGTTTGGAGCATTATGATGACAGAGTTCATGCAGAATATTGATTTCATTGTGATGACAATAGCCTGAAGCATTATGATGATGGGCATGGTGCACTGTGATGACAGGGTTCCTGGAGCATTGAGATGAAAATGGGCATGGAGCATTGTGATGACAAGGGTCTTGGAGCATTGTGATGACAAGTGCATGGAGCATTGTGATGAGAAGACCATGGAACATTCTGATGACATGCGTCATGGAGCTTTGTGATGACAAGGGCATGGAGCATTGTGATATCAGGGGTCATGAGCATTGTGATGAGAATTATCATGGAACCTTGTGATGACTAGGCCGTGTATCATTGTGATGGCAGGTGTCATGGTGCATTGTTATGACAGGGGTAATGGAGCATTGTGATGAGAAGGGTATGGAACATTGGTCTGAAATGTTTCATGGATTATTGTGATGAGAGTGGGCATGGAGCATTTTGAAGACAAGGGCACGGAACACTGTGATACATGGGTCATGCAGGAATGTAATGACAAGGGCATGGAGCATTGTGATGAGAAGGGCATCGAGCATTGTGAAGACAAGTGTCATGGAGCTTTGTGATGACAAGGGCATGGAGCAATGTGATGAGAGGGTTCATGGAGCATTGTGATGACAATGACATGGAGCATTGTGATGCCAAGGGTCTTGGAGCTTTGTGATGACAAGTCATGCAGCATTTTGATGAGAAGGGCAGTGAGCATTTTGATGACCGGGTCATGCAGCAATTTGATAAAAAGTGTAATGGAACATTTTGATGACAGGGGTTATAGAACTTTGTGATGTCAGGGGTCTTGGAGCTTTGGGATGGAAAGGGTCATGGAGCATTTTGATGACAGGGCTTATGGAACATTGTGATGGCAAGTGTCATGGAACATTGTGATGATAAGGGGATGTAGCATTGTGATGACAGTGTCATGGAACAATGTGATTACAAGGATGAGGGTGTATTGTGATGACTAGTGATGGAACATTGTGATATCTCTGGTGAGAGAGCATTTTGATGAGAAGTGCATGGACCACTGTGATTACAAGGTTTATGGAGCATTGCAATGACAAGGTTTGGAACGTTGTGATGAAATGCGCGTGGCACATTGTGATGACAATGGTCATGGAGCATTGTTCTGACAAATACATGGAGCATTGTGATGACAATTTTCTCAGAGAATTGTGATGAAAAGTTCATGGAGCATTGTGGTTACAACGGTCACAGAGCCTTGTGATGACGCGGGCATGGACCATTGTGATGACAAATGTTATGAAGCACTGTGATGACTGGAGTCACGGAGCATTGTGATGACAGGGGTCATGGAGCATTGTGATGACAAGGCCATGGAACATCGTGATGGCAGGTGTCATGGAGCATTGTTATTAGAGTGGTAATGGAGCATAGTGATGGCAAGGGATTGGAGCATTGTGATGAGAAGACCATGGAGCATTCTGATGACATGTGTCATGGAGCTATGTGAAGACAAGGGCATGGAGCAATGTGATGAGAGCGTTCTTGGAGCACTGTGATGACCATGACATGGAGCATTGTGATGCCAAGGGTCATGGATCTTTGTGATGACAAAGGTCATGGAGCATTTTGATGACAAGTGCGTTGTGCATTGTGATGAGAAGGGCAGGGAGCATTCTGATGACAGGGTCATGGAGCAATTTGATGAAAAGTGTCATGGAACATTTTGATGACATTTGTTATGGAACATTGTGATTTCAGGGATCATCGAACATTGTGATGATAAGTGCATGTAGCATTGTGATGACAGGAGTCATGGAACATTGTGATGACAGGGGTGAGGGAGTATTGTGACAAATAGTGATGTAGCACTGTGATATCAGTGGTGAGAGAGCATTTTGATGAGAAGTGCATGGAGCACTGTGATGACAAATTTTATGGAGCATTGTGATGACAATGTTGTGGAGCACTGTGATGACAAGCGCATGGTGCATTGTGATGACATGTGTCATGGAGCATTGTGCTGACAAGCGCATGGAGCATTGTGATGACAAGGGTCATGGAGCATTGTGCTGAGAAAGGCATAGAGCATTGTGATGACAAGGGTCAAAGAGCATTGTGATGAAAAGTTCATGGAGCATTGTGGTTAAAAAGGTCACAGAGACTGTTGATGACGAGGGCATGGACCATTGTGATGACAAAGGTCATGAGGAATTGTGATGACTGGAGTCACGGAGCATTGTGATGACAGGGGTCATGGAGCATTGTGATAACAAGGACATGGAGCGTTGTGATGACAAGGGCATGGAACATTGGTCTAATAACTTTCATGGAGTATTGCGATGAGAGTTGGAATGGCACACTGTGATGACAAGGGCATGGAGCATTGTGATGACCATGTCATGCCGTATTGTGAAGACAGGTGTCAGGGAGCATTGTGATCACATATGTAATGGCCCATTGTGATGAGGATGGCATGGAGCATTGTGACGCCAAGTGTCAGGGAGGATTCTAATGACAAAGGTAATGGAGCATTGTGATGACAAGGGTCAGGGTGCATTGTGCTGACAAGTGCATGGAGAATTGTGATGACAAGGGTCACGGAGCATTCTGATGACAAGCTTGTGGAGTATTTTGATGACAATGGCATGGAGCATTGGGATGAAAATGGCATGGGGCTTTGTGATGAAAAAGGCATGGAGCCTTTTCATGACACGGTTCAAGGAGCATTCTGACGACAAGAGTCAGGGAGCATTGTGATGACAAGTGTATTGATAATTGTGATGACAAAGGTCATGGAGCATTGTGATGAAAAGGGCATGGAGTATTGTGATGACAGGCATCATGGAGCATTGTGAGGACAAGTGTTATGGAACATTGTGATCACAAGGGTTTGGAGCATTGTGATGACAGAGGTTATGGATCATGTTGATTTCAAGGAGCATGGAGCATTGTGATGACAAGGGCATGAAGCAATGTGATCCCAATGTTCATGGCGGATAGTGATGACAATGGTAATGGAGTATTGTGATGACAAGTGCATAGAGCATTGTAATGAAAAGGTCATGTAGCATTATGCTGACAAATTCATGGAGCATTGTAATGACAGGTGTCATGGAGCACTGTGATGACAAGCGTCAAGGAGCATTGTGAATACAGTGGTTATGGAACATTGGGATGACAAGGGCATGGATCAATTTGATGACAAGGGTCATGGAGCATTCGGCTGAAAATATTCATGGAGTATTGTGATGACAGGGGTCATGGAGAATTGTGATTACAGGGTTCTTGGAGCATTGTGATGACAGGAGTCCCTGATCATTGTGTTGTCAGGTGTCATGGAGTGTTGTGATGACAGTGGTCATGGAGCATTGTGATGATATTGGTCATGGAGCATTGTGATGAGAAGGTAATGGAGCATTGGGCTGAAAATTTTCATGGAGTATTGTGATGACAGGGGTCATGAAGCATTGTGATGACAAGGGAATGGAGAATGGAGATGACAAGGTCCTGGAGCATTCTGATGAGATGACCATGGAGAATTGTGATGACAGGAATAATGGAGCATTCTGATGAAAAGGGGCATGGAAACTTGTGATTACGAGGGTCTTGGAGCATTGTGATGACAAGGGCATGGAGCATTGTCATGGCAGGTGTCATGGAGCATTGTTATGACAGAGGTAATGGAGCATTGGGATGAGAAGGGCATTGAGCATTAGTCTGAAATGTTTCATGGATTATTGTGATGAGAGTGGGCATGGAGCATTGTGATGACAAGGGCACGGTACACTGTGATACATGGGTGATGGAGGATTGTAATGACAAGGGCATGGAGCATTGTGATGAAAAGGGCATCGAGCATTGTGATGACAAGAGTCATGGAGCTTTGTGATGACAAGGGCATGGAGCAATGTGATGAGAAGGTTCATGGAGCATTGTGATGACAATGACATGGAGCATTGTGATGCCAAGGGTCATGGAGCTTAGTGAGGGCAATGGTCATGGAGCTTTTTGGTGACAAGGGTGTGGTGCATTGTGATGAGAAGGGCAGGGAGCATTTTGATGACATGTTCATGCAGCAATTTGATGAAAAGTGTAATGGAACATTTTGATGACAGGCCTTATAGAACATTGTGATGCCAGCGGTCATGGAGCTTTGGGATGAAATGGGTCATGGAGCATTTTGATGACAGGGGTTATAGAACATTGTGATGTCAGGGGTCATGGAACATTGTGCTGATAAGGGGATGTAGCATGGTGATGACAAGGGTTATGGAACATTGTGATAACAGGGGTGAGGGAGGATTTTGATGACTAGTGATGGAACATTGTGATATATCATGTGAGAGAGCATTTGGATGAGAAGTGCATGGAGCATTGTGATTACAAGGTTTATGGAGCATAGCGATGACAAGGTTGTGGATCATTGTGATGAAAAGCGCATGACACATTGTGATGACAAGTGTCATGGAGCATTGTTCTGACAAAGGCATGTAGCATTGTGTTGACAAGGGTCACGGAGCATTGTGATGAAAAGTTCATGGAGCGTTGGGGTTAAAAATGTCACAGAGACTGTTGATGGTGAGGGCATGGACCACTGTGATGACAAAGTCATGAAGCATTGTGATGAATGGAGTAACGGAGCATTGTGATGACAGGGGTCATGGAGCATTGTGATAACAAGGGCATGGAGCATTGTGATGACAAGGGCATGGAACATTGGTCTAATCACTTTCTGGTTTGTTGCGATGACAGTTGGAATGGCCTATTGTGATGACAAGGGCATGAAGCATTGTGATGACCAGGTCATGCAGTATTGTGAAGATAAGTGTCAGGGAGCATTGTGATGACATATGTAATGGCCCATTGTGATGACAATGGCATGTAGCACTGTGATGCCAAGTGTCATGGAGGATTCTGATGAGAAAGGTAATGGAGCATTGTGATGACAAGGGTCCGGGAGCATTCTGATGACAAGCTTGTGGAGTATTTTGATGACAATGGTATGGAACATTGTGATGAAAATGGCATGGGGCATTGTGAAGAAAAAGGCATGGAGCCTTTTCGTGACGGGTTTCAAGGAGCATTCTGATGACAAGTGTCAGGGAGCATTGTGATCACAAGTGTATTGAGAATTGTGATGACAAAGGTCATGGAGCATTGTGATGAAAAGGGCATGGAGTATTGTGATGACAGGCATCATTGAGCGTTGTGATGACAAGTGTTATGGAACAATGTGATCACAAGGGTTTGGAGCATTGTGATGACAGAGGTCATGGATCATTTTGATTTCAAGGAGCATGGAGCATTGTGATGACAAGGGCATGAAGCAATGTGATCCCAAGGTTGATGGAGGATTGTGATGACAATGGAAATGGAGTATTGTGATGACAAGCGCATAGAGGATTGTAATGACAAGGTCATTTAGCATTTTGCTGACAAAGACATGGAGCATTGTGATGACAATGGCATGGAGCATTGTGATGCCAAGTGTCATGGAGGATTCTGATGAGAAAGGTAATGGAGCATTGTGATGACAAGGGTCCGGGAGCATTCTGATGACAAGCTTGTGGAGTATTTTGATGACAATGGTATTGAACATTGTGATGAAAATGGCATGGGGCATTGTGATGAAAAAAGCATGGAGCCTTTTCGTGATGGGTTTCAAGGAGCATTCTGATGACAAGTGTCAGGGAGCATTGTGATCACAAGTGTATTGAGAATTGTGATGACAAAGGTCATGGAGCATTGTGATGAAAAGGGCATGGAGTATTGTGATGACAGGCATCATGGAGTGTTGTGATGACAAGTGTTATGGAACAATGTGATCACAAGGGTTTGGAGCATTGTGATGACAGAGGTCATGGATCATTTTGATTTCAAGGAGCATGGAGCATTGTGATGACAAGGGCATGAAGCAATGTGATCCCAAGGTTGATGGAGGATTGTGATGACAATGGAAATGGAGTATTGTGATGACAAGCGCATAGAGGATTGTAATGACAAGGTCATTTAGCATTTTGCTGACAAAGACATGGAGCATTGTGATGACAATGGCATGGAGCATTGTGATGCCAAGTGTCATGGAGGATTCTGATGACAATGGTAATGGAGCATTGTGATGACAATGGCTTGGAGCATTGTGATGACAAGGGTCAGGGAGCATTGTGCTGACAAGTGCATGGAGAATTGTGATGACAAGGGTCATGGAGCATTTTGATGACAAGCCTGTGGTGTATTTTGATGACAATGGCATGCAGCATTGGGATGAAAACGGCATGTGGCTTTGTGTTGAAAAAGACATGGAGCCTTTTTGTGACAGGGTTCAAGGAGCATTCTGACGACAGGTGTCAGCGAGCATTGTGATGACAAGTTTATTGAGAATTTTGATGACAAAGGTCATGGAGCCTTGTGATGAGACGACCATGGATCATTGTGATGATGAGCGTCATGGGGTGTTGTGATGATAAGAGTTATGCAACATTGTGATCACCAGGATTTTGAGCATTGTGATGACAGACGTCATGGAGCATTTTGATTTGATTGTGATGACAATTGCCTGAAGCATTATGATGATGGGCATTGTTCATTGTGCTGACAGGGTTCCTAGGAGCATTGAGATGAAAAGGGGCATGGAGCATTTTGATTACAGGGGTCTTAGTGCTTTGTGATGACAAGAGCAGGGAGCATTGTGATGAGAAGTCCATGGAACATTCTGATGACAGGTGTCATGGAGCACTGTGATGACAAGCGTCACGGAGCACTGTGAATACAGGGGTCATGGAACATTGGGATGACAAGGGCATGGATCATTGTGATGACAAGGGTCATGGAGCATTGGGCTGAAAATGTTCATGGAGTATTATGATGACAGGGGTCATGGAGCATTGTGATTACAGGGGTCTTGGAGCATTGTGATGACAAGAGTCCCGGATCATTGTGTTGTCAGGTGTCATGGAGTGTTGTGATGACAGTGGTCATGGAGCATTGTGATGATATTGGTCATGGAGCATTGTGATGAGAAGGTCATGGAGCATTGGGCTGAAAATGTTCATGGAGTATTGTGATGACAGGAGTCATGGAGCATTGTGATGACAAGGGAATGGAGCATGGTGATGACAAGGTCTTGGAGCATTGTTATGAGTTGACCATGGAGACTTGTGATGACAAATATCATGGAGCCTTCTGATGAAAAGGGGCATGGAGCATTGTGATTACGAGTGTCTTGGAGCATTGTGATGACAAGGGCATGGAGCATTGTGAGGAGAAGGCCATGGAACATTCTGATGACATGCGTCATGGAGCTCTGTGATGACAAGGGCATGGAGCATTGTGATTACATGGGTTTTGGAGCATTGTGATGACAATGGTCATTTAGTCTTGTGATCACAAGGCCGTGGAACATTGTGATGGCAGGGGTCATGGAGCATTTTTGACAGTGGTAATGGAGCATTGTGATGAGAAGTGCATTGAGCATTGGTCTGAAATGTTTCATGGATTATTGTGATGAGAGTGGGCATGGCGCATTGTGATGACAAGGGCACGGTACAATGTGATACATGGGTGATGGAGGATTGTAATGACAAGGACATGGAGCATTGTGATGAGAAGGGCATCGAGCATTGTGATGACAAGTGTCATGTTGCTTTGTGATGACAAGTGCATGGAGCAATGTGATGAGAGGGTTCATGGAGCATTGTGATGTCCATGGCATGGAGCATTGTGATGCCAAAGTTCATGGAGCTTATTGATGACCATGGTCATGGAGCATTTTGATGACAAGTGTGTGGTGCATTGTGATGAGAAGGGCAGGGAGCATTTTGATGACAGGGTCATGCAGCAATTTGATGAAAAGTGTAATGTAATATTTTGATGACAGGGGTTATAGAACATTGTGATGCCAGGGGTCATAGAGCTTTGGGATGAAAATGGTCATGGAGCATTTTGATGACAGGGGTTATGGAACATTGTGATGTCAGGGGTCATGGAACATTGTGCTGATAAGGGGATGTAGCATTGTGATGACAGGGGTCATGGAACATTGTGATAACAGGGGTGAGGGAGGATTGTGATGACTAGTGATGGAACATTGTGATATCTCATGTGAGAGAGCATTTGGATGAGAAGTGCATGGAGCATTGTGATTACAAGGTTTATGGAGCATAGCGATGACAAGGTTGAGGATCATTGTGGTGAAAAGCACATGGCACATTGTGATGACAAAGGTCATGGAGCATTGTTCTGAAAAAGGCATGGAGCATTGTGATGACAAGGGTCACGGAGAATTGTGATGAAAAGTTCATGGAGCATTGTGGTCACAAAGGTCACAGAGCCTTGCGATGACGCAGGCATGGACCGTTGTGATGACAAACGTTATGAAGCATTGTGATGACTGGAGTCACGGAGCATTGTGATGACAAGGGTCATGGAGCATTGTGATGACAAGGGCATGGAACATTGTGATGACAGGGGCATGGAGCATTGGTCTGAAAGTTTAATAGATTATTGTGATGACATTGGACATGGTGCATTGTGATGACAAGGGCATGGGGCATTGTGATGACAAGGGCATGGAGTATTGTTAAAACAGGTGAAAGGGGGCATTGTGATGACATATGTCATGGTCAATTTCAAAGACAATGGCATGGAGCATTGTGATGCCAAATGTCATGGTCCATTGCAATGACAGGGGCATGAAGCATTGTGATTACATGGGTCTTTGAGCATTGTGATGACAGGGTCATGCAGCATTGTGATAACAAGGGGATGGAGCATTGTGATGACAAGGGCATGGAACATTGGTCTAATAACTTTCATGGAGTATTGCAATGAGAGTTGGAATGGCACATTGTGATGACAAGGGCATGGAGCATTGTGATGACCAGGTTATGCAGTACTGTGAAGAGAGGTGTCCGGGAGCATTGTGATGACATATGTAATGGCCCATTGTGATGACAATGGCATGGAGCATTGTGATGCCAAGTGTCATGGAGGATTCTGATGACAAAGGTAATGGAGCATTGTGATGACAATGGCTTGGAGCATTGTGATGATAAGGGTCAGGGAGCATTTTGCTGACAAGTGCACGGAGAATTGTGATGACAAGCGTCATGGAGCATTCTGATGACAAGCTTGTGGAGTATTTTGATGACAATGGCATGGAGCACTGGGATGAAAACGGCATGTGGATTTGTGATGAAAATGGCATGGAGCCTTTTCGTGACACAGTTCAAGGAGCATTCTGACGACAAGTGTCAGGGAGCATTTTGATGACAAGTGTATGGAGAATTGTGATGACAAAGTTCATGGAGCATTGTGATGAAAAGGGCATGGAGTATTGTGATGATATGCATCATGGAGCGTTGTGAGGACAAGAGTTATTGAACATTTTGATCACAAGTGTTTGGAGCATTGTGATGACAGAGGTCATGGATCATTTAGATTTCAAGGAGCATGGAGCATTTTGATGACAAGGGCCTGAAGCAATGTGATCCCAAGGTTCCTGGAGGATTGTGATGACAATGGTAATGGAGTATTGTGATGACATGCACATAGAGCATTGTAATGACAAGGTCATGTAGCATTTTGCTGACAAAGGCATGGAGCATTTTGATGACAGATGTCATGGAGCACTGTGATTACAATCGTCATGGAACATTGGGATGACAAGTGCATGGATCATTGTGATGACAAGGGTCATGGAGCACTGGGCTGAAAATATTCATGGAATATTGTGATGACAAGGGACATTGAGCATTGTGATGACAAGGTCATGGAACATTGTTATGACAGGGGCATGGAGCATTGGTCTGACAAGTTTCATAGATTATTGTGATGACAGTGGACATGGTGCATTTTGAAGACAAGGGCATGGAACATTGTGATGACAAGGGCATGGAGTATTGTGAAGACAGGTGTCAGGGGGCATTGTGATGAAATATGTCATGGTCCATTGCGATGACAATAGCATGGAGCATAGTGATGCCAAATGCAAGGGAGGATTGTGATGACAAATATAGTGGAGCACTGTGATGACTAGGGCTTGGAGCATTATGAAGACAAGGGCCATTGAGAATTTTCATGAGAATGTCGTGAACCATTGTGATGACAAGGTCCTGGAGCATTGTGATGAGAAAATCATGGAGCCTTGCGATGACAAGTCTCATGGAGCATACTGATGAAAAGGGGCATGGGGCATTCTGATTACAGGGGTCTTGGAACATAGTGATAACAAGAGCATGGAGCAATGTGATTACAAGGGCATGGAGCATTCGTCTAATAAGTTTCATGGATTATTGTGATGACAGTTGGAATGGCGCATTATGAAGACAAGAGCATGGAGCATTGTGATGAAGAGATCATGCAGTATTGTGAAGAGAGGTGTCAGGGAGCATTGTGATTACATATGTAATGGCCCATTGTGATGACAATGGCTTGGAGCATTGTGATTCCAAGTGTCATGGAGGATTCTAATGACAAAGGTAATGGAGCATTGTGATGACAATGGCTTGGATCATTGTGATGACAAGGGTCAGGGAGCATTGTGCTGACAAGTGCATGGAGAATTGTGATGACAAGGGTCATGGAGCATTCTGATGACAAGCTTGTGTAGTATTTTGATGACAATGGCATCGAGCTTTGGGATGAAAACAGCATGGGGCTTTGTGATGAAAAAGGCATGGAGCCTTTTCGTCACAGGGTTCAAGGTGCATTCTGACGACAAGTGTCAGGGAGCATTGTGATGACAAGTGTATTGAGAATTGTGATGACAAAGGTTATGGAGCATTGTGATGAGAAGACAATGGATAATTGTGATGATGAGCGTCATGGGGTGTTGTGATGATAAGTGTTTTGCAACATTGTGATCACCAGGGTTTGGAGCATTGTGATGACAGAGGTCATGGAGCATTTTGATTTCACTGTGATGACAATAGCCTGAAGCATTATGATGATGGGCATGGTGCATTGTTATGACAGTGTTCATGGAGCACTGAGATGAAAAGGGGCATGGAGCATTGTGATTACAGGTGTCTTGGAGCATTGTGATGACAAGGGCCTGGAGCTTTGTGATGAGAAGTGCATGGAACATTCTGATGATATGCATCATGGAGCTTTGTGATGACAAGGGCAAGGAGCATTATGATTACAGTGGTCTTGGAGCACTGTGATGAAAAGGGCATGGATCATTGTAATGAAAAAGGCATGGAGCCTTGTCATGACAGAGTTCATGGAGCATACTGATGACAAGTGTCAGGGAGCATTGTGATGAAAAGAGTATTGAGAATTGTGATGACAAAGGTCATGGAGTCTTGTGATGAGAAAACCATGGATAATAGTGATGATTAGCGTCATGGGGTTTTGTGATGATAAGTGTTATGCAACATTGTGATCACCAGGGTTTGGAGCATTGTGATGACAGAGGTCATGGAGCATTTTGATTTCATTGTGATGACAATAGCCTGAAGCATTATGATGATGGGCATGGTTCATTGTGATGACAGGGTTCATGGAGCATTGTGATGAAAAGGGGCATGGAGCATTGTGATTACAGGGGTTTGGAGCATTGTGATGAGAAGGGTCATGGAGCCTTGTGATGACAGGGGTCATGGAGCATTGTGATGACCAGGGAATGGAGCATGGTGATGACAAGGTCTTGGAGCATTGTGATGAGATGACCATGGAGACTTGTGATGACAAGTCTCATGGAGCATTCTGATGAAAAGGGGCATGGAGCATTGTGATTACGAGGGTATGGAGCATTGTGATGACCAGGGAATGGAGCATGGTGATGACAAGGTCTTGGAGCATTGTGATGAGATGACCATGGAGACTTGTGATGACAAGTCTCATGGAGCATTCTGATGAAAAGCGGCATGGAGCATTGTGATTACGAGGGTATGGAGCATTGTGATGACAAGGGCATGGAGCATTGTGAGGAGAAGGCCATGGAACAATCTGATGACATGTGTCGTGGAGCTTTGTGATGACAAGGGCATGGAGCATTGTGATTACATGGGTCTTGCAGCATTGTGATGACAATGGTCATGGAGCCTTGTGATCACAAGGCCGTGGAACATTGTGATGACAGGGGTCATGGAGCATTGTTGATAGAGGTAATGGAGCATTGTGATGAGAAGGGCATTGAGCATTGGTCTGAAATGTTTCATGGATTATTGTGATGAGAGTGGGCATGGAGCATTGTGATGACAAGGGCACGGTACACTGTGATACATGGGTCATGGAGGATTGTAATGAAAAGGACATGGAGCATTATGATGAGAAGGGCATCGAGCATTGTGATGACAAGTGTCATGGAGATTTGTGATGACAAGGGCATGGAGAAATGTGAAGAGAGGTTTCATGGAGCATTGTGATGACAATGACATGGAGCATTGTGATGCCAAGGGTCATGGAGCTTTGTGATGACAAAGATCATGGAGCATATTGATTTCACTGTGATGACAATAGCCTGAAGCATTATGATGATGGGCATGGTGCATTGTTATGACAGTGTTCATGGAGAATTGAGATGAAAAGTGGCATGGAGCATTGTGATTACAGGGGTCTTGGAGCATTGTGATGACAAGGGCATGGAGCATTGTGATGAGAAGTGCATGGAACATTCTGATGATATGCATCATGGAGCTTTGTGATGACAAGGGCAAGGAGCATTATGATTACAGTGGTCTTGGAGAACTGTGATGAAAAGGGCATGGATCATTGTGATGAAAAAGGCATGGAGCCTTGTCATGACAGAGTTCATGGAGCATACTGACGACAAGTGTCAGGGAGCATTGTGATGACAAGGGAATGGTGCATGCTGATGACAAGGTCTTGGAGCATTGTGATGAGTTGACCATGGAGACTTGTGATGACAAATATCGTGGAGCCTTCTGATGAAAAGGGGCATGGAGCATTGTGATTACGAGTGTCTTGAAGCATTGTGATGACAAGGGCAAGGAGCATTGTGAGGAGATGGCCATGGAACATTCTGATGACATGTGTCATGGAGCTTTGTGATGACAAGGGCATGGAGCATTGTGATTACATGGGTCTTGGAGCATTGTTATGACAATGGTCATGGAGCCTTGTGATCACAAGACCGTGGAACATTGTGATCGCAGGGGTCATGGAGCATTGGTGATAGAGGTAATGGAGCATTGTGATGAGAAGGGCATTGAGCATTGGTCTGAAATATTTCATGGATTATTGTGATGAGAGTGGGCATGGCGCATTGTGATGACCAGGGCACGGTACACTGTGATACATGGGTCATGGAGGATTGTAATGACAAGGACATGGAGCATTATGATGAGAAGGGCATCGAGCATTGTGATGACAAGTGTTATGGAGATTTGTGATGACAAGGGCATGGAGCAATGTGAAGAGAGGTTTCATGGAGCATTGTGATGACAATGACATGGAGCATTGTGATGCCAAGGGTCATGGATCTTTGTGATGACAAATGTCATGGAGCATTTTGATAACCAGCGTGTGGTGCATTGTTATGAGTAGGGCAGGGAGCATTTTTATGACAGGGTCATGCAGCAATTTGATGAAAAGTGCAATGGAACATTTTGATGACAGGGGTTATAGAACACTGTGATTCCAGGGGTCATGGAGCTTTGGGATGAAAAGGGTCATGGAGCATTTTGATGACAGTGGTTATGGAACATTGTGATGTCAGGGGTCATGGAACATTGTGCTGATAAGGGGATGTAGCATTGTGATAACAGGGGTCATGGAACATTGTGATAACAGGGTTGAGGGAGGAATGTGATGACTAGTGATGGAACATTGTGATATCTAATGTGAGAGAGCATTTGGATGACAAGTGCATGGAGCATTGTGATTGCAGGGATCTTGGAGCATTGCGATGAAAAGGCATGGATCATTGTGATGATAAAGGCATGGAGCCTTGTCATGACAGGGTTCATGGAGCATACTGACGACAAGTGTCAGGGAGCATTGTGATGAAAAGTGTATTGAGCATCGTGATGACAAAGATCATGGAGCATTGTGATGATAAGACCATGGATAACTGTGATGATGAGCGTCATGGGGTGCTGTGATGATAAGTTTTATGGAACATTGTGATCACAAGGCTTTGTAGCATTATGATGTCAGAGGTCATGGAGAATATTAATTTCATTGTGATGACAATAGACTAAAGTATTATGATGATGGGCATCGTGCACTGTGATGACAGGGTTCAGGGAGCATTGAGATGAAAAGGGGCATTGAGCATTGTGGTTACAAGGGTCTTGGAGCATTGTGATGACAGAGGTCATGGATCATTTTGATTTCAAGGAGCATGGAGCATTGTGATGACAAGGGCATGAAGCAATGTGATCCCAAGGTTGATGGAGGATTGTGATGACAATGGAAATGGAGTATTGTGATGACAAGCGCATAGAGGATTGTAATGACAAGGTCATTTAGCATTTTGCTGACAAAGACATGGAGCATTGTGATGACAATGGCATGGAGCATTGTGATGCCAAGTGTCATGGAGGATTCTGATGACAATGGTAATGGAGCATTGTGATGACAATGGCTTGGAGCATTGTGATGACAAGGGTCAGGGAGCATTGTGCTGACAAGTGCATGGAGAATTGTGATGACAAGGGTCATGGAGCATTCTGATGACAAGCCTGTGGTGTATTTTGTTGACAATGGCATGCAGCATTGGGATGAAAACGGCATGTGGCTCTGTGATGAAAAAGACATGGAACCTTTTTGTGACAGGGTTCAAGGAGCATTCTGACGACAAGTGTCAGCGAGCATTGTGATGACAAGTTTATTGAGAATTTTGATGACAAAGGTCATGGAGCCTTGTGATGAGACGACCATGGATCATTGTGATGATGAGCGTCATGGGGTGTTGTGATGATAAGAGTTATGCAACATTGTGATCACCAGGATTTTGAGCATTGTGATGACAGAGGTCATGGAGCATTTTGATTTGATTGTGATGACAATTGCCTGAAGCATTATGATGATGGGCATTGTTCATTGTGCTGACAGGGTTCATAGGAGCATTGAGATGAAAAGGGGCATGGAGCATTGTGATTACAGGGGTCTTAGTGCTTTGTGATGACAAGAGCAGGGAGCATTGTGATGAGAAGTCCATGGAACATTCTGATGACATGTGTCATGGAGCTTTGGATGGCAAGGGCATGGAGCATTGTGATTACAGGGGTCTTGGAGCATTGAGATGAAAAGGGCATGGAACATTGTGATGAAAAAGGCATGGAGCCTTGTCATGACAGGGTTCATGGAACATACTGACGACAAGTGTCAGGGAGCACTGTGATGAAAAGTGTATTGAGAATTGTGATGACAAAGGTCATGGAGAATTGTGATGAAAAGTGTATGGAGTATTGTGATGACAGGCATCATGGAGCGTTGTGAGGACAAGTGTTATGGAACATTGTGATCACAAGGGTTTGGAGCATTGTGATGACAGAGGTCATGGATCATTTTGATTTCAAGGAGCATGTAGCATTGTGATGACAAGGGCATGAAGCAATGTGATCCCAAGGTTCATGGAGGATTGTGATGACAATGGTAATCGAGTATTGTGATGACAATCTCATAGAGCATTGTAATGACAAGGTCATGTAGCATTTTGCTGACAAAGGCATGGAGCATTGTGATGACAGGTGTCATGGAGCACTGTGATGACAAGCGTCACGGAGCACTGTGAATACAGGCGTCATGGAACATTGGGATGACAAGGGCATGGATCATTGTGATGACAAGGGTCATGGAGCATTGGGCTGAAAATGTTCATGGAATATTTTGATGACAGGGGTCATGGAGCATTGTGATTACAGGGGTCTTGGAGCATTGTGATGACAAGAGTCCCGGATCATTGTGTTGTCAGGTGTCATGGAGTGTTGTGATGACAGTGGTCATGGAGCATTGTGATGATATTGGTCATGGAGCATTGTGATGAAAAGGTCATGGAGCATTGGGCTGAAAATATTCATGGAGTATTGTGATGACAGGAGTCATGGAGCATTGTGATGACAAGGTAATGGAGCATGGTGATGACAAGGTCTTGGAGCATTGTGATGAGTTGACCATGGAGACTTGTGATGACAAATATCATGGAGCCTTCTGATGAAAAGGGGCATGGAGCATTGTGATTACGAGTGTCTTGGAGCATTGTGATGACAAGTGCATGGAGCATTGTGAGGTGAAGGCCATGGAAAATTCTGATGACATGCGTCATGGAGCTCTGTGATGACAAGGGCATGGAGCATTGTGATTACATGGGTCTTGGAGCATTGTGATGACAATGGTCATGGAGTCTTGTGATCACAAGGCCGTGGAACATTGTGATGGCAGGGGTCATGGAGCATTGTTGACAGTGGTAATGGAGCATTGTGATGAGAAGTGCAATGAGCATTGGTCTGAAATGTTTCATGGATTATTGTGATGACAGTGGGCATGGCGCATTGTGATGACAAGGGCACGGTACACTGTGATACATGGGTGATGGAGGATTGTAATGACAAGGACATGGAGCATTGTGATGAGAAGGGCATCGAGCATTGTGATGACAAGTGTCATGTTGCTTTGTGATGACAAGTGTCATGTTGCTTTGTGATGACAAGTGCATGGAGCAATGTGATGAGAGGGTTCATGGAGCATTGTGATGTCCATGGCATGGAGCATTGTGATGCCAAGGTTCATGGAGCTTAGTGATGACCATGGTCATGGAGCATTTTGATGACAAGTGTGTGGTGCATTGTGATGAGAAGGGCAGGGAGCATTTTGATGACAGGGTCATGCAGCAATTTGATGAAAAGTGTAATGTAATATTTTGATGACAGGGGTTATAGAACATTGTGATGCCAGGGGTCATAGAGCTTTGGGAAGAAAATGGTCATGGAGCATTGTGATGACAGGGGTTATGGAACATTGTGACGTCAGGGTTTATGGAAAATTGTGCTGATAAGGGGATGTAGCATTGTGATGACAGGGGTCATGGAACATTGTGATAACAGGGGTGAGGGAGGATTGTGATGACTAGTGATGGAACATTGTGATATCTCATGTGAGAGAGCATTTGGATGAGAAGTGCATGGAGCATTGTGATTACAAGGTTTATGGAGCATAGCGATGACAAGGTTGTGGATTATTGTGATGAAAAGCACATGGCACATTGTGATGACAAGGGTCATGGAGCATTGTTCTGAAAAAGGCATGGAGCATTGTGATGACAAGGGTCACGGAGAATTGTGATGAAATGTTCATAGAGCATTGTGGTTACAAAGGTCACAGAGCCTTGCGATGACGCAGGCATGGACCGTTGTGATGACAAACGTTATGAAGCATTGTGATGACTGGAGTCACGGAGCATTGTGGTGACAAGGGTCATGAAGCATTGTGATGACAAGGGCATGGAACATTGTGATGACAGGGGAATGGAGCATTGGTCTGACAAGTTTAATAGATTATTGTGATGACATTGGACATGGTGCATTGTGATGACAAGGGCATGGAGCATTGTGATGACAAGGGCATGGAGTATTGTGAAAACAGGTGTAAGGGGGCATTGTGATGACATATGTCATGGTCAATTTCAAAGACAATGGCATGGAGCATTGTGATGCCAAATGTCATGGTCGATTGCGATGACAGGGGCATGAAGCATTGTGAGTACATGGGTCTTGGAGCATTGTGATGACAAAGGTCATGGAGCATTGTGATGAGAAATCCATGGAGCCTTCTGATGACATGTCATATGGAGCATTCTGATGAAAAGGGGCATGGAGCATTCTGATTACAGGGGTTTTGGAACATTGTGATAACAAGGGCAAGGAGCATTGATCTAATAATTTTCACGGATTATTGTGATGAGAGTTGGAATGGCACATTGTGATGACAAGGGCATAGAGTATTGTGATGACCAGGTTATGCAGTATTGTGAAGAGAGGTGTCAGGGAGCATTGTGATGACATATGTAATGGCCCATTGTGATGACAATGGCATGGAGCATTGTGATGCCAAGTGTCATGGTGGATTCTGATGACAAAGGTAATGGAGCATTGTGATGACAATGGCTTGGAGCATTGTGATGATAAGGGTCAGGGAGCATTTTGCTGACAAGTGCACGGAGAATTGTGATGACAAGCGTCATGGAGCATTCTGATGACAAGATTGTGGAGTATTTTGATGACAATGGAATGGAGCACTAGGATGAAAACGGCATGTGGATTTGTGATGAAAATGGCATGGAGCCTTTTCGTGACACAGTTCAAGGAGCATTCTGACGACAAGTGTCAGGGAGCATTTTGATGACAAGTGTATGGAGAATTGTGATGACAAAGTTCATGGAGCATTGTGATGAAAAGGGCATGGAGTATTGTGATGACAGGCATCATGGAGCGTTGTGAGGACAAGTGTTATTGAACATTTTGATCACAAGGGTTTGGAGCATTGTGATGACAGAGGTCATGGATCAATTTGATTTCAAGGAGCATGGAGCATTTTGATGACAAGGGCCTGAAGCAATGTGATCCCAAGGTTCCTGGAGGATTGTGATGACAATGGTAATGGAGTATTGTGATGACAATCGCATAGAGCATTGTAATGACAAGGTCATGTAGCATTTTGCTGACAAAGGCATGGAGCACTGTGATGACAGATAACATGGAGCACTGTGATTACAGGCGTCATGGAACATTGGGATGACAAGTGCATGGATCATTGTGATGACAAGGGTCATGGAGCACTGGGCTGAAAATGTACATGGAGTATTGTGATGACAGGGTTCATGGAGCATTGTGATGACAAGGTCATGGAGCATTGTTATGACAGGGGCATGGAGCATTGGTCTTACAAATTTCATAGATTATTGTGATGACAGTGGACATGGTGCATTGTGATGACCAGGGCATGGAGCATTGTGATGACAAGGGCATGGAGTATTGTGAAGACAGGTGTCAGGGGGCACTGTGATGAAATATGTCATGGTCCATTGCGATGACAATAGCATGGAGCATAGTGATGCCAAATGCAAGGGAGGATTGTGATGACAAATATAATGGAGCACTGTGATGACTAGGGCTTGGAGCATTATGAAGACAAGGGCCATTGAGAATTTTCATGACAATGTCGTGAACCATTGTGATGACAAGGTGCTGGAGCATTGTGATGAGAAAACCATGGAGCCTTGCGATGACAAGTCTCATGGAGCATACTGATGAAAAGGGGCATGGGGCATTCTGATTACAGGGGTCTTAAACATTGTGATAACAAGAGCATGGAGCAATGTGATTACAAGGGCATGGAGCATTCGTCTAATAAGTTTCATGGATTATTGTGATGACAGTTGGAATGGCGCATTATGAAGACAAGAGCATGGAGCATTGTGATGAAGAGATCATGCAGTATTGTGAAGAGAGGTGTCAGGGAGCATTGTGATTACATATGTAATCGCCCATTGTGATGACAATGGCTTGGAGCATTGTGATTCCAAGTGTCATGGAGGATTCTAATGACAAAGGTAATGGAGCATTGTGATGACAATGGCTTGGATCATTGTGATGACAAGGGTCAGGGAGCATTGTGCTGACAAGTGCATGGAGAATTGTGATGACAAGGGTCATGGAGCATTCTGATGACAAGCTTGTGTAGTATTTTGATGACAATGGCATGGAGCTTTGGGATGAAAACAGCATGGGGCTTTGTGATGAAAAAGGCATGGAACCTTTTCGTCACAGGGTTCAAGGTGCATTCTGACGACAAGTGTCAGGGAGCATTGTGATGACAAGTGTATTGAAAATTGTGATGACAAATGTCATGGAGCATTGTGATGAGAAGACCATGGATAATTGTGATGATGAGCGTCATGGGGTGTTGTGATGATAAGTGTTTTGCAACATTGTGATCACCAGGGTTTGGAGCATTGTGATGACAGAGGTCATGGAGCATTTTGATTTCACTGTGATGACAATAGCCTGAAGCATTATGATGATGGGCATGGTGCATTGTTATGACAGTGTTCATGGAGCATTGAGATGAAAAGGGGCATGGAGCATTGTGATTACAGGGGTCTTGGAGCATTGTGATGACAAGGGCATGGAGCATTGTGATGAGAAGTGCATGGAACATTCTGATGATATGCATCATGGAGCTTTGTGATGACAAGGGCAAGGAGCATTATGATTACAGTGGTCTTGGAGCACTGTGATGAAAAGGGCATGGATCATTGTAATGAAAAAGGCATGGAGCCTTGTCATGACAGAGTTCATGGAGCATACTGATGACAAGTGTCAGGGAGCATTGTGATGAAAAGAGTATTGAGAATTGTGATGACAAAGGTCATGGAGTCTTGTGATGAGAAAACCATGGATAATAGTGATGATTAGCGTCATGGGGTTTTGTGATGATAAGTGTTATGCAACATTGTGATCACCAGGGTTTGGAGCATTGTGATGACAGAGGTCATGGAGCATTTTGATTTCATTGTGATGACAATAGCCTGAAGCATTATGATGATGGGCATGGTTCATTGTGATGACAGGGTTCATGGAGCATTGTGATGAAAAGGGGCATGGAGCATTGTGATTACAGGGGTTTGGAGCATTGTGATGAGAAGGGTCATGGAGCCTTGTGATGACAGGGGTCATGGAGCATTGTGATGACCAGGGAATGGAGCATGGTGATGACAAGGTCTTGGAGCATTGTGATGAGATGACCATGGAGACTTGTGATGACAAGTCTCATGGAGCATTCTGATGAAAAGGGGCATGGAGCATTGTGATTACGAGGGTATGGAGCATTGTGATGACCAGGGAATGGAGCATGGTGATGACAAGGTCTTGGAGCATTGTGATGAGATGACCATGGAGACTTGTGATGACAAGTCTCATGGAGCATTCTGATGAAAAGCGGCATGGAGCATTGTGATTACGAGGGTATGGAGCATTGTGATGACAAGGGCATGGAGCATTGTGAGGAGAAGGCCATGGAACAATCTGATGACATGTGTCGTGGAGCTTTGTGATGACAAGGGCATGGAGCATTGTGATTACATGGGTCTTGCAGCATTGTGATGACAATGGTCATGGAGCCTTGTGATCACAAGGCCGTGGAACATTGTGATGACAGGGGTCATGGAGCATTGTTGATAGAGGTAATGGAGCATTGTGATGAGAAGGGCATTGAGCATTGGTCTGAAATGTTTCATGGATTATTGTGATGAGAGTGGGCATGGAGCATTGTGATGACAAGGGCACGGTACACTGTGATACATGGGTCATGGAGGATTGTAATGAAAAGGACATGGAGCATTATGATGAGAAGGGCATCGAGCATTGTGATGACAAGTGTCATGGAGATTTGTGATGACAAGGGCATGGAGAAATGTGAAGAGAGGTTTCATGGAGCATTGTGATGACAATGACATGGAGCATTGTGATGCCAAGGGTCATGGAGCTTTGTGATGACAAAGATCATGGAGCATATTGATTTCACTGTGATGACAATAGCCTGAAGCATTATGATGATGGGCATGGTGCATTGTTATGACAGTGTTCATGGAGAATTGAGATGAAAAGTGGCATGGAGCATTGTGATTACAGGGGTCTTGGAGCATTGTGATGACAAGGGCATGGAGCATTGTGATGAGAAGTGCATGGAACATTCTGATGATATGCATCATGGAGCTTTGTGATGACAAGGGCAAGGAGCATTATGATTACAGTGGTCTTGGAGAACTGTGATGAAAAGGGCATGGATCATTGTGATGAAAAAGGCATGGAGCCTTGTCATGACAGAGTTCATGGAGCATACTGATGACAAGTGTCAGGGAGCATTGTGATGACAAGGGAATGGTGCATGCTGATGACAAGGTCTTGGAGCATTGTGATGAGTTGACCATGGAGACTTGTGATGACAAATATCGTGGAGCCTTCTGATGAAAAGGGGCATGGAGCATTGTGATTACGAGTGTCTTGAAGCATTGTGATGACAAGGGCAAGGAGCATTGTGAGGAGATGGCCATGGAACATTCTGATGACATGTGTCATGGAGCTTTGTGATGACAAGGGCATGGAGCATTGTGATTACATGGGTCTTGGAGCATTGTTATGACAATGGTCATGGAGCCTTGTGATCACAAGACCGTGGAACATTGTGATCGCAGGGGTCATGGAGCATTGGTGATAGAGGTAATGGAGCATTGTGATGAGAAGGGCATTGAGCATTGGTCTGAAATATTTCATGGATTATTGTGATGAGAGTGGGCATGGCGCATTGTGATGACCAGGGCACGGTACACTGTGATACATGGGTCATGGAGGTTTGTAATGACAAGGACATGGAGCATTATGATGAGAAGGGCATCGAGCATTGTGATGACAAGTGTTATGGAGATTTGTGATGACAAGGGCATGGAGCAATGTGAAGAGAGGTTTCATGGAGCATTGTGATGACAATGACATGGAGCATTGTGATGCCAAGGGTCATGGATCTTTGTGATGACAAATGTCATGGAGCATTTTGATAACCAGCGTGTGGTGCATTGTTATGAGTAGGGCAGGGAGCATTTTTATGACAGGGTCATGCAGCAATTTGATGAAAAGTGCAATGGAACATTTTGATGACAGGGGTTATAGAACACTGTGATTCCAGGGGTCATGGAGCTTTGGGATGAAAAGGGTCATGGAGCATTTTGATGACAGTGGTTATGGAACATTGTGATGTCAGGGGTCATGGAACATTGTGCTGATAAGGGGATGTAGCATTGTGATAACAGGGGTCATGGAACATTGTGATAACAGGGTTGAGGGAGGAATGTGATGACTAGTGATGGAACATTGTGATATCTAATGTGAGAGAGCATTTGGATGACAAGTGCATGGAGCATTGTGATTGCAGGGATCTTGGAGCATTGCGATGAAAAGGCATGGATCATTGTGATGATAAAGGCATGGAGCCTTGTCATGACAGGGTTCATGGAGCATACTGACGACAAGTGTCAGGGAGCATTGTGATGAAAAGTGTATTGAGCATCGTGATGACAAAGATCATGGAGCATTGTGATGATAAGACCATGGATAACTGTGATGATGAGCGTCATGGGGTGCTGTGATGATAAGTTTTATGGAACATTGTGATCACAAGGCTTTGTAGCATTATGATGTCAGAGGTCATGGAGAATATTAATTTCATTGTGATGACAATAGACTAAAGTATTATGATGATGGGCATCGTGCACTGTGATGACAGGGTTCAGGGAGCATTGAGATGAAAAGGGGCATTGAGCATTGTGGTTACAAGGGTCTTGGAGCATTGTGATGACAGAGGTCATGGATCATTTTGATTTCAAGGAGCATGGAGCATTGTGATGACAAGGGCATGAAGCAATGTGATCCCAAGGTTGATGGAGGATTGTGATGACAATGGAAATGGAGTATTGTGATGACAAGCGCATAGAGGATTGTAATGACAAGGTCATTTAGCATTTTGCTGACAAAGACATGGAGCATTGTGATGACAATGGCATGGAGCATTGTGATGCCAAGTGTCATGGAGGATTCTGATGACAATGGTAATGGAGCATTGTGATGACAATGGCTTGGAGCATTGTGATGACAAGGGTCAGGGAGCATTGTGCTGACAAGTGCATGGAGAATTGTGATGACAAGGGTCATGGAGCATTCTGATGACAAGCCTGTGGTGTATTTTGTTGACAATGGCATGCAGCATTGGGATGAAAACGGCATGTGGCTCTGTGATGAAAAAGACATGGAACCTTTTTGTGACAGGGTTCAAGGAGCATTCTGACGACAAGTGTCAGCGAGCATTGTGATGACAAGTTTATTGAGAATTTTGATGACAAAGGTCATGGAGCCTTGTGATGAGACGACCATGGATCATTGTGATGATGAGCGTCATGGGGTGTTGTGATGATAAGAGTTATGCAACATTGTGATCACCAGGATTTTGAGCATTGTGATGACAGAGGTCATGGAGCATTTTGATTTGATTGTGATGACAATTGCCTGAAGCATTATGATGATGGGCATTGTTCATTGTGCTGACAGGGTTCATAGGAGCATTGAGATGAAAAGGGGCATGGAGCATTGTGATTACAGGGGTCTTAGTGCTTTGTGATGACAAGAGCAGGGAGCATTGTGATGAGAAGTCCATGGAACATTCTGATGACATGTGTCATGGAGCTTTGGATGGCAAGGGCATGGAGCATTGTGATTACAGGGGTCTTGGAGCATTGAGATGAAAAGGGCATGGAACATTGTGATGAAAAAGGCATGGAGCCTTGTCATGACAGGGTTCATGGAACATACTGACGACAAGTGTCAGGGAGCACTGTGATGAAAAGTGTATTGAGAATTGTGATGACAAAGGTCATGGAGAATTGTGATGAAAAGTGTATGGAGTATTGTGATGACAGGCATCATGGAGCGTTGTGAGGACAAGTGTTATGGAACATTGTGATCACAAGGGTTTGGAGCATTGTGATGACAGAGGTCATGGATCATTTTGATTTCAAGGAGCATGTAGCATTGTGATGACAAGGGCATGAAGCAATGTGATCCCAAGGTTCATGGAGGATTGTGATGACAATGGTAATCGAGTATTGTGATGACAATCTCATAGAGCATTGTAATGACAAGGTCATGTAGCATTTTGCTGACAAAGGCATGGAGCATTGTGATGACAGGTGTCATGGAGCACTGTGATGACAAGCGTCACGGAGCACTGTGAATACAGGCGTCATGGAACATTGGGATGACAAGGGCATGGATCATTGTGATGACAAGGGTCATGGAGCATTGGGCTGAAAATGTTCATGGAATATTTTGATGACAGGGGTCATGGAGCATTGTGATTACAGGGGTCTTGGAGCATTGTGATGACAAGAGTCCCGGATCATTGTGTTGTCAGGTGTCATGGAGTGTTGTGATGACAGTGGTCATGGAGCATTGTGATGATATTGGTCATGGAGCATTGTGATGAAAAGGTCATGGAGCATTGGGCTGAAAATATTCATGGAGTATTGTGATGACAGGAGTCATGGAGCATTGTGATGACAAGGTAATGGAGCATGGTGATGACAAGGTCTTGGAGCATTGTGATGAGTTGACCATGGAGACTTGTGATGACAAATATCATGGAGCCTTCTGATGAAAAGGGGCATGGAGCATTGTGATTACGAGTGTCTTGGAGCATTGTGATGACAAGTGCATGGAGCATTGTGAGGTGAAGGCCATGGAAAATTCTGATGACATGCGTCATGGAGCTCTGTGATGACAAGGGCATGGAGCATTGTGATTACATGGGTCTTGGAGCATTGTGATGACAATGGTCATGGAGTCTTGTGATCACAAGGCCGTGGAACATTGTGATGGCAGGGGTCATGGAGCATTGTTGACAGTGGTAATGGAGCATTGTGATGAGAAGTGCAATGAGCATTGGTCTGAAATGTTTCATGGATTATTGTGATGACAGTGGGCATGGCGCATTGTGATGACAAGGGCACGGTACACTGTGATACATGGGTGATGGAGGATTGTAATGACAAGGACATGGAGCATTGTGATGAGAAGGGCATCGAGCATTGTGATGACAAGTGTCATGTTGCTTTGTGATGACAAGTGTCATGTTGCTTTGTGATGACAAGTGCATGGAGCAATGTGATGAGAGGGTTCATGGAGCATTGTGATGTCCATGGCATGGAGCATTGTGATGCCAAGGTTCATGGAGCTTAGTGATGACCATGGTCATGGAGCATTTTGATGACAAGTGTGTGGTGCATTGTGATGAGAAGGGCAGGGAGCATTTTGATGACAGGGTCATGCAGCAATTTGATGAAAAGTGTAATGTAATATTTTGATGACAGGGGTTATAGAACATTGTGATGCCAGGGGTCATAGAGCTTTGGGAAGAAAATGGTCATGGAGCATTGTGATGACAGGGGTTATGGAACATTGTGACGTCAGGGTTTATGGAAAATTGTGCTGATAAGGGGATGTAGCATTGTGATGACAGGGGTCATGGAACATTGTGATAACAGGGGTGAGGGAGGATTGTGATGACTAGTGATGGAACATTGTGATATCTCATGTGAGAGAGCATTTGGATGAGAAGTGCATGGAGCATTGTGATTACAAGGTTTATGGAGCATAGCGATGACAAGGTTGTGGATTATTGTGATGAAAAGCACATGGCACATTGTGATGACAAGGGTCATGGAGCATTGTTCTGAAAAAGGCATGGAGCATTGTGATGACAAGGGTCACGGAGAATTGTGATGAAATGTTCATGGAGCATTGTGGTTACAAAGGTCACAGAGCCTTGCGATGACGCAGGCATGGACCGTTGTGATGACAAACGTTATGAAGCATTGTGATGACTGGAGTCACGGAGCATTGTGGTGACAAGGGTCATGAAGCATTGTGATGACAAGGGCATGGAACATTGTGATGACAGGGGAATGGAGCATTGGTCTGACAAGTTTAATAGATTATTGTGATGACATTGGACATGGTGCATTGTGATGACAAGGGCATGGAGCATTGTGATGACAAGGGCATGGAGTATTGTGAAAACAGGTGTAAGGGGGCATTGTGATGACATATGTCATGGTCAATTTCAAAGACAATGGCATGGAGCATTGTGATGCCAAATGTCATGGTCGATTGCGATGACAGGGGCATGAAGCATTGTGAGTACATGGGTCTTGGAGCATTGTGATGACAAAGGTCATGGAGCATTGTGATGAGAAATCCATGGAGCCTTCTGATGACATGTCATATGGAGCATTCTGATGAAAAGGGGCATGGAGCATTCTGATTACAGGGGTTTTGGAACATTGTGATAACAAGGGCAAGGAGCATTGATCTAATAATTTTCACGGATTATTGTGATGAGAGTTGGAATGGCACATTGTGATGACAAGGGCATAGAGTATTGTGATGACCAGGTTATGCAGTATTGTGAAGAGAGGTGTCAGGGAGCATTGTGATGACATATGTAATGGCCCATTGTGATGACAATGGCATGGAGCATTGTGATGCCAAGTGTCATGGTGGATTCTGATGACAAAGGTAATGGAGCATTGTGATGACAATGGCTTGGAGCATTGTGATGATAAGGGTCAGGGAGCATTTTGCTGACAAGTGCACGGAGAATTGTGATGACAAGCGTCATGGAGCATTCTGATGACAAGATTGTGGAGTATTTTGATGACAATGGAATGGAGCACTAGGATGAAAACGGCATGTGGATTTGTGATGAAAATGGCATGGAGCCTTTTCGTGACACAGTTCAAGGAGCATTCTGACGACAAGTGTCAGGGAGCATTTTGATGACAAGTGTATGGAGAATTGTGATGACAAAGTTCATGGAGCATTGTGATGAAAAGGGCATGGAGTATTGTGATGACAGGCATCATGGAGCGTTGTGAGGACAAGTGTTATTGAACATTTTGATCACAAGGGTTTGGAGCATTGTGATGACAGAGGTCATGGATCAATTTGATTTCAAGGAGCATGGAGCATTTTGATGACAAGGGCCTGAAGCAATGTGATCCCAAGGTTCCTGGAGGATTGTGATGACAATGGTAATGGAGTATTGTGATGACAATCGCATAGAGCATTGTAATGACAAGGTCATGTAGCATTTTGCTGACAAAGGCATGGAGCACTGTGATGACAGATAACATGGAGCACTGTGATTACAGGCGTCATGGAACATTGGGATGACAAGTGCATGGATCATTGTGATGACAAGGGTCATGGAGCACTGGGCTGAAAATGTACATGGAGTATTGTGATGACAGGGTTCATGGAGCATTGTGATGACAAGGTCATGGAGCATTGTTATGACAGGGGCATGGAGCATTGGTCTTACAAATTTCATAGATTATTGTGATGACAGTG
This sequence comes from Mesoplodon densirostris, assembly GCF_025265405.1. Classification (NCBI taxonomy): domain Eukaryota; kingdom Metazoa; phylum Chordata; class Mammalia; order Artiodactyla; family Ziphiidae; genus Mesoplodon; species Mesoplodon densirostris. Next base: position 11,616,037 of record NW_026778196.1, read on the forward strand.
GACATGGTGCATTGTGATGACCAGGGCATGGAGCATTGTGATGACAAGGGCATGGAGTATTGTGAAGACAGGTGTCAGGGGGCACTGTGATGAAATATGTCATGGTCCATTGCGATGACAATAGCATGGAGCATAGTGATGCCAAATGCAAGGGAGGATTGTGATGACAAATATAATGGAGCACTGTGATGACTAGGGCTTGGAGCATTATGAAGACAAGGGCCATTGAGAATTTTCATGACAATGTCGTGAACCATTGTGATGACAAGGTGCTGGAGCATTGTGATGAGAAAACCATGGAGCCTTGCGATGACAAGTCTCATGGAGCATACTGATGAAAAGGGGCATGGGGCATTCTGATTACAGGGGTCTTAAACATTGTGATAACAAGAGCATGGAGCAATGTGATTACAAGGGCATGGAGCATTCGTCTAATAAGTTTCATGGATTATTGTGATGACAGTTGGAATGGCGCATTATGAAGACAAGAGCATGGAGCATTGTGATGAAGAGATCATGCAGTATTGTGAAGAGAGGTGTCAGGGAGCATTGTGATTACATATGTAATGGCCCATTGTGATGACAATGGCTTGGAGCATTGTGATTCCAAGTGTCATGGAGGATTCTAATGACAAAGGTAATGGAGCATTGTGATGAAAATGGCTTGGATCATTGTGATGACAAGGGTCAGGGAGCATTGTGCTGACAAGTGCATGGAGAATTGTGATGACAAGGGTCATGGAGCATTCTGATGACAAGCTTGTGTAGTATTTTGATGACAATGGCATGGAGCTTTGGGATGAAAACAGCATGGGGCTTTGTGATGAAAAAGGCATGGAACCTTTTCGTCACAGGGTTCAAGGTGCATTCTGACGACAAGTGTCAGGGAGCATTGTGATGACAAGTGTATTGAAAATTGTGATGACAAATGTCATGGAGCATTGTGATGAGAAGACCATGGATAATTGTGATGATGAGCGTCATGGGGTGTTGTGATGATAAGTGTTTTGCAACATTGTGATCACCAGGGTTTGGAGCATTGTGATGACAGAGGTCATGGAGCATTTTGATTTCACTGTGATGACAATAGCCTGAAGCATTATGATGATGGGCATGGTGCATTGTTATGACAGTGTTCATGGAGCATTGAGATGAAAAGGGGCATGGAGCATTGTGATTACAGGGGTCTTGGAGCATTGTGATGACAAGGGCATGGAGCATTGTGATGAGAAGTGCATGGAACATTCTGATGATATGCATCATGGAGCTTTGTGATGACAAGGGCAAGGAGCATTATGATTACAGTGGTCTTGGAGCACTGTGATGAAAAGGGCATGGATCATTGTGATGAAAAAGGCATGGAGCCTTGTCATGACAGAGTTCATGGAGCATACTGACGACAAGTGTCAGGGAGCATTGTGATGAAAAGAGTATTGAGAATTGTGATGACAAAGGTCATGGAGCCTTGTGATGAGAAGACCATGGATAATAGTGATGATTAGCGTCATGGGGTTTTGTGATGATAAGTGTTATGCAACATTGTGATCACCAGGGTTTGGAGCATTGTGATGACAGAGGTCATGGAGCATTTTGATTTCATTGTGATGACAATAGCCTGAAGCATTATGATGATGGGCATGGTTCATTGTGATGACAGGGTTCATGGAGCATTGTGATGAAAAGGGGCATGGAGCATTGTGATTACAGGGGTTTGGAGCATTGTGATGAGAAGGGTCATGGAGCCTTGTGATGACAGGGGTCATGGAGCATTGTGATGACCAGGGAATGGAGCATGGTGATGACAAGGTCTTGGAGCATTGTGATGAGATGACCATGGAGACTTGTGATGACAAGTCTCATGGAGCATTCTGATGAAAAGGGGCATGGAGCATTGTGATTACGAGGGTATGGAGCATTGTGATGACCAGGGAATGGAGCATGGTGATGACAAGGTCTTGGAGCATTGTGATGAGATGACCATGGAGACTTGTGATGACAAGTCTCATGGAGCATTCTGATGAAAAGCGGCATGGAGCATTGTGATTACGAGGGTATGGAGCATTGTGATGACAAGGGCATGGAGCATTGTGAGGAGAAGGCCATGGAACAATCTGATGACATGTGTCGTGGAGCTTTGTGATGACAAGGGCATGGAGCATTGTGATTACATGGGTCTTGCAGCATTGTGATGACAATGGTCATGGAGCCTTGTGATCACAAGGCCGTGGAACATTGTGATGACAGGGGTCATGGAGCATTGTTGATAGAGGTAATGGAGCATTGTGATGAGAAGGGCATTGAGCATTGGTCTGAAATGTTTCATGGATTATTGTGATGAGAGTGGGCATGGAGCATTGTGATGACAAGGGCACGGTACACTGTGATACATGGGTCATGGAGGATTGTAATGAAAAGGACATGGAGCATTATGATGAGAAGGGCATCGAGCATTGTGATGACAAGTGTCATGGAGATTTGTGATGACAAGGGCATGGAGAAATGTGAAGAGAGGTTTCATGGAGCATTGTGATGACAATGACATGGAGCATTGTGATGCCAAGGGTCATGGAGCTTTGTGATGACAAAGATCATGGAGCATATTGATTTCACTGTGATGACAATAGCCTGAAGCATTATGATGATGGGCATGGTGCATTGTTATGACAGTGTTCATGGAGAATTGAGATGAAAAGTGGCATGGAGCATTGTGATTACAGGGGTCTTGGAGCATTGTGATGACAAGGGCATGGAGCATTGTGATGAGAAGTGCATGGAACATTCTGATGATATGCATCATGGAGCTTTGTGATGACAAGGGCAAGGAGCATTATGATTACAGTGGTCTTGGAGAACTGTGATGAAAAGGGCATGGATCATTGTGATGAAAAAGGCATGGAGCCTTGTCATGACAGAGTTCATGGAGCATACTGACGACAAGTGTCAGGGAGCATTGTGATGACAAGGGAATGGTGCATGCTGATGACAAGGTCTTGGAGCATTGTGATGAGTTGACCATGGAGACTTGTGATGACAAATATCGTGGAGCCTTCTGATGAAAAGGGGCATGGAGCATTGTGATTACGAGTGTCTTGAAGCATTGTGATGACAAGGGCAAGGAGCATTGTGAGGAGATGGCCATGGAACATTCTGATGACATGTGTCATGGAGCTTTGTGATGACAAGGGCATGGAGCATTGTGATTACATGGGTCTTGGAGCATTGTTATGACAATGGTCATGGAGCCTTGTGATCACAAGACCGTGGAACATTGTAATCGCAGGGGTCATGGAGCATTGGTGATAGAGGTAATGGAGCATTGTGATGAGAAGGGCATTGAGCATTGGTCTGAAATATTTCATGGATTATTGTGATGAGAGTGGGCATGGCGCATTGTGATGACCAGGGCACGGTACACTGTGATACATGGGTCATGGAGGATTGTAATGACAAGGACATGGAGCATTATGATGAGAAGGGCATCGAGCATTGTGATGACAAGTGTTATGGAGATTTGTGATGACAAGGGCATGGAGCAATGTGAAGAGAGGTTTCATGGAGCATTGTGATGACAATGACATGGAGCATTGTGATGCCAAGGGTCATGGATCTTTGTGATGACAAATGTCATGGAGCATTTTGATAACCAGCGTGTGGTGCATTGTTATGAGTAGGGCAGGGAGCATTTTTATGACAGGGTCATGCAGCAATTTGATGAAAAGTGCAATGGAACATTTTGATGACAGGGGTTATAGAACACTGTGATTCCAGGGGTCATGGAGCTTTGGGATGAAAAGGGTCATGGAGCATTTTGATGACAGTGGTTATGGAACATTGTGATGTCAGGGGTCATGGAACATTGTGCTGATAAGGGGATGTAGCATTGTGATAACAGGGGTCATGGAACATTGTGATAACAGGGTTGAGGGAGGAATGTGATGACTAGTGATGGAACATTGTGATATCTAATGTGAGAGAGCATTTGGATGACAAGTGCATGGAGCATTGTGATTGCAGGGATCTTGGAGCATTGCGATGAAAAGGCATGGATCATTGTGATGATAAAGGCATGGAGCCTTGTCATGACAGGGTTCATGGAGCATACTGACGACAAGTGTCAGGGAGCATTGTGATGAAAAGTGTATTGAGCATCGTGATGACAAAGATCATGGAGCATTGTGATGATAAGACCATGGATAACTGTGATGATGAGCGTCATGGGGTGCTGTGATGATAAGTTTTATGGAACATTGTGATCACAAGGCTTTGTAGCATTATGATGTCAGAGGTCATGGAGAATATTAATTTCATTGTGATGACAATAGACTAAAGTATTATGATGATGGGCATCGTGCACTGTGATGACAGGGTTCAGGGAGCATTGAGATGAAAAGGGGCATTGAGCATTGTGGTTACAAGGGTCTTGGAGCATTGTGATGACAGAGGTCATGGATCATTTTGATTTCAAGGAGCATGGAGCATTGTGATGACAAGGGCATGAAGCAATGTGATCCCAAGGTTGATGGAGGATTGTGATGACAATGGAAATGGAGTATTGTGATGACAAGCGCATAGAGGATTGTAATGACAAGGTCATTTAGCATTTTGCTGACAAAGACATGGAGCATTGTGATGACAATGGCATGGAGCATTGTGATGCCAAGTGTCATGGAGGATTCTGATGACAATGGTAATGGAGCATTGTGATGACAATGGCTTGGAGCATTGTGATGACAAGGGTCAGGGAGCATTGTGCTGACAAGTGCATGGAGAATTGTGATGACAAGGGTCATGGAGCATTCTGATGACAAGCCTGTGGTGTATTTTGTTGACAATGGCATGCAGCATTGGGATGAAAACGGCATGTGGCTCTGTGATGAAAAAGACATGGAACCTTTTTGTGACAGGGTTCAAGGAGCATTCTGACGACAAGTGTCAGCGAGCATTGTGATGACAAGTTTATTGAGAATTTTGATGACAAAGGTCATGGAGCCTTGTGATGAGACGACCATGGATCATTGTGATGATGAGCGTCATGGGGTGTTGTGATGATAAGAGTTATGCAACATTGTGATCACCAGGATTTTGAGCATTGTGATGACAGAGGTCATGGAGCATTTTGATTTGATTGTGATGACAATTGCCTGAAGCATTATGATGATGGGCATTGTTCATTGTGCTGACAGGGTTCATAGGAGCATTGAGATGAAAAGGGGCATGGAGCATTGTGATTACAGGGGTCTTAGTGCTTTGTGATGACAAGAGCAGGGAGCATTGTGATGAGAAGTCCATGGAACATTCTGATGACATGTGTCATGGAGCTTTGGATGGCAAGGGCATGGAGCATTGTGATTACAGGGGTCTTGGAGCATTGAGATGAAAAGGGCATGGAACATTGTGATGAAAAAGGCATGGAGCCTTGTCATGACAGGGTTCATGGAACATACTGACGACAAGTGTCAGGGAGCACTGTGATGAAAAGTGTATTGAGAATTGTGATGACAAAGGTCATGGAGAATTGTGATGAAAAGTGTATGGAGTATTGTGATGACAGGCATCATGGAGCGTTGTGATGACAAGTGTTATGGAACATTGTGATCACAAGGGTTTGGAGCATTGTGATGACAGAGGTCATGGATCATTTTGATTTCAAGGAGCATGTAGCATTGTGATGACAAGGGCATGAAGCAATGTGATCCCAAGGTTCATGGAGGATTGTGATGACAATGGTAATCGAGTATTGTGATGACAATCTCATAGAGCATTGTAATGACAAGGTCATGTAGCATTTTGCTGACAAAGGCATGGAGCATTGTGATGACAGGTGTCATGGAGCACTGTGATGACAAGCGTCACGGAGCACTGTGAATACAGGCGTCATGGAACATTGGGATGACAAGGGCATGGATCATTGTGATGACAAGGGTCATGGAGCATTGGGCTGAAAATGTTCATGGAATATTTTGATGACAGGGGTCATGGAGCATTGTGATTACAGGGGTCTTGGAGCATTGTGATGACAAGAGTCCCGGATCATTGTGTTGTCAGGTGTCATGGAGTGTTGTGATGACAGTGGTCATGGAGCATTGTGATGATATTGGTCATGGAGCATTGTGATGAAAAGGTCATGGAGCATTGGGCTGAAAATATTCATGGAGTATTGTGATGACAGGAGTCATGGAGCATTGTGATGACAAGGTAATGGAGCATGGTGATGACAAGGTCTTGGAGCATTGTGATGAGTTGACCATGGAGACTTGTGATGACAAATATCATGGAGCCTTCTGATGAAAAGGGGCATGGAGCATTGTGATTACGAGTGTCTTGGAGCATTGTGATGACAAGTGCATGGAGCATTGTGAGGTGAAGGCCATGGAAAATTCTGATGACATGCGTCATGGAGCTCTGTGATGACAAGGGCATGGAGCATTGTGATTACATGGGTCTTGGAGCATTGTGATGACAATGGTCATGGAGTCTTGTGATCACAAGGCCGTGGAACATTGTGATGGCAGGGGTCATGGAGCATTGTTGACAGTGGTAATGGAGCATTGTGATGAGAAGTGCAATGAGCATTGGTCTGAAATGTTTCATGGATTATTGTGATGACAGTGGGCATGGCGCATTGTGATGACAAGGGCACGGTACACTGTGATACATGGGTGATGGAGGATTGTAATGACAAGGACATGGAGCATTGTGATGAGAAGGGCATCGAGCATTGTGATGACAAGTGTCATGTTGCTTTGTGATGACAAGTGTCATGTTGCTTTGTGATGACAAGTGCATGGAGCAATGTGATGAGAGGGTTCATGGAGCATTGTGATGTCCATGGCATGGAGCATTGTGATGCCAAGGTTCATGGAGCTTAGTGATGACCATGGTCATGGAGCATTTTGATGACAAGTGTGTGGTGCATTGTGATGAGAAGGGCAGGGAGCATTTTGATGACAGGGTCATGCAGCAATTTGATGAAAAGTGTAATGTAATATTTTGATGACAGGGGTTATAGAACATTGTGATGCCAGGGGTCATAGAGCTTTGGGAAGAAAATGGTCATGGAGCATTGTGATGACAGGGGTTATGGAACATTGTGACGTCAGGGTTTATGGAAAATTGTGCTGATAAGAGGATGTAGCATTGTGATGACAGGGGTCATGGAACATTGTGATAACAGGGGTGAGGGAGGATTGTGATGACTAGTGATGGAACATTGTGATATCTCATGTGAGAGAGCATTTGGATGAGAAGTGCATGGAGCATTGTGATTACAAGGTTTATGGAGCATAGCGATGACAAGGTTGTGGATTATTGTGATGAAAAGCACATGGCACATTGTGATGACAAGGGTCATGGAGCATTGTTCTGAAAAAGGCATGGAGCATTGTGATGACAAGGGTCACGGAGAATTGTGATGAAATGTTCATGGAGCATTGTGGTTACAAAGGTCACAGAGCCTTGCGATGACGCAGGCATGGACCGTTGTGATGACAAACGTTATGAAGCATTGTGATGACTGGAGTCACGGAGCATTGTGGTGACAAGGGTCATGAAGCATTGTGATGACAAGGGCATGGAACATTGTGATGACAGGGGAATGGAGCATTGGTCTGACAAGTTTAATAGATTATTGTGATGACATTGGACATGGTGCATTGTGATGACAAGGGCATGGAGCATTGTGATGACAAGGGCATGGAGTATTGTGAAAACAGGTGTAAGGGGGCATTGTGATGACATATGTCATGGTCAATTTCAAAGACAATGGCATGGAGCATTGTGATGCCAAATGTCATGGTCGATTGCGATGACAGGGGCATGAAGCATTGTGAGTACATGGGTCTTGGAGCATTGTGATGACAAAGGTCATGGAGCATTGTGATGAGAAATCCATGGAGCCTTCTGATGACATGTCATATGGAGCATTCTGATGAAAAGGGGCATGGAGCATTCTGATTACAGGGGTTTTGGAACATTGTGATAACAAGGGCAAGGAGCATTGATCTAATAATTTTCACGGATTATTGTGATGAGAGTTGGAATGGCACATTGTGATGACAAGGGCATAGAGTATTGTGATGACCAGGTTATGCAGTATTGTGAAGAGAGGTGTCAGGGAGCATTGTGATGACATATGTAATGGCCCATTGTGATGACAATGGCATGGAGCATTGTGATGCCAAGTGTCATGGTGGATTCTGATGACAAAGGTAATGGAGCATTGTGATGACAATGGCTTGGAGCATTGTGATGATAAGGGTCAGGGAGCATTTTGCTGACAAGTGCACGGAGAATTGTGATGACAAGCGTCATGGAGCATTCTGATGACAAGATTGTGGAGTATTTTGATGACAATGGAATGGAGCACTAGGATGAAAACGGCATGTGGATTTGTGATGAAAATGGCATGGAGCCTTTTCGTGACACAGTTCAAGGAGCATTCTGACGACAAGTGTCAGGGAGCATTTTGATGACAAGTGTATGGAGAATTGTGATGACAAAGTTCATGGAGCATTGTGATGAAAAGGGCATGGAGTATTGTGATGACAGGCATCATGGAGCGTTGTGAGGACAAGTGTTATTGAACATTTTGATCACAAGGGTTTGGAGCATTGTGATGACAGAGGTCATGGATCAATTTGATTTCAAGGAGCATGGAGCATTTTGATGACAAGGGCCTGAAGCAATGTGATCCCAAGGTTCCTGGAGGATTGTGATGACAATGGTAATGGAGTATTGTGATGACAATCGCATAGAGCATTGTAATGACAAGGTCATGTAGCATTTTGCTGACAAAGGCATGGAGCACTGTGATGACAGATAACATGGAGCACTGTGATTACAGGCGTCATGGAACATTGGGATGACAAGTGCATGGATCATTGTGATGACAAGGGTCATGGAGCACTGGGCTGAAAATGTACATGGAGTATTGTGATGACAGGGTTCATGGAGCATTGTGATGACAAGGTCATGGAGCATTGTTATGACAGGGGCATGGAGCATTGGTCTTACAAATTTCATAGATTATTGTGATGACAGTGGACATGGTGCATTGTGATGACCAGGGCATGGAGCATTGTGATGACAAGGGCATGGAGTATTGTGAAGACAGGTGTCAGGGGGCACTGTGATGAAATATGTCATGGTCCATTGCGATGACAATAGCATGGAGCATAGTGATGCCAAATGCAAGGGAGGATTGTGATGACAAATATAATGGAGCACTGTGATGACTAGGGCTTGGAGCATTATGAAGACAAGGGCCATTGAGAATTTTCATGACAATGTCGTGAACCATTGTGATGACAAGGTGCTGGAGCATTGTGATGAGAAAACCATGGAGCCTTGCGATGACAAGTCTCATGGAGCATACTGATGAAAAGGGGCATGGGGCATTCTGATTACAGGGGTCTTAAACATTGTGATAACAAGAGCATGGAGCAATGTGATTACAAGGGCATGGAGCATTCGTCTAATAAGTTTCATGGATTATTGTGATGACAGTTGGAATGGCGCATTATGAAGACAAGAGCATGGAGCATTGTGATGAAGAGATCATGCAGTATTGTGAAGAGAGGTGTCAGGGAGCATTGTGATTACATATGTAATCGCCCATTGTGATGACAATGGCTTGGAGCATTGTGATTCCAAGTGTCATGGAGGATTCTAATGACAAAGGTAATGGAGCATTGTGATGACAATGGCTTGGATCATTGTGATGACAAGGGTCAGGGAGCATTGTGCTGACAAGTGCATGGAGAATTGTGATGACAAGGGTCATGGAGCATTCTGATGACAAGCTTGTGTAGTATTTTGATGACAATGGCATGGAGCTTTGGGATGAAAACAGCATGGGGCTTTGTGATGAAAAAGGCATGGAACCTTTTCGTCACAGGGTTCAAGGTGCATTCTGACGACAAGTGTCAGGGAGCATTGTGATGACAAGTGTATTGAAAATTGTGATGACAAATGTCATGGAGCATTGTGATGAGAAGACCATGGATAATTGTGATGATGAGCGTCATGGGGTGTTGTGATGATAAGTGTTTTGCAACATTGTGATCACCAGGGTTTGGAGCATTGTGATGACAGAGGTCATGGAGCATTTTGATTTCACTGTGATGACAATAGCCTGAAGCATTATGATGATGGGCATGGTGCATTGTTATGACAGTGTTCATGGAGCATTGAGATGAAAAGGGGCATGGAGCATTGTGATTACAGGGGTCTTGGAGCATTGTGATGACAAGGGCATGGAGCATTGTGATGAGAAGTGCATGGAACATTCTGATGATATGCATCATGGAGCTTTGTGATGACAAGGGCAAGGAGCATTATGATTACAGTGGTCTTGGAGCACTGTGATGAAAAGGGCATGGATCATTGTGATGAAAAAGGCATGGAGCCTTGTCATGACAGAGTTCATGGAGCATACTGACGACAAGTGTCAGGGAGCATTGTGATGAAAAGAGTATTGAGAATTGTGATGACAAAGGTCATGGAGCCTTGTGATGAGAAGAACATGGATAATAGTGATGATTAGCGTCATGGGGTTTTGTGATGATAAGTGTTATGCAACATTGTGATCACCAGGGTTTGGAGCATTGTGATGACAGAGGTCATGGAGCATTTTGATTTCATTGTGATGACAATAGCCTGAAGCATTATGATGATGGGCATGGTTCATTGTGATGACAGGGTTCATGGAGCATTGTGATGAAAAGGGGCATGGAGCATTGTGATTACAGGAGTTTGGAGCATTGTGATGAGAAGGGTCATGGAGCCTTGTGATGACAGGGGTCATGGAGCATTGTGATGACCAGGGAATGGAGCATGGTGATGACAATGTCTTGGAGCATTGTGATGAGATGACCATGGAGACTTGTGATGAAAAGTCTCATGGAGCATTCTGATGAAAAGGGGCATGGAGCATTGTGATTACGAGGGTATGGAGCATTGTGATGACAAGGGCATGGAGCATTGCGAGGAGAAGGCCATGGAACATTCTGATGACATGTGTCATGGAGCTTTGTGATGACAAGGGCATGGAGCATTGCGATTACATGGCTCTTGGAGCTTTGTGATGACAATGGTCATGGAGCCTTGTGATCACAAGGCCATGGAACATTGTGATGGCAGGGGTCATGGAGCATTGTTGATAGAGGTAATGGAGCATTGAGATGAGAAGGGCATTGAGCATTGGTCTGAAATGTTTCATGGATTATTGTGATGAGAGTGGGCATGGAGCATTGTGATGACAAGGGCACGGTACACTGTGATACATGGGTGATGGAGGATTGTAATGACAAGGACATGGAGCATTATGATGAGAAGGGCATCGAGCATTGTGATGACAAGTGTCATGGAGATTTGTGATGACAAGGGCATGGAGCAATGTGAAGAGAGGTTTCATGGAGCATTGTGATGACAATGACATGGAGCATTGTGATGCCAAGGGTCATGGAGCTTTGTGATGACAAAGGTCATGGAGCATTTTGATTTCACTGTGATGACAATAGCCTGAAGCATTATGATGATGGGCATGGTGCATTGTTATGACAGTGTTCATGGAGCATTGAGATGAAAAGGGGCATGGAGCATTGTGATTACAGGGGTCTTGGAGCATTGTGATGACAAGGGCATGGAGCATTGCGATGAGAAGTGCATGGAACATTCTGATGATATGCATCATGGAGCTTTGTGATGACAAGGGCAAGGAGCATTATGATTACAGTGGTCTTGGAGAACTGTGATGAAAAGGGCATGGATCATTGTGATGAAAAAGGCATGGAGCCTTGTCATGACAGAGTTCATGGAGCATACTGACGACAAGTGTCAGGGAGCATTGTGATGACAAGGGAATGGAGCATGGTGAAGACAAGGTCTTGGAGCATTGTGATGAGTTGGCCATGGAGACTTGTGATGAAAAATATCATGGAGCCTTCTGATGAAAAGGGGCATGGAGCATTGTGATTACGAGTGTCTTGGAGCATTGTGATGACAAGGGCATGGAGCATTGTGAGGAGATGGCCATGGAACATTCAGATGACATGTGTCATGGAGCTTTGTGATGACAAGGGCATGGAGCATTGTGATTACATGGGTCTTGGAGCATTGTGATGACAATGGTCATGGAACCTTGTGATCACAAGGCCGTGGAACATTGTGATGGCAGGGGTCATGGAGCATTGTTGATAGAGGTAATGGAGCATTGTGATGAGAAGGGCATTGAGCATTGGTCTGAAATGTTTCATGGATTATTGTGATGAGAGTGGGCATGGAGCATTGTGATGACAAGGGCACGGTACACTGTGATACATGGGTCATGGAGGATTGTAATGACAAGGACATGGAGCATTATGATGAGAAGGGCATCGAGCATTGTGATGACAAGTGTCATGGAGATTTGTGATGACAAGGGCATGGAGCAATGTGAAGAGAGGTTTCATGGAGCATTGTGATGACAATGACATGGAGCATTGTGATGCCAAGGGTCATGGAGCTTTGTGATGACAAATGTCATGGAGCATTTTGATGACCAGCGTGTGGTGCATTGTTATGAGTAGGGCAGGGAGCATTTTGATGACAGGGTCACGCAGCAATTTGATGAAAAGTGTAATGGAACATTTTGATGACAGGGGTTATAGAACACTGTGATTCCAGGGGTCATGGAGCTTTGGGTTGAAAAGGGTCATGGAGCATTTTGATGACAGGGGTTATGGAACATTGTGATGTCAGGGGTCATGGAACATTGTGCTGATAAGGGGATGTAGCATTGTGATAACAGGGGTCATGGAACATTGTGATAACAGGGTTGAGGGAGGAATGTGATGACTAGTGATGGAACATTGTGATATCTCATGTGAGAGAGCATTTGGATGAGAAGTGCATGGAGCATTGTGATTGCAGGGGTCTTGGAGCATTCCGATGAAAAGGCATGGATCATTGTGATGATAAAGGCATGGAGCCTTGTCATGACAGGGTTCATGGAGCATACTGACGACAAGTGTCAGGGAGCATTGTGATGAAAAGTGTATTGAGCATCGTGATGACAAAGATCATGGAGCATTGTGATGATAAGACCATGTATAATTGTGATGATGAGCGTCATGGGGTGCTGTGATGATAAGTTTTATGGAACATTGTGATCACAAGGGTTTGTAGCATTATGATGTCAGAGGTCATGGAGAATATTAATTTCATTGTGATGACAATAGACTGAAGTATTATGATGATGGGCATCGTGCACTGTGATGACAGGGTTCAGGGAGCATTGAGATGAAAAGGGGCATGGAGCATTGTGATGACCAGGGTCATGGAGCATTGTGCTGAGAAAGGCATAGAGCATTGTCATGACAAGGGTCAAAGAGCATTGTGATGAAAAGTTCATGGAGCATAGGGGTTAAAAAGGTCACAGAGACTGTTGATGGTGAGGGCATGGACCATTGTGATGACAAAGTTCATGAAGCATTGTGATGACTGGAGTAACGGAGCATTGTGATGACAGGGGTCATGGAGCATTGTGATAACAAGGGCATGGAGAATTGTGATGACAAGGGCATGGAACATTGGTCTAATAACTTTCATGGTTTGTTGCGATGACAGTTGGAATGGCCTACAGTGATGACAAGGGCATGGAGCATTGTGATGACCAGGTCATGCAGTATTGTGAAGATAAGTGTCAGGGAGCATTGTGTTGACATATGTAATGGCCCATTGTGATGACAATGGCATGTAGCACTGTGATGCCAAGTGTCATGGAGGATTCTGATGAGAAAGGTAATGGAGCATTGTGATGACAAGGGTCCGGGAGCATTCTGATGACAAGCTTGTGGAGTATTTTGATGACAATGGTATGGAACATTGTGATGAAAATGGCATGGGGCATTGTGATGAAAAAAGCATGGAGCCTTTTCGTGATGGGTTTCAAGGAGCATTCTGATGACAAGTGTCAGGGAGCATTGTGATCACAAGTGTATTGAGAATTGTGATGACAAAGGTCATGGAGCATTGTGATGAAAAGGGCATGGAGTATTGGGATGACAGGCATCATGGAGCGTTGTGATGACAAGTGTTATGGAACAATGTGATCACAAGGGTTTGGAGCATTGTGATGACAGAGGTCATGGATCATTTTGATTTCAAGGAGCATGGAGCATTGTGATGACAAGGGCATGAAGCAATGTGATCCCAAGGTTGATGGAGGATTGTGATGACAATTGAAATGGAGTATTGTGATAACAAGCGAATAGAGGATTGTAATGACAATGTCATTTAGCATTTTGCTGACAAAGACATGGAGCATTGTGATGACAATGGCATGGAGCATTGTGATGCCAAGTGTCATGGAGGATTCTGATGACAATGGTAATGGAGCATTGTGATGACAATGGCTTGGAGCATTGTGATGACAAGGGTCAGGGAGCATTGTGCTGACAAGTGCATGGAGAATTGTGATGACAAGGGTCATGGAGCATTCTGATGACAAGCCTGTGGTGTATTTTGATGACAATGGCATGCAGCATTGGGATGAAAACGGCATGTGGCTCTGTGATGAAAAAGACATGGAGCCTTTTTGTGACAGGGTTCAAGGAGCATTCTGACGACAAGTGTCAGCGAGCATTGTGATGACAAGTTTATTGAGAATTTTGATGACAAAGGTCATGGAGCCTTGTGATGAGACGACCATGGATCATTGTGATGATGAGCGTCATGGGGTGTTGTGATGATAAGAGTTATGCAACATTGTGATCACCAGGATTTTGAGCATTGTGATGACAGAGGTCATGGAGCATTTTGATTTGATTGTGATGACAATTGCCTGAAGCATTATGATGATGGGCATTGTTCATTGTGCTGACAGGGTTCATAGGAGCATTTAGATGAAAATGGGCATGGAGCATTGTGATTACAGGGGTCTTAGTGCTTTGTGATGACAAGAGCAGGGAGCATTGTGATGAGAAGTCCAGGGAACATTCTGATGACATGCGTCATGGAGCTTTGGATGGCAAGGGCATGGAGCATTGTGATTACACGGGTCTTGGAGCATTGTGATGAAAAGGGCATGGAACATTGTGATGAAAAAGGCATGGAGCCTTGTCATGACAGGGTTCATGGAGCATACTGACGACAAGTGTCAGGGAGCACTGTGATGAAAAGTGTATTGAGAATTGTGATGACAAAGTCATGGAGAATTGTGATGAAAAGTGTATGGAGTATTGTGATGACAGGCATCATGGAGCGTTGTGAGGACAAATGTTATGGAACATTGTGATCACAAGGGTTTGGAGCATTGTGATGACAGAGGTCATGGATCATTTTGATTTCAAGGAGCATGGAGCATTGTGATGACAAGGGCATGAAGCAATGTGATCCCAAGGTTCATGGAGGATTGAGATGACAATGGTAATCGAGTATTGTGATGACAATCGCATAGAGCATTGTAATGACAAGGTCATGTAGCATTTTGCTGACAAAGGCATGGAGCATTGTGATGACAGGTGTCATGGAGTACTGTGATGACGAGCGTCACGGATCACTGTGAATACAGGGGTCATGGAACATTGGGATGACAAGGGCATGGATCATTGTGATGACCAGGGTCATGGAACATTGGGCTGAAAATGTTCATGGAGTATTGTGATGACAGGGGTCATGGAGCATTGTGATTACAGGGGTCTTGGAGCATTGTCATGACAAGAGTCCCGGATCATTGTGTTGTCAGGTGTCATGGAGTGTTGTGATGACAGTTGTCATGGAGCATTGTGATGATATTTGTCATGGAGCATTGTGATGAGAAGGTCATGGAGCATTGGGCTGAAAATGTTCATGGAGTATTGTGATGACAGGAGTCATGGAGCATTGTGATGACAAGGGAATGGAGCATGGTGATGACAAGGTCTTGGAGCATTGTGATGAGTTGACCATGGAGACTTGTGATGACAAATATCATGGAGCCTTCTGATGAAAAGGGGCATGGAGCATTGTGATTACGAGTGTCTTGGAGCATTGTGATGACAAGGGCATGGAGCATTGTGAGGAGAAGGCCATGGAACATTCTGATGACATGCGTCATGGAGCTCTGTGATGACAAGGGCATGGAGCATTGTGATTACATGGGTCTTGGAGCATTGTGATGACAATGGTCATTTAGTCTTGTGATCACAAAGCCGTGGAACATTGTGATGGCAGGGGTCATGGAGCATTGTTGACAATCTAATGGAGCATTGTGATGAGAAGTGCATTGAGCATTGGTCTGAAATGTTTCATGGATTATTGTGATGACAGTGGGCATGGGGCATTGTGATGACAAGGGCACGGTACACTGTGATACATGGGTGATGGAGGAATGTAATGACAAGGACATGGAGCATTGTGATGAGAAGGGCATCGAGCATTGTGATGACAAGTGTCATGGAGCTTTGTGATGACAAGTGCATGGAGCAATGTGATGAGAGGGTTCATGGAGCATTGTGATGTCCATGGCATGGAGCATTGTGATGCCAAGGGTCATGGAGCTTAGTGATGACCATGGTCATGGAGCATTTTGATGACAAGTGTGTGGTGCATTGTGATGAGAAGGGCAGGGAGCATTTTGATGACAGGGTCATGCAGCAATTTGATGAAAAGTGTAATGTAATATTTTGATGACAGGGGTTATAGAACATTGTGATGCCAGGGGTCATAGAGCTTTGGGATGAAAATGGTCATGGAGCATTTTGATGACAGGGGTTATGGAACATTGTGATGTCAGGATCATGGAAAATTGTGCTGATAAGGGGATGTAGCATTGTGATGACAGGGGTCATGGAACTTTGTGATAACAGGGGTGAGGGAGGATTATGATGACAAGTGATGGAACATTGTGATATCTCATGCGAGAGAGCATTTGGATGAGAAGTGCATGGAGAATTGTGATTACAAGGTTTATGGAGCATAGCGATGACAAGGTTGTGGATCACTGTGATGAAAAGCACATGGCACATTGTGATGACAAGGGTCATGGAGCATTGTTCTGAAAAAGGCATGGAACATTGTGATGACAAGGGCCACGGTGAATTGTGATGAAAAGTTCATGGAGCATTGTGGTTACAAAGGTCACAGAGCCTTGCGATGACGCAGGCATGGACCGTTGTGATGACAAACGTTATGAAGCATTGTGATGACTGGAGTCACGGAGCATTGTGATGACAAGGGTCATGGAGCATTGTGATGACAAGGGCATGGAACATTGTGATGACAGGGGCATGGAGCATTGGTCTGACAAGTTTAATAGATTATTGTGATGACATTGGACATGGTGCATTGTGATGACAAGGGCATGGAGCATTGTGATGACAAGGGCATGGAGTATTGTGAAAACAGGTGTAAGGGGGCATTGTGATGACATATGTCATGGTCAATTTCAAAGACAATGGCATGGAGTATTGTGATGCCAAATGTCATGGTCCATTGCGATGACAGGGGCATGTAGCATTGTGATTACATGGGTCTTGGAGCATTGTGATGACAAAGGTCATGGAGCATTGTGATGAGAAATCCATGGAGCCTTCTGATGACATGTCATATGGAGCATTCTGATGAAAAGGGGCATGGAGCATTCTGATTACAGGGGTCTTGGAACATTGTGATAACAAGGGCAAGGAGCATTGGTCTAATAAGTTTCATGGATTATTGTGATGAGAGTTGGAATGGCACATTGTGATGACAAGGACATGGAGCATTGTGATGACCAGGTTATGCAGTATTGTGAAGAGAGGTGTCAGGGAGCATTGTGATGACATATGTAATGGCCCATTGTGATGACAATGGCATGGAGCATTGTGATGCCAAGTGTCATGGAGGATTCTGATGACAAAGGTAATGGAGCATTGTGATGACAATGGCTTGGAACATTGTGATGATAAGGGTCAGGGAGCATTTTGCTGACAAGTGCACGGAGAATTGTGATGACAAGCGTCATGGAGCATTCTGATGACAAGCTTGTGTAGTATTTTGATGACAATGGCATGGAGCACTGGGATGAAAACGGCATGTGGATTTGTGATGAAAATGGCATGGAGCCTTTTCGTGACGCAGTTCAAGGAGCATTCTGACGACAAGCGTCATGGAGCATTCTGATGACAAGCTTGTGTAGTATTTTGATGACAATGGCATGAAGCTTTGGGATGAAAACAGCATGGGGCTTTGTGATGAAAAAGGCATGGAGCCTTTTCGTCACAGGGTTCAAGGTGCATTCTGACGACAAGTGTCATGGAGCACTGTGGTGACAATTGTCCCGGATCATTATGTTGTCAGGTGTCATGGAGTGTTGTGATGACAGTGGTCATGGAGCATTGTGATGATATTGGTCATGGAGCATTGTGATGAGAAGGTCATAGAGAATTGGGCTGAAAATGTTCATGGAGTATTGTGATGACAGGGGTCATGGAGCATTGTGATGACAAGGGAATGGAGCATGGTGATGACAAGGTCTTGGAGCATTGTGAGGAGATGAGCATGGAGACTTGTGATGACAAATCTAATGGAGCATTCTGATGAAAAAGGGAATGGAACATTGTGATTACTGGAGTCTTCGAGCATTGTGATGACAAGGGCATGGAGCATTTTGAGAAGACCATGGAACATTCTGATGACATGCGTCATGGAGCTTTGTGATGACAAGGGCATGGAGCATTGTGATTACATGGATCTTGGAGCATTGTGATGACAAGGGTCATGGAGCCTTGTGATGACAAGGCCGTGGAATATTATGATGGCAGGTGTCATGGAGCATTGTTACGACAGAGGTAATGGAGCATTGTGATGAGAAGGGCATTGAGCATTGATCTGAAATGTTTCATGGATTACTGTGATGAGAGTGGGCATGGCGGTTTGTCATGACAAGGGCACGGTACACTGTGATACATGGGTCATGGAGGATTGTAATGACAAGGTCATGGAGCATTGTGATGAGAATGGCATCGAGCATTGTGATGACAAGTGTCATGGAGCTTTGTGATGACAAGGACATGGAGCAGTGTGATGAGAGGGTTCATGGAGCATTGTGATGACAATGACATGGAGCATTGTGATGCCAAGGGTCATGGAGCTTTGTGATGACAAAAGTCATGGAGCATTTTGATGACAAGTGTGTGGTGCATTGTGATGAGAAGGGCAGGGAGCATTTTGATGACAGGGTCATGCAGCAATTTGATGAAAAGTGTAATGGAATATTTTGATGCCAGAGGTTATAGAACATTGTGATGCCAGGGGTCATGGAGCTTAGAGATGAAAAGGGTCATGGAGCATTTTGATGACAGGGGTTATGGAACATTGTGATGTCAGGGGTCATGGAACATTGTGCTGATAAGGGGATGTAGCATTGTGATGACACGGGTCATGGAACATTGTGATAACAGGGGTGAGGGAGGATTGTGATGACTAGTGATGGAACATTGTGATATCTCATGTGAGAGAGTCTTTGGATGAGAAGTGCATGGAGCATTGTGATTACAAGGTTTATGGAGCATAGCGATGACAAGGTTGTGGATAATTGTGGTGAAAATCGCATGGCACAATTTGATGACAAGGGTCATGGAGCATTGTTCTGACAAAGGCATGGAGCATTGTGATGACAAGGGTCACGGAGCATTGTGATGAAATGTTCATGGAGCATTGTGGTTACAAAGGTCACAGAGCCTTGTGATGACGTGGGCATGGATTGTTGTGATGACAAACATTATGAAGCATTGTGATGACTGTAGTCACGGAGCATTGTGATGACAGGGGTCATGGAGCATTGTGATGACAATGGCATGGAGCATTGTGAATCCAAGTGTCATGGAGGATTCTGATGACAAAGGTAATGGAGCATTGTGGTGACAATGGTTTGGAGCATTGTGATGACAAGGATCAGGGAGCATTGTGCTGACAAGTGCATGGAGCTTTGTGATGACAAGGACATGGATCATTGTGATGACAAGGGTCATGGAGCATTGGGCTGAAAATGTGCATGGAGTATTGTGATGACAGGGGTCATGGAGCATTGTGATGACAAGGGAATGGAGCATGTTGATGACAAGGTCTTGGAGCATTGTGATGAGATGACCATGGAGACATGTGATGACAAGTCTAATGGAGCATTCTTATGAAAAGGGGCATGGAACATTGTGATTACGGGGGTCTTGAAGCATTGTGATGACAAGGGCATGGAGCATTGTGAGGCGAAGGCCATGGAACATTGTGATGACATGCGTCATGGAGCTTTGTGATGACAAGGGCATGGAGCATTGTGATTACATTGGTCTTGGAGCATTGTGCTGACAAGGGTCCTGGATCCTAGAGATGACAAGGCCGTGTAATATTGTGATGGCAGGGGTCATGGAGCTTGTTATGACAGAGGTCATGGAGCATTGTGATGAAAAGGGCATGGATTATTGTGATGACAGGCATCATGGAGTGTTGTGAGGACAAGGGTTATGGAACATGGTGATCACAAGGGTTTGGAGCATTGTGATGACAGAGGTCATGGATCATTTTGATTTCAAGGAGCATGGAGCATTGTGATGACAAGGGCATGAAGCAATGTGATCCCAAAGTTCATGGAGGATTGTGATGACAATGGAAATGGAGTATTGTGATGACAAGTGCATAGAGCATTGTAATGACAAGGTCATGTAGCATTTTGCTGACAAAGGCATGGAGCATTGTGATGACAGGTGTCATGGAGCACTGTGATGACAAGCGTCATGGAGCATTGTGAATACATGGGTCATGGAACATTGGGATAACATGGGCATGGATCATTGTGATGACAAGGGTCATGGAGCATTGGGCTGAAAATGTTCATGGAGTATTGTGATGACAGGGGTCATGGAGCATTGTGATTACAGGGGTCTTGGAGCATTGTGATGACAAGAGTCCCGGATCATTGTGTTGTCAGGTGTCATGGAGTGTTGTGATGACAGTGGTCATGGAGCATTGTGATGATATTGGTCATGGAGCATTGTGATGAGAAGGTCATAGAGAATTGGGCTGAAAATGTTCATGGAGTATTGTGATGACAGGGGTCATGGAGCATTGTGATGACAAGGGAATGGAGCATGGTGATGACAAGGTCTTGGAGCATTTTGAGGAGATGGCCATGGAGACTTGTGATGACAAATCTAATGGAGCATTCTGATGAAACAGGGAATGGAACATTGTGATTACTGGAGTCTTCGAGCATTGTGATGACAAGGGCATGGAGCATTGTGAGGAGAAGACCATGGAACATTCTGATGACATGCGTCATGGAGCTTTGTGATGACAAGGGCATGGAGCATTGTGATTACATGGATCTTGGAGCATTGTGATGACAAGGGTCATGGAGCCTTGTGATGACAAGGCCGTGGAATATTATGATGGCAGGTGTCATGGAGCATTGTTACGACAGAGGTAATGGAGCATTGTGATGAGAAGGGCATTGAGCATTGATCTGAAATGTTTCATGGATTACTGTGATGAGAGTGGGCATGGCGGTTTGTCATGACAAGGGCACGGTACACTGTGATACATGGGTCATGGAGGATTGTAATGACAAGGTCATGGAGCATTGTGATGAGAATGGCATCGAGCATTGTGATGACAAGTGTCATGGAGCTTTGTGATGACAAGGACATGGAGCAATGTGATGAGAGGGTTCATGGAGCATTGTGATGACAATGACATGGAGCATTGTGATGCCAAGGGTCATGGAGCTTTGTGATGACAAAGGTCATGGAGCATTTTGATGACAAGTGTGTGGTGCATTGTGATGAGAAGGGCAGGGAGCATTTTGATGACATGCGTCATGGAGCTTTGTGATGACAAGGGCATGGAGCATTGTGATTACATTGGTCTTGGAGCATTGTGCTGACAAGTGTCCTGGAGCCTAGAGATGACAAGGCCGTGGAACATTGTGATGGCAGGGGTCATGGAGCTTGTTATGACAGAGGTCATGGAGAATTGTGATGAAAAGGGCATGGATTATTGTGATGACAGGCATCATGGAGTGTTGTGAGGACAAGTGTTATGGAACATGGTGATCACAAGGGTTTTGAGCATTGTGATGACAGAGGTCATGGATCATTTTGATTTCAAGGAGCATGGAGCATTGTGATGACAAGGGCATGAAGCAATGTGATCCCAAAGTTCATGGAGGATTGTGATGACAATGGAAATGGAGTATTGTGATGACAAGTGCATAGAGCATTGTAATGACAAGGTCATGTAGCATTTTGCTGACAAAGGCATGGAGCATTGTGATGACAGGTGTCATGGAGCACTGTGATGACAAGCGTCATGGATCATTGTGAATACATGGGTCATGGAACATTGGGATAACATGGGCATGGATCATTGTGATGACAAGGGTCATGGAGCATTGGGCTGAAAATGTTCATGGAGTATTGTGATGACAGGGGTCATGGAGCATTGTGATTACAGGGGTCTTGGAACATTGTGATGACAAGAGTCCCGGATCATTGTGTTGTCAGGTGTCATGGAGTGTTGTGATGACAGTGGTCATGGAGCATTGTGATGATATTGGTCATGGAGCATTGTGATGAGAAGGTCATAGAGAATTGGGCTGAAAATATTCATGGAGTATTGTGATGACAGGGGTCATGGAGCATTGTGATGCCAAGGGAATAGTGCATGGTGATGACAAGGTCTTGGAGCATTGTGAGGAGATGACCATGGAGACTTGTGATGACAAATCTAATGGAGCATTCTGATGAAAAAGGGAATGGAACATTGTGATTACTGGAGTCTTCGAGCATTGTGATGACAAGGGCATGGAGCATTGTGAGGAGAAGTCCATGGAACATTCTGATGACATGCGTCATGGAGCTTTGTGATGACAAGGGCATGGAGCATTGTGATTACATGGATCTTGGAGCATTGTGATGACAAGGGTCACGGAGCATTGTGATGTAAATTTCATGGAGCATTGTGGTTACAAACGTCACAGAGCCTTCTGATGAGGCGGGAATGGACCGTTGTGATGACAAATGTTATGAAGCATTTTGATGACTGGAGTCAAGGAGCATTGTGATGTAAGGGTTCATGGAGCATTGTGATGAAAAGGGCATGGAGCATTGTGAAGACAGGTGTCAGGGAGCATTGTGATGACATATGTCCTGTTCCATTGCGATGACAATGGCAGGGAGCATTGTGATGCCAAATGTAATGGAGGATTGTGATGACAAATATAATGGAGCATTGTGTTGACTAGGTCTTGGAGCATTATGATGACAAGGGCCATTGAGAATTTTCATGACAATGTCGTGAAGCATTGTGATGACAAGGTCCTGGAGCATTGTGATGAGAAAACCATGGAGCCTTGTGATGACAAGTCTCATGGAGCATACTGATGAAAAGGGGCATGGAGCATTCTGATTACAGTGGTCTTGGAACATTGTGATAACAAGGGCATGGAGCATTGTGATGACAAGCGCATGGAGCATTGGTCTAATAAGTTTCATGGATTATTGTGATGACAGTTGGAATGGCGCATTGTGATGACAAGGGCATGGAGCATTTTGATGACCAGGTCATGCAGTATTGTGAAGAGAGGTGTCAGGAAGCATTGTGATGACATATGTAATGGCCCATTGTGATGACAATGGCATGGAGCATTGTGATGCCAAGTGTCAGGGAGGATACTGATGACAAAGGTAATGGAGCATTGTGATGACAATGGCTTGGAGCATTGTGATGACAAAGGTCAGGGAGCATTGTGCTGACAAGTGCATGGAGAATTGTGATGACAAGGGTCAGGGAGCATTCTGATGACAAACTTGTGGAGTATTTTGATGACAATGGCATGGAGCATTGGGATGAAAACGGCATTGGGCTTTGTGATGAAAAAGGCATGGAGACTTTTTGTGACAGGGTTCAAGGAGCATTCTGACGACAAGTGTCAGGGAGCATTGTGATGACAGGGGTGAGGGAGTATTGTGACAAATAGTGATGTAGCATTGTGATATCAGTGGTGAGAGAGCATTTTGATGAGAAATGCATGGAGCACTGTGATGCCAAATTTTATGGAGCATTGTGATGACAATGTTGTGGAGCACTGTGATGACAAGCGCATGGTGCATTGTGATGACATGTGTCATGGAGCATTGTGCTGTCAAGCGCATGGAGCATTGTGATGACAAGGGTCATGGAGCATTGTGCTGAGAAAGGCATAGAGCATTGTGATGACAAGGGTCAAAGAGCATTGTGATGAAAAGTTCATGGAGCATTGTGGTTAAAAAGGTCACAGAGACTGTTGATGACGAGGGCATGGACCATTGTGATGACAAAGGTCATGAAGCATTGTGATGGCTGGAGTCACGGAGCATTGTGATGACAGGGGTCATGGAGCCTTGTGATGACAAGGGCATGGAGCATTGTGATGACAGTGGCATGGAGCATTGGTCTGACAAGTTTCAAAGATTATTGTGATGAGAGTGGGAATGGTGCATTATGATGACAAGGGCATGGAGCATTGTGATGATAAGGTCATGGAGTATTGTGAAGACAGGTGTCAGGGAGCATTGTGATGACATATGTCATGGTCCATGGCGATGACAATGGCATGGAGCTTTGTGATACCAAATGTAATGGAGGATTGTGATGACAAATATAATGGAGCATTGTGATGATTAGGGTTTGGAGCATTATGATGAAAAGGGCCATTGAAAATTTTGATGACAAGGTCGTGAAGCATTGTGATGACAAGGTCCTGGAGCATTGTGATGACAAAACCATGGAGCCTTGTGATGACAAGTCTCATGGAGCATACTGATTAAAAGGGGAATGGAGCATTGTGATTACAGGGGTCTTAGAACACTGTGAAGACAAGGGCATGGAGCATTGTGAGGAGAAGATCAAGGAGCATTCTGATGGCATGCATCATTGAGCTTTGTGATGACAATGGCACGGACCATTGTGATTACATGGGACTTGGAGCATTGTGATTAAAAGGGCATGGATCATTGTGATGAAAAAGGCATGGAGCCTTGTCATGACAGGGTTCAAGGAGCATACAGACAACAAGTGTCAGGGAGCATGTTGATGACAAGTGTATTGAGCATTGTGATGACGAAGGTCATGGATCATTGTGATGAGAAGACCATGGATAATTGTGATGACGAGCATCCTGGGGCATTGTGATGACAAGTGTTATGGAATATTGTGATCACAAGGGTTTGGAGCATTGTTATGACAGAGGTCATGGATCATTTTGATTTCGTTGTTATGACAATAGCATGAAGCATTATGATGATGGGCATAGTGCATTGTGATGACAGGGTTCATGGATCATTGAGATGAAAAGGGGCATAGAGCATTGTGATTACAGTGTTCTTGGAGCATTGTGATGAGAAGGGTCATGGAGCCTTGTGATGACAAGGCCATGGAACATCGTGATGGCAGGGGTCATGGAGCATTGTTATGACAGGTGTAATGGAGCATTGTGATGGCCAGGGCTTGGAGCATTGTGATGAGAAGGCCATGGAGCATTCTGATGACATGTGTCATGGAGCTATGTGAAGACAAGGGCATGGAGCAATGTGATGAGAGCGTTCATGGAGCGTTGTGATGACAATGACATGGAGCATTGTGATGCCAAGTGCCATGGATCTTTGTGATGACAAAGGTCATGGAGCATTTTGATGGCAAGGGCGTTGTGCATTGTGATGAGAAGGGCAGGGATCATTCTGATGACAGGGTCATGGAGCAATTGGATGAAAAGTGTCATGGAACATTTTGATGACAGGTGTTATGGAACATTGTGATTTCAGGGGTCATCGAACATTGTGATGATAAGTGCATGTAGCATTGTGATGACAGGAGTCATGGTACATTGTGATGACAGGGGTGAGGGAGTATTGTGACAAATAGTGATGTAGCATTGTGATATCAGTGGTGAGAGAGCATTTTGATGAGAAGTGCATGGAGCATTGTGATGACAAATTTTATGGAGCATTGTGATGACAATGTTGTGGAGCACTGTGATGCCAAGCGCATGGTGCATTGTGATGACATGTGTCATGGAGCATTGTGCTGAGAAAGGCATAGAGCATTGTGATGACAAGGGTCAAAGAGCATTGTGATGAAAAGTTCATGGATCATTGGGGTTAAAAAGGTCACAGAGACTGTTGATGACGAGGGCATGGACCATTGTGATGACAAAGGTCATGAAGCATTGTGATGACTGGAGTCACGGAGCCTTGTGATGACAGGGGTCATGGAGCATTGTGATAACAAGGCATGGAGCATTGTGATGACAAGGGCATGGAACATTGGTCTAATAACTTTCATGGAGTATTGCGATGAGAGTTGGAATGGCACACTGTGATGACAAGGGCATGGAGCATTTTGATGACCAGGTCATGCCGTATTGTGAAGACAGGTGTCAGGGAGCATTGTGATCACATATGGAATGGCCCATTGTGATGAGGATGGCATGGAGCATTGTGATGCCAAGTGTCAGGGAGGATTCTGATGACAAAGGTAATGGAGCATTGTGATGACAATGGCTTGGAGCATTGTGATGACAAGGGTCAAGGACCATTGTCCTGACAAGTGCAAGGAGAATTGTGATGACAAGGGTCATGGAGCATTCTGATGACGAGCTTGTGGAGTATTTTGATGACAATGGCATGGAGCATTGGGATGAAAAGGGCATGGGGCTTTGTGATGAAAAAGGCATGGAGCCTTTTCGTGACAGGGTTCAAGGAGCATTCTGACGACAAGTGTCATGGAGCATTGTGATGACAAGTGTATGAGAATTGTGATGACAATGGTCATGGAACATTGTGATGAAAAGGGCATGGAGTATTGTGATGACAGGCATCATGGAGCGTTGTGAGGACAAGTGTTATGGAACATTGTGATCACAAGGGTTTTGAGCATTGTGATGACAGAGGTCATGGATAATTTTGATTTCAAGGAGCATGGAGCATTGTGATGACAAGGGCATGAAGCAATGTGATCCCAAGGTTCATGGGAAATTGTGATGACAATAGTAATGGAGTATTGTGATGACAAGCGCCTAGCGCATTGTAATGACAAGGCCATGTAGCATTTTGCTGACAAAGGAATGGAGCATTGTGAAGACAGGTGTCATGGAGCACTGTGGTGACAAGCGTCACAGAGCCTTGTGAATACAAGTGTCATGGAACATTGGGATGACAAGGGCATGGATCATTGTGATGACAATGGTCATGGAGCATTGGGCTGAAAATGTTCATGGAGTATTGTGATGACAGGGGTCATGGAGCATTGTGATTACAGGGGTCTTGGAGCATTGTGATGACAAGAGTCCCAGATCATTGTGTTGTCAGGTGTCATGGAGTGTTGTGATGACAGTGGTCATGGAGCATTGTGATGATATTGGTCATGGAGCATTGTGATGAGAAGGTCATAGAGAATTGGGCTGAAAATGTTCATGGAGTATTGTGATGACAGGGGTCATGGAGCATTGTGATGACAAGGGAATGGAGCATGGTGATGACAAGGTCTTGGAGCATTGTGAGGAGATGACCATGGAGACTTGTGATGACAAATCTAATGGAGCATTCTGATGAAAAAGGGAATGGAACATTGTGATTAATGGAGTCTTCGAGCATTGTGATGACAAGGGCATGGAGCATTGTGAGGAGAAGACCATGGAACATTCTGATGACATGCGTCATGGAGCTTTGTGATGACAAGGGCATGGAGCATTGTGATTACATGGATCTTGGAGCATTGTGATGACAAGGGTCATGGAGCCTTGTGATGACAAGGCCGTGGAATATTATGATGGCAGGTGTCATGGAGCATTGTTACGACAGAGGTAACGGAGCATTGTGATGAGAAGGGCATTGAGCATTGATCTGAAATGTTTCATGGATTACTGTGATGAGAGTGGGCATGGCGGTTTGTCATGACAAGGGCACGGTACACTGTGATACATGGGTCATGGAGGATTGTAATGACAAGGTCATGGAGCATTGTG
This sequence comes from Mesoplodon densirostris, assembly GCF_025265405.1. Classification (NCBI taxonomy): domain Eukaryota; kingdom Metazoa; phylum Chordata; class Mammalia; order Artiodactyla; family Ziphiidae; genus Mesoplodon; species Mesoplodon densirostris. Next base: position 11,644,031 of record NW_026778196.1, read on the forward strand.
ATGAGAATGGCATCGAGCATTGTGATGACAAGTGTCATGGAGCTTTGTGATGACAAGGACATGGAGCAATGTGATGAGAGGGTTCATGGAGCATTGTGATGACAATGACATGGAGCATTGTGATGCCAAGGGTCATGGAGCTTTGTGATGACAAAGGCCATGGAGCATTTTGATGACAAGTGTGTGGTGCATTGTGATGAGAAGGGCAGGGAGCATTTTGATGACAGGGTCATGCAGCAATTTGATGAAAAGTGTAATGGAACATTTTGATGCCAGGGGTTATAGAACATTGTGATGCCATGGGTCATGGAGCTTTGGGAAGAAAAGGGTCATGGAGCATTTTGATGACAGGGGTTATGGAACATTGTGATGTCAGGGGTCATGGAACATTGTGCTGATAAGGGGATGTAGCATTGTGATGACAGGGGTCATGGAACATTGTGATAACAGGGGTGAGGGAGGATTGTGATGACTAGTGATGGAACATTGTGATATCTCATGTGAGAGAGTATTTGGATGAGAAGTGCATGGAGCATTGTGATTACAAGGTTTATGGAGCATAGCGATGACAAGGTTGTGGATCATTGTGGTGAAAAGCGCATGGCACAATTTGATGACAAGGGTCATGGAGCATTGTTCTGACAAAGGCATGGAGCATTGTGATGACAAGGGTCACGGAGCATTGTGATGAAAAGTTCATGGAGCATTGTGGTTACAAAGGTCACAGAGCCTTGTGATGACGTGGGCATGGATTGTTGTGATGACAAACGTTATGAAGCATTGTGATGACTGTAGTCACGGAGCATTGTGATGACAGGGGTCATGGAGCATTGTGATGACAATGGCATGGAGCATTGTGATGCCAAGTGTCATGGAGGATTCTGATGACAAAGGTAATGGAGCATTGTGGTGACAATGGTTTGGAGCATTGTGATGACAAGGATCAGGGAGCATTGTGCTGACAAGTGCATGGAGCATTGTGATGACAAGGGCATGGATCATTGTGATGACAAGGGTCATGGAGCATTGGGCTGAAAATGTGCATGGAGTATTGTGATGACAGGGGTCATGGAGCATTGTGATGACAAGGGAATGGAGCATGTTGCTGACAAGGTCTTGGAGCATTGTGATGAGATGACCATGGAGACTTGTGATGACAAGTCTAATGGAGCATTCTTATGAAAAGGGGCATGGAGCATTGTGATTACGGGGGTCTTGAAGCATTGTGATGACAAGGGCATGGAGCATTGTGAGGTGAAGGCCATGGAACATTGTGATGACATGCGTCATGGAGCTTTGTGATGACAAGGGCATGGAGCATTGTGATTACATGGGTCTTGGAGCATTGTGCTGACAAGGGTCCTGGAGCCTTGTGATGACAAGGCCGTGGAACATTGTGATGGCAGGGGTCATGGAGCTTGTTATGACAGAGGTAATGGAGCATTGTGATGAGAAGTGCATTGAGCATTGGTCTGAAATATTTCATGGATTATTGTGATGAGAGTGGGCGTGGCGCATTGTGATGACAAGGGCACGGTACACTGTGATACATGGGTCATGGAGGATTGTAATGACAAGGGCATGGAGCATTGTGATGAGAAGGGCATCGAGCATTGTGATGACAAGTGCCATGGAGCTTTGTGATGACAAGGGCATGGAGCAATGTGATGAGAGGGTTCATGGAGCATTGTGATGACAATGACATGGAGCATTGTGATGCCAAGGGTCATGGAGCTTTGTGATGACAAAGGTCATGGAGCATTTTGATGACAAGTGTGTGGTGCATTGTGATGAGAAGGGCAGGGAGCATTTTGATGACATGCGTCATGGAGCTTTGTGATGACAAGGGCATGGAGCATTGTGATTACATTGGTCTTGGAGCATTGTGCTGACAAGTGTCCTGGAGCCTAGAGATGACAAGGCCGTGGAACATTGTGATGGCAGGGGTCATGGAGCTTGTTATGACAGAGGTCATGGAGAATTGTGATGAAAAGGGCATGGATTATTGTGATGACAGGCATCATGGAGTGTTGTGAGGACAAGTGTTATGGAACATGGTGATCACAAGGGTTTTGAGCATTGTGATGACAGAGGTCATGGATCATTTTGATTTCAAGGAGCATGGAGCATTGTGATGACAAGGGCATGAAGCAATGTGATCCCAAAGTTCATGGAGGATTGTGATGACAATGGAAATGGAGTATTGTGATGACAAGTGCATAGAGCATTGTAATGACAAGGTCATGTAGCATTTTGCTGACAAAGGCATGGAGCATTGTGATGACAGGTGTCATGGAGCACTGTGATGACAAGCGTCATGGAGCATTGTGAATACATGGGTCATGGAACATTGGGATAACATGGGCATGGATCATTGTGATGACAAGGGTCATGGAGCATTGGGCTGAAAATGTTCATGGAGTATTGTGATGACAGGGGTCATGGAGCATTGTGATTACAGGGGTCTTGGAGCATTGTGATGACAAGAGTCCCGGATGATTGTGTTGTCAGGTGTCATGGAGTGTTGTGATGACAGTGGTCATGGAGCATTGTGATGATATTGGTCATGGAGCATTGTGATGAGAAGGTCATAGAGAATTGGGCTGAAAATGTTCATGGAGTATTGTGATGACAGGGGTCATGGAGCATTGTGATGCCAAGGGAATAGTGCATGGTGATGACAAGGTCTTGGAGCATTGTGAGGAGATGACCATGGAGACTTGTGATGACAAATCTAATGGAGCATTCTGATGAAAAAGGGAATGGAACATTGTGATTACTGGAGTCTTCGAGCATTGTGATGACAAGGGCATGGAGCATTGTGAGGAGAAGTCCATGGAACATTCTGATGACATGCGTCATGGAGCTTTGTGATGACAAGGGCATGGAGCATTGTGATTACATGGATCTTGGAGCATTGTGATGACAAGGGTCACGGAGCATTGTGATGTAAATTTCATGGAGCATTGTGGTTACAAACGTCACAGAGCCTTCTGATGAGGCGGGAATGGACCGTTGTGATGACAAATGTTATGAAGCATTTTGATGACTGGAGTCAAGGAGCATTGTGATGTAAGGGTTCATGGAGCATTGTGATGAAAAGGGCATGGAGCATTGTGAAGACAGGTGTCAGGGAGCATTGTGATGACATATGTCCTGTTCCATTGCGATGACAATGGCAGGGAGCATTGTGATGCCAAATGTAATGGAGGATTGTGATGACAAATATAATGGAGCATTGTGTTGACTAGGTCTTGGAGCATTATGATGACAAGGGCCATTGAGAATTTTCATGACAATGTCGTGAAGCATTGTGATGACAAGGTCCTGGAGCATTGTGATGAGAAAACCATGGAGCCTTGTGATGACAAGTCTCATGGAGCATACTGATGAAAAGGGGCATGGAGCATTCTGATTACAGTGGTCTTGGAACATTGTGATAACAAGGGCATGGAGCATTGTGATGACAAGCGCATGGAGCATTGGTCTAATAAGTTTCATGGATTATTGTGATGACAGTTGGAATGGCGCATTGTGATGACAAGGGCATGGAGCATTTTGATGACCAGGTCATGCAGTATTGTGAAGAGAGGTGTCAGGAAGCATTGTGATGACATATGTAATGGCCCATTGTGATGACAATGGCATGGAGCATTGTGATGCCAAGTGTCAGGGAGGATACTGATGACAAAGGTAATGGAGCATTGTGATGACAATGGCTTGGAGCATTGTGATGACAAAGGTCAGGGAGCATTGTGCTGACAAGTGCATGGAGAATTGTGATGACAAGGGTCAGGGAGCATTCTGATGACAAACTTGTGGAGTATTTTGATGACAATGGCATGGAGCATTGGGATGAAAACGGCATTGGGCTTTGTGATGAAAAAGGCATGGAGACTTTTTGTGACAGGGTTCAAGGAGCATTCTGACGACAAGTGTCAGGGAGCATTGTGATGACAGGGGTGAGGGAGTATTGTGACAAATAGTGATGTAGCATTGTGATATCAGTGGTGAGAGAGCATTTTGATGAGAAATGCATGGAGCACTGTGATGCCAAATTTTATGGAGCATTGTGATGACAATGTTGTGGAGCACTGTGATGACAAGCGCATGGTGCATTGTGATGACATGTGTCATGGAGCATTGTGCTGTCAAGCGCATGGAGCATTGTGATGACAAGGGTCATGGAGCATTGTGCTGAGAAAGGCATAGAGCATTGTGATGACAAGGGTCAAAGAGCATTGTGATGAAAAGTTCATGGAGCATTGTGGTTAAAAAGGTCACAGAGACTGTTGATGACGAGGGCATGGACCATTGTGATGACAAAGGTCATGAAGCATTGTGATGGCTGGAGTCACGGAGCATTGTGATGACAGGGGTCATGGAGCCTTGTGATGACAAGGGCATGGAGCATTGTGATGACAGTGGCATGGAGCATTGGTCTGACAAGTTTCAAAGATTATTGTGATGAGAGTGGGAATGGTGCATTATGATGACAAGGGCATGGAGCATTGTGATGATAAGGTCATGGAGTATTGTGAAGACAGGTGTCAGGGAGCATTGTGATGACATATGTCATGGTCCATGGCGATGACAATGGCATGGAGCTTTGTGATACCAAATGTAATGGAGGATTGTGATGACAAATATAATGGAGCATTGTGATGATTAGGGTTTGGAGCATTATGATGAAAAGGGCCATTGAAAATTTTGATGACAAGGTCGTGAAGCATTGTGATGACAAGGTCCTGGAGCATTGTGATGACAAAACCATGGAGCCTTGTGATGACAAGTCTCATGGAGCATACTGATTAAAAGGGGAATGGAGCATTGTGATTACAGGGGTCTTAGAACACTGTGAAGACAAGGGCATGGAGCATTGTGAGGAGAAGATCAAGGAGCATTCTGATGGCATGCATCATTGAGCTTTGTGATGACAATGGCACGGACCATTGTGATTACATGGGACTTGGAGCATTGTGATTAAAAGGGCATGGATCATTGTGATGAAAAAGGCATGGAGCCTTGTCATGACAGGGTTCAAGGAGCATACAGACAACAAGTGTCAGGGAGCATGTTGATGACAAGTGTATTGAGCATTGTGATGACGAAGGTCATGGATCATTGTGATGAGAAGACCATGGATAATTGTGATGACGAGCATCCTGGGGCATTGTGATGACAAGTGTTATGGAATATTGTGATCACAAGGGTTTGGAGCATTGTTATGACAGAGGTCATGGATCATTTTGATTTCGTTGTTATGACAATAGCATGAAGCATTATGATGATGGGCATAGTGCATTGTGATGACAGGGTTCATGGATCATTGAGATGAAAAGGGGCATAGAGCATTGTGATTACAGTGTTCTTGGAGCATTGTGATGAGAAGGGTCATGGAGCCTTGTGATGACAAGGCCATGGAACATCGTGATGGCAGGGGTCATGGAGCATTGTTATGACAGGTGTAATGGAGCATTGTGATGGCCAGGGCTTGGAGCATTGTGATGAGAAGGCCATGGAGCATTCTGATGACATGTGTCATGGAGCTATGTGAAGACAAGGGCATGGAGCAATGTGATGAGAGCGTTCATGGAGCGTTGTGATGACAATGACATGGAGCATTGTGATGCCAAGTGCCATGGATCTTTGTGATGACAAAGGTCATGGAGCATTTTGATGGCAAGGGCGTTGTGCATTGTGATGAGAAGGGCAGGGATCATTCTGATGACAGGGTCATGGAGCAATTGGATGAAAAGTGTCATGGAACATTTTGATGACAGGTGTTATGGAACATTGTGATTTCAGGGGTCATCGAACATTGTGATGATAAGTGCATGTAGCATTGTGATGACAGGAGTCATGGAACATTGTGATGACAGGGGTGAGGGAGTATTGTGACAAATAGTGATGTAGCATTGTGATATCAGTGGTGAGAGAGCATTTTGATGAGAAGTGCATGGAGCATTGTGATGACAAATTTTATGGAGCATTGTGATGACAATGTTGTGGAGCACTGTGATGCCAAGCGCATGGTGCATTGTGATGACATGTGTCATGGAGCATTGTGCTGAGAAAGGCATAGAGCATTGTGATGACAAGGGTCAAAGAGCATTGTGATGAAAAGTTCATGGATCATTGGGGTTAAAAAGGTCACAGAGACTGTTGATGACGAGGGCATGGACCATTGTGATGACAAAGGTCATGAAGCATTGTGATGACTGGAGTCACGGAGCCTTGTGATGACAGGGGTCATGGAGCATTGTGATAACAAGGCATGGAGCATTGTGATGACAAGGGCATGGAACATTGGTCTAATAACTTTCATGGAGTATTGCGATGAGAGTTGGAATGGCACACTGTGATGACAAGGGCATGGAGCATTTTGATGACCAGGTCATGCCGTATTGTGAAGACAGGTGTCAGGGAGCATTGTGATCACATATGGAATGGCCCATTGTGATGAGGATGGCATGGAGCATTGTGATGCCAAGTGTCAGGGAGGATTCTGATGACAAAGGTAATGGAGCATTGTGATGACAATGGCTTGGAGCATTGTGATGACAAGGGTCAAGGACCATTGTCCTGACAAGTGCAAGGAGAATTGTGATGACAAGGGTCATGGAGCATTCTGATGACGAGCTTGTGGAGTATTTTGATGACAATGGCATGGAGCATTGGGATGAAAAGGGCATGGGGCTTTGTGATGAAAAAGGCATGGAGCCTTTTCGTGACAGGGTTCAAGGAGCATTCTGACGACAAGTGTCATGGAGCATTGTGATGACAAGTGTATGAGAATTGTGATGACAATGGTCATGGAACATTGTGATGAAAAGGGCATGGAGTATTGTGATGACAGGCATCATGGAGCGTTGTGAGGACAAGTGTTATGGAACATTGTGATCACAAGGGTTTTGAGCATTGTGATGACAGAGGTCATGGATAATTTTGATTTCAAGGAGCATGGAGCATTGTGATGACAAGGGCATGAAGCAATGTGATCCCAAGGTTCATGGGAAATTGTGATGACAATAGTAATGGAGTATTGTGATGACAAGCGCCTAGCGCATTGTAATGACAAGGCCATGTAGCATTTTGCTGACAAAGGAATGGAGCATTGTGAAGACAGGTGTCATGGAGCACTGTGGTGACAAGCGTCACAGAGCCTTGTGAATACAAGTGTCATGGAACATTGGGATGACAAGGGCATGGATCATTGTGATGACAATGGTCATGGAGCATTGGGCTGAAAATGTTCATGGAGTATTGTGATGACAGGGGTCATGGAGCATTGTGATTACAGGGGTCTTGGAGCATTGTGATGACAAGAGTCCCAGATCATTGTGTTGTCAGGTGTCATGGAGTGTTGTGATGACAGTGGTCATGGAGCATTGTGATGATATTGGTCATGGAGCATTGTGATGAGAAGGTCATAGAGAATTGGGCTGAAAATGTTCATGGAGTATTGTGATGACAGGGGTCATGGAGCATTGTGATGACAAGGGAATGGAGCATGGTGATGACAAGGTCTTGGAGCATTGTGAGGAGATGACCATGGAGACTTGTGATGACAAATCTAATGGAGCATTCTGATGAAAAAGGGAATGGAACATTGTGATTAATGGAGTCTTCGAGCATTGTGATGACAAGGGCATGGAGCATTGTGAGGAGAAGACCATGGAACATTCTGATGACATGCGTCATGGAGCTTTGTGATGACAAGGGCATGGAGCATTGTGATTACATGGATCTTGGAGCATTGTGATGACAAGGGTCATGGAGCCTTGTGATGACAAGGCCGTGGAATATTATGATGGCAGGTGTCATGGAGCATTGTTACGACAGAGGTAACGGAGCATTGTGATGAGAAGGGCATTGAGCATTGATCTGAAATGTTTCATGGATTACTGTGATGAGAGTGGGCATGGCGGTTTGTCATGACAAGGGCACGGTACACTGTGATACATGGGTCATGGAGGATTGTAATGACAAGGTCATGGAGCATTGTGATGAGAATGGCATCGAGCATTGTGATGACAAGTGTCATGGAGCTTTGTGATGACAAGGACATGGAGCAATGTGATGAGAGGGTTCATGGAGCATTGTGATGACAATGACATGGAGCATTGTGATGCCAAGGGTCATGGAGCTTTGTGATGACAAAGGCCATGGAGCATTTTGATGACAAGTGTGTGGTGCATTGTGATGAGAAGGGCAGGGAGCATTTTGATGACAGGGTCATGCAGCAATTTGATGAAAAGTGTAATGGAACATTTTGATGCCAGGGGTTATAGAACATTGTGATGCCATGGGTCATGGAGCTTTGGGAAGAAAAGGGTCATGGAGCATTTTGATGACAGGGGTTATGGAACATTGTGATGTCAGGGGTCATGGAACATTGTGCTGATAAGGGGATGTAGCATTGTGATGACAGGGGTCATGGAACATTGTGATAACAGGGGTGAGGGAGGATTGTGATGACTAGTGATGGAACATTGTGATATCTCATGTGAGAGAGTATTTGGATGAGAAGTGCATGGAGCATTGTGATTACAAGGTTTATGGAGCATAGCGATGACAAGGTTGTGGATCATTGTGGTGAAAAGCGCATGGCACAATTTGATGACAAGGGTCATGGAGCATTGTTCTGACAAAGGCATGGAGCATTGTGATGACAAGGGTCACGGAGCATTGTGATGAAAAGTTCATGGAGCATTGTGGTTACAAAGGTCACAGAGCCTTGTGATGACGTGGGCATGGATTGTTGTGATGACAAACGTTATGAAGCATTGTGATGACTGTAGTCACGGAGCATTGTGATGACAGGGGTCATGGAGCATTGTGATGACAATGGCATGGAGCATTGTGATGCCAAGTGTCATGGAGGATTCTGATGACAAAGGTAATGGAGCATTGTGGTGACAATGGTTTGGAGCATTGTGATGACAAGGATCAGGGAGCATTGTGCTGACAAGTGCATGGAGCATTGTGATGACAAGGGCATGGATCATTGTGATGACAAGGGTCATGGAGCATTGGGCTGAAAATGTGCATGGAGTATTGTGATGACAGGGGTCATGGAGCATTGTGATGACAAGGGAATGGAGCATGTTGCTGACAAGGTCTTGGAGCATTGTGATGAGATGACCATGGAGACTTGTGATGACAAGTCTAATGGAGCATTCTTATGAAAAGGGGCATGGAGCATTGTGATTACGGGGGTCTTGAAGCATTGTGATGACAAGGGCATGGAGCATTGTGAGGTGAAGGCCATGGAACATTGTGATGACATGCGTCATGGAGCTTTGTGATGACAAGGGCATGGAGCATTGTGATTACATGGGTCTTGGAGCATTGTGCTGACAAGGGTCCTGGAGCCTTGTGATGACAAGGCCGTGGAACATTGTGATGGCATGGGTCATGGAGCTTGTTATGACAGAGGTAATGGAGCATTGTGATGAGAAGTGCATTGAGCATTGGTCTGAAATATTTCATGGATTATTGTGATGAGAGTGGGCGTGGCGCATTGTGATGACAAGGGCACGGTACACTGTGATACATGGGTCATGGAGGATTGTAATGACAAGGGCATGGAGCATTGTGATGAGAAGGGCATCGAGCATTGTGATGACAAGTGCCATGGAGCTTTGTGATGACAAGGGCATGGAGCAATGTGATGAGAGGGTTCATGGAGCATTGTGATGACAATGACATGGAGCATTGTGATGCCAAGGGTCATGGAGCTTTGTGATGACAAAGGTCATGGAGCATTTTGATGACAAGGGTGTGGTGCATTGTGATGAGAACGGCAGGGAGCATTGTGATGACCAGGTAATGCAGTATTGTAAAGAGAGGTGTCAGGGAACATTGTGATGACATATGTAATGGCCCATTGTGATGACAATGGCATGGAGCATTGTGATGCAAACTTCCATTGAGGATTCTGATCACAAAGGTAATGGAGCATTGTGATGACAATGGCTTGGAGCATTGTGATGACAAGTGTCAGGGAGCATTGTGCTGACAAGTGCATGGAGAGTTGTGATGACAAGGGTCATGGAGCATTCTGATGACAAGCTTGTGGAGTATTTTGATGACAATGGCATGGAGCATTGGGATGAAAAGTGCATGGGGCTTTGTGATGAAAAAGGCATGGAGCCTTTTCGTGACAGGGTTCAAGGAGCATGCTGACGACAAGTGTCAGGGAGCATTGTGATGACAAGTGTATTGAGAATTGTGATGACAAAGGTCATGGAGCATTGTGATGAAAAGGGCATGGATTATTGTGATGACAGGCATCATGGAGCGTTGTGAGGACAAGTGTTATGGAACATTGTGATCACAAGGGTTTTGAGCATTGTGATGACAGAGGTCATGGATCATTTTGATTTCAAGGAGCATGGAGCATTGTGATGACAAGGGCATGAAGCAATGTGATCCCAAAGTTCATGGAGGATTGTGATGACAATGGAAATGGAGTATTGTGATGACAAGTGCATAGAGCATTGTAATGACAAGGTCATGTAGCATTTTGCTGACAAAGGCATGGAGCATTGTGATGACAGGTGTCATGGAGCACTGTGATGACAAGCGTCATGGAGCATTGTGAATACATGGGTCATGGAACATTGGGATAACATGGGCATGGATCATTGTGATGACAAGGGTCATGGAGCATTGGGCTGAAAATGTTCATGGAGTATTGTGATGACAGGGGTCATGGAGCATTGTGATTACAGGGGTCTTGGAGCATTGTGATGACAAGAGTCCCGGATGATTGTGTTGTCAGGTGTCATGGAGTGTTGTGATGACAGTGGTCATGGAGCATTGTGATGATATTGGTCATGGAGCATTGTGATGAGAAGGTCATAGAGAATTGGGCTGAAAATGTTCATGGAGTATTGTGATGACAGGGGTCATGGAGCATTGTGATGCCAAGGGAATAGTGCATGGTGATGACAAGGTCTTGGAGCATTGTGAGGAGATGACCATGGAGACTTGTGATGACAAATCTAATGGAGCATTCTGATGAAAAAGGGAATGGAACATTGTGATTACTGGAGTCTTCGAGCATTGTGATGACAAGGGCATGGAGCATTGTGAGGAGAAGTCCATGGAACATTCTGATGACATGCGTCATGGAGCTTTGTGATGACAAGGGCATGGAGCATTGTGATTACATGGATCTTGGAGCATTGTGATGACAAGGGTCACGGAGCATTGTGATGTAAATTTCATGGAGCATTGTGGTTACAAACGTCACAGAGCCTTCTGATGAGGCGGGAATGGACCGTTGTGATGACAAATGTTATGAAGCATTTTGATGACTGGAGTCAAGGAGCATTGTGATGTAAGGGTTCATGGAGCATTGTGATGAAAAGGGCATGGAGCATTGTGAAGACAGGTGTCAGGGAGCATTGTGATGACATATGTCCTGTTCCATTGCGATGACAATGGCAGGGAGCATTGTGATGCCAAATGTAATGGAGGATTGTGATGACAAATATAATGGAGCATTGTGTTGACTAGGTCTTGGAGCATTATGATGACAAGGGCCATTGAGAATTTTCATGACAATGTCATGAAGCATTGTGATGACAAGGTCCTGGAGCATTGTGATGAGAAAACCATGGAGCCTTGTGATGACAAGTCTCATGGAGCATACTGATGAAAAGGGGCATGGAGCATTCTGATTACAGTGGTCTTGGAACATTGTGATAACAAGGGCATGGAGCATTGTGATGACAAGCGCATGGAGCATTGGTCTAATAATTTTCATGGATTATTGTGATGACAGTTGGAATGGCGCATTGTGATGACAAGGGCATGGAGCATTTTGATGACCAGGTCATGCAGTATTGTGAAGAGAGGTGTCAGGAAGCATTGTGATGACATATGTAATGGCCCATTGTGATGACAATGGCATGGAGCATTGTGATGCCAAGTGTCAGGGAGGATACTGATGACAAAGGTAATGGAGCATTGTGATGACAATGGCTTGGAGCATTGTGATGACAAAGGTCAGGGAGCATTGTGCTGACAAGTGCATGGAGAATTGTGATGACAAGGGTCAGGGAGCATTCTGATGACAAACTTGTGGAGTATTTTGATGACAATGGCATGGAGCATTGGGATGAAAACGGCATTGGGCTTTGTGATGAAAAAGGCATGGAGACTTTTTGTGGCAGGGTTCAAGGAGCATTCTGACGACAAGTGTCAGGGAGCATTGTGATGACAGGGGTGAGGGAGTATTGTGACAAATAGTGATGTAGCATTGTGATATCAGTGGTGAGAGAGCATTTTGATGAGAAATGCATGGAGCACTGTGATGCCAAATTTTATGGAGCATTGTGATGACAATGTTGTGGAGCACTGTGATGACAAGCGCATGGTGCATTGTGATGACATGTGTCATGGAGCATTGTGCTGTCAAGCGCATGGAGCATTGTGATGACAAGGGTCATGGAGCATTGTGCTGAGAAAGGCATAGAGCATTGTGATGACAAGGGTCAAAGAGCATTGTGATGAAAAGTTCATGGAGCATTGTGGTTAAAAAGGTCACAGAGACTGTTGATGACGAGGGCATGGACCACTGTGATGACAAAGGTCATGAAGCATTGTGATGGCTGGAGTCACGGAGCATTGTGATGACAGGGGTCATGGAGCCTTGTGATGACAAGGGCATGGAGCATTGTGATGACAGTGGCATGGAGCATTGGTCTGACAAGTTTCAAAGATTATTGTGATGAGAGTGGGAATGGTGCATTATGATGACAAGGGCATGGAGCATTGTGATGATAAGGTCATGGAGTATTGTGAAGACAGGTGTCAGGGAGCATTGTGATGACATATGTCATGGTCCATGGCGATGACAATGGCATGGAGCTTTGTGATACCAAATGTAATGGAGGATTGTGATGACAAATATAATGGAGCATTGTGATGATTAGGGTTTGGAGCATTATGATGAAAAGGGCCATTGAAAATTTTGATGACAAGGTCGTGAATCATTGTGATGACAAGGTCCTGGAGCATTGTGATGACAAAACCATGGAACCTTGTGATGACAAGTCTCATGGAGCATACTGATTAAAAGGGGAATGGAGCATTGTGATTACAGGGGTCTTAGAACACTGTGAAGACAAGGGCATGGAGCATTGTGAGGAGAAGATCAAGGAGCATTCTGATGGCATGCATCATTGAGCTTTGTGATGACAATGGCACGGACCATTGTGATTACATGGGACTTGGAGCATTGTGATTAAAAGGGCATGGATCATTGTGATGAAAAAGGCATGGAGCCTTGTCATGACAGGGTTCAAGGAGCATACAGACAACAAGTGTCAGGGAGCATGTTGATGACAAGTGTATTGAGCATTGTGATGACGAAGGTCATGGAACATTGTGATGAGAAGACCATGGATAATTGTGATGACGAGCATCCTGGGGCATTGTGATGACAAGTGTTATGGAATATTGTGATCACAAGGGTTTGGAGCATTGTTATGACAGAGGTCATGGATCATTTTGATTTCGTTGTTATGACAATAGCATGAAGCATTATGATGATGGGCATAGTGCATTGTGATGACAGGGTTCATGGATCATTGAGATGAAAAGGGGCATAGAGCATTGTGATTACAGTGTTCTTGGAGCATTGTGATGAGAAGGGTCATGGAGCCTTGTGATGACAAGGCCATGGAACATCGTGATGGCAGGGGTCATGGAGCATTGTTATGACAGGTGTAATGGAGCATTGTGATGGCCAGGGCTTGGAGCATTGTGATGAGAAGGCCATGGAGCATTCTGATGACATGTGTCATGGAGCTATGTGAAGACAAGGACATGGAGCAATGTGATGAGAGCGTTCATGGAGCGTTGTGATGACAATGACATGGAGCATTGTGATGCCAAGTGCCATGGATCTTTGTGATGACAAAGGTCATGGAGCATTTTGATGGCAAGGGCGTTGTGCATTGTGATGAGAAGGGCAGGGATCATTCTGATGACAGGGTCATGGAGCAATTGGATGAAAAGTGTCATGGAACATTTTGATGACAGGTGTTATGGAACATTGTGATTTCAGGGGTCATCGAACATTGTGATGATAAGTGCATGTAGCATTGTGATGACAGGAGTCATGGTACATTGTGATGACAGGGGTGAGGGAGTATTGTGACAAATAGTGATGTAGCATTGTGATATCAGTGGTGAGAGAGCATTTTGATGAGAAGTGCATGGAGCATTGTGATGACAAATTTTATGGAGCATTGTGATGACAATGTTGTGGAGCACTGTGATGCCAAGCGCATGGTGCATTGTGATGACATGTGTCATGGAGCATTGTGCTGAGAAAGGCATAGAGCATTGTGATGACAAGGGTCAAAGAGCATTGTGATGAAAAGTTCATGGATCATTGGGGTTAAAAAGGTCACAGAGACTGTTGATGACGAGGGCATGGACCATTGTGATGACAAAGGTCATGAAGCATTGTGATGACTGGAGTCACGGAGCCTTGTGATGACAGGGGTCATGGAGCATTGTGATAACAAGGCATGGAGCATTGTGATGACAAGGGCATGGAACATTGGTCTAATAACTTTCATGGAGTATTGCGATGAGAGTTGGAATGGCACACTGTGATGACAAGGGCATGGAGCATTTTGATGACCAGGTCATGCCGTATTGTGAAGACAGGTGTCAGGGAGCATTGTGATCACATATGGAATGGCCCATTGTGATGAGGATGGCATGGAGCATTGTGATGCCAAGTGTCAGGGAGGATTCTGATGACAAAGGTAATGGAGCATTGTGATGACAATGGCTTGGAGCATTGTGATGACAAGGGTCAAGGACCATTGTCCTGACAAGTGCAAGGAGAATTGTGATGACAAGGGTCATGGAGCATTCTGATGACTAGCTTGTGGAGTATTTTGATGACAATGGCATGGAGCATTGGGATGAAAAGGGCATGGGGCTTTGTGATGAAAAAGGCATGGAGCCTTTTCGTGACAGGGTTCAAGGAGCATTCTGACGACAAGTGTCATGGAGCATTGTGATGACAAGTGTATGAGAATTGTGATGACAATGGTCATGGAACATTGTGATGAAAAGGGCATGGAGTATTGTGATGACAGGCATCATGGAGCGTTGTGAGGACAAGTGTTATGGAACATTGTGATCACAAGGGTTTTGAGCATTGTGATGACAGAGGTCATGGATAATTTTGATTTCAAGGAGCATGGAGCATTGTGATGACAAGGGCATGAAGCAATGTGATCCCAAGGTTCATGGGAAATTGTGATGACAATAGTAATGGAGTATTGTGATGACAAGCGCCTAGCGCATTGTAATGACAAGGCCATGTAGCATTTTGCTGACAAAGGAATGGAGCATTGTGAAGACAGGTGTCATGGAGCACTGTGGTGACAAGCGTCACAGAGCCTTGTGAATACAAGTGTCATGGAACATTGGGATGACAAGGGCATGGATCATTGTGATGACAATGGTCATGGAGCATTGGGCTGAAAATGTTCATGGAGTATTGTGATGACAGGGGTCATGGAGCATTGTGATTACAGGGGTCTTGGAGCATTGTGATGACAAGAGTCCCAGATCATTGTGTTGTCAGGTGTCATGGAGTGTTGTGATGACAGTGGTCATGGAGCATTGTGATGATATTGGTCATGGAGCATTGTGATGAGAAGGTCATAGAGAATTGGGCTGAAAATGTTCATGGAGTATTGTGATGACAGGGGTCATGGAGCATTGTGATGACAAGGGAATGGAGCATGGTGATGACAAGGTCTTGGAGCATTGTGAGGAGATGACCATGGAGACTTGTGATGACAAATCTAATGGAGCATTCTGATGAAAAAGGGAATGGAACATTGTGATTAATGGAGTCTTCGAGCATTGTGATGACAAGGGCATGGAGCATTGTGAGGAGAAGACCATGGAACATTCTGATGACATGCGTCATGGAGCTTTGTGATGACAAGGGCATGGAGCATTGTGATTACATGGATCTTGGAGCATTGTGATGACAAGGGTCATGGAGCCTTGTGATGACAAGGCCGTGGAATATTATGATGGCAGGTGTCATGGAGCATTGTTACGACAGAGGTAACGCAGCATTGTGATGAGAAGGGCATTGAGCATTGATCTGAAATGTTTCATGGATTACTGTGATGAGAGTGGGCATGGCGGTTTGTCATGACAAGGGCACGGTACACTGTGATACATGGGTCATGGAGGATTGTAATGACAAGGTCATGGAGCATTGTGATGAGAATGGCATCGAGCATTGTGATGACAAGTGTCATGGAGCTTTGTGATGACAAGGACATGGAGCAATGTGATGAGAGGGTTCATGGAGCATTGTGATGACAATGACATGGAGCATTGTGATGCCAAGGGTCATGGAGCTTTGTGATGACAAAGGCCATGGAGCATTTTGATGACAAGTGTGTGGTGCATTGTGATGAGAAGGGCAGGGAGCATTTTGATGACAGGGTCATGCAGCAATTTGATGAAAAGTGTAATGGAACATTTTGATGCCAGGGGTTATAGAACATTGTGATGCCATGGGTCATGGAGCTTTGGGAAGAAAAGGGTCATGGAGCATTTTGATGACAGGGGTTATGGAACATTGTGATGTCAGGGGTCATGGAACATTGTGCTGATAAGGGGATGTAGCATTGTGATGACAGGGGTCATGGAACATTGTGATAACAGGGGTGAGGGAGGATTGTGATGACTAGTGATGGAACATTGTGATATCTCATGTGAGAGAGTATTTGGATGAGAAGTGCATGGAGCATTGTGATTACAAGGTTTATGGAGCATAGCGATGACAAGGTTGTGGATCATTGTGGTGAAAAGCGCATGGCACAATTTGATGACAAGGGTCATGGAGCATTGTTCTGACAAAGGCATGGAGCATTGTGATGACAAGGGTCACGGAGCATTGTGATGAAAAGTTCATGGAGCATTGTGGTTACAAAGGTCACAGAGCCTTGTGATGACGTGGGCATGGATTGTTGTGATGACAAACGTTATGAAGCATTGTGATGACTGTAGTCACGGAGCATTGTGATGACAGGGGTCATGGAGCATTGTGATGCCAAGTGTCATGGAGGATTCTGATGACAAAGGTAATGGAGCATTGTGGTGACAATGGTTTGGAGCATTGTGATGACAAGGATCAGGGAGCATTGTGCTGACAAGTGCATGGAGCATTGTGATGACAAGGGCATGGAACATTGTGATGACAAGGGTCATGGAGCATTGGGCTGAAAATGTGCATGGAGTATTGTGATGACAGGGGTCATGGAGCATTGTGATGACAAGGGAATGGAGCATGTTGCTGACAAGGTCTTGGAGCATTGTGATGAGATGACCATGGAGACTTGTGATGACAAGTCTAATGGAGCATTCTTATGAAAAGGGGCATGGAGCATTGTGATTACGGGGGTCTTGAAGCATTGTGATGACAAGGGCATGGAGCATTGTGAGGCGAAAGCCATGGAACATTGTGATGACATGCGTCATGGAGCTTTGTGATGACAAGGGCATGGAGCATTGTGATTACATGGGTCTTGGAGCATTGTGCTGACAAGGGTCCTGGAGCCTTGTGATGACAAGGCCGTGGAACATTGTGATGGCAGGGGTCATGGAGCTTGTTATGACAGAGGTAATGGAGCATTGTGATGAGAAGTGCATTGAGCATTGGTCTGAAATATTTCATGGATTATTGTGATGAGAGTGGGCGTGGCGCATTGTGATGACAAGGGCACGGTACACTGTGATACATGGGTCATGGAGGATTGTAATGACAAGGGCATGGAGCATTGTGATGAGAAGGGCATCGAGCATTGTGATGACAAGTGCCATGGAGCTTTGTGATGACAAGGGCATGGAGCAATGTGATGAGAGGGTTCATGGAGCATTGTGATGACAATGACATGGAGCATTGTGATGCCAAGGGTCATGGAGCTTTGTGATGACAAAGGTCATGGAGCATTTTGATGACAAGGGTGTGGTGCATTGTGATGAGAACGGCAGGGAGCATTGTGATGACCAGGTAATGCAGTATTGTAAAGAGAGGTGTCAGGGAGCATTGTGATGACATATGTAATGGCCCATTGTGATGACAATGGCATGGAGCATTGTGATGCAAACTTCCATTGAGGATTCTGATCACAAAGGTAATGGAGCATTGTGATGACAATGGCTTGGAGCATTGTGATGACAAGTGTCAGGGAGCATTGTGCTGACAAGTGCATGGAGAGTTGTGATGACAAGGGTCATGGAGCATTCTGATGACAAGCTTGTGGAGTATTTTGATGACAATGGCATGGAGCATTGGGATGAAAAGTGCATGGGGCTTTGTGATGAAAAAGGCATGGAGCCTTTTCGTGACAGGGTTCAAGGAGCATGCTGACGACAAGTGTCAGGGAGCATTGTGATGACAAGTGTATTGAGAATTGTGATGACAAAGGTCATGGAGCATTGTGATGAAAAGGGCATGGATTATTGTGATGACAGGCATCATGGAGCGTTGTGAGGACAAGTGTTATGGAACATTGTGATCACAAGGGTTTTGAGCATTGTGATGACAGAGGTCATGGATCATTTTGATTTCAAGGAGCATGGAGCATTGTGATGACAAGGGCATGAAGCAATGTGATCCCAAAGTTCATGGAGGATTGTGATGACAATGGAAATGGAGTATTGTGATGACAAGTGCATAGAGCATTGTAATGACAAGGTCATGTAGCATTTTGCTGACAAAGGCATGGAGCATTGTGATGACAGGTGTCATGGAGCACTGTGATGACAAGCGTCATGGAGCATTGTGAATACATGGGTCATGGAACATTGGGATAACATGGGCATGGATCATTGTGATGACAAGGGTCATGGAGCATTGGGCTGAAAATGTTCATGGAGTATTGTGATGACAGGGGTCATGGAGCATTGTGATTACAGGGGTCTTGGAGCATTGTGATGACAAGAGTCCCGGATCATTGTGTTGTCAGGTGTCATGGAGTGTTGTGATGACAGTGGTCATGGAGCATTGTGATGATATTGGTCATGGAGCATTGTGATGAGAAGGTCATAGAGAATTGGGCTGAAAATGTTCATGGAGTATTGTGATGACAGGGGTCATGGAGCATTGTGATGACAAGGGAATAGTGCATGGTGATGACAAGGTCTTGGAGCATTGTGAGGAGATGACCATGGAGACTTGTGATGACAAATCTAATGGAGCATTCTGATGAAAAAGGGAATGGAACATTGTGATTACTGGAGTCTTCGAGCATTGTGATGACAAGGGCATGGAGCATTGTGAGGAGAAGTCCATGGAACATTCTGATGACATGCGTCATGGAGCTTTGTGATGACAAGGGCATGGAGCATTGTGATTACATGGATCTTGGAGCATTGTGATGACAAGGGTCACGGAGCATTGTGATGTAAATTTCATGGAGCATTGTGGTTACAAACGTCACAGAGCCTTCTGATGAGGCGGGAATGGACCGTTGTGATGACAAATGTTATGAAGCATTTTGATGACTGGAGTCAAGGAGCATTGTGATGTAAGGGTTCATGGAGCATTGTGATGAAAAGGGCATGGAGCATTGTGAAGACAGGTGTCAGGGAGCATTGTGATGACATATGTCCTGTTCCATTGCGATGACAATGGCAGGGAGCATTGTGATGCCAAATGTAATGGAGGATTGTGATGACAAATATAATGGAGCATTGTGTTGACTAGGTCTTGGAGCATTATGATGACAAGGGCCATTGAGAATTTTCATGACAATGTCGTGAAGCATTGTGATGACAAGGTCCTGGAGCATTGTGATGAGAAAACCATGGAGCCTTGTGATGACAAGTCTCATGGAGCATACTGATGAAAAGGGGCATGGAGCATTCTGATTACAGTGGTCTTGGAACATTGTGATAACAAGGGCATGGAGCATTGTGATGACAAGCGCATGGAGCATTGGTCTAATAAGTTTCATGGATTATTGTGATGACAGTTGGAATGGCGCATTGTGATGACAAGGGCATGGAGCATTTTGATGACCAGGTCATGCAGTATTGTGAAGAGAGGTGTCAGGAAGCATTGTGATGACATATGTAATGGCCCATTGTGATGACAATGGCATGGAGCATTGTGATGCCAAGTGTCAGGGAGGATACTGATGACAAAGGTAATGGAGCATTGTGATGACAATGGCTTGGAGCATTGTGATGACAAAGGTCAGGGAGCATTGTGCTGACAAGTGCATGGAGAATTGTGATGACAAGGGTCAGGGAGCATTCTGATGACAAACTTGTGGAGTATTTTGATGACAATGGCATGGAGCATTGGGATGAAAACGGCATTGGGCTTTGTGATGAAAAAGGCATGGAGACTTTTTGTGACAGGGTTCAAGGAGCATTCTGACGACAAGTGTCAGGGAGCATTGTGATGACAGGGGTGAGGGAGTATTGTGACAAATAGTGATGTAGCATTGTGATATCAGTGGTGAGAGAGCATTTTGATGAGAAATGCATGGAGCACTGTGATGCCAAATTTTATGGAGCATTGTGATGACAATGTTGTGGAGCACTGTGATGACAAGCGCATGGTGCATTGTGATGACATGTGTCATGGAGCATTGTGCTGTCAAGCGCATGGAGCATTGTGATGACAAGGGTCATGGAGCATTGTGCTGAGAAAGGCATAGAGCATTGTGATGACAAGGGTCAAAGAGCATTGTGATGAAAAGTTCATGGAGCATTGTGGTTAAAAAGGTCACAGAGACTGTTGATGACGAGGGCATGGACCATTGTGATGACAAAGGTCATGAAGCATTGTGATGGCTGGAGTCACGGAGCATTGTGATGACAGGGGTCATGGAGCCTTGTGATGACAAGGGCATGGAGCATTGTGATGACAGTGGCATGGAGCATTGGTCTGACAAGTTTCAAAGATTATTGTGATGAGAGTGGGAATGGTGCATTATGATGACAAGGGCATGGAGCATTGTGATGATAAGGTCATGGAGTATTGTGAAGACAGGTGTCAGGGAGCATTGTGATGACATATGTCATGGTCCATGGCGATGACAATGGCATGGAGCTTTGTGATACCAAATGTAATGGAGGATTGTGATGACAAATATAATGGAGCATTGTGATGATTAGGGTTTGGAGCATTATGATGAAAAGGGCCATTGAAAATTTTGATGACAAGGTCGTGAAGCATTGTGATGACAAGGTCCTGGAGCATTGTGATGACAAAACCATGGAGCCTTGTGATGACAAGTCTCATGGAGCATACTGATTAAAAGGGGAATGGAGCATTGTGATTACAGGGGTCTTAGAACACTGTGAAGACAAGGGCATGGAGCATTGTGAGGAGAAGATCAAGGAGCATTCTGATGGCATACATCATTGAGCTTTGTGATGACAATGGCACGGACCATTGTGATTACATGGGACTTGGAGCATTGTGATTAAAAGGGCATGGATCATTGTGATGAAAAAGGCATGGAGCCTTGTCATGACAGGGTTCAAGGAGCATACAGACAACAAGTGTCAGGGAGCATGTTGATGACAAGTGTATTGAGCATTGTGATGACGAAGGTCATGGAACATTGTGATGAGAAGACCATGGATAATTGTGATGACGAGCATCCTGGGGCATTGTGATGACAAGTGTTATGGAATATTGTGATCACAAGTGTTTGGAGCATTGTTATGACAGAGGTCATGGATCATTTTGATTTCGTTGTTATGACAATAGCATGAAGCATTATGATGATGGGCATAGTGCATTGTGATGACAGGGTTCATGGATCATTGAGATGAAAAGGGGCATAGAGCATTGTGATTACAGTGTTCTTGGAGCATTGTGATGAGAAGGGTCATGGAGCCTTGTGATGACAAGGCCATGGAACATCGTGATGGCAGGGGTCATGGAGCATTGTTATGACAGGTGTAATGGAGCATTGTGATGGCCAGGGCTTGGAGCATTGTGATGAGAAGGCCATGGAGCATTCTGATGACATGTGTCATGGAGCTATGTGAAGACAAGGGCATGGAGCAATGTGATGAGAGCGTTCATGGAGCGTTGTGATGACAATGACATGGAGCATTGTGATGCCAAGTGCCATGGATCTTTGTGATGACAAAGGTCATGGAGCATTTTGATGGCAAGGGCGTTGTGCATTGTGATGAGAAGGGCAGGGATCATTCTGATGACAGGGTCATGGAGCAATTGGATGAAAAGTGTCATGGAACATTTTGATGACAGGTGTTATGGAACATTGTGATTTCAGGGGTCATCGAACATTGTGATGATAAGTGCATGTAGCATTGTGATGACAGGAGTCATGGTACATTGTGATGACAGGGGTGAGGGAGTATTGTGACAAATAGTGATGTAGCATTGTGATATCAGTGGTGAGAGAGCATTTTGATGAGAAGTGCATGGAGCATTGTGATGACAAATTTTATGGAGCATTGTGATGACAATGTTGTGGAGCACTGTGATGCCAAGCGCATGGTGCATTGTGATGACATGTGTCATGGAGCATTGTGCTGAGAAAGGCATAGAGCATTGTGATGACAAGGGTCAAAGAGCATTGTGATGAAAAGTTCATGGATCATTGGGGTTAAAAAGGTCACAGAGACTGTTGATGACGAGGGCATGGACCATTGTGATGACAAAGGTCATGAAGCATTGTGATGACTGGAGTCACGGAGCCTTGTGATGACAGGGGTCATGGAGCATTGTGATAACAAGGCATGGAGCATTGTGATGACAAGGGCATGGAACATTGGTCTAATAACTTTCATGGAGTATTGCGATGAGAGTTGGAATGGCACACTGTGATGACAAGGGCATGGAGCATTTTGATGACCAGGTCATGCCGTATTGTGAAGACAGGTGTCAGGGAGCATTGTGATCACATATGGAATGGCCCATTGTGATGAGGATGGCATGGAGCATTGTGATGCCAAGTGTCAGGGAGGATTCTGATGACAAAGGTAATGGAGCATTGTGATGACAATGGCTTGGAGCATTGTGATGACAAGGGTCAAGGACCATTGTCCTGACAAGTGCAAGGAGAATTGTGATGACAAGGGTCATGGAGCATTCTGATGACGAGCTTGTGGAGTATTTTGATGACAATGGCATGGAGCATTGGGATGAAAAGGGCATGGGGCTTTGTGATGAAAAAGGCATGGAGCCTTTTCGTGACAGGGTTCAAGGAGCATTCTGACGACAAGTGTCATGGAGCATTGTGATGACAAGTGTATGAGAATTGTGATGACAATGGTCATGGAACATTGTGATGAAAAGGGCATGGAGTATTGTGATGACAGGCATCATGGAGCGTTGTGAGGACAAGTGTTATGGAACATTGTGATCACAAGGGTTTTGAGCATTGTGATGACAGAGGTCATGGATAATTTTGATTTCAAGGAGCATGGAGCATTGTGATGACAAGGGCATGAAGCAATGTGATCCCAAGGTTCATGGGAAATTGTGATGACAATAGTAATGGAGTATTGTGATGACAAGCGCCTAGCGCATTGTAATGACAAGGCCATGTAGCATTTTGCTGACAAAGGAATGGAGCATTGTGAAGACAGGTGTCATGGAGCACTGTGGTGACAAGCGTCACAGAGCCTTGTGAATACAAGTGTCATGGAACATTGGGATGACAAGGGCATGGATCATTGTGATGACAATGGTCATGGAGCATTGGGCTGAAAATGTTCATGGAGTATTGTGATGACAGGGGTCATGGAGCATTGTGATTACAGGGTTCTTGGAGCATTGTGATGACAAGAGTCCCAGATCATTGTGTTGTCAGGTGTCATGGAGTGTTGTGATGACAGTGGTCATGGAGCATTGTGATGATATTGGTCATGGAGCATTGTGATGAGAAGGTCATAGAGAATTGGGCTGAAAATGTTCATGGAGTATTGTGATGACAGGGGTCATGGAGCATTGTGATGACAAGGGAATGGAGCATGGTGATGACAAGGTCTTGGAGCATTGTGAGGAGATGACCATGGAGACTTGTGATGACAAATCTAATGGAGCATTCTGATGAAAAAGGGAATGGAACATTGTGATTACTGGAGTCTTCGAGCATTGTGATGACAAGGGCATGGAGCATTGTGAGGAGAAGACCATGGAACATTCTGATGACATGCGTCATGGAGCTTTGTGATGACAAGGGCATGGAGCATTGTGATTACATGGATCTTGGAGCATTGTGATGACAAGGGTCATGGAGCCTTGTGATGACAAGGCCGTGGAATATTATGATGGCAGGTGTCATGGAGCATTGTTACGACAGAGGTAACGGAGCATTGTGATGAGAAGGGCATTGAGCATTGATCTGAAATGTTTCATGGATTACTGTGATGAGAGTGGGCATGGCGGTTTGTCATGACAAGGGCACGGTACACTGTGATACATGGGTCATGGAGGATTGTAATGACAAGGTCATGGAGCATTGTGATGAGAATGGCATCGAGCATTGTGATGACAAGTGTCATGGAGCTTTGTGATGACAAGGACATGGAGCAATGTGATGAGAGGGTTCATGGAGCATTGTGATGACAATGACATGGAGCATTGTGATGCCAAGGGTCATGGAGCTTTGTGATGACAAAGGCCATGGAGCATTTTGATGACAAGTGTGTGGTGCATTTTGATGAGAAGGGCAGGGAGCATTTTGATGACAGGGTCATGCAGCAATTTGATGAAAAGTGTAATGGAACATTTTGATGCCAGGGGTTATAGAACATTGTGATGCCATGGGTCATGGAGCTTTGGGAAGAAAAGGGTCATGGAGCATTTTGATGACAGGGGTTATGGAACATTGTGATGTCAGGGGTCATGGAACATTGTGCTGATAAGGGGATGTAGCATTGTGATGACAGGGGTCATGGAACATTGTGATAACAGGGGTGAGGGAGGATTGTGATGACTAGTGATGGAACATTGTGATATCTCATGTGAGAGAGTATTTGGATGAGAAGTGCATGGAGCATTGTGATTACAAGGTTTATGGAGCATAGCGATGACAAGGTTGTGGATCATTGTGGTGAAAAGCGCATGGCACAATTTGATGACAAGGGTCATGGAGCATTGTTCTGACAAAGGCATGGAGCATTGTGATGACAAGGGTCACGGAGCATTGTGATGAAAAGTTCATGGAGCATTGTGGTTACAAAGGTCACAGAGCCTTGTGATGACGTGGGCATGGACTGTTGTGATGACAAACGTTATGAAGCATTGTGATGACTGTAGTCACGGAGCATTGTGATGACAGGGGTCATGGAGCATTGTGATGACAATGGCATGGAGCATTGTGATGCCAAGTGTCATGGAGGATTCTGATGACAAAGGTAATGGAGCATTGTGGTGACAATGGTTTGGAGCATTGTGATGACAAGGATCAGGGAGCATTGTGCTGACAAGTGCATGGAGCATTTTGATGACAAGGGCATGGATCATTGTGATGACAAGGGTCATGGAGCATTGGGCTGAAAATGTGCATGGAGTATTGTGATGACAGGGGTCATGGAGCATTGTGATGACAAGGGAATGGAGCATGTTGCTGACAAGGTCTTGGAGCATTGTGATGAGATGACCATGGAGACTTGTGATGACAAGTCTAATGGAGCATTCTTATGAAAAGGGGCATGGAGCATTGTGATTACGGGGGTCTTGAAGCATTGTGATGACAAGGGCATGGAGCATTGTGAGGCGAAGGCCATGGAACATTGTGATGACATGCGTCATGGAGCTTTGTGATGACAAGGGCATGGAGCACTGTGATTACATGGGTCTTGGAGCATTGTGCTGACAAGGGTCCTGGAGCCTTGTGATGACAAGGCCGTGGAACATTGTGATGGCAGGGGTCATGGAGCTTGTTATGACAGAGGTAATGGAGCATTGTGATGAGAAGTGCATTGAGCATTGGTCTGAAATATTTCATGGATTATTGTGATGAGAGTGGGCATGGCGCATTGTGATGACAAGGGCACGGTACACTGTGATACATGGGTCATGGAGGATTGTAATGACAAGGGCATGGAGCATTGTGATGAGAAGGGCATCGAGCATTGTGATGACAAGTGCCATGGAGCTTTGTGATGACAAGGGCATGGAGCAATGTGATGAGAGGGTTCATGGAGCATTGTGATGACAATGACATGGAGCATTGTGATGCCAAGGGTCATGGAGCTTTGTGATGACAAAGGTCATGGAGCATTTTGATGACAAGGGTGTGGTGCATTGTGATGAGAACGGCAGGGAGCATTGTGATGACCAGGTAATGCAGTATTGTAAAGAGAGGTGTCAGGGAGCATTGTGATGACATATGTAATGGCCCATTGTGATGACAATGGCATGGAGCATTGTGATGCAAACTTCCATTGAGGATTCTGATCACAAAGGTAATGGAGCATTGTGATGACAATGGCTTGGAGCATTGTGATGACAAGTGTCAGGGAGCATTGTGCTGACAAGTGCATGGAGAGTTGTGATGACAAGGGTCATGGAGCATTCTGATGACAAGCTTGTGGAGTATTTTGATGACAATGGCATGGAGCATTGGGATGAAAAGGGCATGGGGCTTTGTGATGAAAAAGGCATGAAGCCTTTTCGTGACAGGGTTCAAGGAGCATGCTGACGACAAGTGTCAGGGAGCATTGTGATGACAAGTGTATTGAGAATTGTGATGACAAAGGTCATGGAGCATTGTGATGAAAAGGGCATGGAGTATTGTGATGACAGGCATCATGGAGCGTTGTGAGGACAAGTGTTATGGAACATTGTGATCACAAGGGTTTTGAGCATTGTGATGACAGAGGTCATGGATAATTTTGATTTCAAGGAGCATGGAGCATTGTGATGACAAGGGCATGAAGCAATGTGATCCCAAAGTTCATGGAGGATTGTGATGACAATGGAAATGGAGTATTGTGATGACAAGTGCATAGAGCATTGTAATGACAAGGTCATGTAGCATTTTGCTGACAAAGGCATGGAGCATTGTGATGACAGGTGTCATGGAGCACTGTGATGACAAGCGTCATGGAGCATTGTGAATACATGGGTCATGGAACATTCGGATAACATGGGCATGGATCATTGTGATGACAAGGGTCATGGAGCATTGGGCTGAAAATGTTCATGGAGTATTGTGATGACAGGGGTCATGGAGCATTGTGATTACAGGGGTCTTGGAGCATTGTGATGACAAGAGTCCCGGATGATTGTGTTGTCAGGTGTCATGGAGTGTTGTGATGACAGTGGTCATAGAGCATTGTGATGATATTGGTCATGGACGATTGTGATGAGAAGGTCATAGAGAATTGGGCTGAAAATGTTCATGGAGTATTGTGATGACAGGGGTCATGGAGCATTGTGATGACAAGGGAATGGAGCATGGTGATGACAAGGTCTTGGAGCATTGTGAGGAGATGACCATGGAGACTTGTGATGACAAATCTAATGGAGCATTCTGATGAAAAAGGGAATGGAACATTGTGATTACTGGAGTCTTCGAGCATTGTGATGACAAGGGCATGGAGCATTGTGAGGAGAAGTCCATGGAACATTCTGATGACATGCGTCATGGAGCTTTGTGATGACAAGGGCATGGAGCATTGTGATTACATGGATCTTGGAGCATTGTGATGACAAGGGTCACGGAGCATTGTGATGTAAATTTCATGGAGCATTGTGGTTACAAACGTCACAGAGCCTTCTGATGAGGCGGGAATGGACCGTTGTGATGACAAATGTTATGAAGCATTTTGATGACTGGAGTCAAGGAGCATTGTGATGTAAGGGTTCATGGAGCATTGTGATGAAAACGGCATGGAGCATTGTGAAGACAGGTGTCAGGGAGCATTGTGATGACATATGTCCTGTTCCATTGCGATGACAATGGCAGGGAGCATTGTGATGCCAAATGTAATGGAGGATTGTGATGACAAATATAATGGAGCATTGTGTTGACTAGGTCTTGGAGCATTATGATGACAAGGGCCATTGAGAATTTTCATGACAATGTCGTGAAGCATTGTGATGACAAGGTCCTGGAGCATTGTGATGAGAAAACCATGGAGCCTTGTGATGACAAGTCTCATGGAGCATACTGATGAAAAGGGGCATGGAGCATTCTGATTACAGTGGTCTTGGAACATTGTGATAACAAGGGCATGGAGCATTGTGATGACAAGCGCATGGAGCATTGGTCTAATAAGTTTCATGGATTATTGTGATGACAGTTGGAATGGCGCATTGTGATGACAAGGGCATGGAGCATTTTGATGACCAGGTCATGCAGTATTGTGAAGAGAGGTGTCAGGAAGCAGTGTGATGACATATGTAATGGCCCATTGTGATGACAATGGCATGGAGCATTGTGATGCCAAGTGTCAGGGAGGATACTGATGACAAAGGTAATGGAGCATTGTGATGACAATGGCTTGGAGCATTGTGATGACAAAGGTCAGGGAGCATTGTGCTGACAAGTGCATGGAGAATTGTGATGACAAGGGTCAGGGAGCATTCTGATGACAAACTTGTGGAGTATTTTGATGACAATGGCATGGAGCATTGGGATGAAAACGGCATTGGGCTTTGTGATGAAAAAGGCATGGAGACTTTTTGTGACAGGGTTCAAGGAGCATTCTGACGACAAGTGTCAGGGTGCATTGTGATGACAGGGGTGAGGGAGTATTGTGACAAATAGTGATGTAGCATTGTGATATCAGTGGTGAGAGAGCATTTTGATGAGAAATGCATGGAGCATTGTGATGACAAATTTTATGGAGCATTGTGATGACAATGTTGTGGAGCACTGTGATGACAAGCGCATGGTGCATTGTGATGACATGTGTCATGGAGCATTGTGCTGACAAGCGCATGGAGCATTGTGATGACAAGGGTCATGGAGCATTGTGCTGAGAAAGGCATAGAGCATTGTGATGACAAGGGTCAAAGAGCATTGTGATGAAAAGTTCATGGAGCATTGTGGTTAAAAAGGTCACAGAGACTGTTGATGACGAGGGCATGGACCATTGTGATGACAAAGGTCATGAAGCATTGTGATGGCTGGAGTCACGGAGCATTGTGATGACAGGGGTCATGGAGCCTTGTGATGACAAGGGCATGGAGCATTGTGATGACAGTGGCATGGAGCATTGGTCTGACAAGTTTCAAAGATTATTGTGATGAGAGTGGGAATGGTGCATTATGATGACAAGGGCATGGAGCATTGTGATGATAAGGTCATGGAGTATTGTGAAGACAGGTGTCAGGGAGCATTGTGAGGACATATGTCATGGTCCATGGCGATGACAATGGCATGGAGCTTTGTGATACCAAATGTAATGGAGGATTGTGATGACAAATATAATGGAGCATTGTGATGATTAGGGTTTGGAGCATTATGATGACAAGGGCCATTGAAAATTTTGATGACAAGGTCGTGAAGCATTGTGATGACAAGGTCCTGGAGCATTGTGATGACAAAACCATGGAGCCTTGTGATGACAAGTCTCATGGAGCATACTGATTAAAAGGGGAATGGAGCATTGTGATTACAGGGGTCTTAGAACACTGTGAAGACAAGGGCATGGAGCATTGTGAGGAGAAGATCAAGGAGCATTCTGATGGCATGCATCATTGAGCTTTGTGATGACAATGGCACGGACCATTGTGATTACATGGGACTTGGAGCATTGTGATTAAATGGGCATGGATCATTGTGATGAAAAAGGCATGGAGCCTTGTCATGACAGGGTTCAAGGAGCATACAGACAGCAAGTGTCAGGGAGCATGTTGATGACAAGTGTATTGAGCATTGTGATGACGAAGGTCATGGATCATTGTGATGAGAAGACCATGGATAATTGTGATGACGAGCATCCTGGGGCATTGTGATGACAAGTGTTATGGAATATTGTGATCACAAGGGTTTGGAGCATTGTTATGACAGAGGTCATGGATCATTTTGATTTCGTTGTTATGACAATAGCATGAAGCATTATGATGATGGGCATAGTGCATTGTGATGACAGGGTTCATGGATCATTGAGATGAAAAGGGGCATAGAGCATTGTGATTACAGTGTTCTTGGAGCATTGTGATGAGAAGGGTCATGGAGCCTTGTGATGACAAGGCCATGGAACATCGTGATGGCAGGGGTCATGGAGCATTGTTATGACAGGTGTAATGGAGCATTGTGATGGCCAGGGCTTGGAGCATTGTGATGAGAAGGCCATGGAGCATTCTGATGACATGTGTCATGGAGCTATGTGAAGACAAGGGCATGGAGCAATGTGATGAGAGCGTTCATGGAGCATTGTGATGACAATGACATGGAGCATTGTGATGCCAAGTGCCATGGATCTTTGTGATGACAAAGGTCATGGAGCATTTTGATGGCAAGGGCGTTGTGCATTGTGATGAGAAGGGCAGGGATCATTCTGATGACAGGGTCATGGAGCAATTTGATGAAAAGTGTCATGGAACATTTTGATGACAGGTGTTATGGAACATTGTGATTTCAGGGGTCATCGAACATTGTGATGATAAGTGCATGTAGCATTGTGATGACAGGAGTCATGGAACATTGTGATGACAGGGGTGAGGGAGTATTGTGACAAATAGTGATGTAGCATTGTGATATCAGTGGTGAGAGAGCATTTTGATGAGAAGTGCATGGAGCATTGTGATGACAAATTTTATGGAGCATTGTGATGACAATGTTGTGGAGCACTGTGATGCCAAGCGCATGGTGCATTGTGATGACATGTGTCATGGAGCATTGTGCTGAGAAAGGCATAGAGCATTGTGATGACAAGGGTCAAAGAGCATTGTGATGAAAAGTTCATGGATCATTGGGGTTAAAAAGGTCACAGAGACTGTTGATGACGAGGGCATGGACCATTGTGATGACAAAGGTCATGAAGCATTGTGATGACTGGAGTCACGGAGCCTTGTGATGACAGGGGTCATGGAGCATTGTGATAACAAGGCATGGAGCATTGTGATGACAAGGGCATGGAACATTGGTCTAATAACTTTCATGGAGTATTGCGATGAGAGTTGGAATGGCACACTGTGATGACAAGGGCATGGAGCATTTTGATGACCAGGTCATGCCGTATTGTGAAGACAGGTGTCAGGGAGCATTGTGATCACATATGGAATGGCCCATTGTGATGAGGATGGCATGGAGCATTGTGATGCCAAGTGTCAGGGAGGATTCTGATGACAAAGGTAATGGAGCATTGTGATGACAATGGCTTGGAGCATTGTGATGACAAGGGTCAAGGACCATTGTCCTGACAAGTGCAAGGAGAATTGTGATGACAAGGGTCATGGAGCATTCTGATGACGAGCTTGTGGAGTATTTTGATGACAATGGCATGGAGCATTGGGATGAAAAGGGCATGGGGCTTTGTGATGAAAAAGGCATGGAGCCTTTTCGTGACAGGGTTCAAGGAGCATTCTGACGACAAGTGTCATGGAGCATTGTGATGACAAGTGTATGAGAATTGTGATGACAATGGTCATGGAACATTGTGATGAAAAGGGCATGGAGTATTGTGATGACAGGCATCATGGAGCGTTGTGAGGACAAGTGTTATGGAACATTGTGATCACAAGGGTTTTGAGCATTGTGATGACAGAGGTCATGGATAATTTTGATTTCAAGGAGCATGGAGCATTGTGATGACAAGGGCATGAAGCAATGTGATCCCAAGGTTCATGGGAAATTGTGATGACAATAGTAATGGAGTATTGTGATGACAAGCGCCTAGCGCATTGTAATGACAAGGCCATGTAGCATTTTGCTGACAAAGGAATGGAGCATTGTGAAGACAGGTGTCATGGAGCACTGTGGTGACAAGCGTCACAGAGCCTTGTGAATACAAGTGTCATGGAACATTGGGATGACAAGGGCATGGATCATTGTGATGACAATGGTCATGGAGCATTGGGCTGAAAATGTTCATGGAGTATTGTGATGACAGGGGTCATGGAGCATTGTGATTACAGGGGTCTTGGAGCATTGTGATGACAAGAGTCCCAGATCATTGTGTTGTCAGGTGTCATGGAGTGTTGTGATGACAGTGGTCATGGAGCATTGTGATGATATTGGTCATGGAGCATTGTGATGAGAAGGTCATAGAGAATTGGGCTGAAAATGTTCATGGAGTATTGTGATGACAGGGGTCATGGAGCATTGTGATGACAAGGGAATGGAGCATGGTGATGACAAGGTCTTGGAGCATTGTGAGGAGATGACCATGGAGACTTGTGATGACAAATCTAATGGAGCATTCTGATGAAAAAGGGAATGGAACATTGTGATTACTGGAGTCTTCGAGCATTGTGATGACAAGGGCATGGAGCATTGTGAGGAGAAGACCATGGAACATTCTGATGACATGCGTCATGGAGCTTTGTGATGACAAGGGCATGGAGCATTGTGATTACATGGATCTTGGAGCATTGTGATGACAAGGGTCATGGAGCCTTGTGATGACAAGGCCGTGGAATATTATGATGGCAGGTGTCATGGAGCATTGTTACGACAGAGGTAACGGAGCATTGTGATGAGAAGGGCATTGAGCATTGATCTGAAATGTTTCATGGATTACTGTGATGAGAGTGGGCATGGCGGTTTGTCATGACAAGGGCACGGTACACTGTGATACATGGGTCATGGAGGATTGTAATGACAAGGTCATGGAGCATTGTGATGAGAATGGCATCGAGCATTGTGATGACAAGTGTCATGGAGCTTTGTGATGACAAGGACATGGAGCAATGTGATGAGAGGGTTCATGGAGCATTGTGATGACAATGACATGGAACATTGTGATGCCAAGGGTCATGGAGCTTTGTGATGACAAAGGCCATGGAGCATTTTGATGACAAGTGTGTGGTGCATTGTGATGAGAAGGGCAGGGAACATTTTGATGACAGGGTCATGCAGCAATTTGATGAAAAGTGTAATGGAACATTTTGATGCCAGTGGTTATAGAACATTGTGATGCCATGGGTCATGGAGCTTTGGGAAGAAAAGGGTCATGGAGCATTTTGATGACAGGGGTTATGGAACATTGTGATGTCAGGGGTCATGGAACATTGTGCTGATAAGGGGATGTAGCATTGTGATGACAGGGGTCATGGAACATTGTGATAACAGGGGTGAGGGAGGATTGTGATGACTAGTGATGGAACATTGTGATATCTCATGTGAGAGAGTATTTGGATGAGAAGTGCATGGAGCATTGTGATTACAAGGTTTATGGAGCATAGCGATGACAAGGTTGTGGATCATTGTGGTGAAAAGCGCATGGCAAAATTTGATGACAAGGGTCATGGAGCATTGTTCTGACAAAGGCATGGAGCATTGTGATGACAAGGGTCACGGAGCATTGTGATGAAAAGTTCATGGAGCATTGTGGTTACAAAGGTCACAGAGCCTTGTGATGACGTGGGCATGGATTGTTGTGATGACAAACGTTATGAAGCATTGTGATGACTGTAGTCACGGAGCATTGTGATGACAGGGGTCATGGAGCATTGTGATGACAATGGCATGGAGCATTGTGATGCCAAGTGTCATGGAGGATTCTGATGACAAAGGTAATGGAGCATTGTGGTGACAATGGTTTGGAGCATTGTGATGACAAGGATCAGGGAGCATTGTGCTGACAAGTGCATGGAGCATTGTGATGACAAGGGCATGGATCATTGTGATGACAAGGGTCATGGAGCATTGGGCTGAAAATGTGCATGGAGTATTGTGATGACAGGGGTCATGGAGCATTGTGATGACAAGGGAATGGAGCATGTTGCTGACAAGGTCTTGGAGCATTGTGATGAGATGACCATGGAGACTTGTGATGACAAGTCTAATGGAGCATTCTTATGAAAAGGGGCATGGAGCATTGTGATTACGGGGGTCTTGAAGCATTGTGATGACAAGGGCATGGAGCATTGTGAGGCGAAGGCCATGGAACATTGTGATGACATGTGTCATGGAGCTTTGTGATGACAAGGGCATGGAGCATTGTGATTACATGGGTCTTGGAGCATTGTGCTGACAAGGGTCCTGGAGCCTTGTGATGACAAGGCCGTGGAACATTGTGATGGCAGGGGTCATGGAGCTTGTTATGACAGAGGTAATGGAGCATTGTGATGAGAAGTGCATTGAGCATTGGTCTGAAATATTTCATGGATTATTGTGATGAGAGTGGGCATGGCGCATTGTGATGACAAGGGCACGGTACACTGTGATACATGGGTCATGGAGGATTGTAATGACAAGGGCATGGAGCATTGTGATGAGAAGGGCATCGAGCATTGTGATGACAAGTGCCATGGAGCTTTGTGATGACAAGGGCATGGAGCAATGTGATGAGAGGGTTCATGGAGCATTGTGATGACAATGACATGGAGCATTGTGATGCCAAGGGTCATGGAGCTTTGTGATGACAAAGGTCATGGAGCATTTTGATGACAAGGGTGTGGTGCATTGTGATGAGAACGGCAGGGAGCATTGTGATGACCAGGTAATGCATTATTGTAAAGAGAGTTGTCAGGGAGCATTGTGATGACATATGTAATGGCCCATTGTGATGACAATGGCATGGAGCATTGTGATGCAAACTTCCATTGAGGATTCTGATCACAAAGGTAATGGAGCATTGTGATGACAATGGCTTGGAGCATTGTGATGACAAGTGTCAGGGAGCATTGTGCTGACAAGTGCATGGAGAGTTGTGATGACAAGGGTCATGGAGCATTCTGATGACAAGCTTGTGGAGTATTTTGATGACAATGGCATGGAGCATTGGGATGAAAAGGGCATGGGGCTTTGTGATGAAAATGGCATGGAGCCTTTTCGTGACAGGGTTCAAGGAGCATGCTGACGACAAGTGTCAGGGAGCATTGTGATGACAAGTGTATTGAGAATTGTGATGACAAAGGTCATGGAGCATTGTGTTGAAAAGGGCATGGAGTATTGTGATGAGAGGCATCATGGAGCGTTGTGAGGACAAGTGTTATGGAACATTGTGATCACAAGGGTTTTGAGCATTGTGATGACAGAGGTCATGGATCATTTTGATTTCAAGGAGCATGGAGCATTGTGATGACAAGGGCATGAAGCAATGTGATCCCAAAGTTCTTGGAGGATTGTGATGACAATGGAAATGGAGTATTGTGATGACAAGTGCATAGAGCATTGTAATGACAAGGTCATGTAGCATTTTGCTGACAAAGGCATGGAGCATTGTGATGACAGGTGTCATGGAGCACTGTGATGACAAGCGTCATGGAGCATTGTGAATACATGGGTCATGGAACATTGGGATAACATGGGCATGGATCATTGTGATGACAAGGGTCATGGAGCATTGGGCTGAAAATGTTCATGGAGTATTGTGATGACAGGGGTCATGGAGCATTGTGATTACAGGGGTCTTGGAGCATTGTGATGACAAGAGTCCCGGATCATTGTGTTGTCAGGTGTCATGGAGTGTTGTGATGACAGTGGTCATGGAGCATTGTGATGATATTGGTCATGGAGCATTGTGATGAGAAGGTCATAGAGAATTGGGCTGAAAATGTTCATGGAGTATTGTGATGACAGGGGTCATGGAGCATTGTGATGACAAGGGAATAGTGCATGGTGATGACAAGGTCTTGGAGCATTGTGAGGAGATGACCATGGAGACTTGTGATGACAAATCTAATGGAGCATTCTGATGAAAAAGGGAATGGAACATTGTGATTACTGGAGTCTTCGAGCATTGTGATGACAAGGGCATGGAGCATTGTGAGGAGAAGTCCATGGAACATTCTGATGACATGCGTCATGGAGCTTTGTGATGACAAGGGCATGGAGCATTGTGATTACATAGATCTTGGAGCATTGTGATGACAAGGGTCACGGAGCATTGTGATGTAAATTTCATGGAGCATTGTGGTTACAAACGTCACAGAGCCTTCTGATGAGGCGGGAATGGACCGTTGTGATGACAAATGTTATGAAGCATTTTGATGACTGGAGTCAAGGAACATTGTGATGTAAGGGTTCATGGAGCATTGTGATGAAAAGGGCATGGAGCATTGTGAAGACAGGTGTCAGGGAGCATTGTGATGACATATGTCCTGTTCCATTGCGATGACAATGGCAGGGAGCATTGTGATGCCAAATGTAATGGAGGATTGTGATGACAAATATAATGGAGCATTGTGTTGACTAGGTCTTGGAGCATTATGATGACAAGGGCCATTGAGAATTTTCATGACAATGTCGTGAAGCATTGTGATGACAAGGTCCTGGAGCATTGTGATGAGAAAACCATGGAGCCTTGTGATGACAAGTCTCATGGAGCATACTGATGAAAAGGGGCATGGAGCATTCTGATTACAGTGGTCTTGGAACATTGTGATAACAAGGGCATGGAGCATTGTGATGACAAGCGCATGGAGCATTGGTCTAATAAGTTTCATGGATTATTGTGATGACAGTTGGAATGGCGCATTGTGATGACAAGGGCATGGAGCATTTTGATGACCAGGTCATGCAGTATTGTGAAGAGAGGTGTCAGGAAGCATTGTGATGACATATGTAATGGCCCATTGTGATGACAATGGCATGGAGCATTGTGATGCCAAGTGTCAGGGAGGATACTGATGACAAAGGTAATGGAGCATTGTGATGACAATGGCTTGGAGCATTGTGATGACAAAGGTCAGGGAGCATTGTGCTGACAAGTGCATGGAGAATTGTGATGACAAGGGTCAGGGAGCATTCTGATGACAAACTTGTGGAGTATTTTGATGACAATGGCATGGAGCATTGGGATGAAAACGGCATTGGGCTTTGTGATGAAAAAGGCATGGAGACTTTTTGTGACATGGTTCAAGGAGCATTCTGACGACAAGTGTCAGGGAGCATTGTGATGACCGGGGTGAGGGAGTATTGTGACAAATAGTGATGTAGCATTGTGATATCAGTGGTGAGAGAG
Source organism: Mesoplodon densirostris (assembly GCF_025265405.1). Taxonomy (NCBI): domain Eukaryota; kingdom Metazoa; phylum Chordata; class Mammalia; order Artiodactyla; family Ziphiidae; genus Mesoplodon; species Mesoplodon densirostris. The sequence goes on from NW_026778196.1 coordinate 11,681,138, forward strand.
CATTTTGATGAGAAATGCATGGAGCATTTTGATGACAAATTTTATGGAGCATTGTGATGACAATGTTGTGGAGCACTGTGATGACAAGCGCATGGTGCATTGTGATGACATGTGTCATGGAGCATTGTGCTGACAAGCGCATGGAGCATTGTGATGACAAGGGTCATGGAGCATTGTGCTGAGAAAGGCATAGAGCATTGTGATGACAAGGGTCAAAGAGCATTGTGATGAAAAGTTCATGGAGCATTGTGGTTAAAAAGGTCACAGAGACTGTTGATGACGAGGGCATGGACCATTGTGATGACAAAGGTCATGAAGCATTGTGATGGCTGGAGTCACGGAGCATTGTGATGACAGGGGTCATGGAGCCTTGTGATGACAAGGGCATGGAGCATTGTGATGACAGTGGCATGGAGCATTGGTCTGACAAGTTTCAAAGATTATTGTGATGAGAGTGGGAATGGTGCATTATGATGACAAGGGCATGGAGCATTGTGATGATAAGGTCATGGAGTATTGTGAAGACAGGTGTCAGGGAGCATTGTGATGACATATGTCATGGTCCATGGCGATGACAATGGCATGGAGCTTTGTGATACCAAATGTAATGGAGGATTGTGATGACAAATATAATGGAGCATTGTGATGATTAGGGTTTGGAGCATTATGATGACAAGGGCCATTGAAAATTTTGATGACAAGGTCGTGAAGCATTGTGATGACAATGTCCTGGAGCATTGTGATGACAAAACCATGGAGCCTTGTGATGACAAGTCTCATGGAGTATACTGATGAAAAGGGGAATGGAGCATTGTGATTACAGGGGTCTTAGAACACTGTGAAGACAAGGGCATGGAGCATTGTGAGGAGAAGATCAAGGAGCATTCTGATGGCATGCATCATTGAGATTTGTGATGACAATGGCATGGACCATTGTGATTACATGGGACATGGAGCATTGTGATTAAAAGGGCATGGATCATTGTGATGAAAAAGGCATGGAGCCTTGTCATGACAGGGTTCAAGGAGCATACAGACAACAAGTGTCAGGGAGCATGTTGATGACAAGTGTATTGAGCATTTTGATGACGAAGGTCATGGAGCATTGTGATGAGAAGACCATGGATAATTGTGATGACGAGCATCCTGGGGCATTGTTATGACAAGTTTTATGGAATATTGTGATCACAAGGGTTTGGAGCATTGTTATGACAGAGGTCATGGAACATTTTGATTTCGTTGTTATGACAATAGCATGAAGCATTATGATGATGGGCATAGTGCATTGTGATGACAGGGTTCATGGATCATTGAGATGAAAAGGTGCATAGAGCATTGTGATTACAGTGTTCTTGGAGCATTGTGATGAGAAGGGTCATGGAGCCTTGTGATGAAAAGGCCATGGAACATCGTGATGGCAGGGGTCATGGAGCATTGTTATGACAGGGGTAATGGAGCATTGTGATGGTGAGGGCTTGGAGCATTGTGATGAGAAGGCCATGGAGCATTCTGATGACATGTGTCATGGAGCTATGTGAAGACAAGGGCATGGAGCAATGTGATGAGAGCGTTCATGGAGCATTGTGATGACAATGACATGGAGCATTGTGATTCCAAGTGCCATGGATCTTTGTGATGACAAAGGTCATGGAGCATTTTGATGGCAAGGGCGTTGTGCATTGTGATGAGAAGGGCAGGGATCATTCTGATGACAGGGTCATGGAGCAATTTGATGAAAAGTGTCATGGAACATTTTGATGACAGGTGTTATGGAACATTGTGATTTCAGGGGTCATCGAACATTGTGATGATAAGTGCATGTAGCATTGTGATGACAGGAGTCATGGAACATTGTGATGACAGGGGTGAGGGAGTATTGTGACAAATAGTGATGTAGCATTGTGATATCAGTGGTGAGAGAGCATTTTGATGAGAAGTGCATGGAGCATTGTGATGACAAATTTTATGGAGCATTGTGATGACAATGTTGTGGAGCACTGTGATGCCAAGCGCATGGTGCATTGTGATGACATGTGTCATGGAGCATTGTGCTGACAAGCGCATGGAGCATTGTGATGACAAGGGTCATGGAGCATTGTGCTGAGAACGGCATAGAGCATTGTGATGACAAGGGTCAAAGAGCATTGTGATGAAAAGTTCATGGAGCATTGGGGTTAAAAAGGTCACAGAGACTGTTGATGACGAGGGCATGGACCATTGTGATGACAAAGGTCATGAAGCATTGTGATGACTGGAGTCACGGAGCATTTTGATGACAGGGGTCATGGAGCATTGTGATAACAAGGCATGGAGCATTGTGATGACAAGGGCATGGAACATTGGGCTATAACTTTCATGGAGTATTGCGATGAGAGTTGGAATGGCACACTGTGATGACAAGGGCATGGAGCATTTTGATGACCAGGTCATGCCGTATTGTTAAGACAGGTGTCAGGGAGCATTGTGATCACATATGGAATGGCCCATTGTGATGAGGATGGCATGGAGCATTGTGATGCCAAGTGTCAGGGAGGATTCTGATGACAAAGGTAATGGAGCATTGTGATGACAATGGCTTGGAGCATTGTGATGACAAGGGTCAAGGACCATTGTCCTGACAAGTGCATGGAGAATTGTGATGACAAGGGTCATGAAGCATTTTGATGACGAGCTTGTGGAGTATTTTGATGACAATGGCATGGAGCATTGGGATGAAAATGGCATGGGGCTTTGTGATGAAAAAGGCATGGAGCCTTTTCGTGACAGGGTTCAAGGAGCATTCTGACGACAAGTGTCATGGAGCATTGTGATGACAAGTGTATTGAGAATTGTGATGACAAAGTTCATGGAGCATTGTGATGAAAAGGGCATGGATTATTGTGATGACAGGCATCATGGAGCGTTGTGAGGACAAGTGTTATGGAACATTGTGATCACAAGGGTTTGGAGCATTGTGATGACAGAGGTCATGGATCATTTTGATTTCAAGGAGCATGGAGCATTGTGATGACAAGGGCATGAAGCAATGTGATCCCAAAGATCATGGAGGATTGTGATGACAATGGAAATGGAGTATTGTGATGACAAGTGCATAGAGCATTGTAATGACAAGGTCATGTAGCATTTTGCTGACAAAGGCATGGAGCATTGTGATGACAGGTGTCATGGAGCTCTGTGATGACAAGCGTCATGGAGCATTGTGAATACATGGGTCATGGAACATTGGGATAATATGGGCATGGATCATTGTGATGACAAGGGTCATGGAGCATTGGGCTGAAAATGTTCATGGAGTATTGTGATGACAGGGGTCATGGAGCATTGTGATTACAGGGGTCTTGGAGCATTGTGATGACAAGAGTCCCGGATCATTGTGTTGTCAGGTGTCATGGAGTGTTGTGATGACAGTGGTCATGGAGCATTGTGATGATATTGGTCATGGAGCATTGTGATGAGAAGGTCATAGAGAATTGGGCTGAAAATGTTCATGGAGTATTGTGATGACAGGGGTCATGGAGCATTGTGATGACAAGGGAATGGTGCATGGTGATGACAAGGTCTTGGAGCATTGTGAGGAGATGACCATGGAGACTTGTGATGACAAATCTAATGGAGCATTCTGATGAAAAAGGGAATGGAACATTGTGATTACTGGAGTCTTCGAGCATTGTGATGACAAGGGCATGGAGCATTGTGAGGAGAAGACCATGGAACATTCTGATGACATGCGTCATGGAGCTTTGTGATGACAAGGGCATGGAGCATTGTGATTACATGGATCTTGGAGCATTGTGATGACAAGGGTCATGGAGCCTTGTGATGACAAGGCCGTGGAATATTATGATGGCAGGTGTCATGGAGCATTGTTACGACAGAGGTAACGGAGCATTGTGATGAGAAGGGCATTGAGCATTGATCTGAAATGTTTCATGGATTACTGTGATGAGAGTGGGCATGGCGGTTTGTCATGACAAGGGAACGGTACACTGTGATACATGGGTCATGGAGGATTGTAATGACAAGGTCATGGAGCATTGTGATGAGAATGGCATCGAGCATTGTGATGACAAGTGTCATGGAGCTTTGTGATGACAGGGACATGGAGCAATGTGATGAGAGGGTTCATGGAGCATTGTGATGACAATGACATGGAGCATTGTGATGCCAAGGGTCATGGAGCTTTGTGATGACAAAGGTCATGGAGCATTTTGATGACAAGTGTGTGGTGCATTGTGATGAGAAGGGCAGGGAGCATTTTGATGACAGGGTCATGCAGCAATTTGATGAAAAGTGTAATCGAACATTTTGATGCCAGGGGTTATAGAACATTGTGATGCCAGGGGTCATGGAGCTTTGGGATGAAAAGGGTTATGGAGCATTTTGATGACAGGGGTTATGGAACATTGTGATGTCAGGGGTCATGGAACATTGTGCTCATAAGGGGATGTAGCATTGTGATGACAGGGGTCATGGAACATTGTGATAACAGGGGTGAGGGAGGATTGTGATGACTAGTGATGGAACATTGTGATATCTCATGTGAGAGAGTATTTGGATGAGAAGTGCATGGAGCATTGTGATTACAAGGTTTATGGAGCATAGCGATGACAAGGTTGTGGATCATTGTGGTGAAAAGCGCATGGCACAATTTGATGTCAAGGGTCATGGAGCATTGTTCTGACAAAGGCATGGAGCATTGTGATGACAAGGGTCACGGAGCATTGTGGTTACAAAGGTCACAGAGCCTTGTGATGACGCGGGCATGGATTGTTGCGATGACAAACGTTATGAAGCATTGTGATGACTGTAGTCACGGAGCATTGTGATGACAGGGGTCATGGAGCATTGTGATGACAATGGCATGGAGCATTGTGATGCCAAGTGTCATGGAGGATTCTGATGACAAAGGTAATGGAGCATTGTGGTGACAATGGTTTGGAGCATTGTGATGACAAGGATCAGGGAGCATTGTGCTGACAAGTGCATGGAGCATTGTGATGACAAGGGCATGGATCATTGTGATGACAAGGGTCATGGAGCATTGGGCTAAAAATGTGCATGGAGTATTGTGATGACAGGGGTCATGGAGCATTGTGATGACAAGGGAATGGAGCATGTTGATGACAAGGTCTTGGAGCATTGTGATGAGATGACCATGGAGACTTGTGATGACAAGTCTAATGGAGCATTCTTATGAAAAGGGGCATGGAGCATTGTGATTACGGGGGTCTTGAAGCATTGTGATGACAAGGGCATGGAGCATTGTGAGGCGAAGGCCATGGAACATTGTGATGACATGCGTCATGGAGCTTTGTGATGACAAGGGCATGGAGCATTGTGATTACATGGGTCTTGGAGCATTGTGCTGACAAGGGTGCTGGAGCCTTGTGATGACAAGGCCGTGGAACATTGTGATGGCAGGGGTCATGGAGCTTGTTATGAAAGAGGTAATGGAGCATTGTGATGAGAAGTGCATTGAGCATTGGTCTGAAATATTTCATGGATTATTGTGATGAGAGTGGGCATGGCACATTGTGATGACAAGGGCACGGTACACTGTGATACATGGGTCATGGAGGATTGTAATGACAAGGGCATGGAGCATTGTGATGAGAAGGGCATCGAGCATTGTGATGACAAGTTCCATGGAGCTTTGTGATGACAAGGGCATGGAGCAATGTGATGAGAGGGTTCATGGAGCATTGTGATGACAATGACATGGAGCATTGTGATGCCAAGGGTCATGGAGCTTTGTGATGACAAAGGTCATGCAGTATTGTGAAGATAGGTGTCAGGGAGCATTGTGATGACATATGTAATGGCCCATTGTGATGGCAATGTCATGGAGCATTGTGATGCCAAGTGTCATGGAGGATTCTGATGACAAAGGTAATGGAGCATTGTGAATGAATATGGCTTGGAGCATTGTGATGACAAGGGTCAGGGAGCATTGTTCTGACAAGTGCATGGAGCATTGTGATGACAAGTGTCATGGAGCTTTGTGATGCCAAGGACATGGAGCAATGTGATGAGAGGTTTCATGGAGCATTGTAATGACAATGACATGGAGCATTGTGATGCCAAGGGTCATGGAGCTTTGTGATGACAAAGGTCATGGAGCATTTTGATGACAAGGGTGTGGTGCATTGTGATGAGAACGGCAGGGAGCATTGTGATGACCAGGTAATGCAGTATTGTAAAGAGAGGTGTCAGGGAGCATTGTGATGACATATGTAATGGCCCATTGTGATGTCAATGGCATGGAGCATTGTGATGCAAACTTCCATTGAGGATTCTGATCACAAAGGTAATGGAGCATTGTGATGACCATGGCTTGGAACATTGTGATGACAAGTGTCAGGGAGCATTGTGCTGACAAGTGCATGGAGAATTGTGATGACAAGGGTCATGGAGCATTCTGATGACAAGCTTGTGGAGTATATTGATGACAATGGCATGCAGCATTGGGATGAAAAGGGCATGGGGCTTTGTAATGAAAAAGGCATGGAGCCTTTTCGTGACAGGGTTCAAGGAGCATTCTGATGACAAGTGTCAGGGAGCATTGTGATGACAAGGGTATTGAGAATTGTGATGACAAAGGCCATGGAGCATTGTGATGAAAAGGGCATGGATTATTGTGATGACAGTCATCACGGAGCGTTGTGAGGACAAGTGTTATGGAACATTGTGATCACAAGGGTTTGGAGCATTGTGATGACAGAGGTCATGGATCATTTTGATTTCAAGGAGCATGGAGCATTGTGATGACAAGGGCATGAAGCAATGTGATCCCAATGTTCATGGAGGATTGTGATGACAACAGTAATGGAGTATTGTGATGACAAGCGCCTAGCGCATTGTAATGACAAGGCCATTTAGCATTTTGCTGACAAAGGAATGGAGCATTGTGATGACAGGTGTCATGGAGCACTGTGGTGACAAGCGTCACAGAGCCTTGTGAAAACAAGTGTCATGGAACATTGGGATGACAAGGGCATGGATCATTGTGATGACAATGGTCATGGAGCATTGGGCTGAAAATGTTCATGGAGTATTGTGATGACAGGGGTCATGGAGCATTGTGATTACAGGGGTCTTGGAGCATTGTGATGACAAGAGTCCCGGATCATTATGTTGTCAGGTGTCATGGAGTGTTGTGATGACAGTGGTCATGGAGCATTGTGATGATATTGGTCATGGAGCATTGTGATGAGAAGGTCATAGAGAATTGGGCTGAAAATATTCATGGAGTATTGTGATGACAGGGGTCATGGAGCATTGTGATGACAAGGGAATGGAACATCGTGATGAAAAGGTCTTGGAGCATTGTGAGGAGATGACCATGGAGACTTGTGATGACAAATCTAATGGAGCATTCTGATGAAAAAGGGAATGGAACATTGTGATTACTGGAGTCTTCGAGCATTGTGATGACAAGGGCATGGAGCATTTTGAGAAGACCATGGAACATTCTGATGACATGCGTCTTGGAGCTTTGTGATGACAAGGGCATGGAGCATTGTGATTACATGGAACTTGGAGCATTGTGATGACAAGGGTCATGGAGACTTGTGATGACAAGGCCGTGGAATATTATGATGGCAGGTGTCATGGAGCATTGTTACGACAGAGGTAACGGAGCATTGTGATGAGAAGGGCATTGAGATTGATCTAAATGTTTCATGGATTACTGTGATGAGAGTGGGCATGGCGGTTTGTCATGACAAGGGCACGGTACACTGTGATACATGGGTCATGGAGGATTGTAATGACAAGGTCATGGAGCATTGTGATGAGAATGGCATCGAGCATTGTGATGACAAGTGTCATGGAGCTTTGTGATGACAAGGACATGGAGCAATGTGATGAGAGGGTTCATGGAGCATTGTGATGACAATGACATGGAGCATTGTGATGCCAAGGGTCATGGAGCTTTGTGATGACAAAGGTCATGGAGCATTTTGATGACAAGTGTGTGGTGCATTGTGATGAGAAGGGCAGGGAGCATTTTGATGACAGGGTCATGCAGCAATTTGATGAAAAGTGTAATGGAACATTTTGATGTCAGGGGTTATAGAACATTGTGATGCCAGGGGTCATGGAGCTTTGGGATGAAAAGGGTCATGGAGCATTTTGATGACAGGGGTTATGGAACATTGTGATGTCAGGGGTCATGGAACATTGTGCTGATAAGGGGATGTAGCATTGTGATGACAGGGGTCATGGAACATTGTGATAACAGGGGTGAGGGAGGATTGTGATGACTAGTGATGGAACATTGTGATATCTCATGTGAGAGAGTATTTGGATGAGAAGTGCATGGAGCATTGTGATTACAAGGTTTATGGAGCATAGCGATGACAAGGTTGTGGATCATTGTGGTGAAAAGCGCATGGCACAATTTGATGACAAGGATCATGGAGCATTGTTCTGACAAAGGCATGGAGCATTGTGATGACAAGGGTCACGGAGCATTGTGGTTACAAAGGTCACAGAGCCTTGTGATGACGCGGGCATGGATTGTTGTGATGAAAAAAGTTATGAAGCATTGTGATGACTGTAGTCACGGAGCATTGTGATGACAGGGGTCATGGAGCATTGTGATGACAATGGAATGGTGCATTGTGATGCCAAGTGTCATGGAGGATTCTGATGACAAAGGTAATGGAGCATTGTGGTGACAATGGTTTGGAGCATTGTGATGACAAGGATCAGGGAGCATTGTGCTGACAAGTGCATGGAGCATTGTGATGACAAGGGCATGGATCATTGTGATGACAAGGGTCATGGAGCATTGGGCTAAAAATGTGCATGGAGTATTGTGATGACAGGGGTCATGGAGCATTGTGATGACAAGGGAAAGGAGCATGTTGATGACAAGGTCTTGGAGCATTGTGATGAGATGACCATGGAGACTTGTGATGACAAGTCTAATGGAGCATTCTTATGAAAAGGGGCATGGAGCATTGTGATTACGGGGGTCTTGAAGCATTGTGATGACAAGGGCATGGAGCATTGTGAGGCGAAGGCCATGGAACATTGTGATGACATGCGTCATGGAGCTTTGTGATGACAAGCGCATGGAGCATTGTGATTACATGGGTCTTGGAGCATTGTGCTGACAAGGGTGCTGGAGCCTTGTGATGACAAGGCCGTGGAACATTGTGATGGCAGGGGTCATGGAGCTTGTTATGACAGAGGTAATGGAGCATTGTGATGAGAAGTGCATTGAGCATTGGTCTGAAATATTTCATGGATTATTGTGATGAGAGTGGGCATGGCGCATTGTGATGACAAGGGCACGGTACACAGTGATACATGGGTCATGGAGGATTGTAATGACAAGGGCATGGAGCATTGTGATGAGAAGGGCATCGAGCATTGTGATGACAAGTGCCATGGAGCTTTGTGATGACAAGGGCATGGAGCAATGTGATGAGAGGGTTCATGGAGCATTGTGATGACAATGACATGGAGCATTGTGATGCCAAGGGTCATGGAGCTTTGTGATGACAAAGGTCATGCAGTATTGTGAAGATAGGTGTCAGGGAGCATTGTGATGACATATATAATGGCCCATTGTGATGGCAATGTCATGGAGCATTGTGATGCCAAGTGTCATGGAGGATTCTGATGACAAAGGTAATGGAGCATTGTGAATGACAATGGCTTGGAGCATTGTGATGACAAGGGGCAGGGAGCATTGTTCTGACAAGTGCATGGAGCATTGTGATGACAAGGGTCATGGAGCTTTCTGATGACAAGCTTGTGGAATATTTTGATGACAATGGCATGGATCATTGGGATGAAAACGGCATGGGGCTTTGTGATGAAAAAGGCGTGTAGCCTTTTGGTGACAGTTTTCAAGGAGCATGCTGACGACAAGTGTCAGGGAGCATTGTGATGACAAGTGTATTGAGAATTGTGATGACAATCGTCATGGAACATTGTGATGAAAAGGGCATGGAGAATTGTGATGACAGGCATCATGGAGCGTTGTGAGGACAAGTGTTATGGAACATTGTGATCACAAGGGTTTTGAGCATTGTGATGACAGAGGTCATGGATCATTTTGATTTCAAGGAGCATGGAGCATTGTGATGACAAGGGCATGAAGCAATGTGATCCCAAGGTTCATGGAAAATTGTGATGACAACAGTAATGGAGTATTGTGATGACAAGCGCCTAGCGCATTGTAATGACAAGGCCATTTAGCATTTTGCTGACAAAGGAATGGAGCATTGTGATGACAGTTGTCATGGAGCACTGTGGTGACAAGCGTCACAGAGCCTTGTGAAAACAAGTGTCATGGAACATTGGGATGACAAGGGCATGGATCATTGTGATGACAATGGTCATGGAGCATTGGGCTGAAAATGTTCATGGAGTATTGTGATGACAGGGGTCATGGAGCATTGTGATTACAAGGGAATGGAGCATGTTGATGACAAGGTCTTGGAGCATTGTGATGAGATGACCATGGAGACTTGTGATGACAAGTCTAATGGAGCATTCTTATGAAAAGGGGCATGGAGCATTGTGATTACGGGGTTCTTGAAGCATTGTGATGACAAGGGCATGGAGCATTGTGAGGCGAAGGCCATGGAACATTGTGATGACATGCGTCATGGAGCTTTGTGATGACAAGGGCATGGAGCATTGTGATTACATGGGTCTTGGAGCATTGTGCTGACAAGGGTGCTGGAGCCTTGTGATGACAAGGCCGTGGAACATTGTGATGGCAGGGGTCATGGAGCTTGTTATGACAGAGGTAATGGAGCATTGTGATGAGAAGTGCATTGAGCATTGGTCTGAAATATTTCATGGATTATTGTGATGAGAGTGGGCATGGCGCATTGTGATGACAAGGGCACGGTACACTGTGATACATGGGTCATGGAGGATTGTAATGACAAGGGCATGGAGCATTGTGATGAGAAGGGCATCGAGCATTGTGATGACAAGTGCCATGGAGCTTTGTGATGACAAGGGCATGGAGCTTTGTGATGACAAAGGTCATGCAGTATTGTGAAGATAGGTGTCAGGGAGCATTGTGATGACATATGTAATGGCCCATTGTGATGACAATGTCATGGAGCATTGTGATGCCAAGTGTCATGGAGGATTCTGATGACAAAGGTAATGGAGCATTGTGAATGACAATGGCTTGGAGCATTGGGATGACAAGGGTCAGGGAGCATTGTTCTGACAAGTGCAGGGAGCATTGTGATGACAAGGGTCATGGTGCTTTCTGATGACAAGCTTGTGGAATATTTTGATGACAATGGCATGGAGCATTGGGATGAAAACGGCATGGGGCTTTGTGATAAAAAATGCGTGTAGCCTTTTGTTGACAGGTTTCAAGGAGCATGCTGACGACAAATGTCAGGGAGCATTGTGATGACAAGTGTATTGAGAATTGTAATGACAAAGGTCATGGAACATTGTGATGAAAAGGGCATGGAGTATTGTGATGACAGGCATCATGGAGCGTTGTGATGACAATGGTCATGGAGCATTGGGCTGAAAATGTTCATGGAGTATTGTGATGACAAGGGCATGGAGCATTGTGATTACATGGATCTTGGAGCATTGTGATGACAAGGGTCATGGAGCCTTGTGATGACAAGGCCGTGGAATATTATGATGGCAGGTGTCATGGAGCATTGTTACGACAGAGGTAACGGAGCATTGTGATGAGAAGGGCATTGAGCATTGATCTGAAATGTTTCATGGATTACTGTGATGAGAGTGGGCATGGCGGTTTGTCATGACAAGGGCACGGTACACTGTGATACATGGGTCATGGAGGATTGTAATGACAAGGTCATGGAGCATTGTGATGAGAATGGCATCGAGCATTGTGATGACAAGTGTCATGGAGCTTTGTGATGACAAAGGTCATGGAGCATTTTGATGACAAGTGTGTGGTGCATTGTGATGAGAAGGGCAGGGAGCATTTTGAGGACAGGGTCATGCAGCAATTTGATGAAAAGTGTAAAGGAACATTTTGATGCCAGGGGTTATAGAACATTGTGATGCCAGGGGTCATGGAGCTTTGGGATGAAAAGGGTCATGGAGCATTTTGATGACAGGGGTTATGGAACATTGTGATGTCAGGGGTCATGGAACATTGTGCTGATAAGGGGATGTAGCATTGTGATGACAGGGGTCATGGAACATTGTGATAACAGGGGTGAGGGAGGATTGTGATGACTAGTGATGGAACATTGTGATATCTCATGTGAGAGAGTATTTGGATGAGAAGTGCATGGAGCATTGTGATTACAAGGTTTATGGTGCATAGCGATGACAAGGTTGTGGATCATTGTGGTGAAAAGCGCATGGCACAATTTGATGACAAGGGTCATGGAGCATTGTTCTGACAAAGGCATGGAGCATTGTGATGACAAGGGTCACGGAGCATTGTGATGAAAAGTTCATGGAGCATTGTGGTTACAAAGGTCACAGAGCCTTGTGATGACGTGGGCATGGATTGTTGTGATGACAAACGTTATGAAGCATTGTGATGACTGTAGTCACGGAGCATTGTGATGACAGGGGTCATGGAGGATTCTGATGACAAAGGTAATGGAGCATTGTGGTGACAATGGTTTGGAGCATTGTGATGACAAGAATCAGGGAGCATTGTGCTGACAAGTGCATGGAGCTTTGTGATGACAAGGGTCATGGAGCATTGGGCTGAAAATGTTCATGGAGTATTGTGATGACAGGGGTCATGGAGCATTGTGATGACAAGGGAATGGAGCATGTTGATGACAAGGTCTTGGAGCATTGTGATGAGATGACCATGGAGACTTGGGATGACAAGTCTAATGGAGCATTCTTATGAAAAGGGGCATGGAGCATTGTGATTACGGGGGTCTTGAAGCATTGTGATGACAAGGGCATGGAGCATTGTGAGGCGAAGGCCATGGAACATTGTGATGACATGCGTCATGGAGCTTTGTGATGACAAGGGCATGGAGCATTGTGATTACATTGGTCTTGGAGCATTGTGCTGACAAGGGTCCTGGAGCCTTGTGATGACAAGGCCGTGGAACATTGTGATGGCAGTGGTCATGGAGCTTGTTATGACAGAGGTAATGGAGCATTGTGATGAGAAGTGCATTGAGCATTGGTCTGAAATATTTCATGGATTATTGTGATGAGAGTGGGCGTGGCGCATTGTGAGGACAAGGGCACGGTACACTGTGATACATGGGTCATGGAGGATTGTAATGACAAGGGCATGGAGCATTGTGATGAGAAGGGCATCGAGCATTGTGATGACAAGTGCCATGGAGCTTTGTGATGACAAGGGCATGGAGCAATGTGATGAGAGGGTTCATGGAGCATTGTGATGACAATGACATGGAGCATTGTGATGCCAAGGGTCATGGAGCTTTGTGATGACAAAGGTCATGGAGCATTTTGATGACAAGGGTGTGGTGCATTGTGATGAGAACGGCAGGGAGGATTGTGATGACCAGGTAATGCAGTATTGTAAAGAGAGGTGTCAGGGAGCATTGTGATGACATATGTAATGGCCCATTGTGATGACAATGGCATGGAGCATTGTGATCCAAACTTCCATTGAGGATTCTGATCACAAAGGTAATGGAGCATTGTGATGACAATGGCTTGGAGCATTGTGATGACAAGTGTCAGGGAGCATTGTGCTGACAAGTGCATGGAGAATTGTGATGACAAGGGTCATGGAGCATTCTGATGACAAGCTTGTGGAGTATTTTGATGACAATGGCATGGAGCATTGGGATGAAAAGGGCATGGGGCTTTGTGATGAAAAAGGCATGGAGCCTTTTCGTGACAGGGTTGAAGGAGCATTCTGACGACAAGTGTCAGGGAGCATTGTGATGACAAGTGTATTGAGAATTGTGATGACAAAGGTCATGGAGCATTGTGATGAAAAGGGCATGGATTATTGTGATGACAGGCATCATGGAGCGTTGTGAGGACAAGTGTTATGGAACATTGTGATCACAAGGGTTTGGAGCATTGTGATGACAGAGGTCATGGATCATTTTGATTTCAAGGAGCATGGAGCATTGTGATGACAAGGGCATGAAGCAATGTGATCCCAAAGTTCATGGAGGATTGTGATGACAATGGAAATGGAGTATTGTGATGACAAGTGCATAGAGCATTGTAATGACAAGGTCATGTAGCATTTTGCTGACAAAGGCATGGAGCATTGTGATGACAGGTGTCATGGAGCACTGTGATGACAAGCGTCATGGAGCATTGTGAATACATGGGTCATGGAACATTGGGATAACATGGGCATGGATCATTGTGATGACAAGTGTCATGGAGCATTGGTCTGAAAATGTTCATGGAGTATTGTGATGACAGGGGTCATGGAGCATTGTGATTACAGGGGTCTTGGAGCATTGTGATGACAAGAGTCCCGGATCATTGTGTTGTCAGTTGTCATGGAGTGTTGTGATGACAGTGGTCATGGAGCATTGTGATGATATTGGTCATGGAGCATTGTGATGAGAAGGTCATAGAGAATTGGGCTGAAAATATTCATGGAGTATTGTGGTGACAGGGGTCATGGAGCATTGTGATGACAAGGGAATGGAGCATGGTGATGACAAGGTCTTGGAGCATTGTGAGGAGATGACCATGGAGACTTGTGATGACAAATCTAATGGAGCATTCTGATGAAAAAGGGAATGGAACATTGTGATTACTGGAGACTTCGAGCATTGTGATGACAAGGGCATGGAGCATTGTGAGGAGAAGACCATGGAACATTCTGATGACATGCATCATGGAGCTTTGTGATGACAAGGCCGTGGAATATTATGATGGCAGGTGTCATGCAGCATTGTTACAACAGAGGTAACGGAGCATTGTGATGAGAAGGGCATTGAGCATTGATCTGAAATGTTTCATGGATTACTGTGATGAGAGTGGGCATGGCGGTTTGTCATGACAAGGGCACGGTACACTGTGATACATGGGTCATGGAGGATTGTAATGACAAGGTCATGGAGCATTGTGATGAGAATGGCATCGAGCATTGTGATGACAAGTGTCATGGAGCTTTGTGATGACAAGGACATGGAGCAATGTGATGAGAGGGTTCATGGAGCATTGTGATGACAATGACATGGAGCATTGTGATGCCAAGGGTCATGGAGCTTTGTGATGACAAAGGTCATGGAGCATTTTGATGACAAGTGTGTGGTGCATTGTGATGAGAAGGGCAGCGAGCATTTTGATGACAGGGTCATGCAGCAATTTGATGAAAAGTGTAAAGGAACATTTTGATGCCAGGGGTTATAGAACATTGTGATGCCAGGGGTCATGGAGCTTTGGGATGAAAAGGGTCATGGAGCATTTTGATGACAGGGGTTATGGAACATTGTGATGTCAGGGGTCATGGAACATTGTGCTGATAAGGGGATGTAGCATTGTGATGACAGGGGTCATGGAACATTGTGATAACAGGGGTGAGGGAGGATTGTGATGACTAGTGATGGAACATTGTGATATCTCATGTGAGAGAGTATTTGGATGAGAAGTGCATGGAGCATTGTGATTACAAGGTTTATGGAGCATAGCGATGACAAGGTTGTGGATCATTGTGGTGAAAAGCGCATGGCACAATTTGATGACAAGGGTCATGGAGCATTGTTCTGACAAAGGCATGGAGCATTGTGATGACAAGGGTCACGGAGCATTGTGATGAAAAGTTCATGGAGCATTGTGGTTACAAAGGTCACAGAGCCTTGTGATGACGTGGGCATGGATTGTTGTGATGACAAACGTTATGAAGCATTGTGATGACTGTAGTCACGGAGCATTGTGATGACAGGGGTCATGGAGGATTCTGATGACAAAGGTAATGGAGCATTGTGGTGACAATTGTTTGGAGCATTGTGATGACAAGAATCAGGGAGCATTGTGCTGACAAGTGCATGGAGCATTGTGATGACAAGGGTCATGGAGCATTGGGCTGAAAATGTTCATGGAGTATTGTGATGACAGGGGTCATGGAGCATTGTGATGACAAGGGAATGGAGCATGTTGATGACAAGGTCTTGGAGCATTGTGATGAGATGACCATGGAGACTTGGGATGACAAGTCTAATGGAGCATTCTTATGAAAAGGGGCATGGAGCATTGTGATTACGGGGGTCTTGAAGCATTGTGATGACAAGGGCATGGAGCATTGTGAGGCGAAGGCCATGGAACATTGTGATGACATGCGTCATGGAGCTTTGTGATGACAAGGGCATGGAGCATTGTGATTACATTGGTCTTGGAGCATTGTGCTGACAAGGGTCCTGGAGCCTTGTGATGACAAGGCCGTGGAACATTGTGATGGCAGGGGTCATGGAGCTTGTTATGACAGAGGTAATGGAGCATTGTGATGAGAAGTGCATTGAGCATTGGTCTGAAATATTTCATGGATTATTGTGATGAGAGTGGGCGTGGCGCATTGTGAGGACAAGGGCACGGTACACTGTGATACATGGGTCATGGAGGATTGTAATGACAAGGGCATGGAGCATTGTGATGAGAAGGGCATCGAGCATTGTGATGACAAGTGCCATGGAGCTTTGTGATGACAAGGGCATGGAGCAATGTGATGAGAGGGTTCATGGAGCATTGTGATGACAATGACATGGAGCATTGTGATGCCAAGGGTCATGGAGCTTTGTGATGACAAAGGTCATGGAGCATTTTGATGACAAGGGTGTGGTGCATTGTGATGAGAACGGCAGGGAGCATTGTGATGATCAGGTAATGCAGTATTGTAAAGAGAGGTGTCAGGGAGCATTGTGATGACATATGTAATGGCCCATTGTGATGACAATGGCATGGAGCATTGTGATCCAAACTTCCATTGAGGATTCTGATCACAAAGGTAATGGAGCATTGTGATGACAATGGCTTGGAGCATTGTGATGACAAGTGTCAGGGAGCATTGTGCTGACAAGTGCATGGAGAATTGTGATGACAAGGGTCATGGAGCATTCTGATGACAAGCTTGTGGAGTATTTTGATGACAATGGCATGGAGCATTGGGATGAAAAGGGCATGGGGCTTTGTGATGAAAAAGGCATGGAGCCTTTTCGTGACAGGGTTGAAGGAGCATTCTGACGACAAGCGTCAGGGAGCATTGTGATGACAAGTGTATTGAGAATTGTGATGACAAAGGTCATGGAGCATTGTGATGAAAAGGGCATGGATTATTGTGATGACAGGCATCATGGAGCGTTGTGAGGACAAGTGTTATGGAACATTGTGATCACAAGGGTTTGGAGCATTGTGATGACAGAGGTCATGGATCATTTTGATTTCAAGGAGCATGGAGCATTGTGATGACAAGGGCATGAAGCAATGTGATCCCAAAGTTCATGGAGGATTGTGATGACAATGGAAATGGAGTATTGTGATGACAAGTGCATAGAGCATTGTAATGACAAGGTCATGTAGCATTTTGCTGACAAAGGCATGGAGCATTGTGATGACAGGTGTCATGGAGCACTGTGATGACAAGCGTCATGGAGCATTGTGAATACATGGGTTATGGAACATTGGAATAACATGGGCATGGATCATTGTGATGACAAGTGTCATGGAGCATTGGTCTGAAAATGTTCATGGAGTATTGTGATGACAGGGGTCATGGAGCATTGTGATTACAGGGGTCTTGGAGCATTGTGATGACAAGAGTCCCGGATCATTGTGTTGTCAGTTGTCATGGAGTGTTGTGATGACAGTGGTCATGGAGCATTGTGATGATATTGGTCATGGAGCATTGTGATGAGAAGGTCATAGAGAATTGGGCTGAAAATATTCATGGAGTATTGTGGTGACAGGGGTCATGGAGCATTGTGATGACAAGGGAATGGAGCATGGTGATGACAAGGTCTTGGAGCATTGTGAGGAGATGACCATGGAGACTTGTGATGACAAATCTAATGGAGCATTCTGATGAAAAAGGGAATGGAACATTGTGATTACTGGAGACTTCGAGCATTGTGATGACAAGGGCATGGAGCATTGTGAGGAGAAGACCATGGAACATTCTGATGACATGCGTCATGGAGCTTTGTGATGACAAGGGCATGGAGCATTGTGATTACATGGATCTTGGAGCATTGTGATGACAAGGGTCATGGAGCCTTGTGATGACAAGGCCGTGGAATATTATGATGGCAGGTGTCATGCAGCATTGTTATGACAGAGGTAACGGAGCATTGTGATGAGAAGGGCATTGAGCATTGATCTGAAATGTTTCATGGATTACTGTGATGAGAGTGGGCATGGCGGTTTGTCATGACAAGGGCACGGTACACTGTGATACATGGGTCATGGAGGATTGTAATGACAAGGTCATGGAGCATTGTGATGAGAATGGCATCGAGCATTGTGATGACAAGTGTCATGGAGCTTTGTGATGACAAGGACATGGAGCAGTGTGATGAGAGGGTTCATGGAGCATTGTGATGACAATGACATGGAGCATTGTGATGCCAAGGGTCATGGAGCTTTGTGATGACAAAGGTCATGGAGCATATTGATGACAAGTGTGTGGTGCATTGTGATGAGAAGGGCAGCGAGCATTTTGAGGACAGGGTCATGCAGCAATTTGATGAAAAGTGTAATGGAACATTTTGATGCCAGGGGTTATAGAACATTGTGATGCCAGGGGTCATGGAGCTTTGGGATGAAAAGGGTCATGGAGCATTTTGATGACAGGGGTTATGGAACATTGTGAGGTCAGGGGTCATGGAACATTGTGCTGATAAGGGGATGTATCATTGTGATCACAGGGGTCATGGAACATTGTGATAACAGGGGTGAGGGAGGATTGTGATGACTAGTGATGGAACATTGTGATATCTCATGTGAGAGAGTATTTGGATGAGAAGTGCATGGAGCATTGTGATTACAAGGTTTATGGAGCATAGCGATGACAAGGTTGTGGATCATTGTGGTGAATAGCGCATGGCACAATTTGATGACAAGTGTCATGGAGCATTGTTCTGATAAAGGCATGGAGCATTGTGATGACAAGGGTCACGGAGCATTGTGATGAAAAGTTCATGGAGCATTGTGGTTACAAAGGTCACAGAGCCTTGTGAAGACGTGGGCATGGATTGTTGTGATGACAAACGTTATGAAGCATTGTGATGACTGTAGTCATGGAGCATTGTGATGACAGGGGTCATGGAGCATTGTGATGACAATTGCATGGAGCATTGTGATGCCAAGTGTCATGGAGGATTCTGATGACAAAGGTAATGCAGCATTGTGGTGACAATGGTTTGGAGCATTGTGATGACAAGGATCAGGGAGCATTGTGCTGACAAGTGCATGGAGCTTTGTGATGACAAGGGTCATGGAGCATTGGGCTGAAAATGTGCATGGAGTATTGTGATGACAGGGGTCATGGAGCATTGTGATGACAAGGGAATGGAGCATGTTGATGACAAGGTCTTGGAGCATTGTGATGAGATGACAATGGGAACTTGGGATGACAAGTCTAATGGAGCATTCTGATGAAAAGGGGCATGGAGCATTGTGATTACGGGGGTCTTGAAGCATTGTGATGACAAGGGCATGGAGCATTGTGAGGCGAAGGCCATGGAACATTGTGATGACATGCGTCATGGAGCTTTGTGATGACAAGGGCATGGAGTATTGTGATTACATGGGTCTTGGAGCATTGTGCTGACAAGGGTCTTGGAGCCTTGTGATGACAAGGCCGTGGAACATTGTGATGGCAGGGGTCATGGAGCTTGTTATGACAGAGGTAATGGAGCATTGTGATGAGAAGTGCATTGAGCATTGGTCTGAAATATTTCATGGATTATTGTGATGAGAGTGGGCGTGGCGCATTGTGATGACAAGGGCACGGTACACTGTGATACATGGGTCATGGAGGATTGTAATGACAAGGGCATGGAGCATTGTGATGAGAAGGGCATTGAGCATTGTGATGACAAGTGCCATGGAGCTTTGTGATGACTAGGCCATGGAGCATTGTGTTGTCAGGGGCATGGTGCATTTGTCTGACAAGCTTCATAGATTATTGTGATGAGAGTGGACATGGTGCATTGTGATGACAAGGGCATGGATCATGGTGATGAGAAGGTCATGGAGTATTGTGAAGACAGGTGTCAGGGAGCATTGTGATGACATATGTCATGTTCCATTGCGATGACAATGGCAGGGAGCATTGTGATGCCAAATGTAATGGAGGATTGTGATGACAAATTTAAAGGAGCATTGTGATGACTAGGGATTGGAGCATTATGATGACACGGGCCATTGAGTATTTTCATGACAAGTCGTGAAACATTGTGATTACAAGGTCCTAGAGCACTGTGATGAGAAACCATGGAGGCTTGTGATGACAAATCTCATGAAGCATACTGATGAAAAGATGCATGGAGCATTGTGATTACAGGGGTCTTGGAACATTGTGATGTCATGTGTCATGGAGCCTTGTGATGACACGGCCGTGGAACATTGTGATGGCAAGGGTCATGGAGCATTGTTATGACAGGGGTAATGGAGCATTGTGATGAGAAAGCCAAGGAGCATTGTGATTACAAGGTTTATGGAGCATTGCGATGACAAATTTGAGGACCGATGGGATGAAAAGCAGGTGGCACATTGTAATGACAAGGGTCATGGAGCATTTTTCTGACAAAGCATGGAGCATTGTGATGATAAGGGTCACGGAGAATTGTGATGAAAAGTTCATGGAGCATAGTGGTTAAAAAGGACACAGAGCCTTGTGAGAACGCGGGCATGGACCACTGTGATGACAAATACTATGAAGCATTGTGATGACTGGAGTCACGGAGCATTGTGATGACAGGGGTCATGGAGCATTGTGATGACAAGGGCATGGAGCATTGTGATGACAGGGGCATGGAGCATTGTGATAAATAGTACATGGAGTATTTTGAAGAAAGGTGTCAGGGAGCATTTTGATGACATATGTCACGGTCCATTTCGATGACAATGGCATGGAGCATTGTGATGCCA
This sequence comes from Mesoplodon densirostris, assembly GCF_025265405.1. Classification (NCBI taxonomy): domain Eukaryota; kingdom Metazoa; phylum Chordata; class Mammalia; order Artiodactyla; family Ziphiidae; genus Mesoplodon; species Mesoplodon densirostris. The sequence goes on from NW_026778196.1 coordinate 11,702,186, forward strand.
AATGTAATGGAGGATTTTGATGACAAATATAATGGAGCATTGTGATGACTAGGGACTGGAGCATTGTGATGACAAGGGCCATTGAGAATTTTCATGACAAGGTCGTGAAGCATTGTGATGACAATGTTCTTGAGCATTGTGATAAGAAAACCATGGAGCCTTGTGATGACAAATCTCATGGAGCATACTGATGAAAAGGGGCATATACCACTGAGATTATAGGGGTCTTGGAAGACTGTGCTGACAAGGGAATGGAGATTTGTGAGGAGAAGGCCAAGGAGCATTCTAATGACATGCGTCATTTAGCTTTGTGATGAAAAGGGCATGGAACATTGTGATTACAGGGGTCTTGGAGCACTGTGATGAAAAGGGCATGGATCATTGTGATGAAAAATCCATGGAGCCTTCTCATGACAGGATTCAAGGAGCATACAGATAACAAGTGTCAGGGAGCATTTTGATGACGAGGGTATTGAGCATTGTGATGACAAAGTTCATGGAGCATTGTGATGAGAAGACCACGGATAATTGTGATGACGAGTGTCATGGGGCATTGTGATGACAAGTGTTATGGAATATTGTGATCACAAGGGTTTGGAGCATTCTTATGACAGAGTTCATGGAGCATTTTGATTTCATAGTGATGACAATAGCATGAAGCATTATGATGATGGGCATGGTGCATTGTGATGACAGGGTTCATGGATCATTGAGATGAAAAGGGGCATGGAGCATTGTGATTACAGGGGTCTTGGAGCATTGTGATGAGAAGGGTCATGGAGCCTTGTGATAACAAGGCCATGGAACATCGTGATGGCCGGGGTCATGGAGCATTGTTATGACAGGGGTAATGGAGCATTGTGATGGCAAGGGCATAGAGCATTATGATGAGAAGCCATGGAGCATTCTGATGACATGTGTTATGGAGCTTTGTGATGACAAGGGCATGGAGCAATGTGATGAGAGCGTTCATGGAGCACTGTGATGACAATGACATGGAGCATTGTGATGCCAAGGGTAATGGATCTTTGTGATGACAAAGATCATGGAGCATTTTGATGACAAGGGCGTTGTGCATTGTGATGAGAAGGGCCGGGAGCAGTGTGATGACAGGGTCATTGAGCAATTTGATGAAAAGTGTCATGGAACATTTTGATGACACGTGTTATGGAACATTGTGATGTCAGGAGTCATAGAGCATTTTGATGAAAAGGGTCATGGAGCATTTTGATGACAGGGGTATTGGAATAATGTGATGTCAGAGGTCATCGAACATTGTGATGATAAGTGCATGTAGCATTGTGATGACAGGAGTCATGGAACATTGTGATGACAGGGGTGAGGGTGTATAGTGACGAATAGTGATGTAACTTTGTAATATCAGGGGTGAGAGATCATTTTGATGAGAAGTGCATGGAGCACTGTGATGAGAAGTTTTATGGAGAATTATGATGACGAGATTGTGGAGCACTGTGATGACAAGCGTATGGTGCATTGTGATGACATGTGTCATGGAGCATTGTCCTGACAAGCACATGGAGCATTGTGATGACAAGAGTCAAGGACCATTGTGCTGACAAGTGCATGGAGAATTGTGATGACAAGGGTCATGGAGCATTCTGATGAAAAGCTTGTGGAGTATTTTGATGACAATGGCATGGAGCATTGTGATGAAAACGGCATAAAGAATAGTGATGAAAAAGGCATCATGGAGCGTTGTGATGACAAGTGTTATGGAACATTGTGATCACAAGGTTTTGGAGCACTGTGATGACAGAGGTCATGAATCATTTTGATTTCAAGGAGCATGGAGGATTTTGATGACAAAGGGAATGAAGCAAAGAGATCCCAATGTTCATGGAGGATTTTGATGACAATGGTAATGGAGTACTGTGATGACAAGTGCATAGAGCATTGTAATGACAAGGTCATGTAGTATTTTGCTGACAAAAGCATGGAGCATTGAGATGACAGGTGACATGGAGCACTGTGATGACAAGCGTCACGGAGCATTGTGAATACAGGGGTCATGGAGCATTGTGATGACAAGGGCATGGATCATTGTGATGACAAGTGTCATGGAGCATGGGGCTGAAAACGTTCATGGAGTATTGTGATGACAGGAGTCATGGAGCATTGTGATGAGAGAGGTCATGGATAATTTTGATTTCATTGTGCTGACAATAGCCTGAGGCATTATGATGATGGGCATGGTGCATTGTGATGACAGGGTTCATGGAGCATTGAGATGAAAAGGGGCATGGAGCATTGTGATTACAAGGGTCTTGAAGCATTGTGATGACAAGGGCATGGAGCATTTTGATGAGAAGCCCATGGAACATTCTGATGACATGCGTCATGGAGCTTTGTGATGACAAGGGCATGGAGCATTGTGATTTCCGGGGTCTTGAGCATTGTGATGAGAAGTATCATGGAACCTTGTGATGACAAAGACATGGAACATTGTGATGGCAGTGGTCATGGTGCATTGTTATGACAGGGGTAATGGAGCATTGTGATGAGAAGGGTATGGAACTTATGTCTGAAATGTTTCATGGATTATTGTGATGAGAGTTGGAATGGAGCATTGTGATGACAAGGGCACGGAACACTCTGATACATGGGTCATGCAGGACGGTAATGACAAGGGCATGGAGCATTGTGATGAGAAGGGCATCGAGCATTGTGATGACAAGTGTCATGGAGCTTTGTGATGACAAGGGCAAGGTGCAATGTGATGAGAGGGTTCATGGAGCATTGTGATGACAATGACATGGAGCATTGTGATGCCAAGGGTCTTGGAGCTTTGTGATGACAAAAGTAATGGAGCATTTTAATGACAAGTGCATGGTGCATTTTGATGAGAAGTCAGGGAGCATTTTGATGACCGGGTCATGCAGCAATTTGATAAAAAAGTGTAATGGAACATTTTGATGGCAGGGGTTATAGAACATTGTGATGGCAGGGGTCTTGGAGCTTTGGGATGGAAAGTGTCATGGAGCATTTTGATGACAGGGCTTATGGAACATTGTGATGGCAGGGGTCATGGAACATTGTGATGATAAGGGGATGTAGCATTGTGATGACAGTGTCATGGAACATTGTGATTACAAGGATGAGGGTGTATTGTGATGACTAGTGATGGAACATTGTGATATCTCTGGTGAGAGAGCATTTTGATGAGAAGTGCATGGACCATTGTGATTACAAGGTTTATGGAGCATTGCAATGACAAGGTTTGGAACGTTGTGATGAAATGCGCGTGGCACATTGTGATGACAATGGTCATGGACCATTGTTTTGACAAAGACATGGAGCATTGTGATGACAAGTTTCACAGAGAATTGTGATGAAAAGTTCATGGAGCATTGTGGTTAAAAAGGTCACAAAGACTGTTGATGAGGAGGGCGTGGACAATTGTGATGACAAAAGTCATGAAGCATTGTGATGATTGGAGTCACGGAGCATTGTGATGAAAGGTGTCTAGGAGCATTGGAGTCACGGAGCATTGTGATGAAAGGTGTCATGGAGCATTGTGATGACAAGGGCATGGAGCATTGTGATGACAGGGGCATGGAGAATTGGTCTGACAAGTTTCATAGATTATTGTGATGATAGTGGACATGGTGCATTGTGATGACAAGGGCATGGAGCATTGTGATGTCAAGGGCATGGAGTATTTTGAAGACAGGTGTCAGGGAGCATTGTGATGACATATGTCATAGTCCATTGCGATAAATATGGCATGGAGCATTGTGATGCCAAATGTAATCGAGGACTGTGGTGACAAATATAATGGAGCATTGTGATGTTTAGGGCTTGGAGCATTATGATGACAAGGGCCATTGTGAATTTTCAGGACAATGTCTTGAAGCATTGTGATGACAAGGTCCTGGAGCATTGTGATGAGACAACCATGGAGCCTTGTGATGAAAAATCTCATGGAGCATACTGATGAAAAGGGGCATGGAGCATTCTGATTACAGGGTTCTTGGAACATTGTGAAAACGAAGGCATGGAGCATTGTGATTACAAGGACATTGATCTTTGTGATGACAAGGGCATGGAGTATTGTGAAGACAGGTGTCAGGGAGCATTGTGATGACATATGTAATGGTCCATTGCGATGACAATGGCATAGAGCATTGTGATGCCAAATATAATGAAGGATTGTGATGACAAATATAATGGAGCATTGTGATGACTAGGGCTTGGAGCATTATGATGACAAGGGCCATTGGGAATTTTCATGAAAATGTCGTGAAGCATTGTGATGACAAGGTCCTGGAGCATTGTGATGAGAAAAACATGGAGCCTTGTGATGACAAGTCTCATGGAGCATACTGATGTAAAGGGGCATGGAGCATTCTGATTACAGGGGTCTGGGATCATTGTGATAACAAGGGCATAGAGCATTGTGATGACAAGGCCACGGAGCATTGATCTAATAAGTTTCATGGATTATTGTCATGACATTTGGAATGGCGCATTATGATGACAAGGGCATGGAGCATTGTGATGACCAGGTCATGCAGTATTGTGAAGATAGGTGTCAGGGACCATTGTGATGACATATGTAATGGTCCATTGTGATGACAATGGCATGGAGCATTGTGATGCCAAGTGTCATGGATGATTCTGATGACAAAGGTAATGGAGCATTGTGAATGACAATGGCTTGGAGCATTGTGATGACAAGGGTCAGGGAGCATTGTGCTGACAAGTGCATGGAGCATTGGGATGACAAGGGTCATGGAGCTTTCTGAAGACAAGCTTGTGGAGTATTTTGATGACAATGGCATGGAGCATTGGGATGAAAAGGGCATGGGGCTTTGTGATGAAAAAGGCATGGAGCCTTTTCGTGACAGGGTTCAAGGAGCATTCTGACGACAAGTGTCAGGGAGCACTGTGATGACAAGTGTTATGAGAATTGTGATGACAAAGGTCATGGAGCATTGTGATGAAAAGGGCATGGGTCATTGTGATGACAGGCATCATGGAGCGTTGTGAGGACAAGTGTTATGGAACATGGTGATCACAAGGGTTTGGAGCATTGTGATGACAGAGGTCATGGATCATTTTGATATCAAGGAGCATGGAGCATTGTGATGACAAGGGCATGAAGCAATGTGATCCCAAAGTTTATGGAGGATTGTGATGACAATGGAAATGGAATATTGTGATGACAAGTGCATAGAGCATTGTAATGACAAGGTAATGTAGCATTTTGCTGACAAAGGCATGGAGCATTGTGATGACATGTGTCATGGAGCACTGTGATGACAAGCGTCATGGAGCATTGTGAATACATGGGTCATGAAACATTGGGATAACATGGGCATGGATCATTGTGATGACAAGTGTCATGGAGCATTGGGCTGAAAATGTTCATGGAGTATTGTGATGACAGGGGTCATGGAGCATTGTGATTACAGGGGTCTTGGAGCATTGTGATGACAAGAGTCCCGGATCATTGTGTTGTCAGGAGTCATGGAGTGTTGTGATGACAGTGGTCATGGAGCATTGTGATGATATTGGTCATGGAGCATTGTGATGAGAAGGTCATAGAGAATTGGGCTGAAAATGTTCATGGAGTATTGTGATGACAGGGGTCATGGAGCATTGTGATGACAAGGGAATGGAGCATGGTGATGACAAGGTCTTGGAGCATTGTGAGGAGATGACCATGGAGACTTGTGATGACAAGTCTAATGGAGCATTCTTATGAAAAGAGGCATGGAGCATTGTGATTACGGGGGTCTTGAAGCATTGTGATGACAAGGGCATGGAGCATTGTGAGGCGAAGGCCATGGAACATTCTGATGACATGCGTCATGGAGCTTTGTGATGACAAGGGCATGGAGCATTGTGATTACATGGATCTTGGAGCATTGTGATGACAAGGGTCATGGAGCCTTGTGATGACAAGGCCGTGGAATATTATGATGGCAGGTGTCATGGAGCATTGTTACGACAGAGGTAACGGAGCATTGTGATGAGAAGGGCATTGAGAATTGATCTGAAATGTTTCATGGATTACTGTGATGAGAGTGGGCATGGTGGTTTGTCATGACAAGGGCACGGTACACTGTGATACATGGGCCATGGAGGATTGTAATGACAAGGTCATGGAGCATTGTGATGAGAATGGCATCGAGCATTGTGATGACAAGTGTCATGGAGCTTTGTGATGACAAGGACATGGAGCAATGTGATGAGAGGGTTCATGGAGCATTGTGATGACAATGACATGGATCATTGTGATGCCAAGGGTCATGGAGCTTTGTGATGACAAAGGTCATGGAGCATTTTGATGACAAGTGTGTGGTGCATTGTGATGATAAGGGCAGGGAGCATTTTGATGACAGGGTCATGCAGCAATTTGATGAAAAGTGTAATGGAACATTTTGTTGCCAGGGATTATAGAACATTGTGATGCCAGGCTTCATGGAGCTTTGGGATGAAAAGGGTCATGGAGCATTTTGATGACAGGGGTTATGGAACATTGTGATGTCAGGGGTCATGGAACATTGTGCTGATAAGGGGATGTAGCATTGTGATGACAGGGGTCATGGAACATTGTGATAACAGGGGTGAGGGAGGATTGTGATGACTAGTGATGGAACATTGTGATATCTCATGTGAGAGAGTATTTGGATGAGAAGTGCATGGAGCATTGTGATTACAAGGTTTATGGAGCATAGCGATGACAAGGTTGTGGATCATTGTGGTGAAAAGTGCATGGCACAATTTGATGACAAGGGTCATGGAGCATTGTTCTGACAAAGGCATGGAGCATTGTGATGACAAGGGTCACGGAGCATTGTGATGACACGGGTCATGGAGCATTGTGATGACAATGGCATGGAGCATTGTGATGCCAAGTGTCATGGAGGATTCTGATGACAAAGGTAATGGAGCATTGTGGTGACAATGGTTTGGAGCATTGTGATGACAAGGATCAGGGAGCATTGTGCTGACAAGTGCAAGGAGCTTTGTGATGACAAGGGCATGGATCATTTTGATGACAAGGGTCATGGAGCATTGGGCTAAAAATGTGCATGGAGTATTGTGATGACAGGGGTCATGGAGCATTGTGATGACAAGGGAATGGAGCATGTTGATGACAAGGTCTTGGAGCATTGTGATGAGATGACCATGGAGACTTGTGATGACAAGTCTAATGGAGCATTCTTATGAAAAGGGGCATGGAACATTGTGATTACGGGGGTCTTGAAGCATTGTGATGACAAGGGCATGGAGCATTGTGAGGCGAAGGCCATGGAACATTGTAATGACATGCGTCATGGAGCTTTGTGATGACAAGGGCATGCAGCATTGTGATTACATGGGTCTTGGAGCATTGTGCTGACAAGGGTCCTGGAGCCTTGTGATGACAAGGCCGTGGAACATTGTGATGGCAGGGGTCATGGAGCTTGTTATGACAGAGGTAATGGAGCATTGTGATGAGAAGTGCATTGAGCATTGGTCTGAAATATTTCATGGATTATTGTGATGAGAGTGGGCGTGGCACATTGTGATGACAAGGGCACGGTACACTGTGATACATGGGTCATGGAGGATTGTAATGACAAGGGCATGGAGCATTGTGATGAGAAGGGCATCGAGCATTGTGATGACAAGTGCCATGGAGCTTTGTGATGACAAGGGCATGGAGCAATGTGATGAGAGGGTTCATGGAGCATTGTGATGACAATGACATGGAGCATTGTGATGCCAAGGGTCATGGAGCTTTGTGATGACAAAGGTCATGGAGCATTTTGATGACAAGGGTGTGGTGCATTGTGATGAGAACGGCAGGGAGCATTGTGATGACCAGGTAATGCAGTATTGTAAAGAGAGGTGTCAGGGAGCATTGTGATGACATATGTAATGGCCCACTGTGATGACAATGGCATGGAGCATTGTGATGCAAACTTCCATTGAGGATTCTGATCACAAAGGTAATGGAGCATTGTGATGACAATGGCTTGGAGCATTGTGATGACAAGTGTCAGGGAGCATTGTGCTGACAAGTGCATGGAGAATTGTGATGACAAGGGTCATGGAGCATTCTGATGACAAGCTTGTGGAGTATTTTGATGACAATGGCATGGAGCATTTGGATGAAAACGGCATGGGGCTTTGTGATGGAAAAGGCATGGAGCCTTTTCGTGACAGGGTTCAAAGAGCATTCTGACGACAAGTGTCAGGGAGCATTGTGATGACAAGTGTATTGAGAATTGTGATGACAAAGGTCATGGAGCATTGTGATGAAAAGGGCATGGATTATTGTGATGACAGGCATCATGGAGCGTTGTGAGGACAAGTGTTATGGAACATGGTGATCACAAGGGTTTGGAGCATTGTGATGACAGAGGTCATGGATCATTTTGATTTCACGGAGCATGGAGCATTGTGATGACAAGGGCATGAAGCAATGTGATCCCAAAGTTCATGGAGGATTGTGATGACAATGGAAATGGAGTATTGTGATGACAAGTGCATAGAGCATTGTAATGACAAGGTCATGTAGCATTTTGCTGACAAAGGCATGGAGCATTGTGATGACATGTGTCATGGAGCACTGTGATGACAAGCGTCAAGGAGCATTGTGAATACATGGGTCATGGAGCATTGGGATGACAAGGGCATGGATCATTGTGATGACAAGTGTCATGGAGCATTGGGCTGAAAATGTTCATGGAGTATTGTGATGACAAGGGTCATGGAGCATTGTGATTACAGGGGTCTTGGAGCATTGTGATGACAAGAGTCCCGGATCATTGTGTTGTCAGGTGTCATGGAGTGTTGTGATGACAGTGGTCATGGAGCATTGTGATGATATTGGTCATGGAGCATTGTGATGAGAAGGTCATAGAGAATTGGGCTGAAAATGTTCATGGAGTATTGTGATGACAGGGGTCATGGAGCATTGTGATGACAAGGGAATGGAGCACGGTGATGACAAGGTCTTGGAGCATTTTGAGGAGATGACCATGGAGACTTGTGATGACAAGTCTAATGGAGCATTCTTATGAAAAGGGGCATGGAGCATTGTGATTACGGGGGTCTTGAAGCATTGTGATGACAAGGGCATGGAGCATTGTGAGGTGAAGGCCATGGAACATTGTGATGACATGCGTCATGGAGCTTTGTGATGACAAGGGCATGGAGCATTGTGATTACATGGGTCTTGGAGCATTGTGCTGACAAGGGTCCAGGAGCCTTGTGATGACAAGGCCGTGGAACATTGTGATGGCAGGGGTCATGGAGCTTGTTATGACAGAGGTAATGGAGCATTGTGATGAGAAGTGCATTGAGCATTTGTCTGAAATATTTCATGGATTATTGTGATGAGAGTGGGCGTGGCGCATTGTGATGACAAGGGCACGGTACACTGTGATACATGGGTCATGGAGGATTGTAATGACAAGGGCATGGAGCATTGTGAGGAGAAGACCATGGAACATTCTGATGACATGCTTCATGGAGCTTTGTGATGACAAGGGCATGGAGCATTGTGATTACATGGATCTTGGAGCATTGTGATGACAAGGGTCATGGAGCCTTGTGATGACAAGGCCGTGGAATATTATGATGGCAGGTGTCATGGAGCATTGTTACGACAGAGGTAACGGAGCATTGTGATGAGAAGGGCATTGAGCATTGATCTGAAATGTTTCATGGATTACTGTGATGAGAGTGGGCATGGCGGTTTGTCATGACAAGGGCACGGTACACTGTGATACATGGGTCATGGAGGATTGTAATGACAAGGTCATGGAGCATTGTGATGAGAATGGCATCGAGCATTGTGATGACAAGTGTCATGGAGCTTTGTGATGACAAGGACATGGAGCAATGTGATGAGCGGGTTCATGGAGCATTGTGATGACAATGACATGGAGCATTGTGATGCCAAGGGTCATGGAGCTTTGTGATGACAAAGGTCATGGAGCAATTTGATGACAAGTGTGTGGTGCATTGTGATGAGAAGGGCAGGGAGCATTTTGATGACAGGGTCATGCAGCAATTTGATGAAAAGTGTAATGGAACATTTTGATGCCAGGGGTTATAGAACATTGTGATGCCAGGGGTCATGGAGCTTTGGGATGAAAAGGGTCATGGAGCATTTTGATGACAGGGGTTATGGAACATTGTGATGTCAGGGGTCATGGAACATTGTGCTGATAAGGGGATGTAGCATTGTGATGACAGGGGTCATGGAACATTGTGATAACAGGGGTGAGGGAGGATTGTGATGACTAGTGACGGAACATTGTGATATCTCATGTGAGAGAGTATTTGGATGAGAAGTGCATGGAGCATTGTGATTACAAGGTTTATGGAGCATAGCGATGACAAGGTTGTGGATCATTGTGGTGAAAAGCGCATGGCACAATTTGATGACAAGGGTCAAGGAGCATTGTTCTGACAAAGGCATGGAGCATTGTGATGACAAGGGTCACGGAGCATTGTGATGAAAAGTTCATGGAGCATTGTGGTTACAAAGGTCACAGAGCCTTGTGATGACGCGGGCATGGATTGTTGTGATGACAAACGTTATGAAGCATTATGATGACTGTAGTCACGGAGCACTGTGATGACAGGGGTCATGGAGCATTGTGATGACAATGGCATGGAGCATTGTGATGCCAAGTGTCATGGAGGATTCTGATGACAAAGGTAATGGAGCATTGTGGTGACAATGGTTTGGAGCATTGTGATGACAAGGATCAGGGAGCATTGTGCTGACAAGTGCATGGAGCTTTGTGATGACAAGGGCACGGATCATTGTGATGACAAGGGTCATGGAGCATTGGGCTGAAAATGTGCATGGAGTATTGTGATGACAAGGGAATGGAGCATGTTGATGACAAGGTCTTGGAGCATTGTGATGAGATGACCATGGAGACTTGTGATGACAAGTCTAATGGAGCATTCTTATGAAAAGGGGCATGGAGCATTGTGATTACGGGGGTCTTGAAGCATTGTGATGACAAGGGCATGGAGCATTGTGAGGCGAAGGCCATGGAACATTCTGATGACATGCGTCATGGAGCTTTGTGATGACAAGGGCATGGAGCATTGTGATTACATGGGTCTTGGAGCATTGTGCTGACAAGTGTGCTGGAGCCTTGTGATGACAAGGCCGTGGAACATTGTGATGGCAGGGGTCATGGAGCTTGTTATGACAGAGGTAATGGAGCATTGTGATGAGAAGTGCATTGAGCATTGGTCTGAAATATTTCATGGATTATTGTGATGAGAGTGGGCATGGCACATTGTGATGACAAGGGCACGGTACACTGTGATACATGGGTCATGGAGGATTGTAATGACAAGGGCCTGGACATTGTGATGAGAAGGGCATCGAGCATTATGATGACAAGTGCCATGGAGCTTTCTGATGACAAGGGCATGGAGCAATGTGATGAGAGGGTTCATGGAGCATTGTGATGACAATGACATGGAGCATTGTGATGCCAAGGGTCATGGAGCTTTGTGATGACAAAGGTCATGCAGTATTGGGAAGATAGGTGTCAGGGAGCATTGTGATGACATATGTAATGGCCCATTGTGATGACAATGTCATGGAGCATTGTGATGCCAAGTGTCATGGAGGATTCTGATGACAAATGTAATGGAGCATTGTGAATGACAATGGCTTGGAGCATTGTGATGACATGGGTCAGGGAGCATTGTTCTGACAAGTGCATGGAGCATTGTGATGACAAGGGTCATGGAGCTTTCTGATGACAAGCTTGTGGAATATTTTGATGACAATGGCATGGAGCATTGGGATGAAAATGTCATGGGGCTTTGTGATGAAAAAGGCGTATAGCCTTTTGGTGACAGGTTTCAAGGAGCATGCTGACGACAAGTGTCAGGGAGCATTGTGATGACAAGTGTATTGAGAATTGTGATGACAAAGGTCATGGAACATTGTGATGAAAAGGGCATGGAGTATTGTGATGACAGGCATCATGGAGCGTTGTGAGGACAAGTGTTACGGAACATTGTGATCACAAGGGTTTTGAGAATTGTGATGACAGAGGTCATGGATCATTTTGATTTCAAGGAGCATGGAGCATTGTGATGACAAGGGCATGAAGCAATGTGATCCCAAAGTTCATGGGAAATTGTGATGACAATAGTAATGGAGTATTGTGATGACAAGCGCCTAGCGCATTGTAATGACAAGGCCATGTAGCATTTTGCTGACAAAGGAATGGAGCATTGTGATGACAGGTGTCATGGAGCACTGTGGTGACAAGCGTCACAGAGCCTTGTGAATACAAGTGTCATAAAACATTGGGATGACAAGGGCATGGATCATTGTGATGACAATGGTCATGGAGCATTGGGCTGAAAATGTTCATGAAGTATTGTGATGACAGGGGTCATGGAGCATTGAGATTACAGGGGTCTTGGAGCATTGTGATGACAAGAGTCCCGGATCATTGTGTTGTCAGTTGTCATGGAGTGTTGTGATGACAGTGGTCATGGAGCATTGTGATGATATTGGTCATGGAGCATTGTGATGAGAAGGTCATAGATAATTGGGCTGAAAATGTTCATGGAGTATTGTGATGACAGGGGTCATGGAGCATTGTGATGACAAGGGAATGGAGCATGGTGATGACAAGGTCTTGGAGCATTGTGAGGAGAAGACCATGGAACATTCTGATGACATGCTTCATGGAGCTTTGTGATGACAAGGGCATGGAGCATTGTGATTACATGGATCTTGGAGCATTGTGATGACAAGGGTCATGGAGCCTTGTGATGACAAGGCCGTGGAATATTATGATGGCAGGTGTCATGGAGCATTGTTACGACAGAGGTAACGGAGCATTGTGATGAGAAGGGCATTGAGCATTGATCTGAAATGTTTCATGGATTACTGTGATGAGAGTGGGCATGGCGGTTTGTCATGACAAGGGCACGGTACACTGTGATACATGGGTCATGGAGGATTGTAATGACAAGGTCATGGAGCATTGTGATGAGAATGGCATCGAGCATTGTGATGACAAGTGTCATGGAGCTTTGTGATGACAAGGACATGGAGCAATGTGATGAGCGGGTTCATGGAGCATTGTGATGAGAATGACATGGAGCATTGTGATGCCAAGGGTCATGGAGCTTTGTGATGACAAAGGTCATGGAGCATTTTGATGACAAGTGTGTGGTGCATTGTGATGAGAAGGGCAGGGAGCATTTTGATGACAGGGTCATGCAGCAATTTGATGAAAAGTGTAATGGAACATTTTGATGCCAGGGGTTATAGAACATTGTGATGCCAGGGGTCATGGAGCTTTGGGATGAAAAGGGTCATGGAGCATTTTGATGACAGGGGTTATGGAACATTGTGATGTCAGGGGTAATGGAACATTGTGCTGATAAGGGGATGTAGCATTGTGATGACAGGGGTCATGGAACATTGTGATAACAGGGGTGAGGGAGGATTGTGATGACTAGTGATGGAACATTGTGATATCTCATGTGAGAGAGTATTTGGATGAGAAGTGCATGGAGCATTGTGATTACAAGGTTTATGGAGCATAGCGATGACAAGGTTGTGGATCATTGTGGTGAAAAGCGCATGGCACAATTTGATGACAAGGGTCATGGAGCATTGTTCTGACAAAGGCATGGAGCATTGTGATGACAAGGGTCACGGAGCATTGTGATGAGAAGTTCATGGAGCATTGTGGTTACAAAGGTCACAGAGCCTTGTGATGACGCGGGCATGGATTGTTGTGATGACAAACGTTATGAAGCATTGTGATGACTGTAGTCACGGAGCATTGTGATGACAGAGGTCATGGAGCATTGTGATGACAATGGCATGGAGCATTGTGATGCCAAGTGTCATGGAGGATTCTGATGACAAAGGTAATGGAGCATTGTGCTGACAAGTGCATGGAGCTTTGTGATGACAAGGGCATGAATCATTGTGATGACAAGGGTCATGGAGCATTGGGCTGAAAATTTGCATGGAGTATTGTGATGACAGGGGTCATGGAGCATTGTGATGACAAGGGAATGGAGCATGTTGATGACAAGGCCTTGGAGCATTGTGATGAGTTGTCCATGGAGACTTGTGATGAAAAGTCTAATGGAGCATTCTTATGAAAAGGGGCATGGAGCATTGTGATTACGGGTGTCTTGAAGCATTGTGATGACAAGGGCATGGAGCATTGTGAGGCGAAGGCCATGGAACATTCTGATGACATGCGTCATGGAGCTTTGTGATGACAAGGGCATGGAGCAATGTGATGAGAGGGTTCATGGAGCATTGTGATGACAATGACATGGAGCATTGTGATGCCAAGGGTCATGGAGCTTTGTGATGACAAAGGTCAAGGAGCATTTTGATGACAAGGGTGTGGTGCATTGTGATGAGAACGGCAGGGAGCATTGTGATGACCAGGTAATGCAGTATTGTAAAGAGAGGTGTCAGGGAGCATTGTGATGACATATGTAATGGCCCACTGTGATGACAATGGCATGGAGCATTGTGATGCAAACTTCCATTGAGGATTCTGATCACAAAGGTAATGGAGCATTGTGATGACAATGGCTTGGAGCATTGTGATGACAAGTGTCAGGGAGCATTGTGCTGACAAGTGCATGGAGAATTGTGATGACAAGGGTCATGGAGCATTCTGATGACAAGCTTGTGGAGTATTTTGATGACAATGGCATGGAGCATTGGGATGAAAAGGGCATGGGGCTTTGTGATGGAAAAGGCATGGAGCCTTTTCGTGACAGGGTTCAAAGAGCATTCTGACGACAAGTGTCAGGGAGCATTGTGATGACAAGTGTATTGAGAATTGTGATGACAAAGGTCATGGAGCATTGTGATGAAAAGGGCATGGATTATTGTGATGACAGGCATCATGGAGCGTTGTGAGGACAAGTGTTATGGAACATGGTGATCACAAGGGTTTGGAGCATTGTGATGACAGAGGTCATGGATCATTTTGATTTCACGGAGCATGGAGCATTGTGATGACAAGGGCATGAAGCAATGTGATCCCAAAGTTCATGGAGGATTGTGATGACAATGGAAATGGAGTATTGTGATGACAAGTGCATAGAGCATTGTAATGACAAGGTCATGTAGCATTTTGCTGACAAAGGCATGGAGCATTGTGATGACAGGTGTCATGGAGCACTGTGATGACAAGCGTCATGGAGCATTGTGAATACATGGGTCATGGAACATTGGGATAACATGGGCATGGATCATTGTGATGACAAGGGTCATGGAGCATTGGGCTGAAAATGTTCATGGAGTATTGTGATGACAGGGGTCATGGAGCATTGTGATTACAGGGGTCTTGGAGCATTGTGATGACAAGAGACCCGGATCATTGTGTTGTCAGGTGTCATGGAGTGTTGTGATGACAGTGGTCATGGAGCATTGTGATGATATTGGTCATGGAGCATTGTGATGAGAAGGTCATAGAGAATTGGGCTGAAAATGTTCATGGAGTATTGTGATGACAGGGGTCATGGAGCATTGTGATGACAAGGGAATGGAGCATGGTGATGACAAGGTCTTGGAGCATTGTGAGGAGATGACCATGGAGACTTGTGATGACAAGTCTAATGGAGCATTCTTATGAAAAGGGGCATGGAGCATTGTGATTACGGGGGTCTTGAAGCATTGTGATGACAAGGGCATGGAGCATTGTGAGGTGAAGGCCATGGAACATTGTGATGACATGCGTCATGGAGCTTTGTGATGACAAGGGCATGGAGCATTGTGATTACATGGGTCTTGGAGCATTGTGCTGACAAGGGTCCTGGAGCCTTGTGATGACAAGGCCGTGGAATATTGTGATGACAAGTGCCATGGAGCTTTGTGATGACAAGGGTATGGAGCAATGTGATGAGAGGGTTCATGGAGCATTGTGATGACAATGACATGGAGCATTGTGATGCCAAGGGTCATGGACCTTTGTGATGACAAAGGTCATGGAGCATTTTGATGACAAGTGTGTGGTGCATTGTGATGAGAACGGCAGGGAGCATTGTGATGACCAGGTAATGCAGTATTGTAAAGAGAGGTGTCAGGGAGCATTGTGATGACATATGTAATGGCCCATTGTGATGACAATGGCATGGAGCATTGTGATGCAAACTTCCATTGAGGATTCTGATCACAAAGGTAATGGAGCATTGTGATGACAATGGCTTGGAGCATTGTGATGACAAGTGTCAGGGAGCATTGTGCTGACAAGTGCATGGAGAATTGTGATGACAAGGGTCATGGAGCATTCTGATGACAAGCTTGTGGAGTATTTTGATGACAATGGCATGGAGCATTGGGATGAAAAGGGCATGGGGCTTTGTGATGGAAAAGGCATGGAGCCTTTTCGTGACAGGGTTCAAAGAGCATTCTGACGACAAGTGTCAGGGAGCATTGTGATGACAAGTGTATTGAGAATTGTGATGACAAAGGTCATGGAGCATTGTGATGAAAAGGGCATGGATTATTGTGATGACAGGCATCATGGAGCGTTGTGAGGACAAGTGTTATGGAACATGGTGATCACAAGGGTTTGGAGCATTGTGATGACAGAGGTCATGGATCATTTTGATTTCCCGGAGCATGGAGCATTGTGATGACAAGGGCATGAAGCAATGTGATCCCAAAGTTCATGGAGGATTGTGATGACAATGGAAATGGAGTATTGTGATGACAAGTGCATAGAGCATTGTAATGAAAAGGTCATGTAGCATTTTGCTGACAAAGGCATGGAGCATTGTGATGACAGGTGTCATGGAGCACTGTGATGACAAGCGTCATGGAGCATTGTGAATACATGTGTCATGGAACATTGGGATAACATGGGCATGGAACATTGTGATGACAAGGGTCATGGAGCATTGGGCTGAAAATGTTCATGGAGTATTGTGATGACAGGGGTCATGGAGCATTGTGATTACAGGGGTCTTGGAGCATTGTGATGACAAGAGTCCCGGATCATTGTGTTGTCAGGTGTCATGGAGTGTTGTGATGACAGTGGTCATGGAGCATTGTGATGATATTGGTCATGGAGCATTGTGATGAGGAGGTCATAGAGAATTGGGCTGAAAATGTTCATGGTGTATTGTGATGACAGGGGTCATGGAGCATTGTGATGACAAGGGAATGGAGCATGGTGATGACAAGGTCTTGGAGCATTGTGAGGAGATGACCATGGAGACTTGTGATGACAAATCTAATGGAGCATTCTGATGAAAAAGGGAATGGAACATTGTGATTACTGGAGTCTTCGAGCATTGTGATGACAAGGGCATGGAGCATTGTGAGGAGAAGACCATGGAACATTCTGATGACATGCTTCATGGAGCTTTGTGATGACAAGGGCATGGAGCATTGTGATTACATGGATCTTGGAGCATTGTGATGACAAGGGTCATGGAGCCTTGTGATGACAAGGCCGTGGAATATTATGATGGCAGGTGTCATGGAGCATTGTTACGACAGAGGTAACGGAGCATTGTGATGAGAAGGGCATTGAGCATTGATCTGAAATGTTTCATGGATTACTGTGATGAGAGTGGGCATGGCGGTTTGTCATGACAAGGGCACGGTACACTGTGATACATGGGTCATGGAGGATTGTAATGACAAGGTCATGGAGCATTGTGATGAGAATGGCATCGAGCATTGTGATGACAAGTGTCATGGAGCTTTGTGATGACAAGGACATGGAGCAATGTGATGAGAGGGTTCATGGAGCATTGTGATGAGAATGACATGGAGCATTGTGATGCCAAGGGTCATGGAGCTTTGTGATGACAAAGGTCATGGAGCATTTTGATGACAAGTGTGTGGTGCATTGTGATGAGAAGGGCAGGGAGCATTTTGATGACAGGGTCATGCAGCAATTTGATGAAAAGTGTAATGGAACATTTTGATGCCAGGGGTTATAGAACACTGTGATGCCAGGGGTCATGGAGCTTTGGGATGAAAAGGGTCATGGAGCATTTTGATGACAGGGGTTATGGAACATTGTGATGTCAGGGGTCATGGAACATTGTGCTGATAAGGTGATGTAGCATTGTGATGAAAGGGGTCATGGAACATTGTGATAACAGGGGTGAGGGAGGATTGTGATGACTAGTGATGGAACATTGTGATATCTCATGTGAGAGAGTATTTGGATGAGAAGTGCATGGAGAATTGTGATTACAAGGTTTATGGAGCATAGCGATGACAAGGTTGTGGATCATTGTGGTGAAAAGCGCATGGCACAATTTGATGACAAGGGTCATGGAGCATTGTTCTGACAAAGGCATGGAGCATTGTGATGACAAGGGTCACGGAGCATTGTGATGAAAAGTTCATGGAGCATTGTGGTTACAAAGGTCACAGAGCCTTGTGATGACGCAGGCATGGATTGTTGTGATGACAAACGTTATGAAGCATTATGATGACTGTAGTCACGGAGCACTGTGATGACAGGGGTCATGGAGCATTGTGATGACAATGGCATGGAGCATTGTGATGCCAAGTGTCATGGAGGATTCTGAAGACAAAGGTAATGGAGCATTGTGGTGACAATGGTTTGGAGCATTGTGATGACAAGGATCAGGGAGCATTGTGCTGACAAGTGCATGGAGCATTGTGATGACAAGGGCATGGATCATTGTGATGACAAGGGTCATGGAGCATTGGGCTGAAAATGTGCATGGAGTATTGTGATGACAGGGGTCATGGAGCATTGTGATGACAAGGGAATGGAGCATGTTGATGACAATATCTTGGAGCATTGTGATGAGATGACCATGGAGACTTGTGATGACAAGTCTAATGGAGCATTCTTATGAAAAGGGGCATGGAGCATTGTGATTACGGGGGTCTTGAAGCATTGTGATGACAAGGGCATGGAGCATTGTGAGGCGAAGGCCATGGAACATTGTGATGACATGCGTCATGGAGCTTTGTGATGACAAGGGCATGGAGCATTGTGATTACATGGGTCTTGGAGCATTGTGCTGACAAGGGTGCTGGAGCCTTGTGATGACAAGGCCGTGGAACATTGTGATGGCAGGGGTCATGGAGCTTGTTATGACAGAGGTAATGGAGCATTGTGATGAGAAGTGCATTGAGCATTGGTCTGAAATATTTCATGGATTATTGTGATGAGAGTGGGCATGGCGCATTGTGATGACAAGGGCACGGTACACTGTGATACATGGGTCATGGAGGATTGTAATGACAAGGGCCTGGAGCATTGTGATGAGAAGGGCATCGAGCATTGTGATGACAAGTGCCATGGAGCTTTGTGATGACAAGGGCATGGAGCAATGCGATGAGAGGGTTCATGGAGCATTGTGATGACAATGACATGGAGCATTGTGATGCCAAGGGTCATGGAGCTTTGTGATGACAAAGGTCATGGAGCATTTTGATGACAAGGGTGTGGTGCATTGTGATGAGAAGGGCAGGGAGCATTGTGATGACCAGGTAATGCAGTATTGTAAAGAGAGGTGTCAGGGAGCATTGTGATGACATATGTAAAGGCCCATTGTGATGACAATGGCATGGAGCATTGTGATGTAAACTTCCATTGAGGATTCTGATCACAAAGGTAATGGAGCATTGTGATGACAATGGCTTGGAGCATTGTGATGCCAAGGGTCATGGAGCTTTGTGATGACAAAGGTCATGCAATATTGTGAAGATAGGTGTCAGGGAGCATTGTGATGACATATGTAATGGCCCATTGTGATGACAATGTCATGGAGCATTGTGATGCCAAGTGTCATGGAGGATTCTGATGACAAAGGTAATGGAGCATTGTGAATGACAATGGCTTGGAGCATTGTGATGACAAGGGTCAGGGAGCATTGTTCTGACAAGTGCATGGAGCATTGTGATGACAAGGGTCATGGAGCTTTCTGATGACAAGCTTGTGAAATATTTTGATGACAATGGCATGGAGCATTGGCATGAAAACGGCATGGGGCTTTGTGCTGAAAAAGGCGTGTAGCCTTTTGGTGACAGGTTTCAAGGAGCATGCTGACGACAAGTGTCAGGGAGCATTGTGATGACAAGTGTATTGAGAATTGTGATGACAAAGGTCATGGAACATTGTGATGAAAAGGGCATGGAGTATTGTGATGACAGGCATCATGGAGCGTTGTGAGGACAAGAGTTATGGAACATTGTGATCACAAGGGTTTTGAGCATTGTGATGACAGAGGTCATGGATCATTTTGATTTCAAGGAGCATGGAGCATTGTGATGACAAGGGCATGAAGCAATGTGATCCCAAGGTTCATGGGAAATTGTGATGACAATAGTAATGGAGTATTGTGATGACAAGCGCCTAGCGCATTGTAATGACAAGGCCATGTAGCATTTTGCTGACAAAGGAATGGAGCATTGTGATGACAGGTGTCATGGAGCACTGTGGTGACAAGGGTCACAGAGCCTTGTGAATACAAGTGTCATGGAATATTGGGATCACAAGGGCATGGATCATTGTGATGACAATGGTCATGGAGCATTGGGCTGAAAATGTTCATGGAGTATTGTGATGACAGAGGTCATGGAGCATTGTGATTACAGGGGTCTTGGAGCATTGTGATGACAAGAGTCCCAGATCATTGTGTTGTCAGGTGTCATGGAGTGTTGTGATGACAGTGGTCATGGAGCATTGTGATGATATTGGTCATGGAGCATTGTGATGAGAAGGTCATAGAGAATTGGGCTGAAAATGTTCATGGAGTATTGTGATGACAGGGGTCATGGAGCATTGTGATGACAAGGGAAAGGAGCATGGTGATGACAAGGTCTTGGAGCATTGTGAGGAGATGACCATGGAGACATGTGATGATAAATCTAATGGAGCATTCTGATGAAAAAGGGAATGGAACATTGTGATTACTGGAGTCTTCGAGCATTGTGATGACAAGGGCATGGAGCATTGTGAGGAGAAGACCATGGAACATTCTGATGACATGCGTCATGGAGCTTTGTGATGACAAGGGCATGGAGCATTGTGATTACATGGATCTTGGAGCATTGTGATGACAAGGGTCATGGAGCCTTGTGATGACAAGGCCGTGGAATATTATGATGGCAGGTGTCATGGAGCATTGTTACGACAGAGGTAACGGAGCATTGTGATGAGAAGGGCATTGAGCATTGATCTGAAATGTTTCATGGATTACTGTGATGAGAGTGGGCATGGCGGTTTGTCATGACAAGGGCACGGTACACTGTGATACATGGGTCATGGAGGATTGTAATGACAAGGTCATGGAGCATTGTGATGAGAATGGCATCGAGCATTGTGATGACAAGTGTCATGGAGCTTTGTGATGACAAGGACATGGAGCAATGTGATGAGAGGGTTCATGGAGCATTTTGATGACAATGACATGGAGCACTGTGATGCCAAGGGTCACGGAGCTTTGTGATGACAAAGGTCATGGAGCATTTTGATGACAAGTGTGTGGTGCATTGTGATGAGAAGGTCAGGGAGCATTTTGATGACAGGGTCATGCAGCAATTTGATGAAAAGTGTAATGGAACATTTTGATGCCAGGGGTTATAGAACATTGTGATGCCAGGGGTCATGGAGCTTTGGGATGAAAAGGGTCATGGAGCATTTTGATGACAGGGGTTATGGAACATTGTGATGTCAGGGGTAATGGAACATTGTGCTGATAAGGGGATGTAGCATTGTGATGACAGGGGTCATGGAACATTGTGATAACAGGGGTGAGGGAGGATTGTGATGACTAGTGATGGAACATTGTGATATCTCATGTGAGAGAGTATTTGGATGAGAAGTGCATGGAGCATTGTGATTACAAGGTTTATGGAGCATAGTGATGACAAGGTTGTGGATCATTGTGGTGAAAAGCGCATGGCACAATTTGATGACAAGGGTCATGGAGCATTGTTCTGACAAAGGCATGGAGCATTGTGATGACAAGAGTGACGGAGCATTGTGATGAAAAGTTCATGGAGCATTGTGGTTACAAAGGTCACAGAACCTTGTGATGATGCGGGCATGGATTGTTGTGATGACAAACATTATGAAGCATTGTGATGACTGTAGTCACGGAGCATTGTGATGACAGGGGTCATGGAGCATTGTGATGACAATGGCATGGAGCATTGTGATGCCAAGTGTCATGGAGGATTCTGATGACAAAGGTAATGGAGCATTGTGGTGACAATGGTTTGGAGCATTGTGATGACAAGGATCAGGGAGCATTGTGCTGACAAGTGCATGGAGCTTTGTGATGACAAGGGCATGGATCATTGTGATGACAAGGGTCATGGAGCATTGGGCTAAAAATGTGCATGGAGTATTGTGATGACAGGGGTCATGGAGCATTGTGATGACAAGGGAATGGAGCATGTTGATGCCAAGGTCTTGGAGCATTGTGATGAGATGACCATGGAGACTTGTGATGAAAAGTCTAATGGAGCATTCTTATGAAAAGGGTCATGGAGCATTGTGATTACGGGGCTTTGAAGCATTGTGATGACAAGGGAATGGAGCATTGTGAGGCGAAGGCCATGGAACATTGTGATGACATGCGTCATGGAACTTTGTGATGACAAGGGAATGGAGCATTGTGATTACATGGGTCTTGGAGCATTGTGCTGACAAGGGTCCTGGAGCCTTGTGATGACAAGGGCGTGGAACATTGTGATGGCAGGGTTAATGGAGCTTGTTATGACAGAGGTAATGGATATTGTGATGAGAAGTGCATTGAGCATTGGTCTGAAATATTTCATGGATTATTGTGATGAGAGTGGGCATGGCGCATTGTGATGACAAGGGCACGGTACACTGTGATACATGGGTCATGGAGGATTGTAATGACAAGGGCATGGAGCATTGTGATGAGAAGGGCATCGAGCATTGTGATGACAAGTGCCATGGAGCTTTGTGATGACAAGGGCATGGAGCAATGTGATGAGACGGTTCATGGAGCATTGTGATGACAATGACATGGAGCATTGTGATGTCAAGCGTCATGGAGCTTTGTGATGACAAAGGTCATGGAGCATTTTGATGACAAGGGTGTGGTGCATTGTGTTGAGAACGGCAGGGAGCATTGTGATGACCAGGTAATGCAGTATTGTAAAGAGAGGTGTCAGGGAGCATTGTGATGACATATGTAATGGCCCATTGTGATGACAATGGCATGGAGCATTGTGATGCAAACTTCCATTGAGGATTCTGATCACAAAGGTAATGGAGCATTGTGATGACAATGGCTTGGAGCATTGTGATGACAAGTGTCAGGGAGCATTGTGCTGACAAGTGCATGGAGAATTGTGATGACAAGGGTCATGGAGCATTCTGATGACAAGCTTGTGGAGTATTTTGATGACAATGGCATGGAGCATTGGGATGAAAAGGGCATGGGGCTTTGTGATGAAAAAGGCATGGAGCCTTTTCGTGACAGGGTTCAAGGAGCATTCTGACGACAAGTGTCAGGGAGCATTGTGATGACAAGTGTATTGAGAATTGTGATGACAAAGTTCATGGTGCATTGTGATGAAAAGGGCATGGATTATTGTGATGACAGGCATCATGGAGCGTTGTGAGGACAAGTGTTATGGAACATTGTGATCACAAGGGTTTGGAGCATTGTGATGACAGAGGTCATGGATCATTTTGATTTCAAGGAGCATGGAGCATTGTGATGACAAGGGCATGAAGCAATGTGATCCCAAAGTTCATGGAGGATTGTGATGACAATGGAAATGGAGTATTGTGATGACAAGTGCATACAGCATTGTAATGACAAGGTCATGTAGCATTTTGCTGACAAAGGCATGGAGCATTGTGATGACAGGTGTCATGGAGCACTGTGATGACAAGCGTCACGGAGCATTGTGAATACATGGGTCATGGAACATTGGGATGACAAGGACATGGATCATTGTGATAACAAGGGTCATGGAGCATTGGGCTGAAAATGTTCATGGAGTATTGTGATGACATGGGTCATGGAGCATTGTGATGACAAGGGAATGGAGCATGTTGATGACAAGGTCTTGGAGCATTGTGATGAGATGACCATGGAGACTTGTGATGACAAGTCTATTGGAGCATTCTTATGAAAAGGGTCATGGAGCATTGTGATTACGGGGGTCTTGAAGCATTGTGATGACAAGGGCATGGAGCATTGTGAGGCAAAGGCAATGGTATATTCTGATGACATGCGTCATGGAGTTTTGTGATGACAAGGGCATGGAGCATTGTGATTAAATGGGTCTTAGATCATTGTGATGACAAGGGTCCTGGAGCCTTGTCATGACAAGGCCGTGGAACATTGTGATGGCAGTGGTCATGGAGCTTATTATGACAGAGGTAATGGAGCATTGTGATGAGAAGTGCATTGAGCATTGGGCTGAAATATTTCATGGATTATTGTGATGACAGTGGGCATGGTGCATTGTGATGACAAGGGCACGGTACACTGTGGTACATGGGTCATGGAGGATTGTAATGACAAGGGCATGGAGCATTGTGATGAGAAGGGCATCGAGCATTGTGATGACAAGTGCCATGGAGCTTTGTGATGACAAGCGCATGGAGCTATGTGATGAGGGGGTTCATGGAGCATTGTGATGACAATGACATGGAGCATTTTGATGCCAAGGGTCACGGAGCTTTGTGATGACAAAGGTCATGGAGCATTTTGATGACAAGTGTGTGGTGCATTGTGATGAGAACGGCAGGGAGCATTTTGATGACAGGGTCATGCAGCAATTTGATAAAAAGTGTAATGGAATATTTTGATGCCAGGGTTTATAGAACATTGTGATGCCAGGGGTCATGGAGGTTTGGGATGAAAAGTGTCATGGAGCATTTTGATGACAGGGGTTATGGAACATTGTGATGTCAGGGGTCATGGAACATTGTGCTGATAAGGGGATGTAGCGTTGTGATGACACGGGTCATGGGACATTGTGATAACAGGGGTGAGGGAGGATTGTGATGACTAGTGATGGAACATTGTGATATCTCATGTGAGAGAGCATTTGGATCAGAAGTGCATGGAGCATTGTGATTACAAGGTTTATGGAGCACAGTGATGACAAAGTTGTGGATCATTGTGATGAAAAGCGCATGGCATATTGTGATGACAAGGGTCATGGAGCATTGTTCTGACAAAGGCATGGAGCATTGTGATGACAAGGGTCACGGAGCATTGTGATGAAAAGTTCATGGAGCATTGTGGTTACAAAGGTCACAGAGCCTTGTGATGACACGGACATGTACCGTTGTGATGACAAACGTTATGAAGCATTGTGATGACTGGAGTCACGGAGCATTGTGATGACAGGGGTCATGGAGCTTTGTGATGACAAGGGCATGGAGCATTGTGATGACAGGGGCATGGAGCATTGGTCTGACCAGTTTCATAGATTATTGTGATGACAGTGGGCATGGAGCATTTTGATTGCAGGGGTATTGGAGCATTGTGATGACAAGAGTCTCGGATCATTGTATTGTCAGGTGTCAAGGAGTGTTGTGATGACAGTGGTCATGGAGCATTTTGATGATATTGGTCATGGAGCATTGTGATGACAAGGGTATGGAGCTTGGGGATGAAAAGGTCGTGGAGCATTGTGATGACATGTGTCATGGAGCACTGTGATGACAAGCATCACGGAGCATTGTGAATACATGGGTCATGGAACATTGGGATAACATGGGCATGGATCATTGTGATGACAAGGGTCATGGAACATAGGGCTGAAAATGTTCATGGAGTATTGTGATGACAGGGGTCATGGAGCACTGTGATTACAGGGGTCTTGGAGCTTTGTGATGACAAGAGTCCCAGATCATTGTGTTGTCAGGTTTCATGGAGTGTTGTGATGACAGTGGTCATGGAGAATTGTGATGATATTGGTCATGGAGCATTGTGATGAGAAGGTCATGGAGCATTGGGCTGAAAATATTCATGGAGCATTGTGTTGACTTGGGTCATGGAGCATTGTGATGACAAGGGAATGGAGCATGGTGATGACAAGGTCCTGGAGCATTGTTATGAGAAGACCATGGAGACTTGTGATGACAAGTCTTATGGAGCATTCTGATGAAAACGGTCATGGAGCACCGTGATTACAGGGGTCTTGGAGCATTGTGATGACTAGGGGATGGAGCATTTTGATCAGAAGGCCATGGAGCATTCTGATGACATGCATCATGGAGTTTTGTGATGACAAGGGCAAGGAGCATTGTGATTACAGGGATCTTGGAGCATTGTGAGGAAAAGGGCATGGATCATTGTGATGAAAAAGGCTTGGAGCCTTGTCATGATAGGGTACAAGAAGCATACTGACGACAAGTGTCAGGGAGCATTGTGATGACAAGTGTATTGAGCCTTGTGATGACAAAGATCATGGAGCATTGTGATGAGAAGACCATGGATAATTGTGATGATGAGCGTCATGGGGTGTGGTGATGATACGTGTTATGCAACATTGTGATCACAAGAGTTTGGAGCATTATGATGACAGGGGGCATGGAGAATATTGATTTCATTGTGATGACAATAGCCTGAAGTATTACCATGATGGTCATGGTGCATTGTGATGACAGGGTTCATGGAGCATTGTGATGAAAAGGGACATGGAGCATTGTGATTATAAGGGTCTTGGAGCATTGTGATGACAAGGGCCTGGAGCATTGTGATGAGAAGGCCATGGAACATTCTGATGACATGCGTCATGGAGCTCTGTGATGACAAGTGCATGGAGCATTGTGATTTCAGGGGTTTTGAGCATTGTGATGAGAAATGTCATAGAACCTTGTGACGAGTAGGCCGTGGAACATTGTGATGGCAGGGTTCATTGTGCATTGTTATGACAGAAGTAATGGAGCATTTTAATGAGAAAGGCATGGAACATTGGTCTGAAATGTTTAATGGATTTTTGTGATGAGAGTGGGCATGGAGCATTGTGAGGACAAGGGCACGGAACACTGTGATACATGGGTCTTTCAGGATTGTATTGACAAGGGCATGGAGCATTGTGATGAGAAGTGTATCGAGCATTGTGTTGACAAGTGTCATGGAGCTTGGTGATGACAAGGGCATGGAGCAATGTAACGAGAGTGTTCATGGAGCATTGTGATGACAATGACATGGAGCATTGTGATGGCAAACGTCATGGAGCTATGTGATGAAAAGTCATGGAGCATTTTGATGACAAGGGCATGGTGCATTGTGATGAGAAGGGCAGGGAACATTTTGATGACCGGGTCATGCAGCAATTTGATAAAAAGTGTAATGGAACATTTTGATGGCAGGGGTTATAGAACATTGTGATGTCAGGTGTCTTGGAGCATTGGGATGAAATGGGTCATGGAGCATTTTGATGACAGGGGTTATGGAACATTGTGATGTCAGGGGTCATGGAACATTGTGCTGATAAGGGGATGTAGCATTGTGATGACAGGGTCATGGAACATTGTGATTACCGGGGTGAGGGAGTATTGTAATGACTAGTGATGGAACATTGTGATATCTCTGGTGAGAGAGCATTTTGATGAGAAGTGCATGTACCATTGTGATTACAAGGTTTATGGAGCATTGCAATGACAAGGTTGTGGACCGTTGTGATGAAATATACGTGGCTCAATGTGATGACAATGGTCATGGAGCATTGTTCTGACAAAGATATGGAGCATTGTGATGACAATGTTCACAGAGAATTGTGTTGAAAGTTCATGGAGCATTGCGGTTACAAAGGTCATAGAACCTTGTGAGGATGCGGGCATGGACCGTTGTGATGACAAACGTTATGAAGCATTGAGATGACTGGAGTCACAGAACATTGTGATGACAGGGTTCATGGAGCATTGTGATGACAAGGGAATGGAGCATTTTGATGACAGGGGCATGGAGCATTGGTCTGACAAGTTTCATAGATTATTGTGATGACAGTGGGCATGGTGAATTGGGATGACAAGGGCATGGAGTACTGTGATGAGAAGGTCATGGGGTATTGTGAAGACAGGTGTCAGGGATCACTGTGATGACATATGTCATGGTCCATTGCGATGACAATGGCATGGAATATTGTGATGCCAAATGTAATGGAGGATTGTGATGACAAATATAATGGAGCATTGTGATGATTAGGGCTTGGAGCATTCTGATGACAAGGGCTATTGAAAAGTTTCATGACAAGGTCGTGAAGCATTGTGATGACATGGTCCTGGAGCACTGTGATGACAAAACAATGGAGCCTTGTGATGACAAGTCTCATGGAGCATACTGATGAAAAGAGGCATGGAGCATTGTGATTACAGGGGTCTTGGAACATTGTGATGACAAGGGCATGGAGTATTGTGAGGAGAAGACCAAGGAGCATTCTGATGGCATTCGTCATTGAGCTTTGTGATGACAAGGGCATGGAGAATTGTCAATACAGGGGTCTTGGAGAATTGTGATGAAAAAGGCATGGATCATTGTGATGAAAAAGGCATGGAGCCTTCTCATGAGAGTGTTCAAGGAGCATACTGACGACAAGTGTCAGGGAGCATTGTGATGTCAAGTGTATTGAGCATTGTGATGACAATGATCATGGAATATTGTGATGAGAAGACCATGGATAACTGTGATGATGAGCGTCATAGGGTGTTGTGATGATAAGTGTTATGGAACATTGTGATCACAAGGATTTGGAGCATTATGATGACAGAGATCATGGAGAATGTTGATTTCATTGTGATGACAATAGCCTGAAGCATTATGATGATGTGCATGGTGAATTGTGATGACAGGGTTCATGGAGCATTGAGATGAAAAGAGGCATGGATCATTGTGTTTACAGGGGTCTTAGAGCATTGCGATGACAAGGGCATGGAGCATTGTGATGAGAAGGCCATGGAACATTCTGATGACATGCGTCATGGAGCTTTGTGAAGACAAGGGCATGGAGCAATGTGATGAGAGCGTTCATGGAGCATTGTGATGACAATGACATGGAGCATTGTGATGCCAAGGGCCATGGATCTTTGTGATGACAAAGGTCATGGAGCATTTTGATGGCAAGGGCGTTGTGCATTGTGATGAGAAGGGCAGGGATCATTCTGATGACAGGGTCATGGAGCATTGTGATAACAAGGGCATGGAGCATTGTGATGACAAGGGCATGGAACATTGGTCTAATACCTTTCATGGAGTATTGCGATGAGAGTTGGAATGGCACACTGTGATGACAAGGGCATGGAGCATTGTGATGACCAGGTCATGCCGTATTGTGAAGACAGGTGTCAGGGAGCATTGTGATCACAAATGTAATGGCCCATTGTGATGAGGATGGCATGGAGCATTGTGATGCCAAGTGTCAGGGAGGATTCTGATGACAAAGGTAATGGAGCATTGTGATGACAATGGCTTGGAGCATTGTGATGACAAGGGTCAGGGACCATTGTGCTGACAAGTACATGGAGAATTGTGATGGCATGGGTCATGGAGCATTCTGATGACGAGCTTGTGGAGTATTTTGATGACAATGACATGGAGCATTGTGATCAAAATGGCATGGGGCATTGTGATGAAAAAGGCATGGAGCCTTTCCTTGACAGGTTTCAAGGAGCATTCTGATGACAAGTGTCACGGAACATTGTGATGACAAGTGTATTGAGAATTGTGGTGACAAATGTCATGGAGCATTGTGATGAAAACGGCATGGAGTATTGTGATGACAGGCATCATGGAGCGTTGTGATGACAAGTGTTATGGAACATGGTGATCACAAGTGTTTGGAGCATTGTGATGACAGAGGTCATGGATCATTTTGATTTCAAGGAGCATGGAGCATTGTGATGACAAGGGCATGAAGCAATGTGATCCCAAAGTTCATGGAGGATTGTGATGACAATGGAAATGGAGTATTGTGATGACAAGTGCATAGAGAATTGCAATGACAAGGTCATGTAGCATTTTGCTGACAAAGGCATGGAGCATTGTGATGAAATGTGTCATGGAGCTCTGTGAGGACAAGCGTCAAGGAGCATTGTGAATACAGGGTCATGGAGCATTGGGATGACAAGGGCATGGATCCTTTTGATGACAAGGGTCATGGAGAACTGGGCTGAAAATGTTCATGGAGAGTTGTGATGACAGGTGTCATGTAGCATTGTGACGACAAGGGAATGGAGCATTGTGATGACAAGAGTCCTGGATCATTGTGTTGTCAGGTGTCATGGAGTGTTGTGATGACAGTGGTCATGGAGCACTGTGATGATATTGGCAATGGAGCATTGTGATGAGAAGGTCGTGGAGCATTTGGCTGAAAATGTTCATGGATTATTGTGATGAGAGTGGTCATGGAGCATTGTGATGACAAGGGAATGGATCATGGTGATGTCAAGGTCCTGGAACATTGTGATGAGAAGACCATGGAGACTTGTGATGGCAAGTCTCATGGAGCATTCTGATGAAAAGTGGCATGGAGCATTGTGATTACAGGGGTCTTGGAGCATTGTTATGACTAGGGCATAGAGCATTGTGATGAGAAGGCCATGGAGCATTCTGATGACATGCGTCTTGGAGTTTTGTGATGACAAGGTCAAGGAGCATTGTGATTACAGGGACCTTGGAGCATTGTGATGAAATGGACATGAATCATTGTGATGAAAAATGCATGGAAACTTGTCATGACAGGGTTCAAGGGGCATACTGACGACAAGGGTCAGGGAGCATTGTGATGAAAAGTTTATTGAGCATTGTGATGACAAAGATCATGGAGCATTTTGATGAGAAGACCATGGATAATTGTGATGATGAGCGTCATGGGGTGTTGTGATGATACGTGTTATGCAACATTGTGATCACAAGGGTTTGGAGCATTATGATGACAGAGGTCATGCAGAATATTGATTTCATTGTGATGACAATAGCCTGAAGCATTATGATGATGTTCATGGTGCATTGTGATGACAGGGTTCATGGAGCACTGAGATGAAAAGGGGCATGGAGCATTGTGATTACAAGGGTCTTGGAGCATTGTGATGACAAATTTCATGGAGAATTGAGATGAAATGGGGCAAGGAGCATTGTGATGACAAGGGTCTTGGAGCATTGTGATGACAAGGGCATGGAGCATTGTGATGAGAAGGCCAAGGAACTTTCTGATGACATGCGTCATGGAGCTTTGTGATGACCAGGGCATGGAGCATTGTGATATCAGTGGACTTGAGCATTGTGATGGTAACTATCATGGAACCTTGTGATGACTAGGCCGTGGATCATTGTGATGGCAGGTGTCATGGTGCATTTTTATGACAGGGGTAATGGAGCATTGTGATCAGAAGGGTATGGAATTGTGGTCTGAAATGTTTCATGGATTATTGTGATGAGAGTGGGCATGGATCATTGTGAGGACAGTGGCATGGAGCATTGGTCTGACAAGTTTCATA
This sequence comes from Mesoplodon densirostris, assembly GCF_025265405.1. NCBI lineage: Eukaryota > Metazoa > Chordata > Mammalia > Artiodactyla > Ziphiidae > Mesoplodon > Mesoplodon densirostris. The sequence goes on from NW_026778196.1 coordinate 11,733,646, forward strand.
GATTATTGTGATGAGATTGGGCATGGTGCATTGTAATGACAAGGGCACGGAACACTGTGATACATGGGTCATGCAGGACTGTAATGACAAGGGCATGGAGCATTGTGATAAGAAGGGCATCGAGCATTGTGATGACAAGAGTCATGGAGCTGTGTAATGACAAGGGCATGGAGCAATGTGATGAGAGGGTTCATGGAGCATTGTGATGACAATGACATGGAGCATTGTGATGCCAAGGGTCTTGGAGCTTTGTGATGACAAGTCATGGAGCATTTTGATGAGAAGGGCAGGGAGCATTTTGATGACCGGGTCATGCTGCAATTTGATAAAAAGTGTAATGGAACATTTTGATGGCAGTGGTTATAGAACATTGTGATGGCAGGGGTCTTGGAGCTTTGGGATGGAAAGGGTCATGGATCATTTTGATGAGAGGGCTGATGGAATATTGTGATGGCAGGGGTCATGGAACATTGTGATGATAAGGGGATGTAGCATTGTGATGACAGTGTCATGGAACATTGTGATTACAAGGATGAGGGTGTATTGTGATGACTATTGATGGAACATTGTGATATCTCTGGTGAGAGAGCATTTTGATGAGAAGTGCATGGACCATTGTGATTACAAGGTTTATGGAGCATTGCAATGACAAGGTTTGGAACGTTGTGATGAAATGCGCGTGGCACATTGTGATGACAATGGTCATGGAGCATTGTTCTGACAAAGACATGGAGCATTGTGATTACAAGTTTCTCAGAGAATTGTGATGAAAATTTCATGGAGCATTGTGGTTACAAAGGTCACAGAGCCTTGTGATGACGCGGGCATGGACCACTGTGATGACAAACGTTATGAAGCATTGTGATGACTGGAGTCACGGAGCATTGTGATGACAGGGGTCATGGAGCATTGTGATGACAAGGTCATGGAGCATTGTGATGACAGTGGCATGGAGCATTGGTCTGACAAGTTTCATAGATTATTGTGATGAGAGTGGGCATGGTGCATTGTGATGACAAGGGCATGGAGCATTGTGATGATAAGGTCATGGAGTATTGTGAAGACAGGTGTCAGGGAGCATTGTGATGACATATGTCATGGTCCATGGCGATGACAATGGCATGGAGCTTTGTGATACCAAATGTAATGGAGGATTGTGATGACAAATATAATGGAGCATTGTGATGATTAGGGTTTGGAGCATTATGATGACAAGGGCCATTGAAAATTTTGATGACAAGGTCGTGAAGCATTGTGATGACAAGGTCCTGGAGCCTTGTGATGACAAAACCATGGAGCCTTGTGATGACAAGTCTCATGGAGCATACTGATTAAAAGGGGAATGGAGCATTGTGATTACAGGGGTCTTGGAACATTGTGAAGACAAGGGCAGGTAGCATTGTGAGGAGAAGACCAAGGAGCATTCTGATGGCATGCGTCATTGAGTTTGTGATGACAATGGCATGGACCATTGTGATTACATGGGACTTGGAGCATTGTGATGAAAAGGGCATGGATCATTGTGATGAAAAAGGCATGGAGCCTTGTCATGACAGGGTTCAAGGAGCATACAGACAACAAGTGTCAGGGAGCATGTTGATGACAAGTGTATTGAGCATTGTGATGACGAAGGTCATGGAGCATTGTGATGAGAAGACCATGGATAATTGTGATGACGAGCATCCTGGGGCATTGTGATGACAAGTGTTATGGAATATTGTGATCACAAGGTTTTGGGGCATTGTTATGACAGAGGTCATGGAACATTTTGATTTCGTTGTTATGACAATAGCATGAAGCATTATGATGATGGGCATGGTGCATTGTGATGACAGGGTTCATGGATCATTGAGATGAAAAGGGGCATAGAGCATTGTGATTACAGTGTTCTTGGAGCATTGTGATGAGAAGGGTCAAGGAGCCTTGTGATGACAAGGCCATGGAACATCGTGATGGCAGGGGTCATGGAGCATTTTTATGACAGGGGTAATGGAGCTTTGTGATGGCAAGGGCTTGGAGCATTGTGATGAGAAGGCCATGGAGCATTCTGATGACACGTGTCATGGAGCTATGTGAAGACAAGGGCATGGAGCTATGTGATGAGAGTGTTCATGGAGCATTGTGATGACAATGACATGGAGCATTGTGATGCCAAGGGTCATGGACCTTTGTGATGACAAAGGTCATGGAGCATTTGGATGGCAAGGGCGTTGTGCATTGTGATGAGAAGAGCAGGGAGCATTCTGATGACAGGGTCATGGAGCAATTTGATGAAAAGTGTCATGGAACATTTTGATGACAGGTGTTATGGAATATTGTGATTTCAGGGGTCATCGAACATTGTGATGATAAGTGCATGTAGCATTGTGATGACAGGAGTCATGGAACATTGTGATGACAGGGGTGAGGGAGTATTGTGACAAATAGTGATGTAGCATTATGATATCAGTGGTGAGAGAGCATTTTGATGAGAAGTGCATGGAGCATTGTGATGACAAATTTTATGGAGCATTGTGATGACAATGTTGTGGAGCACTGTGATGACAAGCGCATGGTGCATTGTGATGACATGTGTCATGGAGCATTGTGCTGACAAGCGCATGGAGCATTGTGATGACAAGGGTCATGGAGCATTGTGATGAAAAGTTCATGGAGCATTGTGGTTAAAAAGGTCACAGAGACTGTTGATGACGAGGTTATGGAACATTGTGATGACAAAGGTCATGAAGCATTGTGACTACTGGAGTTACGGAGCATTGTGATGACAGGGGTCATGGAGCATTGTGATAACAAGGGCATGGAGCATTGTGATGACAAGGGCATGGAACATTGGTCTAATAAATTTCATGGAATATTGCGATGAGAGTTGGAATGGCACACTGTGATGACAAGGGCATGGAGCATTGTGATGACCAGGTCATGCCGTATTGTGAAGACAGGTGTCAGGGAGCATTGTGATCACATATGTAATGGCCCATTGTGATGAGGATGGCATGGAGCATTGTGATGCCAAGTGTCAGGGAGGATTCTGATGACAAAGGTAGTGGAGCACTGTGATGACAATGGCTTGGAGCATTGTGATGACAACGGTCAGGGAGCATTGTGCTGACAAGTGCATGGAGAATTGTGATGACAAGGGTCATGGAGCATTCTGATGACAAGCTTGTGGAGTATTTTGATGACAATGGCATGGAGCATTGTGATGAAAATGGCATGGGGCATTGTGATGAAAAAGGCATGGAGCCTTTTCGTGACACGGTTCAAGGGGCATTCTGATGACAAGTGTCAGGGAGCATTGTGATGACATGTGTATTGAGAATTGTGGTGACAAAGGTCATGGAGCATTGTGATGAAAAGGGCATGGAGCATTGTGATGACAGGTGTCATGGAGCATTGTGATGACAAGGGAATGGATCATGGTGATGTCAAGGTCCTGGAACATTGTGATGTGAAGATCATGGAGACTTGTGATGGAAAGTCTCATGGAGCATTCTGATGAAAAGGGGCATGGTGCATTGTGATTACATGTGTCTTGGAGCATTGTTATGACTAGGGCATAGAGCATTGTGATGAGAAGGCCATGGAGCATTCTGATGACATTCGTCATGGAGGTTTGTGATGACAAGGGCATGGAGCATTGTGATGGCAGGGGTCATGGAGCATTGTTATGATAGGGGTAGTGGAGCATTGTGATGGCAAGGGCTTGGAGCATTGTGATAAGAAGGCCATGGAGCATACTGAGGACATGTGTCATGGAGCTATGTGAAGACAAGGGCATGGAGCAATGTGATGAGAGCGGTCATGGAGCATTGTGATGACAAGGACATGGAGCATTGTGATGCCAAGGGTCATGGATCATCTTGATGACAAAGGTCATGGAGCATTTTGATGGCAAGGGCGTTGTGCATTGTGATGAGAAGGGCAGGGAGCATTCTGATGACAGGGTCATGGAGCAATTTGATGAAAAGTGTCATGGAACATTTTGATGACAGGTGTTATGGAACATTGTGATTTTAGGGATCATCGAACATTGTGATGATAAGTGCATGTAGCATTGTGATGACAGGAGGCATGGAACATGTGATGACAGGGGTGAGGGAGTATTGTGACAAATAGTGATGTAGCATTGTGATATCAGTAGTGAGAGAGCATTTTGAGAAATGCATGGAGCATTGTGATGACAAATTTTATGGAGCATTGTGATGACAATGTTGTGGAGCACTGTGATGACAAGCGCATGGTGCACTGTGATGACATATGTCATGGAGCATTATGATGACAAGCGCATGGAGCATTGTGATGACAATGGTCATGGAGCATTGTGCTGAGAAAGGCATAGAGCATTGTGATGACAGGGGTCAAAGAGCATTGTGATGAAAAGTTCATGGAGCATTGTGGTTAAAAAGGTCACAGAGACTGTTGATGACGAGGGCATGGACCATTGTAATGACAAAGGTCATGAAGCATTGGGATGACTGGAGTCACGGAGCATTGTGATGACAGGGGTCATGGAGCATTGTGATGACAAGGGCATGGAGCATTGTGATGACAGTGGCATGGAGCATTGGTCTGACAAGTTTCATAGATTATTGTGATGAGAGTGGGAATGGTGCATTGTGATGACAAAGGCTTGGAGCATTGTGATGATAAGGTCATGGAGTATTGTGAAGACAGGTGTCAGGGAGCATTGTGATGACATATGTCATGGTCCATGGCGATGACAATGGCATGGAGCTTAGTGATACCAAATGTAATGGAGGATTGTGATGACAAATATAATGGAACATTGTGATGATTAGTGTTTGGAGCATTATGATGACAAGGGCCATTGAAAATTTTGATGACAAGGTCGTGAAGCATTGTGATGACAAGGTCCTGGAGCATTGTGATGACAAAACCATGGAGCCTTGTGATGACAAGTCTCATGGAGCATACTGATGAAAAGGGGAATGGAGCATTGTGATTACAGGGGTCTTGGAACACTGTGAAGACAAGGGCATGGAGCATTGTGAGGAGAAGACCAAGGAACATTCTGATGGCATGCGTCATTGAGCATTGTGATGACAATGACACGGACCATTGTGATTACATGGGACTTGGAGCATTGTGATGAAAAGGGCATGGATCATTGTGATGAAAAAGGCATGGAGCCTGGTCATGACAGGGTTCAAGGAGCATACAGACAACAAGTGTCAGGGAGCATGTTGATGACAAGTGTATTGAGCATTGTGATGACGAAGGTCATGGAGCATTGTGATGAGAAGACCAAGGATAATTGTGATGACGAGCATCCTGGGGCATTGTGATGACAAGTGTTATGGAATATTGTGATCACAAGGGTTTGGAGCATTGTTATGACAGAGGTCTTGGAACATTTTGATTTCGTTGTTATGACAATAGCATGAAGCATTATGATGATGGGCATAGTGCATTGTGATGACAGGGTTCATGGATCATTGAGATGAAAAGGGTCATAGAGCATTATGATTACAGTGTTCTTGGAGCACTGTGATGAGAAGGGTCATGGAGCCTTGTGATGACAAGGCCAAGGAACATCGTGATGGCAGGGGTCATGGAGCATTGTTATGACAGGGGTAATGGAGCATTGTGGTGGCAAGGGCTTGGAGCATTGTGATGAGAAGGCCATGGAACATTCTGATGAGAGTGGCATGGAGCATTGGTCTGACAAGTTTCATAGATTATTGTGATGAGAGTGGGAATGGTGCATTGTGATGACAAGGGCATGGAGCATTGTGATGATAAGGTAATGGAGTATTGTGAAGACAGGTGTCAGGGAGTATTGTGATGACATATGTCATGGTCCATGGCGATGACAATGGCATGGAGCTTTGTGATACCAAATGTAATGGAGGATTGTGATGACAAATATAATGGAGCATTGCGATGATTAGGGTTTGGAGCATTATGATGAAAAGGGCCATTGAAAATTTTGATGACAAGGTCGTGAAGCATTGTGATGACAAGGTCCTGGAGCATTGTGATGACAAAACCATGGAGCCTTGTGATGACAAGTCTCATGGAGCATACTGATTAAAAGGGGAAAGGAGCATTGTGATTACAGGGGTCTTGGAACACTGTGAAGACAAGGGCATGAAGCATTGTGAGGAGAAGATCAAGGAGCATTCTGATGGCATGCGTCATTGAGCTTTGGGATGACAATGGCATGGACCATTGTGATTACATGGGACTTGGAGCATTGTGATGAAAAGGGCGTGGATCATTGTGATGAAAAAGGCATGGAGCCTTGTCATGACAGGGCTCAAGGAGCATACAGACAACAAGTGTCAGGGAGCATGTTGATGACAAGTGTATTGAGCATTGTGATGACGAAGGTCATGGAGCATTGTGATGAGAAGACCATGGATAATTGTGATGACAAGCATCCTGGGGCATTGTGATGACAAGTGTTATGGAATATTGTGATCACAAGGGTTTGGAGCATTGTTATGACAGAGGTCATGGAACATTTTGATTTCGTTGTGATGACAATAGCATGAAGCATTATGATGATGGGCATGGTGCATTGTGATGACAGGGTTCATGGATCATTGAGATGAAAAGGGGCATAGAGCATTGTGATTACAGTGTTCTTGGAGCATTGTGATGAGAAGGGTCATGGAGCCTTGTGATGACAAGGCCATGGAACATCGTGATGGCAGGGGTCATGGAGCATTGTTATGACAGGTGTAATGGAGCTTTGTGATGGCAAGGGTTTGGAGCATTGTGATGAGAAGGCCATGGAGCATTCTGATGACACGTGTCATGGAGCTATGTGAAGACAAGGGCATGGAGCAATGTGATGAGAGCGTTCATGGAGCATTGTGATGACAATGACATGGAGCATTGTGATGCCAAGTGTCATGGATCTTTGTGATGACAAGTTCATGGAGCATTTTGATGGCAAGGGCGTTGTGCATTGTGATGAGAAGGGCAGGGAGCATTCTGATGACAGGGTCATGGAGCAATTTGATGAAAAATGTCATGGAACATTGTGATGACAGGGGTGAGGGAGTATTGTGACAAATAGTGATGTAGCATTGTGATATCAGTGGTGAGAGAGCATTTTGATGAGAAGTGCATGGTGCATTGTGATGAAAAATTTTATGGAGCATTGTGATGACAATGTTGTGGAGCACTGTGATGCCAAGCGCATGGTGCATTGTGATGACATGTGTCATGGAGCATTGTGCTGACAAGCGTATGGAGCATTGTGATGACAAGGGTCATGGAGCATTGTGCTGAGAAAGGCATAGAGCATTGTGATGACAAGGGTCAAAGAGCATTGTGATGAAAAGTTCATGGAGCATTGGGGTTAAAAATGTCACAGAGACTGTTGATGACGAGGGCATGGACCATTGTGATGACAAAGGTCATGAAGCATTGTGATGACTGGAGTCATGGAGCATTGTGATGACAGGGGTCATGGAGCATTGTGATAACAAGGGCATGGAGCATTGTGATGACAAGGGCATGGAACATTGGTCTAATAAATTTCATGGAGTATTGCGATGAGAGTTGGAATGGCACACTGTGATGACAAGGGCATGGAGCATTTTGATGACCAGGTCATGCCGTATTGTGAAGACAGGTGTCAGGGAGCATTGTGATCACATATGTAATGGCCCATTGTGATGAGGATGGCATGGAGCATAGTGATGCCAAGTGGCAGGGAGGATTCTGATGACAAACGTAATGGAGCATTGTGATGACAATGGCTTGGAGCATTGTGATGACAAGGGTCAGGGAGCATTGTCCTGACAAGTGCATGGAGAATTGTGATGGCATGGGTCATGGAGCATTCTGATGACAAGCTTTTGGAGTATTTTGATGACAATGGCATGGAGCATTGTGATGAAAATGGCATGGGGCATTGTGATGAAAAAGGCATGGAGCCTTTCCGTGACAGGGTTCAAGGAGCATTCTGATGACAAGTGTCAGGGAGCATTGTGATGACAAGTTTATTGAGAATTGTGGTGACAAATGTCATGGAGCATTGTGATGAAAAGGGCATGGAGTATTTTGATGACAGGCATCATGGAGCATTGTGATGAAAAGTGTTATGGAACATTGTGATCACAAGGGATTGGAGCATTGTGATGACAGAGGTCATGGATCATTTTGATTTCAAGGAGCATGGAGCATTGTGATGACAAGGGCATGAAGCAATGTGATCCCAAAGTTCATGGAGGATTGTGATGACAATGGAAATGGAGTATTGTGATGACAAGCACATAGAGCACTGTAATGACAAGGTCATGTAGCATTTTGCTGACAAAGGCATGGAGCATTGTGATGACATGTGTCATGGAGCACTGTGATTACAAGCGTCAAGGAGCATTGTGATTACTGGGGTCATGGAGCATTGGGATGACAAGGGCATGGAACATTGTAATGACAAGGGTCATGGAGCACTGGGCTGAAAATGTTCATGGAGAGTTGTGATGACAGGTGTCATGGAGCATTGTGATGACAAGGGAATGGATCATGGTGTTGTCAAGTTCCTGGAACATTGTGATGAAAAGGGGCATGGAGCATTGTGATTACAGGGGTCTTGGAGCATTGTTATTACTAGGGCATAGAGCATTGTGATGAGAAGGCCATGGAGCATTCTGATGACATGCGTCATGGAGTTTTGTGATGACAACAGCATGGAGCATTGTGATTACAGGGACCTTGGAGCATTGTGATGAAATGGTCATGGATCATTGTGATGAAAAATGCATGGAAACTTGTCATGACAGGGTTCAAGGAGCATACTGATGACAAGGGTCAGGGAGCATTGTGATGACAAGTGTATTGAGCATTGTGATGACAAAGATCATGGAACATTGTGATGAGAAGACCATGGATAATTGTGATGATGAGCGTCATGGGGTGTTGTGATGAAACGTGTTATGAAACATTGTGATCACAAGGGTTTGGAGCATTATGATGACAGAGGTCATGCAGAATATTGATTTCATTGTGATGACAATAGCCTGAAGCATTATGATGATGGGCATGGAGCATTGTGATGACAGGGTTCATGGAGCATTGAGATGAAAATGGGCATGGAGCATTGAGATTACAAGGGTCTTGGAGCATTGTGATGACAGATTTCATGGAGCATTGAGATGAAATGGCGCATGGAGCATTGTGATGACAAGGGTCTTGGAACATTGTGATGACAAGGGCATGGAGCATTTTGATGAGAAGCCCATGGAATATTCTGATGACATGCGTCATGGACCTTTATGATGACAAGGGTATGGAGCATTGTGATATCATGTGTCTTGAGCATTGTGATGAGAAATATCATGGAAGCTTGTGAAGACTAGGCCGTGGATCACTGTGATGGCAGGTGTCATGGTGCATTGTTATGACAGTGGTAATGGAGCATTGTGATGAGAAGGCTATGGAACTTTGGTCTGAAATGTTTCATGGATTATTGTGATGAGAATGTGCATGGAGCATTGTGATGACAAGGGCACGGAACACTGTGATACTTGGGTCATTCAGGACTGTAATGACAAGGGCATGGATCATTGTGATGAGAAGGGCATTGAGCATTGTGATGACAAGTGTCATGGAGCTGTGTGATGACAAGGGCATGGAGCAATGTGATGAGAGGGTTCATGGAGCATTGTGATGACAATGACATGGAGCACTGTGATGCCAAGGGTCTTGGAGCTTTGTGATGACAAGTCATGGAGCATTTTGATGAGAAGGGCAGGGAGCATTTTGATGACTGGGTCATGCAGCAATTTGATAAAAAGTGTAATGGAACATTTTGATGGCATGTGTTATAGAACATTGTGATGTCAGGGGTCTTGGAGCTTTGGGATGGAAAGGGTCATTGAGCATTTTGATGACAGGACTTATGGAACATTGTGATGGCAGGGGTCATGGAACATTGTGATGATATGGGGATGTAGCATTGTGATGACAGGGTCATGGAACTTTGTGATTACATGGGTGTAGGAGTATTGTGATGACTATTGATGGAACATTGTGATATCTCTGGTGAGAGAGCATTTTGATGAGAAGTGCATGGACCATTGTGATTACCAGGTTTATGGAGCATTGCAATGACAATGTTGTGGACGTTTGTGATGAAATGCTTGAGGCACATTGTGATGACAATGGACATGGAGCATTGTTCTGACAAAGACATGGAGCACTGTGATGACAAGTTTCACAGAGAATTGTGATGAAAAGTGCATGGAGCATTGTGGTTACAAAGGTCACAGAGCCTTGTGATGACGCGGGCATGGACCATTGTGATGACAAACGTTACGATGCATTGTGATGACTGGAGTCACGGAGCATTGTGATGACAGGGGTCATGGAGCATTGTGATGACAAGGGCAGGGAGCATTGTGATGACAGTGGCATGGAGCATTGGTCTGACAAGTTTCATGGATTATTGTGATGAGAGTGGGAATGGTGCATTGTGAAGACAAGGGCATGGAGCATTGTGATGATAAGGTCATGGAGTATTGTGAAGACAGGTGTCAGGGAGCATTGTGATGACATATGTCAGGGTCCCTGGCGATGACAATGGCATGGAGCTATGTGATACCAAATGTAATGGAGGATTGTGATGACAAATATAATGGAGCATTGTGATGATTAGTGTTTGGAGCATTATGATGACAAGGGCCATTGAAAATTTTGATGACAAGGTCGTGAAGCATTGTGATGACAAGGTCCTGGAGCATTGTGATGACAAAACCATGGAACCTTGTGATGACAAGTCTCATGGAGCATACTGATTAAAAGGGGAATGGAGCATTGTGATTACAGGTGTCTTGGAACATTGTGAAGACCAGGGCATGGAGCATTGTGAGGAGAAGAACAAGGAGCATTCTGATGGCATGCGTCATTGAGCTTTGTGATGACAATGGCATGGACCATTGTGATTACATGGGACTTGGAGCATTGTGAAGAAAAGGGCATGGATCATTGTGATGAAAAAGGCATGGAGCCTTGTCATAACAGGGTTTAAGGAGCATACAGACAACAAGTGTCAGGGAGCATGTTGATGACAAGTGTATTGAGCATTGTGATGACCAAGGTCTTGGAGCATTGTGATGAGAAGACCATGCATAATTGTGATGACGAGCATCATGAGGCATTGTGATGACAAGTGTTATGGAATATTGTGATCACAAGGGTTTGGATCATTGTTATGAAAGAGGTCATGGAACATTTTGATTTCGTTCTAATGACAATAGCATGAAGCATTATGATGATGGGCATGGTGCCTTGTGATGACAGGGTTCATGGATCATTGAGATGAAAAGGGGCATATAGCATTGTGATTACAGTGTTCTTGGAGCATTGTGATGAGAAGGGTCATGGAGCCTTGTGATGACAAGGCCAAGGAACATCGTGATGGAAGGGGTCATGGAGCATTGTTATGACAGGTGTCATGGAGCATTGTGATGCCAAGGGCATGGAGCATTGTGATGAGAAGGCCATGGAGCATTCTGATGACATGTGTCATGGAGCTATGTGAAGACAAGGGCATGGAGCAATGTGATGAGAGATTTCATGCAACATTGTGATGACAATGAAATGGAGCATTGTGATGCCAAGGGTCATGGATCTTTGTGATGACAAAGGTCATGGAGCATTTTGATGGCAAGGGCGTTGTGCATTGTGAGGAGAAGGGCAGGGAGCATTCTGATGACAGGGTCATGGAGCAATTTGATGAAAAGTGTCATGGAACATTTTGATGACAAGAGTAATGGAACATTGTGATTTCAGGGATCATCGAACATTGTGATGATAAGTGCATGTAGCATTGTGATGACAGGAGTCATGGAACATTGTGATGACAGGGGTGAGGGAGTATTATGACAAATAGTGATGTAGCATTGTGATATCAGTTGTTAGAGAGCATTTTGATGAGAAGTGCAGGGAGCATTGTGATGACAAATTTTATGGAGCATTGTGATGACAATGTTGTGGAGCACTGTGATGACAAGTGCATGTTGCATTGTGATGAAATGTGTGATGGAGCATTGTGCTGACAAGCCAATGGAGCATTGTGATGACAAGGGTCATGGAGCATTGTGCTGAGAAAGGCATAGAGCATTGTGATGACAAGGGTCAAAGAGCATTGTGATGAAAAGTTCATGGAGCATTGTCGTTAAAATGGTCACAGAGACTGTTGATGACGAGGGCATGGACCATTGTGATGACATGTGTCATGGAGCACAGTGATGACAAGCATCAAGGATCATTGTGAATACAGGGGTCATGGAGCATTGGGATGACAATGGCATGGATCATTGTGATGACAAGGGTCATGGAGCACTGGGCTGAAAATGTTCATGGAGAGTTGTGATGACAGGTGTCATGTAGCATTGTGACGACAAGGGAATGGAGCATTGTGATGACAAGAGTCCTGGATCATTGTGTTGTCAGGTGTCATGGAGTGTTGTGATGACAGTGGTCATGGAGCATTGTGATGATATTGGCAATGGAGCATTGTGATGAGAAGGTCGTTGAGCATTGGGCTGAAAATGTTCATGGAGTATTGTGATGACAGGCGTCATGGAGCATTGCGATGACAAGGGAATGGATCATGGTGATGTCAAGTTCCTGGAACATTGTGATGAGAAGACCATGGAGACTTGTGATGGCAAGTCTCATGGAGCATTCTGATGAAAAGGGGCATGGAGCATTGTGATTACAGGGGTCTTGGAGCATTGTTATTACTAGGGCATAGAGCATTGTGATGAGAAGGCCATGGAGCATTCTGATGACATGTGTCATGGAGTTTTGTGATGACAACGGCATGGAGCATTGTGATTACAGGGACCTTGGAGCATTGTGATGAAATGGTCATGGATCATTGTGATGAAAAATGCATGGAAACTTGTCATGACAGGGTTCAAGGAGCATACTGATGACAAGGGTCAGGGAGCATTGTGATGACAAGTGTATTGAGCATTGTGATGACAAAGATCATGGAACATTGTGATGAGAAGACCATGGATAATTGTGATGATGAGCGTCATGGGGTGTTGTGATGAAACGTGTTATGAAACATTGTGATCACAAGGGTTTGGAGCATTATGATGACAGAGGTCATGCAGAATATTGATTTCATTGTGATGACAATAGCCTGAAGCATTATGATGATGGGCATGGAGCATTGTGATGACAGGGTTCATGGAGCATTGAGATGAAAATGGGCATGGAGCATTGTGATTACAAGGGTCTTGGAGCATTGTGATGACAGATTTCATGGAGCATTGAGATGAAATGGCGCATGGAGCATTGTGATGACAAGGGTCTTGGAACATTGTGATGACAAGGGCATGGAGCATTTTGATGAGAAGCCCATGGAATATTCTGATGACATGCGTCATGGACCTTTATGATGACAAGGTTATGGAGCATTGTGATATCATGTGTCTTGAGCATTGTGATGAGAAATATCATGGAAGCTTGTGAAGACTAGGCCGTGGATCACTGTGATGGCAGGTGTCATGGTGCATTGTTATGACAGTGGTAATGGAGCATTGTGATGAGAAGGCTATGGAACTTTGGTCTGAAATGTTTCATGGATTATTGTGATGAGAATGTGCATGGAGCATTGTGATGACAAGGGCACGGAACACTGTGATACTTGGGTCATTCAGGACTGTAATGACAAGGGCATGGATCATTGTGATGAGAAGGGCATCGAGCATTGTGATGACAAGTGTCATGGAGCTGTGTGATGACAAGGGCATGGAGCAATGTGATGAGAGTGTTCATGGAGCATTGTGATGACAATGACATGGAGCATTGTGATGCCAAGGGTCTTGGAGCTTTGTGATGACAAGTCATGGAGCATTTTGATGAGAAGGGCAGGGAGCATTTTGATGACTGGGTCATGCAGCAATTTGATAAAAAGTGTAATGGAACATTTTGATGGCATGTGTTATAGAACATTGTGATGTCAGGGGTCTTGGAGCTTTGGGATGGAAAGGGTCATTGAGCATTTTGATGACAGGACTTATGGAACATTGTGATGGCAGGGGTCATGGAACATTGTGATGATATGGGGATGTAGCATTGTGATGACAGGGTCATGGAACTTTGTGATTACATGGGTGTAGGAGTATTGTGATGACTATTGATGGAACATTGTGATATCTCTGGTGAGAGAGCATTTTGATGAGAAGTGCATGGACCATTGTGATTACCAGGTTTATGGAGCATTGCAATGACAAAGTTGTGGACGTTTGTGATGAAATGCGTGAGGCACATTGTGATGACAATGGACATGGAGCATTGTTCTGACAAAGACATGGAGCACTGTGATGACAAGTTTCACAGAGAATTGTGATGAAAAGTGCATGGAGCATTGTGGTTACAAAGGTCACAGAGCCTTGTGATGACGCGGGCATGGACCATTGTGATGACAAACGTTACGATGCATTGTGATGACTGGAGTCACGGAGCATTGTGATGACAGGGGTCATGGAGCATTGTGATGACAAGGGCATGGAGCATTGTGATGACAGTGGCATGGAGCATTGGTCTGACAAGTTTCATGGATTATTGTGATGAGAGTGGGAATGGTGCATTGTGAAGACAAGGGCATGGAGCATTGTGATGATAAGGTCATGGAGTATTGTGAAGACAGGTGTCAGGGAGCATTGTGATGACATATGTCAGGGTCCCTGGCAATGACAATGGCATGGAGCTTTGTGATACCAAATGTAATGGAGGATTGTGATGACAAATATAATGGAGCATTGTGATGATTAGTGTTTGGAGCATTATGATGACAAGGGCCATTGAAAATTTTGATGACAAGGTCGTGAAGCATTGTGATGACAAGGTCCTGGAGCATTGTGATGACAAAACCATGGAACCTTGTGATGACAAGTCTCATGGAGCATACTGATTAAAAGGGGAATGGAGCATTGTGATTACAGGTGTCTTGGAACATTGTGAAGACCAGGGCATGGAGCATTGTGAGGAGAAGAACAAGGAGCATTCTGATGGCATGCGTCATTGAGCTTTGTGATGACAATGGCATGGACCATTGTGATTACATGGGACTTGGAGCATTGTGAAGAAAAGGGCATGGATCATTGTGATGAAAAAGGCATGGAGCCTTGTCATGACAGGGTTTAAGGAGCATACAGACAACAAGTGTCAGCGAGCATGTTGATGACATGTGTATTGAGCATTGTGATGACCAAGGTCTTGGAGCATTGTGATGAGAAGACCATGGATAATTGTGATGACGAGCATCATGAGGCATTGTGATGACAAGTGTTATGGAATATTGTGATCACAAGGGTTTGGAGCATTGTTATGAAAGAGGTCATGGAACATTTTGATTTCGTTCTAATGACAATAGCATGAAGCATTATGATGATGGGCATGGTGCCTTGTGATGACAGGGTTCATGGATCATTGAGATGAAAAGGGGCATATAGCATTGTGATTACAGTGTTCTTGGAGCATTGTGATGAGAAGGGTCATGGAGCCTTGTGATGACAAGGCCAAGGAACATCGTGATGGAAGGGGTCATGGAGCATTGTTATGACAGGTGTCATGGAGCATTGTGATGCCAAGGGCATGGAGCATTGTGATGAGAAGGCCATGGAGCATTCTGATGACATGTGTCATGGAGCTATGTGAAGACAAGGGCATGGAGCAATGTGATGAGAGATTTCATGGAACATTGTGATGACAATGAAATGGAGCATTGTGATGCCAAGGGTCATGGATCTTTGTGATGACAAAGGTCATGGAGCATTTTGATGGCAAGGGCGTTGTGCATTGTGAGGAGAAGGGCAGGGAGCATTCTGATGACAGGGTCATGGAGCAATTTGATGAAAAGTGTCATGGAACATTTTGATGACAAGTGTAATGGAACATTGTGATTTCAGGGATCATCGAACATTGTGATGAAAAGTGCATGTAGCATTGTGATGACAGGAGTCATGGAACATTGTGATGACAGGGGTGAGGGAGTATTATGACAAATAGTGATGTAGCATTGTGTTATCAGTTGTTAGAGAGCATTTTGATGAGAAGTGCAGGGAGCATTGTGATGACAAATTTTATGGAGCATTGTGATGACAATGTTGTGGAGCACTGTGATGACAAGTGCATGTTGCATTGTGATGAAATGTGTGATGGAGCATTGTGCTGACAAGCCAATGGAGCATTGTGATGACAAGGGTCATGGAGCATTGTGCTGAGAAAGGCATAGAGCATTGTGATGACAAGGGTCAAAGAGCATTGTGATGAAAAGTTCATGGAGCATTGTCGTTAAAATGGTCACAGAGACTGTTGATGACGAGGGCATGGACCATTGTGATGATATGTGTCATGGAGCACAGTGATGACAAGCATCAAGGATCATTGTGAATACAGGGGTCATGGAGCATTGGGATGACAATGGCATGGATCATTGTGATGACAAGGGTCATGGAGCACTGGGCTGAAAATGTTCATGGAGAGTTGTGATGACAGGTGTCATGTAGCATTGTGACGACAAGGGAATGGAGCATTGTGATGACAAGAGTCCTGGATCATTGTGTTGTAAGGTGTCATGGAGTGTTGTGATGACAGTGGTCATGGAGCATTGTGATGATATTGGCAATGGAGCATTGTGATGAGAAGGTCGTGGAGCATTGGGCTGAAAATGTTCATGGAGTATTGTGATGACAGGGGTCATGGAGCATTGTGATGACAAGGGAATGGATCATGGTGATGTCAAGTTCCTGGAACATTGTGATGAGAAGACCATGGAGACTTGTGATGGCAAGTCTCATGGAGTATTCTGATGAAAAGGGGCATGGAGCATTGTGATTACAGGGGTCTTGGAGCATTGTTATTACTAGGGCATAGAGCATTGTGATGAGAAGGCCATGGAGCATTCTGATGACATGCGTCATGGAGTTTTGTGATGACAACGGCATGGAGCATTGTGATTACAGGAACCAAGGAGCATTGTGATGAAATGGTCATGCATCATTGTGATGAAAAATGCATGGAAACTTGTCATGACAGGGTTCAAGGAGCATACTGATGACAAGGGTCAGGGAGCATTGTGATGACAAGTGTATTGAGCATTGTGATGACAAAGATCATGGTACATTGTGATGAGAAGACCATGGATAATTGTGATGATGAGCGTCATGGGGTGTTGTGATGAAACGTGTTATGAAACATTGTGATCACAAGGGTTTGGAGCATTATGATGACAGAGGTCATGCAGAATATTGATTTCATTGTGATGACAATAGCCTGAAGCATTATGATGATGGGCATGGAGCATTGTGATGACAGGGTTCATGGAGCACTGAGATGAAAATGGGCATGGAGCATTGTGATTACAAGGGTCTTGGAGCATTGTGATGACAGATTTCATGGAGCATTGAGATGAAATGGCACATGGAGCATTGTGATGACAAGGGTCTTGGAACATTGTGATGACAAGGGCATGGAGCATTTTGATGAGAAGCCCATGGAATATTCTGATGACATGCGTCATGGACCTTTATGATGACAAGGCTATGGAGCATTGTGATATCATGTGTCTTGAGCATTGTGATGAGAAATATCATGGAAGCTTGTGAAGACTAGGCCGTGGATCACTGTGATGGCAGGTGTCATGGTGCATTGTTATGACAGTGGTAATGGAGCATTGTGATGAGAAGGCTATGGAACTTTGGTCTGAAATGTTTCATGGATTATTGTGATGAGAATGTGCATGGAGCATTGTGATGACAAGGGCACGGAACACTGTGATACTTGGGTCATTCAGGACTGTAATGACAAGGGCATGGATCATTGTGATGAGAAGGGCATCGAGCATTGTGATGACAAGTGTCATAGAGCTGTGTGATGACAAGGGCATGGAGCAATGTGATGAGAGGGTTCATGGAGCATTGTGATGACAATGACATGGAGCATTGTGATGCCAAGGGTCTTGGAGCTTTGTGATGACAAGTCATGGAGCATTTTGATGAGAAGGGCAGGGAGCATTTTGATGACTGGGTCATGCAGCAATTTGATAAAAAGTGTAATGGAACATTTTGATGGCATGTGTTATAGAACATTGTGATGTCAGGGGTCTTGGAGCTTTGGGATGGAAAGGGTCATTGAGCATTTTGATGACAGGACTTATGGAACATTGTGATGGCAGGGGTCATGGAACATTGTGATGATATGGGGATGTAGCATTGTGATGACAGGGTCATGGAACTTTGTGATTACATGGGTGTAGGAGTATTGTGATGACTATTGATGGAACATTGTGATATCTCTGGTGAGAGAGCATTTTGATGAGAAGTGCATGGACCATTGTGATTACCAGGTTTATGGAGCATTGCAATGACAAAGTTGTGGACGTTTGTGATGAAATGCGTGAGGCACATTGTGATGACAATGGACATGGAGCATTGTTCTGACAAAGACATGGAGCACTGTGATGACAAGTTTCACAGAGAATTGTGATGAAAAGTGCATGGAGCATTGTGGTTACAAAGGTCACAGAGCCTTGTGATGACGCGGGCATGGACCATTGTGATGACAAACGTTACGATGCATTGTGATGACTGGAGTCACGGAGCATTGTGATGACAGGGGTCATGGAGCATTGTGATGACAAGGGCATGGAGCATTGTGATGACAGTGGCATGGAGCATTGGTCTGACAAGTTTCATAGATTATTGTGATGAGAGTGGGAATGGTGCATTGTGAAGATAAGGGCATGGAGCATTGTGATGATAAGGTCATGGAGTATTGTGAAGACAGGTGTCAGGGAGCATTGTGATGACATATGTCAGGGTCCCTGGCGATGACAATGGCATGGAGCTTTGTGATACCAAATGTAATGGAGGATTGTGATGACAAATATAATGGAGCATTGTGATGATTAGTGTTTGGAGCATTATGATGACAAGGGCCATTGAAAATTTTGATGACAAGGTCGTGAAGCATTGTGATGACAAGGTCCTGGAGCATTGTGATGACAAAACCAAGGAACCTTGTGATGACAAGTCTCATGGAGCATACTGATTAAAAGGGGAATGGAGCATTGTGATTACAGGTGTCTTGGAACATTGTGAAGACCAGGGCATGGAGCATTGTGAGGAGAAGAACAAGGAGCATTCTGATGGCATGCGTCATTGAGCTTTGTGATGACAATGGCATGGACCATTGTGATTACATGGGACTTGGAGCATTGTGAAGAAAAGGGCATGGATCATTGTGATGAAAAAGGCATGGAGCCTTGTCATGACAGGGTTTAAGGAGCATACAGACAACAAGTGTCAGCGAGCATGTTGATGACAAGTGTATTGAGCATTGTGATGACCAAGGTCTTGGAGCATTGTGATGAGAAGACCATGGATAATTGTGATGACGAGCATCATGAGGCATTGTGATGACAAGTGTTATGGAATATTGTGATCACAAGGGTTTGGAGCATTGTTATGAAAGAGGTCATGGAACATTTTGATTTCGTTCTAATGACAATAGCATGAAGCATTATGATGATGGGCATGGTGCCTTGTGATGACAGGGTTCATGGATCATTGAGATGAAAAGGGGCATATAGCATTGTGATTACAGTGTTCTTGGAGCATTGTGATGAGAAGGGTCATGGAGCCTTGTGATGACAAGGCCAAGGAACATCGTGATGGAAGGGGTCATGGAGCATTGTTATGACAGGTGTCATGGAGCATTGTGATGCCAAGGGCATGGAGCATTGTGATGAGAAGGCCATGGAGCATTCTGATGACATGTGTCATGGAGCTATGTGAAGACAAGGGCATGGAGAAATGTGATGACAGATTTCATGGAACATTGTGATGACAATGAAATGGAGCATTGTGATGCCAAGGGTCATGGATCTTTGTGATGACAAAGGTCATGGAGCATTTTGATGGCAAGGGCGTTGTGCATTGTGAGGAGAAGGGCAGGGAGCATTCTGATGACAGGGTCATGGAGCAATTTGATGAAAAGTGTCATGGAACATTTTGATGACAAGTGTAATGGAACATTGTGATTTCAGGGATCATCGAACATTGTGATGATAAGTGCATGTAGCATTGTGATGACAGGAGTCATGGAACATTGTGATGACAGGGGTGAGGGAGTATTATGACAAATAGTGATGTAGCATTGTGATATCAGTTGTTAGAGAGCATTTTGATGAGAAGTGCAGGGAGCATTGTGATGACAAATTTTATGGAGCATTGTGATGACAATGTTGTGGAGCACTGTGATGACAAGTGCATGTTGCATTGTGATGAAATGTGTGATGGAGCATTGTGCTGACAAGCCAATGGAGCATTGTGATGACAAGGGTCATGGAGCATTGTGCTGAGAAAGGCATAGAGCATTGTGATGACAAGGGTCAAAGAGCATTGTGATGAAAAGTTCATGGAGCATTGTCGTTAAAATGGTCACAGAGACTGTTGATGACGAGGGCATGGACCATTGTGATGACATGTGTCATGGAGCACACTGGTGACAAGCATCAAGGATCATTGTGAATACAGGGGTCATGGAGCATTGGGATGACAATGGCATGGATCATTGTGATGACAAGGGTCATGGAGCACTGGGCTGAAAATGTTCATGGAGAGTTGTGATGACAGGTGTCATGTAGCATTGTGACGACAAGGGAATGGAGCATTGTGATGACAAGAGTCCTGGATCATTGTGTTGTCAGGTGTCATGGAGTGTTGTGATGACAGTGGTCATGGAGCATTGTGATGATATTGGCAATGGAGCATTGTGATGAGAAGGTCGTTGAGCATTGGGCTGAAAATGTTCATGGATTATTGTGATGACAGGGGTCATGGAGCATTGTGATGACAAGGGAATGGATCATGGTGATGTCAAGGTCCAGGAACATTGTGATGAGAAGACCATGGAGACTTGTGATGGCAAGTCTCATGGAGCATTCTGATGAAAAGGGGCATGGAGCATTGTGATTACAGAGGTCGTGGAGCATTGTTATGACTAGGGCATAGAGCATTGTGATGAGAAGGCCATGGAGCATTCTGATGACATGCATCATGGAGTTTTGTGATGACAACGGCAATGGAGCATTGTGATGAGAAGGTCGTGGAGCATTGGGCTGAAAATGTTCATGGATTATTGTGATGACAGGGGTCATGGAGCATTGTGATGACAAGGGAATGGATCATGGTGATGTCAAGGTCCAGGAACATTGTGATGAGAAGACCATGGAGACTTGTGATGGCAAGTCTCATGGAGCATTCTGATGAAAAGGGGCATGGAGCATTGTGATTACAGAGGTCGTGGAGCATTGTTATGACTAGGGCATAGAGCATTGTGATGAGAAGGCCATGGAGCATTCTGATGACATGCATCATGGAGTTTTGTGATGACAACGGCATGGAGCATTGTGATTACAGGGACCTTGGAGCATTGTGATGAAATGGTCATGGATCATTGTGATGAAAAATGCATGGAAACTTGTCATGACAGGGTTCAAGGAGCATACTGACGACAAGGGTCAGGGAGCATTGTGATGACAAGTGTATTGAGCATTGTGATGACAAAGATCATGGAGAATTGTGATGATGAGCGTCATGGGGTGTTGTGATGATACGTGTTATGCAACATTGTGATCACAAGGGTTTGGAGCATTATGATGACAGAGGTCATGCAGAATATTGATTTCATTGTGATGACAATAGCCTGAAGCATTATGATGATGGGCATGGTGCATTGTGATGACAGGGTTCATGGAGCATTGAGATGAAAAGGGGCATGGAGCATTGTGATTACAAGGGTCTCGGAGCATTGTGATGACAGGGTTCATGGAGCATTGAGATGAAATGGGGCATGGAGCATTGTGAAGACAAGGGTGTTGGAGCATTGTGATGACAAGGGCATGGAGCATTGTGATGAGAAGGCCATGGAACATTCTGATGACATGCGTCATGGAGCTTTGTGATGACAAGGGCATGGAGCATTGTGCTATCAGGGGTCTTGAGAATTGTGATGAGAATTATCATGGAACCTTGTGATGACTAGGCCGTGGATCATTGTGATGCCAGGTGTCATGGTGCATTGTTATGACAGGGGTAATGGAGCATTGTGATGAGAAGGGTATGGAACTTTGGTCTGAAATGTTTCATGGATTATTGTGATGAGAGTGGGCATGGAGCATTGTGATGACAAGGGCACGGAACACTGTGATACATGGGTCATGCAGGACTGTAATGACAAGGGCATGGAGCATTGTGATGAGAAGGGCATCGAGCATTGTGATGACAAGTGTCATGGAGCTGTGTGATGACAAGGGCATGGAGCAATGTGATGAGAGGGTTCATGGAGCATTGTGATGACAATGACATGGAGCATTGCTATGCCAAGGGTCTTGGAGCTTTGTGATGACAAGTCATGGAGCATTTTGATGAGAAGGGCAGGGAGCATTTTGATGACTGGGTCATGCAGCAATTTGATAAAAAGTGTAATGGAACATTTTGATGGCAGTGGTTATAGAACATTTTGATGTCAGGGGTCTTGGATCTTTGGGATGGAAAGTGTCATGGAGCATTTTGATGACAGGGCTTATGGAACATTGTGATGGCAGGGGTCATGGAACATTGTGATGATAAGGGGATGTAGCATTGTGATGACAGTGTCATGGAACATTGTGATTACAAGGATGAGGGTGTATTGTGATGACTAATGATGGAACATTGTGATATCTCTGGTGAGAGAGCATTTTGATGAGAAGTGCATGGACCACTGTGATTACAAGGTTTATGGAGCATAGCAATGACAAGGTTTGGAACGTTGTGATGAAATGTGCGTGGCACATTGTGATGACAATGGTCATGGAGCATTGTTCTGACAAAGACATGGAGCATTGTGATGACAAGTTTCTCAGAGAATTGTGATGAAAAGTTCATGGAGAATTGTGGTTACAAAGGTCACAGAGCCTTGTGATGACGCGGGCATGGACCATTGTGATGACAAACGTTATGAAGCATTGTGATGACTGGAGTCACGGAGCATTGTGATGACAGGGGTCATGGAGCATTGTGATGACAAGGGCATGGAGCATTGTGATGACAGTGGCATGGAGCATTGGTCTGACAAGTTTCATAGATTATTGTGATGAGAGTGGGCATGGTGCATTGTGATGACAAGGGCATGGAGCATTGTGATGATAAGGTCATGGAGTATTGTGAAGACAGGTGTCACGGAGCATTGTGATGACATATGTCATGGACCATGGCGATGACAATGGCATGGAGCTTTGTGATACCAAATGTAATGGAGGATTGTGATGACAAATATAATGGAGCATTTTAATGATTAGGGTTTGGAGCATTATGATGACAAGGGCCATTGAAAATTTTGATGACAAGGTCGTGAAGCATTGTGATGACAATGTCCTGGAGCATTGTGATGACAAAACCATGGAGCATACTGATTAATAGGGGAATGGAGCATACTGATAAAAAGGGGAATGGAGCATTGTGATTACAGGGGTCTTGGTACATTGTGAAGACAAGGGCATGGAGCATTGTGAGGACAAGACCAAGGAGCATTCTGATGGCATGCGTCATTGATCTTTGTGGTGACAAAGGCATGGACCATTGTGATTACATGGGACTTGGAGCATTGTGATGAAATGGGTATGGATCATTGTGATGAAAAAGGCATGGAGCCTTGTCATGACAGGGTTCAAGGAGCATATAGACAACAAGTGTCATGGAGCATATTGATGACAAGTGTATTGAGCATTGTGATGACGAAGGTCATGGAGCATTGTGATGAGAAGACCATGGATAATTGTGATGACGAGCATACTGGGGCATTGTGATGACAAGTGTTATGGAATATTGTGATCACAAGGGTTTGGAGCATTGTTAAGACAGAGGTCATGGAACATTTTGATTTCGTTGTTATGACAATAGCATGAAGCATTATAATGATGGGCATAGTGCATTGTGATGACAGGTTTCATGGATCATTGAGATGAAAAGGTGCATAGAGCATTGTGATTACAGTGTTCTTGGAGCATTGTGATGAGAAGGGTCATGGAGCCTTGTGATGACAAGGCCATGGAACATCGTGATGGCAGGGGTCATGGAGCATTGTTATGACAGGGGTAATGGAGCATTGTGATGGCCAAGGCTTGGGGCATTGTGATGAGAAGGCCATGGAGCATTCTGATGACATGTGTCATGGAGCTATGTGAAGACAAGGGCATGGAGCAATGTGATGAGAGCGTTCATGGAGCATTGTGATGACAATGACATGGAGCACTGTGATGCCAAGGGTCATGGATAATTGTGATGACAAAGGTCATGGAGCATTTTGATGGCAAGGGCGTTGTGCATTGTGATGAGAAGGGCAGGGAGCATTCTGATGACAGGGTCATGGAGCAATTTGATGAAAAGTGTCATGGAACATTTTGATGACAGGTGTTATGGAACATTGTGATTTCAGGGATCATCGAACATTGTGATGATAAGTGCATGTAGCATTGTGATGACAGGAGTCATGGAACATTGTGATGACAGGGTTGAGGGAGTATTGTGACAAATAGTGATGTAGCATTGTGATATCAGTGGTGAGAGAGCATTTTGATGAGAAGTGCATGGAGCATTGTGATGACAAATTTTATGGAGCATTGTGATGACAATGTTGTGGAGCACTGTGATGACAAGCGCATGGTGCATTGTGATGACATGTGTCATGGAGATATTGTGCTGACAAGCACATGGAGAATTGTGATGACAAGGGTCATGGAGCATTGTGCTGGGAAAGGCATAGAGCATTGTGATGACAAGGGTCAAAG
Organism: Mesoplodon densirostris; assembly: GCF_025265405.1. Lineage (NCBI taxonomy): Eukaryota > Metazoa > Chordata > Mammalia > Artiodactyla > Ziphiidae > Mesoplodon > Mesoplodon densirostris. The sequence continues at coordinate 11,758,481 of NW_026778196.1, forward strand.
AGCATTGTGATGAAAAGTTCATGGAGCATTGTGGTTAAAAAGGTCACAGAGACTGTTGATGACGAGGGCATGGACCATTGTGATGACAAAGGTCATGAAGCATTGTGATGACTGGAGTCACGGAGCATTGTGATGACAGGGGTCATGGAGCATTGTGATAACAAGGGCATGGAGCATTGTGATGACAAGGGCATGGATCATTGGTCTAATAACTTTCATAGAGTATTGCGATGAGAGTTGGAATGGCACACTGTGATGACAAGGGCATGGAGCATTGTGATGACCAGGTCATGCCGTATTGTGAAGACAGGTGTCAGGGAGCATTGTGATCACATATGTAATGGCCCATTGTGATGAGGATGGCATGGAGCATTGTGATGCCAAGTGTCAGGGAGGATTCTGATGACAAAGGTAATGGAGCATTGTGAATGACAATGGCTTGGAGCATTGTGATGACAAGGGTCAGGGAGCATTGTGCTGACAAGTGCATGGAGAATTGTGATGGCAAGGGTCATGGAGCATTCTGATGACAAGCTTGTGGAGTATTTTGATGACAATGGCATGGAGCATTGTGATGAAAATGGCATGGGGCATTGTGATGAATAAGGCATGGAGCCTTTTCGTGACAGGGTTCAAGGAGCATTCTGATGACAATTGTCAGGGAGCATTGTGATGACAAGTGTATTGAGAATTGTGGTGACAAAGGTCATGGAGCATTGTGATGAAAAGGGCATGGAGTATTGTGATGACAGGCATCATGGAGCGTTGTGAGGACAAGTGTTATGGAACATTGTGATCACAAGGGTTTGGAGCATATTGATGACAGAGGTCATGGATCATTTTGATTTCAAGGAGCATGGAGCATTGTGATGACAAGGGCATGAAGCAATGTGATCCCAAATTTCATGGAGGATTGTGATGACAATGGAAATGGAGTACTGAGATGACAAGTGCATAGAGCATTGTAATGACAAGGTCATGTAGCAGTTTGCTGACAAAGGCATGGAGCATTGTGATGACATGTTTCATGGAGCACTGTGATGACAAGCGTCAAGGAGCATTGTGAATACAGGTGTCATGGAGCATTGGGATGACAAGGGCATGGATCATTGTGATGACAAGGGTCATGGAGCACTGGGCTGAAAATGTTCATGGAGAGTTGTGATGACAGGTGTCATGTAGCATTGTGACGACAAGGGAATGGAGCATTGTGATGACAAGAGTCCTGGATCATTGTGTTGTCAGGTGTCATGGAGTGTTGTGATGACAGTGGTCATGGAGCACTGTGATGATATTGGCTATGGAGCATTGTGATGAGAAGGTCGTGGAGCATTGGGCTGAAAATGTTCATGGATTATTGTGATGACAGGGGTCATGGAGCATTGTGATGACAAGGGAATGGATCATGGTGATGTCAAGGTCCTGGAACATTGTGATGAGAAGAACATGGAGATTTGTGATGGAAAGTCTCATGGAGCATTCTGATGAAAAGGGGCATGGAGCATTGTGATTACAGGGGTGTTGGAGCATTGTTATGATTAGGGCATAGAGCATTGTGATGAGAAAGCCATGGAGCATTCTGATGACATGCGTCATGGAGTTTTGTGATGACAAGGGCATGGAGCATTGTGATTACAGGGACCTTGGAGCATTGTGATGAAATGGTCATGGATCATTGTGATGAAAAATGCATGGAAACTTGTCATGACAGGGTTCAAGGAACATACTGACGACAAGGGTCAGGGAGCATTGTGATGACAAGTGTATTGAGCATTGTGATGACAAAGATCATGGAGCATTGTGATGAGAAGACCATGGATAATTGTGATGATGAGCGTCATGGGGTGTTGTGATGATACGTGTTATGCAACATTGTTATCACAAGCGTTTGGAGCATTATGATGACAGAGGTCATGAAGAATATTGATTTCATTGTGATGACAATAGCCTGAAGCATTATGATGATTGGCATGGTGCATTGTGATGACAGGGTTCATTGAGCATTGAGTTGAAAAGGGACATGGAGCATTGTGATTACAAGGGTCTTGGAGCATTGTGATGACAGATTTCTTGGAGCATTGAGATGAAATGGGGCATGGAGCATTGTGATGACAAGGGCATGGAGCATTGTGATGAGAAGGCCATGGAACATTCTGATGACATGCGTAATGGAGCTTTGTGATGACAAGGGCATGGAGCATTGCGATATCAGGGGTCTTGAGCATTGTGATGAGAATTATCATGGAACCTTGTGATGACTAGGCCGTGGATCATTGTGATGGTTTTGTCATGGTGCATTGTGATGGCAGGTTTCATGGTGCATTGTTATGACAGGGGTAATGGAGCATTGTGATGAGAAGGGTATAGAAATTTGGTCTGAAATGTTTCATGGATTATTGTGATGAGAGTGGGCATGGACCATTGTGATGACAAGGGCACGGAACACTGTGATACATGGGTCTTGCAGGACTGTAATGACAAGGGCATGGAGCATTGTGATGAGAAAGGCATCGAGCATTGTGATGACAAGTGTCACGGAGCTGTGTGATGACAAGGGCATGGAGCAATGTGATGAGAGGGTTCATGGAGCATTGTAATGACAATGACATGGAACATTATGATGCCAAGGGTCTTGGAGCTTTGTGATGACAAGTCATGGAGAATTTTGATGAGAAGGGCAGGGACCATTTTGATGACCGTGTCATGCAGCAATTTGATAAAAAGTGTAATGGAACATTTTGATGGCAGGGGTTATAGAACATTGTGATGTCAGGGGTCTTGGAGCTTTGGGATGGAAAGGGTCATGGAGCATTTTGATGACAGGGCTTATGGAACATTGTGATGGCAGGGGTCATGGAACATTGTGATGATAAGGGGATGTAGCATTGTGATGACAGTGTCATGGAACATTGTGATTTCAAGGACGAGGGTGTATTGTGATGACTATTGAAGGAACATTGTGATATCTCTGGTGAGAGACCATTTTGATGAAAAGTGCATGGACCATTGTGATTACAAGGTTTATGGAGCATTGCAATGACAAGGTTTGGAACGTTGTGATGAAATGCGCGTGGCACATTGTGATGACAATTGTCATGGAGCATTGTTCTGACAAAGACATGGAGCATTGTGAAAACAAGTTTCTCAGAGAATTGTGATGAAAAGTTCATGGAGTATTGTGGTTACAAAGGTCACAGAGCCTTGTGATGACGCGGGCATGGACCATTGTTATGACAAACGTTATGAAGCATTGTGATGACTGGAGTCACAGAGCATTTTGATGACAGGGGTCATGGAGCATTGTGATGACAAGGGCATGGAGCATTGTGATGACAGTGGCATGGAGCATTGGTCTCACAAGTTTCATAGATTATTGTGATGAGAGTGGGCATGGTGCATTGTGATGACAAAGGCATGGAGCATTGTGATGATAAGGTCATGGAGTATTGTGAAGACAGGTGTCAGGGAGCATTGTGATGTCATATGTCATGGTCCATGGCGATGACAATGGCATGGAGCTTTGTGATACCAAATGTAATGGAGGATTGTGATGACAAATATAATGGAGCATTGTGATGATTAGGGTTTGGAACATTATGATGACAAGGGCCATAGAAAATTTTGATGACAAGGTCGTGAAACATTGTGATGACAAGGTCCTGGAGCATTGTGATGACAAAACCGTGGAGCCTTGTGATGACAAGTCTCATGGAGCATACTGATTAAAAGGGGAATGGAGCATTGTGATTACATGGGTCTTGGAACATTGTGAAGACAAGGGCATGGAGCATTGTGAGGAGAAGACCAAGGAGCATTCTGATGGCATGCGTCATTGAGCTTTGTGATGAGAATGGCATGGACCATTGTGATTACATGGGACTTGGAGCATTGTGATGAAAAGGGCATGGATCATTGTGATGAAAAAGGCATGGAGCCTTGTCATGACAGGGTTCAAGGAGCATACAGACAACAAGTGTCAGGGAGCATGTTGATGACAAGTGTATTGAGCATTGTGATGACGAAGGTCATGGAGCATTGTGATGAGAAGACCATGGATAATTGTGATGACGAGCATCCTGGGGCATTGTGATGACAAGTGTTATGGAATATTGTGATCACAAGGGTTTGGAGCATTGTTATGACAGAAGTCATGGAACATTTTGATTTCGTTGTTATGACAATAGCATGAAGCATTATGATGATGGGCATAGTGTATTGTGATGACAGGGTTCATGGATCATTGAGATGAAAAGGGGCATAGAGCATTGTGAGTACAGTGTTCTTGGAGCATTGTGATGAGAAGGGTCATGGAGCCTTGTGATGACAAGGCCATGGATCATCGTGATGGCAGGGGTCATGGAGCATTGTTATGACAGGTGTAATGGAGCATTGTGATGGCCATGGCTTGGAGCATTGTGATGAGAAGGCCATGGAGCATTCTGATGACATGTGTCATGGAGCTATGTGAAGACAAGGGCATGGAACAATGTGATGAGAGCATTCATGGATCATTGTGATGACAATAACATGGAGCATTGTGATGCCAAGGGTCATGGATCTTTGTGATGACAAAGGTCATGGAGCATTTTGATGGCAAGGGCGTTGTGCATTGTGATGAGAAGGGCAGGGAGCATTCTGATGACAGGTTCATGGAGCAATTTGATGAAAAGTGTCATGGAACATTTTGATGACAGGTGTTATGGAACATTGTGATTTCAGGGGTCATCGAACATTGTGATGATAAGTGCATGTAGCATTGTGATGCCTGGAGTCATGGAACATTGTGATGACAGGGGTGAGGGAGTATTGTGACAAATAGTGATGTAGCATTGTGATATCAGTGGTGAGAGAGCATTTTGATGAGAAGTGCATGGAACATTGTGATGACAAATTTTATGGAGCATTGTGATGACAATGTTGTGGAGCACTGTGATGACAAGCGCATGGTGCATTGTGATGACATGTGTCATGGAGCATTGTGCTGACAAGCGCATGGAGCATTGTGATGACAAGGGTCATGGAGCATTGTGCTGAGAAAGGCATAGAGCATTGTGATGACAAGGGTCAAAGAGCATTGTGATGAAAATTTCATTGAGCATTGTGGTTAAAAATGTCACAGAGACTGTTGATGACGAGGGCATGGACCATTGTGATGACAAAGGTCATGAAGCATTGTGATGACTGGAGTCACGGAGCATTGTGATGACAGGGGTCATGGAGCATTGTGATAACAAGGGCATGGAGCATTGTGATGACAGTGGCATGGAGCATTGGTATGACAAGTTTCATAGATTATTGTGATGAGAGTGGGCATGGTGCATTGTGAGGACAAGGGCATGGAGCATTGTGATGATAAGGTCATGGAGTATTGTGAAGACAGGTGTCAGGGAGAATTGTGATCACATATGTAATGGCCCATTGTGATGAGGATGGCATGGAGCATTGTGATGCCAAGTGTCAGGGAGGATTCTGAAGACAAAGGTAATGGAGCATTGTGATGACAATGACTTGGAGCATTGCAATGACAAGGGTCAGGGAGCATTGTGCTGACAAGTGCATGGCGAATTGTGATGACAAGGGACATGGAGCATTCTGATGACAAGCTTGTGGAGTATTTTGATGACAATGGCATGGAGCATTGTGATGAAAATGGCATGGGGCATTGTGATGAAAAAGGCATGGAGCCTTTTCGTGACAGGTTTCAAGGAGCATTCTGATGAAAAGTGTCAGGGAGCATTGTGATGACAAGTGTATTGAGAATTGTGGTGACAAAGTCATGGAGCATTGTGATGAAAAGGGCATGGAGTATTGTGATGACAGGCATCATGGAGCGTTGTGATGACAAGTGTTATGGAACATTGTGATCACAAGGGTTTGGAGCATTGTGATGACAGAGGTCATGGATCATTTTGATTTCAAGGAGCATGGAGCATTGTGATGACAACGGCATGAAGCAATGTGATCCCAAAGTTCATGGAGGATTGTGATGACAATGGAAATGGAGTATTGTGATGAAAAGTGCATAGAGCATTGTAATGACAAGGTCAGGTAGCAGTTTGCTGACAAAGGCATGGAGCATTGTGATGACATGTGTCATGGAGCACTGTGATGACAAGCGTCAAGGAGCATTGTGAATACAGGGGTCATGGAGCATTGGGATGACAAGGGCATGGATCATTGTGATGACAAGGGTCATGGAGCACTGGGCTTAAAATGTTCATGGAGAGTTGTGATGACAGGTGTCATGTAGCATTGTGACGACAAGGGAATGGAGCATTGTGATGACAAGAGTCCTGGATCATTGTGTTGTCAGGTGTCATGGAGTGTTGTGATGACAGTGGTCATGGAGCATTGTGATGATATTGGCCATGGAGCATTGTGATGAGAAGGTCGTGGAGCATTGGGCTGAAAATGTTCATGGATTATTGTGATGACAGGGGTCATGGAGCATTGTGATGACAAGGGAATGGATCATGGTGATGTCAAGGTCCTGGAACATTGTGATGAGAAGACCATGGAGACTTGTGATGGCAAGTCTCAAGGAGCATTCTGATGAAAAGGGGCATGGAACATTGTGATTACAGGGGTCTTGGAGCATTGTTATGACTAGGGCATAGAGCATTGTGATGAGAAAGCCATGGAGCATTCTGATGACATGTGTCATGGAGTTTTGTGATGACAAGGGTATGGAGCATTGTGTTTACAGGGACAGTGGAGCATTGTGATGAAATGGTCATGGATCATTGTGATGAAAAATGCATGGAAACTTGTCGTGACAGGGTTCAAGGAGCATACTGACGGCAAGGGTCAGGGAGCATTGTGATGACAAGTGTATTGAGCATTGTGATGACAAAGATCATGGAGCATTGTGATGAGAAGTCCATGGATAATTGTGATGATGAACGTCATGGGGTGTTGGGATGATACGTGTTATGCAACATTGTGATCACAAGTGTTTGGAGCATTATGATGACAGAGGTCATGCAGAATATTGATTTCATTGTGATGACAATAGCCTGAAGCATTATGATGATGGGCATGGTGCATTGTGATGACAGGGTTCATGGAGCATTGAGATGAAAAGGGGCATGGAGCATTGTGATTACAAGGGTCTTGGAGCATTGTGATGACAGATTTCATGGAGCATTGAGATGAAATGGGGCATGGAGCATTGTGATGACAAGGGTCTTGGAGCATTGTGATGACAAGGGCATGGAGCATTGTGATGAGAAGGCCATGGAACATTCTGATGACATGCGTCATGGAGCTTTGTGATGACCAGGGCATGGAGCATTGTGATATCAGGGGTCTTGAGCATTGTGACGAGAATTATCATGGAACCTTGTAATGATTAGGCCGTGGATCATTGTGATGGCAGGTGTCATGGTGCATTGTGATGGCAGGTGTCATGGTGCATTGTTATGACAGGGGTAATGGAGCATTGTGATGAGAAGGGTATAGAAATTTGGTCAGAAATGTTTCATGGATTATTGTGATGAGAGTGGGCATGGAGCATTGTGATGACAAGGGCACGGAACACTGTGATACATGGGTCATGCAGGACTGTAATGACAAGGGCATGGAGCATTGTGATGAGAAAGGCATCGAGCATTGTGATGACAAGTGTCACGGAGCTGTGTGACGACAAGGGCATGGAGCAATGTGATGAGAGGGTTCATGGAGCATTGTGATGACAATGACATGGAGCATTGTGATGCCAAGGGTCTTGGAGCATTGTGATGACAAGTCATGGAGCATTTTGATGAGAAGGTCAGGGAACATTTTGATGACCGTGTCATGCAGCAATTTGATAAATGTGTAATGGAACATTTTGATGGCAGGGGTTATAGAACATTGTGATGTCAGGGGTCTTGGAGCTTTGGGATGGAAAGGGTCATGGAGCATTTTGATGACAGGGCTTATGGAACATTGTGATGGCAGGGGTCATGGAACATTGTGATGATAAGGGGATGTAGCATTGTGATGACAGTATCATGGAACATTGTGATTACAAGGACGATGGTGTATTGTGATGACTAGTGATCGAACATTGTGATATCTCTGGTGAGAGAGCATTTTGATGAGAAGTGCATGGACCTTTGTGATTACAAGATTTATGGAGCATTGCAATGACAAGGTTTGGAACGTTGTGAAGAAATGCGCGTGGCACATTGTGATGACAATGGTCATGGAGCATTGTTCTGACAAAGACATGGAGCATTGTGATGACAAGTTTCTCAGAGAATTGTGATGAAAAGTTCATGGAGCATTGTGGTTACAAAGGTCACAGAGCCTTGTGATGACGCGGGCATGGACAACTGTGATGACAAACGTTATGAAGCATTGTGATGACTGGAGTCACGGAGCATTGTGATGACAGGGGTCATGGAGCATTGTGATGACAAGGGCATGGAGCATTGTGATGACAGTGGCATGGAGCATTGGTCTGACAAGTTTCATAGATTATTGTGATGAGAGTGGGCATGGTGCATTGTGATGACAAGGGCATGGAGCATTGTGATGATAAGGTCATGGAGTATTGTGAAGACAGGTGTCAGGGAGCATTGTGATGACATATGTCATGGTCCATGGCGATGACAATGGCATGGAGCTTTGTGATACCAAATGTAATGGAGGATTGTGATGACAAATATAAAGGAGCATTGTGATGATTAGGGTTTGGAGCATTATGATGACAAGGGCCATTGAAAATTTTGATGACAAGGTCGTGAAGCATTGTGATGACAAGGTCCTGGAGCATTGTGATAACAGAACAATGGAGCCTTGTGATGACAAGTCTCATGGAGCATACTGATTAAAAGGGGAATGGAGCATTGTGATTACAGGGGTCTTGGAACATTGTGAAGACAAGGGCATGGACCATTGTGCGGAGAAGATCAAGGAGCATTCTGATGGCATGCGTCATTGAGCTTTGTGATGACAATGGCATGGACCATTGTGATTACATGGGACTTGGAGCATTGTGATGAAAAGGGCATGGATCATTGTGATGAAAAAGGCATGGAGCCTTGTCATGACAGGGTTCAAGGAGCATAGAGACAACAAGTATCAGGGAGCATGTTGATGACAAGTGTATTGAGCATTGTGATGACGAAGGTCATGGAGCATTGTGATGAGAAGACCATGGATAATTGTGATGACGAGCATCCTGGGGCATTGTGATGACAAGTGTTATGGAATATTGTGATCACAAGGGTTTGGAGCATTGTTATGACAGAGGTCATGGAACATTTTGATTTCGTTGTTATGACAATAGCATGAAGCATTATGATGATGGGCATAGTGCATTGTGATGACAGGGTTCATGGATCATTGAGATGAAAAGGGGCATAGAGTATTGTGATTACAGTGGTTTGGAGCATTGTGATGAGAAGGGTCATGGAGCCTTGTGATGACAAGGCCATGGAACATCGTGATGGCAGGGGTCATGGAGCATTGTTATGACAGTGGTAATGGAGCACTGTGATGGCAAGGGCATGGAGCATTGTGATGAGAAGGCCATGGAGCATTCTGATGACATGTGTCATGGAGCTATGTGAAGACAAGGGCATGGAGCAATGTGATGAGATCGTTCAAGGAGCATTGTGATGACAATGACATGGAGCACTGTGATGCCAAGGGTCATGGATCTTTGTGATGACAAAGGTCATGGAGCATTTTGATGGCAAGGGCGTTGTGCATTGTGATGAGAAGGGCAGGGAGCATTCTGATGACAGGGTCATGGAGCAATTTGATGAAAAGTGTCATGGAACATTTTGATGACAGGTGCTATGGAACATTGTGATTTCAGGGATCATCGAACATTGTGATGATAAATGCATGTAGCATTGTGATGACAGGAGTCATGGAACATTGTGATGACAGGGGTGAGGGAGTATTGTGACAAATAGAGATGTAGCATTGTGATATCAGTGGTGAGATAGCATTTTGATGAGAAATGCATGGAGCATTGTGATGACAAATTTTATGGAGCATTGTGATGACAATGTTGTGGAGCACTGTGATGACAAGCGCATGGTGCATTGTGATGACATGTGTCATGGAGCATTGTGCTGACAAGCACATGGAGCATTGTGATGACATGGGTCATGGAGCATTGTGCTGAAAAAGGCATAGAGTATTGTGATGACAAGGGTCAAAGAGCATTGTGATGAAAATTTCATGGAGCATTGTGGCTAAAAATGTCACAGAGACTCTTGATGACAAGGGCATGGACCATTGTGATGACAAAGGTCATGAAGCATTGTGATGACTGGAGACACGGAGCATTGTGATGACAGGGGTCATGGAGCATTCTGATAACAAGGGCATGGAACATTGGTCTTATAACTTTCATGGAGTATTGCGATGAGAGTTGGAATGGCACACTGTGATGACAAGGGCATGGAGCATTGTGATGACCAGGTCATGCCGTATTGTGAAGACAGGTGTCAGGGAGCATTGTGATCACATATGTAATGGCCCATTGTGATGAGGATGGCATGGAGCATTGTGATGCCAAGTGTCAGGGAGGATTCTGATGACAAAGGTAATGGAGCATTTTGATGACAATGGCTTGGAGCATTGTGATGACAAGGGTCAGGGAGCATTGTGCTGACAAGTGCATGGAGAATTGTGATGACAAGGGTCATGGAGCATTCTGATGACAAGGTTGTGGAGTATTTTGATGACAATGGCATGGAGCATTGTGATGAAAATGGCATGGGGCATTGTGATGAAAAAGGCATGGAGCCTTTTCGTGACAGGGTTCAAGGAGCATTCTGATGACAAGTGTCAGGGAGCATTGTGATGACAAGTGTATTGAGAATTGTGGTGACAAAAGTCATGGAGCATTGTGATGAAAAGGGCATGGAGTATTGTGATGACAGGCATCATGGAGCGTTGTGATGACAAGTGTTATGGAACATTGTGATCACAAGGGTTTGGAGCATTGTGATGACAGAGGTCATGGATCATTTTGATTTCAAGGAGCATGGAGCATTGTGATGACAAGGGCATGAAGCAATGTGATCCCAAAGTTCATGGAGGATTGTGATGACAATGGAAATGGAGTATTGTGATGACAAGTGCATAGAGCATTGCAATGACAAGGTCATGTAGCATTTTGCTGACAAAGGCATGGAGCATTGTGATGACATGTTTCATGGAGCACTGTGATGACAAGCGTCAAGGAGCATTGTGAATACAGGGGTCTTGGAGCATTGGGATGACAAGGGCATGGATCATTGCGATGACAAGGGTCATGGAGCACTGGGCTGAAAATGTTCATGGAGAGTTGTGATGACAGGTGTCATGTAGCATTGTGACGACAAGTTAATGGAGCATTGTGATGACAAGAGTCCTGGATCATTGTGTTGTCAGGTGTCATGGAGTGTTGTGATGACAGTGGTCATGGAGCACTGTGATGATATTGGCAATGGAGCATTGTGATGAGAAGGTCGTGGAGCATTGGGCTGAAAATGTTCATGGATTATTGTGATGACAGGGGTCATGGAGCATTGTGATGACAAGGGAATGGATCATGGTGATGTCAAGGTCCAGGAACATTGTGATGAGAAGACCATGGAGACTTGTGATGGCAAGTCTCATGGAGCATTCTGATGAAAAGGGGCATGGAGCATTGTGATTACAGGGGTCTTGGAGCATTGTTATGACTAGGGCATAGAGCATTGTGATGAGAAGGCCATGGAGCATTCTGATGACATGCGTCATGGAGTTTTGTGATGACAAGGGCATGGAGCATTGTGATTACAGGGACCTTGGAGCATTGTGATGAAATGGTCATGGATCATTGTAATGAAAAATGCATGGAAACTTGTCATGACAGGCTTCAAGGAGCATACTGACGACAAGGGGCAGGGAGCATTGTGATGACAAGTGTATTGAGAATTGTGATGACAAAGATCATGGAGCATTGTGATGAGAAGACCATGGATAATTGTGATGATGAGCGTCATGGGGTGTTGTGATGATACGTGTTATGCAACATTGTGATCACAAGGGTTTTGGAGCATTATGATGACAGAGGTCATGCAGAATATTGATTTCATTGTGATGACAATAGCCTGAAGCATTATGATGATGGGCATGGTGCATTGTGATGACAGGGTTCATGAAGCATTGAGATGAAAAGGGGCATGGAGCATTGTGATTACAAGGGTCTCGGAGCATTGTGATGACAGATTTCATGGAGCATTGAGATGAAATGGGGCATGGAGCATTGTGATGACAAGGGTCTTGGAGCATTGTGATGACAAGGGCATGGAGCATTGTGATGAGAAGGCCATGGAACATTCTGATGACATGCGTCATGGAGCTTTGTGATGACAAGGGCATGGAGCATTGTGGTATCAGGGGTCTTGAGCATTGTGATGAGAATTATCATGGAACCTTGTGATGACTAGGCCGTGGATCATTGTGATGCCAGGTGTCATGGTGCATTGTTATGACAGGGGTAATGGAGCATTGTGATGAGAAGGGTATGGAACTTTGGTCTGAAATGTTTCATGGATTATTGTGATGAGAGTGGGCATGGAGCATTGTGATGACAAGGGCACGGAACACTGTGATACATGGGTCATGCAGGACTGTAATGACAAGGGCATGGAGCATTGTGATGAGAAGGGCATCAAGCATTGTGATGACAAGTGTCATGGAGCTGTGTGATGACAAGGGCATGGAGCAATGTGATGAGAGGGTTCATGGAGCATTGTGATGACAATGACATGGAGCATTGTGATGCCAAGGGTCTTGGAGCTTTGTGATGACAAGTCATGGAGCATTTTGATGAGAAGGGCAGGGAGCATTTTGATGACCGGGTCATGCAGCAATTTGAGAAAAAGTGTAATGGAACATTTTGATGGCAGTGGTTATAGAACATTTTGATGTCAGGGGTCTTGGCTCTTTGGGATGGAAAGGGTCATGGAGCATTTTGATGACAGGGCTTATGGAACATTGTGATGGCAGGGGTCATGGAACATTGTGATGATAAGGGGATGTAGCATTGTGATGACAGTGTCATGGAACATTGTGATTACAAGGATGAGGGTGTATTGTGATGACTAATGATGGAACATTGTGATATCTCTGGTGAGAGAGCATTTTGATGAGAAGTGCATGGACCACTGTGATTACAAGGTTTATGGAGCATTGCAATGACAAGGTTTGGAACGTTGTGATGAAATGTGCGTGGCACATTGTGATGACAATGGTCATGGAGCATTGTTCTGACAAAGACATGGAGCATTGTGATGACAAGTTTCTCAGAGAATTGTGATGAAAAGTTCATGGAGAATTGTGGTTACAAAGATCACAGAGCCTTGTGATGACGCGGGCATGGACAACTGTGATGACAAACGTTATGAAGCATTGTGATGACTGGAGTCACGGAGCATTGTGATGACAGGGGTCATGGAGCATTGTGATGACAAGGGCATGGAGCATTGTGATGACAGTGGCATGGAGCATTGGTCTGACAAGTTTCATAGATTATTGTGATGAGAGTGGGCATGGTGCATTGTGATGACAAGGGCATGGAGCATTGTGATGATAAGGTCATGGAGTATTGTGAAGACAGGTGTCAGGGAGCATTGTGATGACATATGTCATGGTCCATGGCGATGACAATGGCATGGAGCTTTGTGATACCAAATGTAATGGAGGATTGTGATGACAAATATAATGGAGCATTGTGATGATTAGGGGTTGGAGCATTATGATGACAAGGGCCATTGAAAATTTTGATGACAAGGTCGTGAAGCATTGTGATGACAAGGTCCTGGAGCATTGTGAAAACAGAACAATGGAGCCTTGTGATGACAAGTCTCATGGAGCATACTGATTAAAAGGGGAATGGAGCATTGTGATTACAGGGGTCTTGGAACATTGTGAAGACAAGGGCATGGAGCATTGTGCGGAGAAGATCAAGGAGCATTCTGATGGCATGCATCATTGAGCTTTGTGATGACAATGGCATGGACCATTGTGATTACATGGGACTTGGAGCATTGTGATGAAAAGGGCATGGATCATTGTGATGAAAAAGGCATGGAGCCTTGTCATGACAGGGTTCAAGGAGCATACAGACAACAAGTATCAGGGAGCATGTTGATGACAAGTGTATTGAGCATTGTGATGACGAAGGTCATGGAGCATTGTGATGAGAAGACCATGGATAATTGTGATGACGAGCATCCTGGGGCATTGTGATGACAAGTGTTATGGAATATTGTGATCACAAGGGTTTGGAGCATTGTTATGACAGAGGTCATGGAACATTTTGATTTCATTGTTATGACAATAGCATGAAGCATTATGATGATGGGCATAGTGCATTGTGATGACAGGGTTCATGGATCATTGAGATGAAAAGGGGCATAGAGTATTGTGATTACAGTGTTCTTGGAGCATTGTGATGAGAAGGTTCATGGAGCCTTGTGATGACAAGGCCATGGAACATCGTGATGGCAGGGGTCATGGAGCATTGTTATGACAGTGGTAATGGAGCACTGTGATGGCAAGGGCATGGAGCATTGTGATGAGAAGGCCATGGAGCATTCTGATGACATGTGTCATGGAGCTATGTGAAGACAAGGGCATGGAGCAATGTGATGAGATCGTTCATGGAGCATTGTGATGACAATGACATGGAGCACTGTGATGCCAAGGGTCATGGATCTTTGTGATGACAAAGGTCATGGAGCATTTTGATGGCAAGGGCGTTGTGCATTGTGATGAGAAGGGCAGGGAGCATTCTGATGACAGGGTCATGGAGCAATTTGATGAAAAGTGTCATGGAACATTTTGATGACAGGTGCTATGGAACATTGTGATTTCAGGGATCATCGAACATTGTGATGATAAGTGCATGTAGCATTGTGATGACAGGAGTCATGGAACATTGTGATGACAGGGGTGAGGGAGTATTGTGACAAATAGTGATGTAGCATTGTGATATCAGTGGTGAGAGGGCATTTTGATGAGAAATGCATGGAGCATTGTGATGACAAATTTTATGGAGCATTGTGATGACAATGTTGTGGAGCACTGTGATGAAAAGCGCATGGTGCATTGTGATGACATGTGTCATGGAGCATTGTGCTGACAAGCACATGGAGCATTGTGATGACATGGGTCATGGAGCATTGTGCTGAAAAAGGCATAGAGTATTGTGATGACAAGGGTCAAAGAGCATTGTGATGAAAATTTCATGGAGCATTGTGGCTAAAAATGTCACAGAGACTGTTGATGACGAGGGCATGGACCATTGTGATGACAAAGGTCATGAAGCATTTTGATGACTGGAGACACGGAGCATTGTGATGACAGGGGTCATGGAGCATTCTGATAACAAGGGCATGGAACATTGGTCTTATAACTTTCATGGAGTATTGCGATGAGAGTTGGAATGGCACACTGTGATGACAAGGGCATGGAGCATTGTGATGACCAGATCATGCCGTATTGTGAAGACAGGTGTAAGGGAGCATTGTGATCACATATGTAATGGCCCATTGTGATGAGGATGGCATGGAGCATTGTGATGCCAAGTGTCAGGGAGGATTCTGATGAGAAAGGTAATGGAGCATTTTGATGACAATGGCTTGGAGCATTGTGATGATAAGGGTCAGGGAGCATTGTGCTGACAAGTGCATGGAGAATTGTGATGACAAGGGTCATGGAGCATTCTGATGACAAGCTTGTGGAGTATTTTGATGACAATGGCATGGAGCATTGTGATGAAAATAGCATGGGGCATTGTGATGAAAAAGGCATGGAGCCTTTTCTTGACAGGGTTCAAGGAGCATACTGATGACAAGTGTCTGGGAGCATTGTGATGACAAGTGTATTGAGAATTGTGGTGACAAAAGTCATGGAGCATTGTGATGAAAAGGGCATGGAGTATTGTGATGACAGGCATCATGGAGCGTTGTGATGACAAGTGTTATGGAACATTGTGATCACAAGGGTTTGGAGCATTGTGATGACAGAGGTCATGGATCATTTTGATTTCAAGGAGCATGGAGCATTGTGATGACAAGGGCATGAAGCAATGTGATCCCAAAGTTCATGGAGGATTGTGATGACAATGGAAATGGAGTATTGTGATGACAAGTGCATAGAGCATTGCAATGACAAGGTCATGTAGCATTTTGCTGACAAAGGCATGGAGCATTGTGATGACATGTTTCATGGAGCACTGTGATGACAAGCGTCAAGGAGCATTGTGAATACAGGGGTCTTGGAGCATTGGGATGACAAGGGCATGGATCATTGCGATGACAAGGGTCATGGAGCACTGGGCTGAAAATGTTCATGGAGAGTTGTGATGACAGGTGTCATGTAGCATTGTGACGACAAGTTAATGGAGCATTGTGATGACAAGAGTCCTGGATCATTGTGTTGTCAGGTGTCATGGAGTGTTGTGATGACAGTGGTCATGGAGCATTGTGATGATATTGGCAATGGAGCATTGTGATGAGAAAGTCGTGGAGCATTGGGCTGAAAATGTTCATGGATTATTGTGATGACAGGGGTCATGGAGCATTGTGATGCAAGGGAATGGATCATGGTGATGTCAATGTCCAGGAACATTGTGATGAGAAGACCATGGAGACTTGTGATGGCAAGTCTCATGGAGCATTCTGATGAACAGGGGCATGGAGCATTGTGTTTACAGGGGTCTTGGAGCATTGTTATGACTAGGGCATAGAGCATTGTGATGAGAAGTCCATGGAGCATTCTGATGACATGCGTCATGGAGTTTTGTGATGACAAGGGCATGGAGCATTGTGATTACAGGGACCTTGGAGCATTGTGATGAAATGGTCATGGATCATTGTAATGAAAAATGCATGGAAACTTGTCATGACAGGCTTCAAGGAGCATACTGACGACAAGGGGCAGGGAGCATTGTGATGACAAGTGTATTGAGCATTGTGATGACAAAGATCATGGAGCATTGTGATGAGAAGACCATGGATAATTGTGATGATGAGCGTCATGGGGTGTTGTGATGATACGTGTTATGCAACATTGTGATCACAAGGGTTTGGAGCATTATGATGACAGAGGTCATGCAGAATATTGATTTCATTGTGATGACAATAGCCTGAAGCATTATGATGATGGGCATGGTGCATTGTGATGACAGGGTTCATGAAGCATTGAGATGAAAAGGGGCATGGAGCATTGTGATTACAAGGGTCTCGGAGCATTGTGATGACAGATTTCATGGAGCATTGAGATGAAATGGGGCATGGAGCATTGTGATGACAAGGGTCTTGGAGCATTGTGATGACAAGGGCATGGAGCATTGTGATGATAAGGCCATGGAACATTCTGATGACATGCGTCATGGAGCTTTGTGATGACAAGGGCATGGAGCATTGTGGTATCAGGGGTCTTGAGCATTGTGATGAGAATTATCATGGAACCTTGTGATGACTAGGCCGTGGATCATTGTGATGCCAGGTGTCATGGTGCATTGTTATGACAGGGGTAATGGAGCATTGTGATGAGAAGGGTATGGAACTTTGGTCTGAAATGTTTCATGGATTATTGTGATGAGAGTGGGCATGGAGCATTGTGATGACAAGGGCACGGAACACTGTGATACATGGGTCATGTAGGACTGTAATGACAAGGGCATGGAGCATTGTGATGAGAAGGGCATCAAGCATTGTGATGACAAGTGTCATGGAGCTGTGTGATGACAAGGGCATGGAGCAATGTGATGAGAGGGTTCATGGAGCATTGTGATGACAATGACATGGAGCATTGTGATGACAAGGGTCTTGGAGCTTTGTGATGACAAGTCATGGAGCATTTTGATGAGAAGGGCAGGGAGCATTTTGATGACCGGGTCATGCAGCAATTTGATAAAAAGTGTAATGGAACATTTTGATGGCAGTGGTTATAGAACATTTTGATGTCAGGGGTCTTGGCTCTTTGGGATGGAAAGGGTCATGGAGCATTTTGATGACAGGGCTTATGGAACATTGTGATGGCAGGGGTCATGGAACATTGTGATGATAAGGGGATGCAGCATTGTGATGACAGTGTCATGGAAAATTGTGATTACAAGGATGAGGGTGTATTGTGATGACTAATGATGGAACATTGTGATATCTCTGGTGAGAGAGCATTTTGATGAGAACTGCATGGACCACTGTGAGTACAAGGTTTATGGAGCATTGCAATGACAAGGTTTGGAACGTTGTGATGAAATGTGCGTGGCACATTGTGATGACAATGGGCATGGAGCATTGTTCTGACAAAGACATGGAGCATTGTGATGACAAGTTTCTCAGAGAATTGTGATGAAAAGTTCATGGGGCATTGTGGTTACAAAGGTCACAGAGCCTTGTGATGATGCGGGCATGGACAACTGTGATGACAAACGTTATGAAGCATTGTGATGACTGGAGTCACGGAGCATTGTGATGACAGGAGTCATGGAGCATTGTGATGACAAGGGCATGGAGCATTGTGATGACAGTGGCATGGAGCATTGGTCTGACAAGTTTCATAGATTATTGTGATGAGAGTGGGCATGGTGCATTGTGATGACAAGGGCATGGAGCATTGTGATGATAAGGTCATGGAGTATTGTGAAGACAGGTGTCAGGGAGCATTGTGATGACATATGTCATGGTCCATGGCGATGACAATGGCATGGAGCTTTGTGATACCAAATATAATGGAGGATTGTGATGACAAATATAATGGAGCATTGTGATGATTAGGGTTTGGAGCATTATGATGACAAGGGCCATTGAAAATTTTGATGACAAGGTCGTGAAACATTGTGATGACAAGGTCCTGGAGCATTGTGATAACAGAACAATGGAGCCTTGTGATGACAAGTCTCATGGAGCATACTGATTAAAAGTGGAATGGAGCATTGTGATTACAGGGGTCTTGGAACATTGTGAAGACAAGGGCATGGAGCATTGTGCGGAGAAGATCAAGGAGCATTCTGATGGCATGCATCATTGAGCTTTGTGATGACAATGGCATGGACCATTGTGATTACATGGGACTTGGAGCATTGTGATGAAAAGGGCATGGATCATTGTGATGAAAAAGGCATGGAGCCTTGTCATGACAGGGTTCAAGGAGCATACAGACAACAAGTATCAGGGAGCATGTTGATGACAAGTGTATTGAGCATTGTGATGACGAAGGTCATGGAGCATTGTGATGAGAAGACCATGGATAATTGTGATGACGAGCATCCTGGGGCATTGTGATGACAAGTGTTATGGAATATTGTGATGACAAGGGTTTGGAGCATTGTTATGACAGAGGTCATGGAACATTTTGATTTCATTGTTATGACAATAGCATGAAGCATTATGATGATGGGCATAGTGCATTGTGATGACAGGGTTCATGGATCATTGAGATGAAAAGGGGCATAGAGCATTGTGATTACAGTGTTCTTGGAGCATTGTGATGAGAAGGGTCATGGAGCCTTGTGATGACAAGGCCATGGAACATCGTGATGGCAGGGGTCATGGAGCATTGTTATGACAGTGGTAATGGAGCACTGTGATGGCAAGGGCATGGGGCATTGTGATGAGAGGGCCATGGAGCATTCTGATGACATGTGTCATGGAGCTATGTGAAGACAAGGGCATGGAGCAATGTGATGAGATCGTTCATGGAGCATTGTGATGACAATGACATGGAGCACTGTGATGCCAAGGGTCATGGATCTTTGTGATGACAAAGGTCATGGAGCATTTTGATGGCAAGGGCGTTGTGCATTGTGATGAGAAGGGCAGGGAGCATTCTGATGACAGGGTCATGGAGCATTTTGATGGCAAGGGCGATGTGCATTGTGATGACAAGGGTCAGGGAGCATTGGGCTGACAAGTGCATGGAGAATTGTGATGACAAGGGTCATGGAGCATTCTGATGACAAGCTTGTGGAGTATTTTGATGACAATGGCATGGAGCATTGTGATGAAAATGGCATGGGGCATTGTGATGAAAAACGCATGGAGCCTTTTCGTGACAGGGTTCAAGGAGCATTCTGATGACAAGTGTCAGGGAGCATTGTGATGACAAGTGTATTGAGAACTGTGGTGACAATGGTCACAGAGCATTGCGATGAAAAGGGCATGGAGTATTGTGATGACAGGCATCATGGAGCGTTGTGATGACAAGTGTTATGGAACATTGTGATCACAAGGGCATGGATCATTGTGATGACAAGGGTCATGGAGCACTAGGCTGAAAATGTTCATGGAGAGTTGTGATGACAGGTGTCAGGTAGCATTGTGACGACAAGGGAATGGAGCTTTGTGATGACAAGAGTCCTGGATCATTGTGTTGTAAGGTGTCATGGATTGTTGTGATGACAGTGGTCATGGAGCATTGTGATGATATTGGCAATGGAGCATTGTGATGAGAAGGTCGTGGAGCATTGGGCTGAAAATGTTCATGGATTATTGTGATGACAGGGGTCATGGAGCATTGTGATGACAAGGGAATGGATCATGGTGATGTCAAGGTCCTGGAACATTGTGATGAGAAGACCATGGAGACTTGTGATGGCAAGTCTCATGGAGCATTCTGATGAAAAGGGGCATGGAGCATTGTGATTACACGGGTCTTGGAGCATTGTTATGACTAGGGCATAGAGCACTGTGATGAGAAATCCATGGAGCATTCTGATGACCTGCGTCATGGAGGTTTGTGATGACAAGTCATGGAGCATTTTGATGAGAAGGGCAAGGAACATTTTGATGACCGGGTCATGCAGCAATTTGATAAAAAGTGTAATGGAACATTTTGATGGCAGGGGTTATAGAACATTGTGATGTCAGGGGTCTTGGAGCTTTGGGATGGAAAGGGTCATGGAGCATTTTGATGACAGGGCTTATGGAACATTGTGATGGCAGGGGTCATGGAACATTGTGATGATAAGGGGATGTAGCATTGTGATGACAGTGTCATGGAACATTGTGATTACAAGGACGAGGGTGTATTGTGATGACTAGTGATGGAACATTGTGATATGTCTGGTGAGAGAGCATTTTGATGAGAAGTGCATGGACCATTGTGATTACAAGGTTTATGGAGCATTGCAATGACATGGTTTGCAACGTTGTGATGAAATGCGCGTGGCACATTGTGATGACAATGGTCATGGAGCATTGTTCTGACAAAGACATGGAGCATTGTGATGACAAGTTTCTCAGAGAATTGTGATGAAAAGTTCATGGAGCATTGTGGTTACAAAGGTCACAAAACCTTGTGATGACGCGGGCATGGACCATTGTGATGACAAACATTACAAAGCATTGTGATGACTGGAGTCACGGAGCATTGTGATGACAGGGGTCATGTTGCATTGTGATGACAAGGGCATGGAGCATTGTGATGACAGTGGCATGGAGCATTGGTCTGACAAGATTCATAGATTATTGTGATGAGAGTGGGCATGGTGCATTGTGATGACAAGGGCATGGAACATTGTGATGATAAGGTCATGGAGTATTGTGAAGACAGGTGTCAGGGAGCATTGTGATGACATATGTCATGGTCCATGGCGATGACAATGACATGGAGCTTTGTGATACCAAATGTAATGGAGGATTGTGATGACAAATATAATGGAGCATTGTGATGATTAGGGTTTGGAGCATTATGATGACAAGGGCCATTGAAAAATTTGATGACAAGGTCGTGAAGCATTGTGATGAAAAGGTCCTGGAGCATTGCGATGACAAAACCATGGAGCCTTGTGATGACAAGTCTCATGGAGCATTCTGATGAAAAGGGGCATGGAGCATTGTGATTACAGGGGTCTTGGAGCATTGTTATGACTAGGGCATAGAGCACTGTGATGAGAAGTCCATGGAGCATTGTGATGACATGCGTCATGGAGATTTGTGATGACAAGGGCATGGAGCATTGTGATTACAGGGACCTTGGTGCATTGTGATGAAATGGTCATGGATCATTGTGATGAAAAATGCATGGAAACTTGTCATGACAGGGTTCAAGGAGCATACTGACGACAAGGGTCAGGGAGCATTGTGATGACAAGTGTATTGAGCATTGTGATGACAAAGATCATGGAGCATTGTGATGAGAAGCCCATGGATATTTGTGATGATGAGCGTCATGGGGTGTTGTGATGATACGTGTTATGCAGCATTGTGATCACAAGGGTTTCGAGCATTATGATGACAGAGGTCATGGAGAATATTGATTTCATTGTGATGACAATACCATGAAGCATTATGATGATGGGCATGGTGCATTGTGATGACAGGGTTCATGGAGAATTGAGATGAAAAGGGGCATGGAGAATTGTGATTACAAGGGTCTTGGAGCATTGTGATGACAGATTTCATGGAGCATTGAGATGAAATGGGGCATGGAACATTGTGATGACAAGTGTCTTGGAGCATTGTGATGACAAGGGCATGGAGCATTGTGATGAGAAGGCCATGGAACATTCTGATGACATGCCTCATGGAGCTTTGTGATGACCAGGGCATGGAGCATTGTGATATCAGGGGTCTTGAGCATTGTGATGAGAATTATCATTGAACCTTGTGATGACTAGGCCGTGGATCATTGTGATGGCAGGTGTCATGGTGCATTGTTATGACAGGGGTAATGGAGCATTGTGATGAGAAGGGTATGGAACTTTGGTCTGAAATGTTTCATGGATTATTGTGATGAGAGTGGGCATGGAGCATTGTGATGACAAGGGCACGGAACACTGTGATACATGGGTCATGCAGGACTGTAATGACAAGGGCATGGAGCATTGTGATGAGAAGGGCATCGAGCATTGTGATGACAAGTGTCATGGAGCTGTGTGATGACATGGCATGGAGCAATGTGATGAGAGGGTTCATGGAGCATTGTGATGACAATGACATGGAGCATTGTGATGCCAAGGGTCTTGGAGCTTTGTGATGACAAGTCATGGAGCATTTTGATGAGAAGGGCAGGGAGCATTTTGATGACCGGGTCATGCAGCAATTTGATAAAAAGTGTAATGGAACATTTTGATGACAGGTGTTATAGAATATTGTGATGGCAGGGGTCTTGGAGCTTTGGGATGGAATGGGTCATGGAGCATTTTGATGACAGGGCTTATGGAACATTGTGATGGCAGGGGTCATGGAACATTGTGATGATAAGGGGATGTAGCATTGTGATGACAGTGTCATGGAACATTGTGATTACAAGGGTGAGGGTGTATTGTGATGACTAGTGATGGAACATTGTGATATCTCTGGTGAGAGAGCATTTTGATGAGAAGTGCATGGACCATTGTGATTACAAGGTTTATGGAGCATTGCAATGACAAGGTTGTGGACCGTTGTGATGAAATGCGCGTGGCACACTGTGATGACAATGGTCATGGAGCATTGTTCTGACAAAGACATGGAGCATTGTGATGACAAGTTTCTCAGAGAATTGTGATGAAAAGTTCATGGAGCATTGTGGTTACAAAGGTCACAGAGCCTTGTGATGACGCGGGCATGGACCATTGTGATGACAAACGTTATGAAGCATTGTGATGACTGGAGTCACGGAGCATTGTGATGACAGGGGTCATGGAGCATTGTGATGACAAGGGCATGGAGCATTGTGATGACAGTGGCATGGAGCATTGGTCTGACAAGTTTCATAGATTATTGTGATGAGAGTGGGCATGGTGCATTGTGATGACAAGGGCATGGAGCATTGTGATGATAAGGTCATGGAGTATTGTGAAGACAGGTGTCAGGGAGCATTGTGATGACATATGTCATGGTCCATGGCGATGACAATGGCATGTGGCTTTGTGATACCAAATGTAATGGAGGATTGTGATGACAAATATAATGGAGCATTGTGATGATTAGGGGTTGGAGCATTATGATGACAAGGGCCATTGAAAATTTTGATGACAAGGTCGTGAAGCATTGTAATGACAAGGTCCTGGAGCATTGTGATGACAAAACGATGGAGCATACTGATTAAAAGGGGAATGGAGCATACTGATTAAAAGGGGAATGGAGCATTGTGATTTCAGGGGTCTTGGAACATTGTGAAGACAAGGGCATGGAGCATTGTGAGGAGAAGACCAAGGAGCATTCTGATGGCATGCGTCATTGAGCATTGTGGTGACAAAAGCATGGACCATTGTGATTACATTGGACTTGGATCATTGTGATGAAAAGGGCATGGATCATTGTGATTAAAAAGGCATGGAGCCTTGTCATGACAGGGTTCAAGGAGCATACAGACAATAAGTTTCAGGGAGCATGTTGATGACAAGTGTATTGAGCATTGTGATGACGAAGGTCATGGAGCATTGTGATGAGAAGACCATGGATAATTGTGATGACGAGCATCCTGGGGTATTGTGATGACAAGTGTTATGGAATATTGTGATCACAAGGGTTTGGAGCATTGTTATGACAGAGGTCATGGAACATTTTGATTTCGTTGTTATGACAATAGCATGAAGCATTATGATGATGGGCATAGTGCATTGTGATGACAGGGTTCATGGATCATTGAGATGAAAAGATGCATAGAGCATTGTGATTACAGTGTTCTTGGAGCATTGTGATGAGAAGGGTCATGGAGCCTTGTGATGACAAGGCCATGGATCATCGTGATGGCAGGGGTCATGGAGCATTGTTATGAAAGTGGTAATGGAGCATTGTGATGGCCAGGGCTTGGGGCATTGTGAGGAGAAGGCCATGGAGCATTCTGATGACATGTGTCATGGAGCTATGTGAAGACAAGGGCATCGAGCAATGTGCTGACAATGACATGGAGCATTGTGATGCCAAGGGCCATGGATCTTTGTGATGACAAAGGTCATGGAGCATTTTGATGGCAAGGGCGTTGTGCATTGTGATGAGAAGGGCAGGGAGCATTCTGATGACAGGGTCATGGAGCAATTTGATGAAAAGTGTCATGGAACATTTTGATGACAGGTGTTATGGAACATTGTTATTTCAGGGGACATCGAACATTGTGATGATAAGTGCATGTAGCATTGTGATGACTGGAGTCATGGAACATTGTGATGACAGGGGTGAGGGAGTATTGTGACAAATAGTGATGTAGCATTGTGATATCAGTGGTGAGAGAGCATTTTGATGAGAAGTGCATGGAGCACTGTGATGACAAATTTTATGGAGCATTGTGATGACAATGTTGTGGAGCACTGTGATGACAAGCGCATGGTGCATTGTGATGATATGTGTCATGGAGCATTGTGCTGACAAGCGCATGGAGCATTGTGATGACAAGGTTCATGGAGCATTGTGCTGAGAAAGGCATAGAGCATTGTGATGACAAGGGTCAAAGAGCATTGTGATGAAAAGTTCATGGAGCATTGTGGTTAAAAAGGTCACAGAGACTGTTGATGACGAGGGCATGGACCATTGTGATGACAAAGGTCATGAAGCATTGTGATGACTGGAGTCACGGAGCATTGTGATGACAGGGGTCATGGAGCATTCTGATAACAAGGGCATGGAACATTGGTCTAATAACTTTCATGGAGTATTGCGATGAGAGTTGGAATGGCACACTGTGATGACAAGGGCATGGAGCATTGTGATGACCAGGTCATGCCGTATTGTGAAGACAGGTGACAGGGAGCATTGTGATCACATATGTAATGGCCCATTGTGATGAGGATTGCATGCAGCACTGTGATGCAAAGTGTCAGGGAGGATTCTGATGACAAAGGTAATGGAGCATTGTGATGACAATGGCTTGGAGCATTGTGATGACAAGGGTCAGGGAGCATTGTGCTGACAAGTGCATGGAGAATTGTGATGACAAGGGTCATGGAACATTCTGATGACAAGCTTGTGGTGTATTTTGATGACAATGGCATGGAGCATTTTGATGAAAATGGCATGGGGCATTGTGATGAAAAAGGCATGGAGCCTTTTCGTGACAGGTTTCAAGGAGCATTCTGATGACAAGTGTCAGGGAGCATTGTGATGACAAGTGTATTGAGAATTGTGGTGACAATGGTCACAGAGCATTGCGATGAAAAGAGCATGGAGTATTGTGATGACAGGCATAATGGAGCGTTGTGATGACAAGTGTTATGGAACATTGTGATCACAAGTGTTCGGAGCATTGTGATGACAGAGGTCATGGATCATTTTGATTTCAAGGAGCATGGAGCATTGTGATGTCAAGGGCCTGAAGCAATGTGATCCCAAAGTTAATGGAGGGTTGTGATGACAATGGAAAAGGAGTATTGTGATGACAAGTGCATAGAGCATTGTAATGACAAAGTCATGTAGCATTTTGCTGACAAAGGCATGGAGCATTGTGATGTCATGTGTCATGGAGCACTGTGAAGACAAGCATCAAGGAGCATTGTGAATACTGGGGTCATGGAGCATTGGGATGACAAGGGCATGGATCATTGTGATGACAAGGGTCATGGAGCACGGGGCTGAAAATGTTCATGGAGAGTTGTGATGACAGGTGTCATGTAGCATTGTGACGACAAGGGAATGGAGCTTTGTGATGACAAAAGTCCTGGATCATTGTGTTGTCAGGTGTCATGGAGTGTTGTGATGAGTGTGGTCATGGAGCATTGTGATGATATTGGCCATGGAGCATTGTGATGAGAAGGTCGTGGAGCATTGGGCTGAAAATGTTCATGGATTACTGTGATGACAGAGGTCATGAAGAATTGTGATGACAAGGGAATGGATCATGGTGATGAAAAGGTCCTGGAGCATTGTGATGAGAAGACCATGGAGACTTGTGATGGCAAGTCTCGGAGCATTCTGATGAAAAGGGGCATGGAGCATTGTGCTTACAGTGGTCTAGGAGCATTGTGATGACTAGGGCATAGAGCATTGTGATGAGAAGGCCATGGAGCATTCTGATGCCATGCGTCATGGAGTTTTGTGATGACAAGGGCATGGAGCATTGTGATTACAGGGACCTTGGGGCATTGTGATGAAATGGTCATGGATCATTGTGATGAAAAATGCATGGAGCCTTGTCATGACAGGTTTCAACGAGCATACTGACGACAAGTGTCAGGGAGCATTGTGATGACAAATGTATTGAGAATTGTGATGACAAAGATCATTGAGCATTGTGATGAGAAGACCATGGATAATTGTAATGATTAGCGTCATGGGGTGTTGTGATGATATGTGTTATGCAACATTGTGATCACAAGGGTTTGGAGCATTATGATGACAGAGGTCATGCAGAATATTGATTTCATTGTGATGACAACAGCGTGAAGCATTATGATAATGGGTAGGTGCATTGTGATGACAGGGTTCATGGAGCACTAAGATGAAAAGGGGCATGGAGCATTGTGATTACAAGGGTCTTGGAGCATTGTGATGACAGATTTCATGGAGCATTGAGATGAAAAGGGGCATGGAGCATTTTGATTACAAGGGTCTTGGAGCATTGTGATGACAAGGGCATGGAGCATTTTGATGAGAAGGCCATGGAACATTCTGATGACATGCGTCATGGAGCTTTGTGATGACAAACGCATAGAGCATTGTGATTTCAGAGGTCTTGAGTATTGTGATAAAAACTATCATGGAACCTTGTGATGACTAGGCCGTGGAACATTGTGATGGCAGGTTTCAGGGTGCATTGTTATGACAGGGGTAATGGAGCATTGTGATGAGAAGGGTATGGAACTTTGGTCGGAAATGTTTCATGGATTATTGTGATGAGAGTAGGCATGGAGCATTGTGATGACAAGGGCACGGAACACTGTGATACATGGGTCATGCAGGACTGTAATGACAAGGGCATGGAGCACTGTGATGAGAAGGGCATCGAGCATTGTGATGACAAGTGTCATGGAGCTTTGTGAGGACAAGGGCATGGAGCAATGTGATGAGAGTGTTCAAGTAGCATTGTGATGACAATGACATGGAGCATTGTGATTCCAAGTGTCTTGGAGCTTTGTGATGACATGTCATGGAGCATTTTGATTAGAAGGGCAGGGAGCATTTTAATGACCAGCTCATGCAGCAATTTGATAAAAAGTATAATGGAACATTTTGATGGCAGGGTTTATAGAACATTGTGATGTCAGGGGTCTTGGAGCTTTGGGATGGAAAGGGTCATGGAGCATTTTGAGGACAGGGTTTATGGAATATTGTGATGGCAAGGGTCATGGAACATTGTGATGATAAGGGGATGTAGCATTGTGATGACAGGGTCATGGAACATTGTGATTACAAGGGTGAGGGTGTATTGTGATGACTAGTGATGGAACATTGTGACATCTCTGGTGAGAGAGCATTTTGATGAGAAGTGCATGGACCATTGTGATTACAAGGTTTATGGAGCATTGCAATGACAAGGTTTGGAACGTTGTGATGAAATGCACGTGGCACATTGTGATGACAATGGTCATGGAGCATTGTTCTGACAAAGACATGGAGCATTGTGATGACAAGTTTCTCAGAGAATTGTGATGAAAAGTTCATGGAGCATTGTGGTTACAAAGGTCACAGAGCCTTGTGATGACGTGGGCATGGACCATTGTGATGACAAACGTTATGAAGCATTGTGATGACTGGAGTCACGGAGCATTGTGATGACAGGGGTCATGGAGCATTGTGATGACAAGGGCATGGAGCATTGTGATGACAGTGGCATGGAGCATTGGTCTGACAAGTTTCAAAGATTATTGTGATGAGAGTGGGCATGGTGCATTGTGATGAGAAGGTCGTGGAGAATTGGGCTGAAAATGTTCATGGATTATTGTGATGAAAGTGGTCATGGAGCATTGTGATGACAAGGGCATGGCGCATTGTGATGAGAATGCCAGGAAACATTCTGATGACATGCCTCATGGAGCTTTTTGATGACAAGGCCAAGAAGCATTGTGATTACAGGGATCTTGGAGCATTGTGATGAAAAGGGCATGGATTATTGTGATGAAAAATGCATGGAGCCTTGTCATGACAGGGTTCAAGGAGAATACTGACGACAAGTGTCAGGGAGCATTGTGATGACAAGTGTATTGAGCATCGTGATGACAAAGATCATGGAGCATTGTGATGAGAAGACCATGGATAATTGTGATGATGAGCCTCATGTGGTGCTGTGATGATAAGTTTTATGGAACATTGTGATCACAAGGGTTTGGAGCATTATGATGTCAGAGGTCATGGAGAATAGTGATTTCATTGTGATGACAATAGACTGAAGTATTATGATTATGGGCATCATGCACTGTGATGACAGGGTTCATGGAGCATTGAGATGAAAAAGGGCATGGAGCATTGTGTTTACAAGGGTCTTGGAGCATTGTGATGACAAGTGCATGGAGCATTGTGATGAGAAGGCCATGGAACATTCTGATGACATGCGTCATGGAGTTTTGTGATGAGAAGGGCATGGAGCATTGTGATTACAGTGGTTTTCAACATTGTGATGACAAGAGTCATGGAACATTGTGAAGACTAGGCCGTGGAACATTGTGATGGCAGGGTTCATGGTGATTTTTATGACGGAGGTAATGGAGCATTGTGATGAGAAGGGCATGGAACATTGGTCTGAAATATTTCATGGATTTTTGTGATGAGAGTGGGCATGGAGCATTGTGATGACAAGGGTACAGAACACTATGATACATTCGTCATGCAGGATTGTAATGACAAAGGCATGGAGCATTGTGATGAGAAGGGCATCGAACATTGTGATGACAAGTGTCATGGAGCTTCGTGATGACAAGGGCATTGAGCAATGTTATGAGAGGGTTCATGGAGCATTGTGATGACAATGACATTTAGCATTGTGATGCCAGGGGTCATGGAGCTTTCTGCTGAACAGTCATGGAGCATTTTGATGACAAGGACATGGTGCATTGTGATGAGAAGACCATGCATAATTGTGCTGTACAGCGTCATGGGGCATTGTGATGACAAGTGTTATGGAACACTGTGGTCACAAGGGTTGGGAGCATTGTGTTGACAGAGGTCATGGAGCATTTTGATTTCATTGTGATGACAATAGCCTGAAGTATTATGATGATGGGCATGGTGCATTGTGATGACAGCGTTCATGGGGCATTGAGATGAAAAGTGGCATGGAGCATTAGTCTGACAAGTTTCATGGATTATTGTGATAAGAGTGGGCATGGCACAATTTGATGACAAGGGCATGGAGCACTGTGATAACAAGGTCATGGATTATTGTGAAGAAAGTTGTCAGGGAGCATTGTGATGAAATATGTCATGTTCCAGTTTGATGACAATATCATGGAGCATTGTGATGCCAGGTGTCATGGAGCATTATTATGACAAGAGCCATAGTGCATTCTGACATAAGATATCACTTATGAAGGGAATGTAAACATGGCTACATATGAACTGAATTAGGGAAGAGAACAGAGTTTCAGATTTAGAAAACACTCTAACGCTTGCTTAAGGGGAAAGAGAGGTGGGGAGATGCACAAAACAAAAGTTTGATATTAGCACAGGTAATGTTCCATAATCCAAAAACAGAAGAGACAAGCCCTACTCCTTCCTCAGTGAACGGAACTCAACATCCCTATTCCCCACAGAGAAATATATCTGACTACTAAGAATTTTAACACCTATGTATTGATATGTCTCCATAAGGGAACGAAGTGTGTCTAGAACGACATAAACATGGCAGTGAGAATCAGCTCAAACCCACTATAAAAATGAATTTCAAAACAAAAGATAAAAACAGTAAAATTCTTACACAATACCTTCAGGGGTTCTGATGAAACCTGGAATGACCCTAGCTACAATGACAGCTGGATGTGGCATAAGGCTGGTCACTTGGGACTGAGAGGATTGGTGAGATTGGGTGAAAAAATGCAGACCCTTTAAAGCAATAATGCCTGCCACCCATTCGATGGTTCCCATCTCTCCAGGTAGAAGGGAATATCACTACAGTTATAACATGTATGGGAACCTAGAGAATGGAAACCGACTTATGGTGAAAGGTTTCTAAAACTCTACTACTTTTTTCTCTCCTTGTGCTCCAGTTTGACATTCCAACTGCTTTACTATCACTCTCACAACTTGGAGAGTCAGCCCCTATAACCTCATGGTTCACACAGTTGGCAAATTCTGCAGATGATATAAGGGAAGAGAGAGAACCAAAGAGAGAGTAGCTGTAGGCATTTGGATGGCCACATGTCACTCTAATTTCCCGTCACGAAGAGGAATTAACCAAAGTCTCAGCCTGCCCCCCCAGAACCAGTATACTTCCAGAAGCAAAATTGTGGATCTGCGGTCAGCTAACAAAAATGCAAGTTGAAAAATGGAGCTCAGGGCCACAGCAATTCACTAACCTGCAGAGTTATAAAGGACTACTCTCTTCCAAAAATCTGTTGACGGAAAGCCACGAGGCGGAAGTGAAAATGAGGCAGATTGGCATGAAACAGATTTCAAGAGGTACATTGGAATGGCCTTTAAACACAGGAAAAGCATCACAACTTCGAAAATTATGGAAATGGCCATAAAGGGCATATGGGATTTCACGTGAATATATTCAGGAGAAAACGCATATGCCCTTTTCAGACAAGCAAGCAAGCGGGCAATGCAAATCTGCACTACAATGAAGTATCACTTCCCACCGGTCAAACAGGACATCCGCAAAATGTGTAAAAACCAGAAAGGCAAGACAGGCCCTGGAGAACAGGGAGCCTTGTAAGGCTGATGGGTGGGATGTAAATTGCCAACTGCCTCACTGGAGGAGTGCATTGTGTTCCCTAAAACAAGTAAACAACAAAGCTACGGAGCCAAGGGCACTTCCAATCTAGGGAATATACCTTGGGAAAACTGAAAATCAATAAGACAGATCCACACAAAAATTCAGGGCTGCACTGCTTACAAAAACCTCAACTTGGGTACACATTAAATATCCCAGGAAAGACAAAAATGGTTCAGGAAATTGTGGTACTTACGTACGATGGAATATCCCTGAGCCATAAAATCAATGTCATAAGGCCAGTAGCAGCAAAATGAGTGGATTCAGGTACGATGATTCTAAGTGAAATAAGTCACACAGAAAAAGAAACTTATCATAAGATATCACTTATGAAGATCCTGTAAACATGGCTACACATGAACTGAGTTAGGAAAGAAAAGAGAGTCTCACATTTAGAAAACACCCTTATGCCTTCTTAAGGGGGAAGGAGAGGTCGGGTGATGCATAAAACCAGAGTTTGATATTAGTACATGTACCGTTCCAAAAACCAAATATGGAATAGAAAAGACCTACTCCTTCCTCAATGAAAGGGACTCAACACCTCATATTCACAACAGAGTAATATATCTTAATAGTAAGAATCTTAATACCTATGTATTGATATGTCACCATAAGGGAAACAAGTGTGTCTAGACTGGCATAAACATGGCAGTGAGAATCAGCACAAACCCACTATAAAAAGGAATTTCAAAAACAAAACAAAAAAAAAGGGAAATTTCTTACAATTCCTTCAGGGTCTCTGATGAAACCGGGAATGACCCTATCTACAATGACAGCTGGATGTGGCATAAGGCTGGACACTTGGGACTAAGAGGATTGAAGAGATTGTGTGAGCAAATGCAGACTCTTTAAAGCAATAATGAGTGGCACCCATTCCATTGGTCCCAACTCTGCTGGTTGAAGGGAATATTACTACAGGTATAACATGTACGGGAAACCTAGAGAATGGACACACTGTGAATACGAAAGGTTTCTAAAACTCAACGAATAGTCCCTCTCCTGGTGCTCCGGTTTGTATTTCCAACTGCATTACTATCAATCTCCCAAGTTGGAGAGACTGCCCCTTTAACCTCCTGCTTCTCACAGGTTGCCAAATTGGCAGAGGATGAAAGGGAAGAGGGAGAACCAATGAGAGAGTAGCTGTTAGGCATTTGGATGGGCACATGTCACTCTAATTTCCCGGCCGGAAGCAGAATTACCCAAAGTCTCAGCAACGCACTGTGTACCAGCATAGGTCGTGAAGCAATATTTTGGACTTGCATTCAGCTCACAAAAACGAGTTGAAAACTGGACCTCAGGGGCACAGCAATTCACAAACTGGCAGATTATAAAGGACAACTATCATCCAAAAATCTGTTGAGGGAAGGCACCGATGCGGACTTGAAAGGAAGGCCGTATAGCAGGAAACAGATTTCAAGAGTTACTTAGGAATCACCTGTAAAGCAAAGGAAGAGGGGGAAAACTTCGACAATGATGCACTTGGCCAAAAAGGGCGTATGCATTTTCTCCTGAATATATTGAGGAGAAAACGCATACGCCATTTTTGACAAGAAAGAAAGCAGGCAATGCAAATCTGCACTACAAAGAAGTATCACTTCCCACCGGTCCAAAGCAACATCCACAAAATGGGTAAACACCAGAAAGGCAAGACAGGCCCTGGAGAACAGGTAGCCTTGTTATGATGATGGGCGGGAAGTAAATTGCCCACTGCTGCACTGGAGGATTGCATTGTGTTCCCTAAAATAAGTAAACAACAGAGCTACAGAGCCAAGGGCATTTCCAGTCTAGGGAATATACCTTGGGAAAACTGAAAATCAATAAGACAGAGCCACCCCCAAATTCAGGGCTGCACTGCTTACAAGAACCTCAACTTGGGTACACCTTAAATAGCCCAGGAAATATAAAAATGGTTCCAAAAATTTTGGTACTTATGTATGATGGAATATTCCTCAGCCATGAAATCAATGTCATAAGACCAGTAGCAGCAAAGTGAGTGGATTCAGGTACGAAGATTCTAAGTGAAATAAGTCACATAGAAAAAGAAACTTATCATAAGATATCACTTATGAAGATCCTGTAAACATGGCTACACATGAACTGAGTTAGGAAAGAGAACAGAGTCTCACATTTAGAAAACACTCTTAAGCCTCCTTAAGGGGGAAGGAGAGGTGGGGTGATGCATAAAACCAGAGTTTGATATAAGCACAGGTACCGTTCCAAAAACCAACTATGGAATAGACAAGACCTACACCTTCCTCAGTGAAAGGGACTCAAAACCCCATATTTCCCGCAGAGGAATACATCTGACTAGTAAGAATCTTAAAACCTATGTATTGATATGTCTCCATAAAGGAATCAAGTGTGTCTAGACTGGCTTAAACATGGCAGTGAGAATCAGCTCAAACCGACTATAAAAAGGAATTTCAAAAACAAAACAAAAAAAGGGAAATTCTTTACAATTCCTTCAGGGTCTCTGATGAAACCTGGAATGACCCTATCTACACTGACAGCTGGATGTGGCATAAGGCTGGACACTTGGGACTGAGAGGATTGGTGAGATTGGGTGAGCAAATGCAGACCCATTAAAGCAATAATGCATGGCCCCGTTCCATGGGTCCCAACTCTCCAAGTTGAAGGGAATATTACTACAGCTATAACATGTACAGGAAACATAGAGAATGGATACACTGTGAATACGAAAGGTTTCTAAAACTCAACGAATAGTCCCTCTCGTGGTGCTCCGGTTTGACTTTCCAACGGCTTTACTATCAATCTCCCAACTTGGAGATACAGCCCCTTTAACCTCCTGGTTCGCACAGGTTGCCAATTTCACCAAGGATGGAAGGGAAGAGGGAGAACCAATGAGAGAGTAGCTGTTAGGCCTTTGGACGGGCGCATATCACTCTACTTTCCCGGCAGGAAGAAGAATTAACCAAAGTCTCAGCCACCCATCGGGAACAAGTATAGGTCCTGAACCAAAATTTTGGACTTGCGTTCAGCTCACAAAAAATGAGTTGAGAAATGGAGCTCAGGGACACAACAATTCACAAACTAGCAGAGTAATAAAGGGCAACTATCGTCCAAAAATCTTTGAGGGAAGGCAATTAGGCTGACTTGAAAGCGAGAGAGAATAGCAGGAAACAGATTTGAATAGGTACATAGGAATCGCCTGTAAAGCACAGGAAGAGGGGCAGAACTTCGACAATGATGCACTTGGCCAAAAAGGGTGTATGCGTATTCTCGTGAATATATTCAGGAGAAAACGAATACGCCCTTTTTGGCCAAGCAAGCAAGCGGGCAATGCAAATCTGCACTACAAAAAAGTGTCACTTCCCACCGGTCCAAAGGTACATCCACAAACTGGGTAAAAACCAGAAAGGCAACACATTCCCTGGAAAACAGGTAGCCTTGTTATGCTGATGGGCGGGATGTAAATTGCCAACTGCCTCAGTGGAGGAGTACATTGTGTTCCATAAAACATGTTAACAACAGAGCTACAGACACAAGGACACATCCAGTCTCGCGAATATACCTTGGGAAAATTGAAAATCTATAAGATAGAGCCAGCACCAAATTTAGGGCTGCACTGCTTACAAGAACTTCAACTTCGGTACACCTTAAATATCCCAGGAAATATAATTATGGTTCAAAACATTGTGGTACTTACGTATGATGGAATATCCCTCAGCCATGAAATCAATGTCATAAGACCAGTAGCAGCAAAGTGAGTGGATTCAGGTACGATGATTCTAAGTGAAATAAGTCACACAGAAAAAGAAACTTATCATAAGATATCACTTATGTAGATCCTCTAAACATGGCTAAACATGAACTCAGTTAGGAAAGAGAACAGAGTCTCATAGTTAGAAAACACTCTTATGGCTGCTTAAGGGGGAAGGAGAGGTGGGGTGATGCATAAAACCAGAGTTTGATATAAGCACAGGTACCATTCCAAAAACCAATTATGGAATAGACAAGACAAACACCTTCCTCAGTGAAAGGGACTCAAAACCCCATATTTGCCGCAGAGGAATAGATCTGACTAGTAAGAATCTTAAAACCTATGTATTGATATGTCTCCGTAAGAGAATCAAGTGTGTCTAGACTGGCATAAACATGTCAGCGAGAATCAGCTCAAACCCACTATAAAAAGGAATTTCAAACAAAAAACAAAAAAACAGGGAAATTCTTTACAATTCCTTCAGGGTCTCTGATGAAACCTGGAATGACACTACCTAAAATGAGAGCTGGATGTGGCATAAGGCTGGACACTTGTGACTGAGAGGATTGGTGAGGTTGGGTGAGCAAACGCAGACCCTTTAAAGCAATAATGCATGGCCCCCATTCCATGGGTTCCAACTCTCCACGTTGAAGGGAATATTACTACAGCTATAACATGTACGGGAAACCTAGAGAATGGACACACTGTGAATACGAAAGGTTTCTAAAACTCAACAAATAGTCCCTCTCGTGGTGCTGCGGTTTGACTTTCCAACTGCTTTACTATCAATCTCCCAACTTGGAGAGACAGCCGCTTTAACCTCCTGGTTCGCATAGGTTGCTAATTTGGCAGAGGATGGAAGGGAAGAGGGAGAACCAATGAGAGAGTAGCTGTTAGGCATTTGGACAGGCATATATCACTCTAATTTCCCGGCAGGAAGAAGAATTAACCAAAGTCTCAGCCACCCACGGGGAACCTGTATACGTCCTGGACCAAAATTTTGGACTTGCGTTCAGCTCACAAAAAACGAGATGAAAAATGGAGCTCAGGGGCACAGCAATTCACAAACTGGCAGAGTAATAAAGGACAACTATTGTCCAAAAATCTGTTAAGGGATGGCAACGTGGCCGAGTTGAAAGCTAGGCAGAATAGCAGGAAACAGATTTCAAGAGTTACGTAGGAATCGCCTGTAAAGCACAGGAAGAGGGGCACAACTTTGAAAATGATTCACTTGGCCAAACAGGGCATATGCGTTTTCTCGTGAATATATTCAGGAGAAAACGCATACGCCCTTTTTGGCCAATCAAGCAAGCGGGCAATGCAAATCTGCACTACAAAGAAGTATCACTTCCCACCGGTCCAAAGGGTCATCCACAAAATTTGTAAAAACCAGAAAGGCAAGACAGGCCCTGGAGAACAGGTAGCCTTGTTATGCTGATGGGCGGGATGTAAATTACCCACTGCCTCACTGGAAGAGTGCATTGTGTTCCCTAAAACAAGTAAACAACAGAGCTACAGAGCCAAGGGCACTTCAGTCTAGGGAATATACCTTGGGAAAACTGAAAATCAATAAGACAGAGCCACCCCCAAATTTAGGGCTGTGCTGCTTAGAAGAACCTCAACTTGGGTACACCTTAAATATCCCAGGAAATAT
Organism: Mesoplodon densirostris; assembly: GCF_025265405.1. Classification (NCBI taxonomy): domain Eukaryota; kingdom Metazoa; phylum Chordata; class Mammalia; order Artiodactyla; family Ziphiidae; genus Mesoplodon; species Mesoplodon densirostris. Next base: position 11,795,632 of record NW_026778196.1, read on the forward strand.
AAAAATGGTTCAAAAAATTGTGGTACTTACATACGATGGAATATCGCTCAGCCATGAAATCAATGTCATAAGACCAGTAGCAGCAAAGTGAGTGGATTCAGGTACGATGATTCTAAGTGAAATAAGTCACACAGAAAAAGAAACTTATCATAAGATATCACTTATGAAGATCCTGTAAACATGGCTACACATGAACTGAGTTAGGAAAGAGAACAGAGTCTCACATTTAGAAAACATTCTTATTCCTGCTTAAGGGGGAAGGAGAGGTGGGGTGATGCATAAAACCAGAGTTTGATATAAGCACAGGAACCGTTCCAAAAACCAACTATGGAATAGACAAGACCTACACCTTCCTCAGTGAAAGGGACTCAAAACCCCATATTTCCCACAGAGGAATAGATCTGACTAGTAAGAATCTTAAAATCTATGTATTGATATGTCTCCATAAGGGAATCAAGTGTGCCTAGACTGGCATAAACTTGGCAGTGAGAATCAGCTCAAACCCAATATAAAAAGGAATTTCTAAAACAAAACAAAAAAACAGGGAAATTCTTTACAATTCCTTCAGGGTCTCTGATGAAACGTGGAATGACACTATCTACAATGAAAGCTGGATGTGGCATAAGGCTGAACACTTGGGACTGAGAGGATTGATGAGGTTGGGTGAGCAAACGCAGACCCTTTATAGCAATAATGCATGGCCCCCATTCCATGGGTTCCAACTCTCCATGTTGAAGGGAATATTACTACAGCTATAACATGTACGGGAAACCTAGAAAATGGACACACTGTGAATACGAAAGGTTTCTAAAACTCAACGATTAGTCCCTCTCGTGGTGCTCCGGTTTGACTTTCCAACTGCTTTACTATCAATCTCCTAACTTGGAGAGACAACCCCTTTAACCTCCTGGTTCCTCCCAGTTTGGCAATTTTGCAGAGGATGGAAGGGAAGAGGGAGAACCAATGAGAGAGTGGCTGTTAGGCATTTGGACGGGCACATGCCACTCTAATTTTCCGGCAGGAAGAAGAATTAAACAAAGTCTCAGCCACCCATCGGTAACCAGTATACGTCCTGAACCAAAATTTTGGACTTGTGCTCAGCTCACCAAAAACGAGTTGAAAAATGGAGCTCAGGGGCACAGCAATTCACAAACTGGCAGAGTAATAAAGGACAACTATCGTCCAAAAATTAGTTGATGGAAGGCAACGAGGCCGACTTGAAAGCTAGGCCGAATAGCAGGAAACAGATTTCAAGAGGTACGTAGGAATCGCCTGTAAAGCACAGGAAGAGGGGCACAACTTCGACAATGATGCACTTGGCCAAAAAGGGCGTATGCATTTTCTCCTGAATATATTCAGGAGAAAACGCATACGCCCTTTTTGGCCAAGCAAGCAAGCGGGCAATGCATATCTGCAATACAAAGATGTATCACTTCCCACCGGTCCAAAGGGACATCCACAAAATGGGTAAAAACCAGAAAGGCAAGACAGGCCCTGGAGAACAGGTAGCCTTGTTATGATGATGGGCGGGATGTAAATTGCCCACTGCTTCACTGGAGGAGTGCATTGTGTTCCCTAAAACAAGTAAACAACAGAGCTACAGATCCAAGGGCACTTCCAGTCTCGGGAATATATCTTGGGAAAACTGAAAATCAATAAGACAGAGCCACCCCAAAATTCAGGCCTGCACTGCTTTTTTTTTTACAAGAACCTCAAATTGGGTACAGCTTAAGTATCCCAGGAAATATAAAAATGGTTGAAAAATTGTGGTACTTACGTACGATGGAATATCCCTCAGCCATGAAATCAATGTCATAAGACCAGTAGCAGCAAAGTGAGTGGATTCAGGTATGATGATTCTAAGCGAAATAAACCACACAGAAAAAGAAACTTATCATAAGATATCACTTATGAAGTTACTGTAAACATGGCTACACATGAACTGAGTTAGGAAAGAGAACAGAGTCTCACATTTAGAAAACACTCTTATGCCTGCTTAAGGGGGAAGGAGAGGTCGGGTGATGCATAAAACCAGAGTTGGATATAAGCACAGGTACCGTTCCAAAAAGCAACTATGGAATAGACGAGACCTACACCTTCCTCAGTGAAAGGGACTCAAAACCACATATTTCCTGCAGAGGAATAGATCTGACTAGTAAGAATCTTAAAACCTATGTATTGATTTTTCACCATAAGGGAATCAAGTGTGCTTAGACTGGCATAAACATGGCAGCGAGAATCAGATCAAACCCACTATAAAATGGAATTTCAAAAACAAAACAAAAAAAAACAGGGAAATTCTTTACAATTCCTTCAGGGTCTCTGATGAAACCTGGAATGACCCTACCTACAATGAGAGCTGGATGTGGCATAAGGCTGGGCACTTGTGACTGAGAGGATTGGTGAGATTGGGTGAGCAAATGCAGACCATTTAAAGCAATAATGCATGGCCGCCATTCCATGGGTCCCATCTCTCCAGGTTGAAGGGAATATAACTACAGCTATAACATGTACGGGCAACCTAGAGAATGGACACACTGTGAATACGAATGGTTTCTAAAACTCAAGGGTAGTCACTCTTGTGGTGCTGCGGTTTGACTTTCCAACTGCTTTACTATCAATCTCCCAACTTGGAGAGACAGCCCCTTTAACCTCCTGGTTCGCATAGGTTGCTAATTTGGCAGAGGATGGAAGGGAAGAGGGAGAACCAATGAGAGAGTAGCTGTTAGGCATTTGGAAGGGCACATATCACTCTAATTTCCCGGCAGGAAGAAGAATTGACCAAAGTCTCAGCCACCCACGGGGAACCTTTATACGTCCTGGACCAAAATTTTGGACTTGCGTTCAGCTCACAAAAAACGAGTTGAAAAATGGAGCTCAGGGGCACAGCAATTCAGAAACTGGCAGAGTAATAAAGGACAACTATCGTCCAAAAATCTGTTAAGGGATGGCAACGTGGCCGACTTGAAAGCTAGGCAGAATAGCAGGAAACAGATTTCAAGAGTTACGTAGGAATCGCCTGTAAAGCACAGGAAGAGGGGCACAACTTTGAAAATGATTCACTTGGCCAAACAGGGCGTATGCGTTTTCTCGTGAATATATACAGGAGAAAACGCATACGCGCGTTTTGGCCAAGCAAGCAAGCGGGCAATGCAAATCTGCACTACAAAGAAGTATCACTTCCCACCGGTCCAAAGGGACATCCACAAAATGTGTAAAAATCAGAAAGGCAAGACAGGCCCTGGAGAAAAGGTAGCCTTGTTATGCTGATGGGCGGGATGTAAATTGCCCACTGCCTCACTGGAAGAGTGCATTGTGTTCCCTAAAACAAGAAAACAACAGAGCTACAGAGCCAAGGGCATTTCCAGTCTAGAGAATATACCTTGGGAAAACTGAAAATCAATAAGACAGAGCCACCCCCAAATTTAGGGCTGCACTGTTTACAAGAACCTCAACTTGGGTACACCTTAAATATCCCAGGAAATATAAAAATGGTTCAAAAAATTGTGGTACTTACATACGATGGAATATCCCTCAGCCAAGAAATCAGTGTCATAAGACCAGTAGCAGCAAAGTGAGTGGATTCAGGTACAATGATTCTAAGTGAAATAAGTCACACAGAAAAAGAAACTTATCATAAGATATCAGTTATGAAGATCCTGTAAACATGGCTACACATGAACTGAGTTAGGAAAGAGAACAGAGTCTCACATTTACAAAACACTCTTATTCCTTCTTAACGGTGAAGGAGAGGTGGGGTGATGCAAAAAAGCAGAGTTTGATATAAGCACAGGTACCGTTCCAAAAATCAACAATGGAATAGACAAGACCTACACCTTCCTCAGTGAAAGCGACTCAAAACCCCATATTTCCCACAGAGGAATAGATCTGACTAGTAAGAATCTTAAAACCTATGTATTGATATGTCTCCATAAGGGAATCAAGTGTGTCTAGTCTGGCATAAAAATGGCAGTGAGAATCAGCTCCAACCCACTATAAAAAGGAATTCCAAAAACAAAACATAAAAATAGGGAAATTCTTTACAATTCCTTCAGGGTCTCTGATGAAACCTGGAATGACCCTATCTACAATGACAGCTGGATGTGGCATAAGGCTGGACACTTGGGACTGAGAGGATTGATGAGGTTGGGTGAGCAAATGCAGACCCTTTAAAGCAATAATGCATGGCCCCCATTCCATTGCTCCCAACTCTCCACGTTGAAGGGAATATTACTACAGATATAACATGTACGGGACACCTAGAGAATGAACACACTGTGAATACGAAAGGTTTTTAAAACTCAACGAATAGTCCCACTCGTGGTGCTCCGGTTTGACTTTCCGACTGCTTTACTATCAATCTCCCAATTTGGAGAGACAGTCACTTTAAACTCCTGGTTCGCACAGGTTGCCAATTTGGCAGAGAATGGAAGGGAAGATGGAGAACCAATGAGACAGTAGCTGTTAGACATTTGGACGGGCACATGTCACTCTAAATTCCCTGCAGGAAGAAGAATTAACCAAAGTCTCAGCCACCCATCGGGATGCAGTATAGGTCCTGAGCCAAAATTTTGGACTTGCGTTCAGCTCACAAAAAACGAGTTGAATAATGGAGCTCAGGGGCACAGCAATTCACAAACTGGCAGAGTAATAAAGGAAAACTCTCTTCCAAAAATTTGTTGATGGAAGGCAACGAGGCCGACTTGAAAGCTAGGCAGAATAACAGGAAAGAGATTTCATGAGGTACGTAGGAATCGCCTGTAAAGCACAGGAAGAGGGGCACAACTTCGACAATGATGCACTTGGCCAAACAGGGTGTATGTGTTCTCTCGTGAATATATTGAGGAGAAAACGCATATGCCCTGTTTGGCCAAGCAAGCATGCGGGCAATGCAAATCTGCACTACAAAGAAGTATCACTTCCCACTGGTCCAAAGGGACATCCACAAAATGAGTAAAAACCAGAAAGGCAAGACAGGCCCTGGAGAAGAGGTAGCCTTGTTATGCTGATGTGCGGGATGAAAATTACCCACTGCCTCACTGGAAGAGTGCATTGTGTTCCCAAAAACAAGTAAACAACAGAGCTACAGAGCCAAGGGCACTTCCAGTCTAGGGAATATACCTTGGGAAAACTGAAAATCAATAAGACAGAGCCACCCCCAAATTTAGGGCTGTGCTGCTTAGAAGAACCTCAACTTGGGTACACCTTAAATATCCCAGGAAATATAAAAATGGTTCATAAAATTGTGGTACTTACATACGATGGAATATCGCTCAGCCATGAAATCAATGTCATAAGACCAGTAGCAGCCAAGTGAGTGGATTCAGGTACGATGATTCTAAGTGAAATATGTCACACAGAAAAAGAAACTTATCATAAGGTATCACTTATGAAGATCCTGTAAACATGGCTACACATGAACTGAGATAGGAAAGAGAACAGAGTCTCACATTTAGAAAACATTCTTATTCCTGCTTAAGGGGGAAGGAGAGGTGGGGTGATGCATAAAACCAGAGTTTGATATAAGCAAAGGTACCGTTCCAAAAACCAACTATGGAATAGACAAGACCTACACCTTCCTCAGTGATAGGGACTCAAAACCCCATATTTCCCACAGAGGAATAGATCTGAGTAGTAAGAATCTTAAAATCTATGTATTGATATGTCTCCATAAGGGAATCAAGTGTGCCTAGACTGGCATAAACATGGCAGTGAGAATCAGCTCAAACCCAATATAAAAAGGAATTTCAAAAACAAAACAAAAAAACAGGGAAATTCTTTACAATTCCTTCAGGGTCTCTGATGAAACGTGGAATGACCCTATCTACAATGAAAGCTGGATGTGGCATAAGGCTGAACACTTGGGACTGAGAGGATTGATGAGGTTGGGTGAGCAAACGCAGACCCTTTAAAGCAATAATGCATGGACCCCATTCCATGGGTTCCAACTCTCCACGTTGAAGGGAATATTACTACAGCTATAACATGTACGGGAAAACCAGAGAATGGACACACTGTGAATACGGAAGGTTTCTAAAACTCAACGAATAGTCCCTCTCGTGGTGCTGCGGTTTGACTTTCCAACTGCTTTACTATCAATCTCCCAACTTGGAGAGACAGCCGCTTTAACCTCCTGGTTCGCATAGGTTGCTAATTTGGCAGAGGATGGAAGGGAAGAGGGAGAACCAATGAGAAAGTAGCTGTTAGGCATTTGGACGGGCACATATCACTCTAATTTCCCGGCAGGAAGAAGAATTAACCAAAGTCTCAGCCACCCACGGGGAACCTGTATACGTCCTGGACCAAAATTTTGGACTTGCGTTCAGCTCACAAAAAACGAGATGAAAAATGGAGCTCAGGGGCACAGCAATTCACAAACTGGCAGAGTAATAAAGGACAACTATCGTCCAAAAATCTGTTAAGGGATGGCAACGTGGCCGAGTTGAAAGCTAGGCAGAATAGCAGGAAACAGATTTCAAGAGTTACGTAGGAATCGCCTGTAAAGCACAGGAAGAGGGGCACAACTTTGAAAATGATTCACTTGGCCAAACAGGGCGTATGCGTTTTCTCGTGAATATATTCAGGAGAAAACGCATACGCCCTTTTTGGCCAAGCAAGCAAGCGGGCAATGCAAATCTGCACTACAAAGAAGTATCACTTCCCACCGGTCCAAAGGGACATCCACAAAATTTGTAAAAACCAGAAAGGCAAGACAGGCCCTGGAGAACAGGTAGCCTTGTTATGCTGATGGGCGGGATGTAAATTACCCACTGCCTCACTGGAAGAGTGCATTTTGTTCCCTAAAACAAGTAAACAACAGAGCTACAGAGCCAAGGGCACTTCAGTCTAGGGAATATACCTTGGGAAAACTGAAAATCAATAAGACAGAGCCACCCCCAAATTTAGGGCTGTGCTGCTTAGAAGAACCTCAACTTGGGTACACCTTAAATATCCCAGGAAATATAAAAATGGTTCAAAAAATTGTGGTACTTACATACGATGGAATATCCCTCAGCCATGAAATCAATGTCATAAGACCAGTACCAGCAAAGTGAGTGGAATCAGGTACGATGATTCTAAGTGAAATAAGTCACACAGAAAAAGAAACTTATCATAAGATATCACTTATGAAGATCCTGTAAACATGGCTACACATGAACTGAGTTAGGAAAGAGAACAGAGTCTCACATTTAGAAAACATTCTTATTCCTGCTTAAGGGTGAAGGAGAGGTGGGGTGATGCATAAAACCAGAGTTTGATATAAGCACAGGAACCGTTCCAAAAACCAACTATGGAATAGACAAGACCTACACCTTCCTCAGTGAAAGGGACTCAAAACCCCATATTTCCCACAGAGGAATAGATCTGACTAGTAAGAATCTTAAAATCTATGTATTGATATGTCTCCATAAGGGAATCAAGTGTGCCTAGACTGGCATAAACTTGGCAGTGAGAATCAGCTCAAACCCAATATAAAAAGGAATTTCTAAAACAAAACAAAAAAACAGGGAAATTCTTTACAATTCCTTCAGGGTCTCTGATGAAACGTGGAATGACACTATCTACAATGAAAGCTGGATGTGGCATAAGGCTGAACACTTGGGACTGAGAGGATTGATGAGGTTGGGTGAGCAAACGCAGACCCTTTAAAGCAATAATGCATGGCCCCCATTCCATGGGTTCCAACTCTCCACGTTGAAGGGAATATTACTACAGCTATAACATGTACGGGAAACCTAGAAAATGGACACACTGTGAATACGAAAGGTTTCTAAAACTCAACGAATAGTCCCTCTCGTGGTGCTCCGGTTTGATTTTCCAACTGCTTTACTATCAATCTCCTAACTTGGAGAGACAACCCCTTTAACCTCCTGGTTCCTCCCAGGTTGGCAATTTTGCAGAGGATGGAAGGGAAGAGGGAGAACCAATGAGAGAGTGGCTGTTAGGCATTTGGACGGGCACATGCCACTCTAATTTTCCGGCAGGAAGAAGAATTAAACAAAGTCTCAGCCACCCATCGGTAACCAGTATACGTCCTGAACCAAAATTTTGGACTTGTGCTCAGCTCACCAAAAACGAGTTGAAAAATGGAGCTCAGGGGCACAGCAATTCACAAACTGGCAGAGTAATAAAGGACAACTATCGTCCAAAAATTTGTTGATGGAAGGCAACGAGGCCGACTTGAAAGCTAGGCCGAATAGCAGGAAACAGATTTCAAGAGGTACGTAGGAATCGCCTGTAAAGCACAGGAAGAGGGGCACAACTTCGACAATGATGCACTTGGCCAAAAAGGGCGTATGCGTTTTCTCCTGAATATATTCAAGAGAAAACGCATACGCCCTTTTTGGCCAAGCAAGCAAGCGGGCAATGCAAATCTGCAATACAAAGATGTATCACTTCCCACCGGTCCAAAGGGAAATCCACAAAATGGGTAAAAACCAGAAAGGCAAGACAGGCCCTGGAGAAGAGGTAGCCTTGTTATGATGATGGGCGGGATGTAAATTTCCCACTGCTTCACTAGAGGAGTGCATTGTGTTCCCTAAAACAAGTAAACAACAGAGCTACAGATCCAAGGGCACTTCCAGTCTCAGGAATATATCTTGGGAAAACTGAAAATCAATAAGACAGAGCCACCCCAAAATTCAGGGCTGCACTGCTTTTTTTTTACAAGAACCTCAACTTGGGTACAGCTTAAGTATCCCAGGAAATATAAAAATGGTTGAAAAATTGTGGTACTTACGTACGATGGAATATCCGTCAGCCATGAAATCAATGTCATAAGACCAGTAGCAGCAAAGTGAGTGGATTCAGGTACGATGATTCTAAGTGAAATAAGTCACACAGAAAAAGAAACTTATCATAAGATATCACTTATGAAGTTACTGTAAACATGGCTACACATGAACTGAGTTAGGAAAGAGAACAGAGTCTCACATTTAGAAAACACTCTTATGCCTGCTTAAGGGGGAAGGAGAGGTCGGTTGATGCATAAAACCAGAGTTGGATATAAGCACAGGTACCGTTCCAAAAACAAACTATGGAATAGACAAGACCTACACCTTCCTCCGTGAAAGGGACTCAAAACCACATATTTCCCGCAGAGGAATAGATCTGACTCGTAAGAATCTTAAAACCTATGTATTGATTTGGCACCATAAGGGAATCAAGTGTGCTTAGACTGGCATAAACATGGCAGCGAGAATCAGATCAAACCCACTATAAAAAGGAATTTCAAAAACAAAACAAAAAAAAAAAAACAGGGAAATTCTTTACAATTCCTTCAGGGTCTCTGATGAAACCTGGAATGACCCTACCTACAATGAGAGCTGGATGTGGCATAAGGCTGGACACTTGTGACTGAGAGGATTGGTGAGATTGGGTGAGCAAATGCAGACCATTTAAAGCAATAATGCATGGCCTCCATTCCATGGGTCCCATCTCTCCAGGTTGAAGGGAATATTACTACAGCTATAACATGTACGGGCAACCTAGAGAATGGACACACTGTGAATACGAATGGTTTCTAAAACTCAAAGTGTAGTCACTCTTGTGGTGCTGCGGTTTGACTTTCCAACTGCTTTACTATCAATCTCCCAACATGGAGAGACAGCCCCTTTAACCTCCTGGTTCGCATAGGTTGCTAATTTGGCAGAGGAATGAAGGGAAGAGGGAGAACCAATGAGAGAGTAGCTGTTAGGCATTTGGACGGGCACATATCACTCTAATTTCCCGGCAGGAAGAAGAATTGACCAAAGTCTCAGCCACCCACGGCGAACCTGTATACGTCCCGGACCAAAATTTTGGACTTGCGTTCTGCTCACAAAAAACGAGTTGAGAAATGGAGCTCAGGGGCACAGCAATTCACAAACTGGCAGAGTAATAAAGGACAACTATCGTCCAAAAATCTGTTAAGGGATGGCAACGTGGCCGACTTGAAAGCTAGGCAGAATAGCAGGAAACAGATTTCAAGAGTTACGTAGGAATCACCTGTAAAGCACAGGAAGAGGGGCACAACTTTGAAAATGATTCACTTGGCCAAACAGGGCGTATGCGTTTTCTCGTGAATATATACAGGAGAAAACGCATACGCCCGTTTTGGCCAAGCAAGCAAGCGGGCAATGCAAATCTGCACTATAAAGAAGTATCACTTCCCACCGGTCCAAAGCGACATCCACAAAATGTGTAAAAATCAGAAAGGCAAGACAGGCCCTGGAGAAAAGGTAGCCTTGTTATGCTGATGGGCGGGATGTAAATTGCCCACTGCCTCACTGGAAGAGTGCATTGTGTTCCCTAAAACAAGAAAACAACAGAGCTACAGAGCCAAGGCCACATCCAGTCTAGGGAATATACCTTGGGAAAACTGAAAATCAATAAGACAGAGCCACCCCCAAATTTAGGGCTGCACTGTTTACAAGAACCTCAACTTGGGTACACCTTAAATATCCCAGGAAATATAAAAATGGTTCAAAAAATTGTGGTACTTACATACGATGGAATATCCCTCAGCCAAGAAATCAGTGTCATAAGACCAGTAGCAGCAAAGTGAGTGGATTCAGGTACAATGATTCTAAGTGAAATAAGTCACACAGAAAAAGAAACTTATCATAAGATATCAGTTATGAAGATCCTGTAAACATGGCTACACATGAACTGAGTTAGGAAAGAGAACAGAGTCTCACATTTACAAAACACTCTTATTCCTTCTTAACGGTGAAGGAGAGGTGGGGTGATGCAAAAAAGCAGAGTTTGATATAAGCACAGGTACCGTTCCAAAAATCAACAATGGAATAGACAAGACCTACACCTTCCTCAGTGAAAGCGACTCAAAACCCCATATTTCCCACAGAGGAATAGATCTGACTAGTAAGAATCTTAAAACCTATGTATTGATATGTCTCCATAAGGGAATCAAGTGTGTCTAGTCTGGCATAAAAATGGCAGTGAGAATCAGCTCCAACCCACTATAAAAAGGAATTCCAAAAACAAAACATAAAAATAGCGAAATTCTTTACAATTCCTTCAGGATCTCTGATGAAACCTGGAATGACCCTATCTACAATGACAGCTGGATGTGGCATAAGGCTGGACACTTGGGACTGAGAGGATTGATGAGGTTGGGTGAGCAAATGCAGACCCTTTAAAGCAATAATGCATGGCCCCCATTCCATTGCTCCCAACTCTCCACGTTGAAGGGAATATTACTACAGATATAACATGTACGGGACACCTAGAGAATGAACACACTGTGAATACGAAAGGTTTCTAAAACTCAACGAATAGTCCCACACGTGGTGCTCCGGTTTCACTTTCCGACTGCTTTACTATCAATCTCCCAATTTGGAGAGACAGTCACTTTAAACTCCTGGTTCGCACAGGTTGCCAATTTGGCAGAGAATGGAAGGGAAGATGGAGAACCAATGAGACAGTAGCTGTTAGACATTTGGACGGGCACATGTCACTCTAAATTCCCTGCAGGAAGAAGAATTAACCAAAGTCTCAGCCACCCATCGGGATGCAGTATAGGTCCTGAGCCAAAATTTTGGACTTGCGTTCAGCTCACAAAAAACGAGTTGAATAATGGAGCTCAGGGGCACAGCAATTCACAAACTGGCAGAGTAATAAAGGAAAACTCTCTTCCAAAAATTTGTTGATGGAAGGCAACGAGGCCGACTTGAAAGCTAGGCAGAATAACAGGAAAGAGATTTCATGAGGTACGTAGGAATCGCCTGTAAAGCACAGGAAGAGGGGCACAACTTCGACAATGATTCACTTGGCCAAAAAGGGCGTATGCGTTTTCTCCTGAATATATTCAGGAGAAAATGCATACGCCCTTTTTGGCCAAGCAAGCAAGCGGGCAAGCCAAATCTGCACTACAAAGAAGTATCAATTCCCACCGGTCCAAAGGGACATCCACAAAATGTGTAAAAACCAGAAAGGCAAGACAGGCCCTGGAGAACAGGGAGCCTTGTTCTGCTGCTGGGCGGGATGTAAATTGCCAACTGCCTCACTGGAGGAGTACATTGTGTTCCCTAAAACAATTAAACAACAGAGCTACAGAGCCAAGGACACTTCCAGTCTAGGGAATATACCTTGGGAAAACTGAAAATCAATAAGACAGAGCCACCCCCAAATTTAGGGCTGCACTGCGTACAAGAACCTCAACTTCGGTACACCTTAAATATCCCAGGAAATATAAAAATGGTTCAAAGAATTGTGGTATTTACGTACAATGGAATATCCCTCAGCCATGAAATCAATGTCATAAGACCAATAGCAGCAAAGTGAGTGGATTCAGGTACGATGATTCTAAGTGAAATAAGTCACACAGAAAAAGAAACTTAGCATAAGATATGACTTATGAAGATCCTGTAAACATGGCTACACATGAACTGAGTTAGGAAAGAGAACAGAGTCTCACATTTAGAAAACACTCTTATGCCTGCTTAAGGGGGAAGGAGAGGTGGGGTGATGCATAGAACCAGAGTTTGATATAAGCACAGGTACCGTTCCAAAAACCAACTATGGAATAGACAAGACCTACACCTTCCTCAGTGAAAGGGACTCAAAAACCCATATTTCCCACAGAGGAATAGATCTGACTAGTAAGAATCTTAAAACCTATGTATTGATATGTTTCCGTAAGGGAATCTAGTGTGTCTAGACTGGCATAAACATGGCAGCGAGAATCAGCTCAAACCCACTATAAAAAGGAATTTCAAAACCAAAACAAAAAAACAGGGAAATTCTTTACAATTCCTTCAGGGTGTCTGATGAAACCTGGAATGACCCTATCTACAAGGACAGCTGGATGTGGCATAAGGCTGGACACTTGGGACTGAGAGGATTGGTGAGATAGGGTGAGCAAATGCAGACCCTTTAAAGCAATAAGGCATGGCCCCCATTCCATGGGTCCGAACTCTCCAGGTTGAAGGGAATATTACTACAGCTATAACATGTACGGGAAACCGAGAGAATGGACACACTGTGAATACTAAATGTTTCTAAAACTCAACGAATAGTCCCTCTCGTGGTGCTCCGGTTTGACTTTCCAACTGCTTTACTATCAATCTCCCAACATGTAGAGACAGCCCCTTAACCTCTTGGTTCGCACAGGTTGCCAATTTGGCAGAGGATGGAAGGGAAGAAGGAGAACCAATGAGAGAGTAGCTGTTAGGCATTTGGACGGGCACATGTCACTCTAATTTCCCGGCAGGAAGAAGAATTAACCAAAGTCTCAGCCACCCATCGGGAACCAGTATAGGTCCTGAACCAAAATTTTGGACTTGCATTCAGCTCACAAAAAACGAGTTGTAAAATGGAGCTCAGGGGCACAGCAATTCACAAACTGGCAGAGTAATAAAGGACAACTATCGTCCAAAAATCTGTTGAGGGAAGGCAACGAGGCAGACTTAAAAGCGAAGCAGAATAGCAGGAAACAGATTTCAAGAGGTACGTAGGAATCGCCTGTAAAGCACAGGAAGAGGGGCACAACTTCGACAATGATTCACTTGGCCAAAAAGGGCGTATGCGTTTTCCCCTGAATATATTCAGGAGAAAACGCATACGACCTTTTTGGCCAAGCAAGCAAGCGGGCAATGCAAATCTGCACTACAAAGAAGTATCACTTCCCACCGGTCCAAAGGGACATCCACAAAATGTGTAAAAACCAGAAAGGCAAGACAGTCGCTGGAGAACAGGGAGCCTTGTTCTGCTGATGGGCGGGATGTAAATTGCCAACTGCCTCACTGGAGGAGTGCATTGTGTTCCCTAAAACAAGTAAACACCAGAGCTACAGAGCCAAGGGCACTTCAAGTCTAGGGAATATACCTTGGGAAAACTGAAAATCAATAAGACAGAGCCACCCCCAAATTTAGGGCTGCACTGCGTACAAGAACCTCAACTTCGGTACACCTTAAATATCCCAGGAAATATAAAAATGGTTCAAAGAATTGTGGTATTTACGTACAATGGAATATCCCTCAGCCATGAAATCAATGTCATAAGACCAATAGCAGCAAAGTGAGTGGATTCAGGTACGATGATTCTAAGTGAAATAAGTCACACAGAAAAAGAAACTTAGCATAAGATATGACTTATGAAGATCCTGTAAACATGGCTACACATGAACTGAGTTAGGAAAGAGAACAGAGTCTCACATTTAGAAAACACTCTTATGCCTGCTTAAGGGGGAAGGAGAGGTGGGGTGATGCATAGAACCAGAGTTTGATATAAGCACAGGTACCGTTCCAAAAACCAACTATGGAATAGACAAGACCTACACCTTCCTCAGTGAAAGGGACTCAAAAACCCATATTTCCCACAGAGGAATAGATCTGACTAGTAAGAATCTTAAAACCTATGTATTGATATGTTTCCGTAAGGGAATCTAGTGTGTCTAGACTGGCATAAACATGGCAGCGAGAATCAGCTCAAACCCACTATAAAAAGGAATTTCAAAACCAAAACAAAAAAACAGGGAAATTCTTTACAATTCCTTCAGGGTGTCTGATGAAACCTGGAATGACCCTATCTACAAGGACAGCTGGATGTGGCATAAGGCTGGACACTTGGGACTGAGAGGATTGGTGAGATAGGGTGAGCAAATGCAGACCCTTTAAAGCAATAAGGCATGGCCCCCATTCCATGGGTCCGAACTCTCCAGGTTGAAGGGAATATTACTACAGCTATAACATGTACGGGAAACCGAGAGAATGGACACACTGTGAATACTAAATGTTTCTAAAACTCAACGAATAGTCCCTCTCGTGGTGCTCCGGTTTGACTTTCCAACTGCTTTACTATCAATCTCCCAACATGTAGAGACAGCCCCTTAACCTCTTGGTTCGCACAGGTTGCCAATTTGGCAGAGGATGGAAGGGAAGAAGGAGAACCAATGAGAGAGTAGCTGTTAGGCATTTGGACGGGCACATGTCACTCTAATTTCCCGGCAGGAAGAAGAATTAACCAAAGTCTCAGCCACCCATCGGGAACCAGTATAGGTCCTGAACCAAAATTTTGGACTTGCATTCAGCTCACAAAAAACGAGTTGTAAAATGGAGCTCAGGGGCACAGCAATTCACAAACTGGCAGAGTAATAAAGGACAACTATCGTCCAAAAATCTGTTGAGGGAAGGCAACGAGGCAGACTTAAAAGCGAAGCAGAATAGCAGGAAACAGATTTCAAGAGGTACGTAGGAATCGCCTGTAAAGCACAGGAAGAGGGGCACAACTTCGACAATGATTCACTTGGCCAAAAAGGGCGTATGCGTTTTCCCCTGAATATATTCAGGAGAAAACGCATACGACCTTTTTGGCCAAGCAAGCAAGCGGGCAATGCAAATCTGCACTACAAAGAAGTATCACTTCCCACCGGTCCAAAGGGACATCCACAAAATGTGTAAAAACCAGAAAGGCAAGACAGTCGCTGGAGAACAGGGAGCCTTGTTCTGCTGATGGGCGGGATGTAAATTGCCAACTGCCTCACTGGAGGAGTGCATTGTGTTCCCTAAAACAAGTAAACACCAGAGCTACAGAGCCAAGGGCACTTCAAGTCTAGGGAATATACCTTGGGAAAACTGAAAATCAATAAGACAGAGCCACCCCCAAATTTAGGGCTGCACTGCGTACAAGAACCTCAATTTTGGTACACCTTAAATATCCCAGGAAATATAAAAATGGTTCAAAAAATTGTGGTACTTACGTACAATGGAATATCCCTCAGCCATGAAATCAATGTCATAAGACCAGTAGCACCAAAGTGAGTGGATTCATGTACGATGATTCTAAGTGAAATAAGTCACACAGAAAAAGAAACTTAGCATAAGATATGACTTATGAAGATCCTGTAAACATGGCTACACATGAACTGAGTTAGGAAAGAGAACAGAGTCTCACATTTAGAAAACACTCTTATGCCAGCTTAAGGGGGAAGGAGAGGTGGGGTGATGCATAAAACCAGAGTTTGATATAAGCACAGGTACCGTTCCAAAAACGAACTATGGAATAGACAAGACCAACACCTTCCTCACTGAAAGAGACTCAAAACACCATATTTCTCGTAGAGGAATATATCTGACTAGTAAGAATCTTAAAACGTATGTATTAATATGACTCCATAAGGGAATCAAGTGTGTCTAGAGTGGCATAAACTTGGCAGCGAGAATCAGCTCAAACCCACTCTAAAAAGGAATTTCAAAAGCAAAACCAAAAAACAGGGAAATTCTTTACAATTCCTTCAGGGTGTCTGAGGAAACCTGGAAAGACCCTATCTACAATGACAGCTGGATGTGGCATAAGGCTGGACACTTGGGACTGAGAGGATTGGTGAGATTGGTTGAGCAAATGCAGACCCTTTCAAGCAATAATGCATGGTCCCCATTCCATGGGTCCCAACTCTCCAGGTTCAAGGGAATATTACTACAGCTATAACATATACAGGAAACCTCGAGAATGTACACACTGTGAATACGAAAGGTTTCTAAAACTCAACGAATAGTCCCTCTCCTGGTGCTCCAGTTTGACTTCCAACTGCCTTACTATCAATCTCCCAACTTGGAGAGACAGGCCCTTTAACCTCCTGGTTTGCACAGGTTCCCAAATTGGCAGAGGATGGAAGGGACGAGGGAGAACCCATGAGAGAGTAGCTGTTAGGCATTTGGACGGGGACATGTCACTCTAATTTCCCGGCAGGAAGAAGAATTAACCAAAGTCTCAGACACCCACCGGGAACCAGTATAGGACATGATCCAAAATTTTGGACTTGCGTTCAGCTAACAAAACACGAGTTGAGAAATGGAGCTCAGGGGCACAGCAATTCACAAACTGGCAGAGTGATAAAGAACAACTATCGTCCAAAAATCGGTTGAGGGAAGTCAACGAGGCGGACTGGAAAGCGAGGCAAAATAGCAGGAAACAGATTTCAAGAGGTACCTTGGAATCGCCTGTAAAGCACAGGAAGAGGGGCACAACTTGGACAATGATGCACTTGGCCAAAAAGGGCGTATGCGTTTTCTCCTGAATATATTCAGGAGAAAACGCATACGCCCTTTTTGGCCAAGCAAGCAAGCGGGCAATGCAAATCTGCACTACAAAGAAGTATCACTTCCCACCGGTCAAAAGGGACATCCACAAAATATGTAAAAACCAGAAAGGCAAGACAGGCCCTGGAGAACAGGGAGCCTTGTTATGCTGATGGGCGGGATGTAAATTGCCAACTGCCTCACTGGAGGAGTGCATTGTGTTCCCTAAAACAAGTAAACAACAGAGCTACAGAGCCAAGGCCACTTCCAGTCTAGGGAATATACCTTGGGAAAACTGAAAATCAATAAGAAAGAGCCACCTCCAAATTTAGGGCTGCACTGACTACAAGAACCTCAACTTGGGTACACCTTAAATATCCCAGGAAATATAAAAATGGTTCAAAACATTGTGGTACTTACGTACGAAGGAATATCCCTCAGCCATGAAATCAATGTCATAAGACCAGTAGCAGCAAAGTGAGTGGATTCAGGTACGATGATTCTAAGTGAAATAAGTCACACAGAAAAAGAAACTTATCATAAGATATCACTTATGAAGATCCTGTAAACATGGCTACAGGTGAACTGAGTTAGGAAAGAG
This sequence comes from Mesoplodon densirostris, assembly GCF_025265405.1. Lineage (NCBI taxonomy): Eukaryota > Metazoa > Chordata > Mammalia > Artiodactyla > Ziphiidae > Mesoplodon > Mesoplodon densirostris. The sequence goes on from NW_026778196.1 coordinate 11,813,251, forward strand.
AACATAGTCTAACATTTAGAAAACACACTTATGCCTGCATAAAGGGGAAGGAGAGTTGGGGAGATGCATGAAACTAGAGTTTGATATAAGCACAGGGACCGTTTCAAAAACCAACTTTGGAATAGACAAGACGTACACCTTCCTCAGTGAAAGAGATTCAAAACCCCATATTTCCCACAGAGGAATATATCTGACTAGTAAGAATCTTAAAACCTATGTATTGATATCTCTCCATAAGGGAATCAAGTGTGTCTAGAGTGGCATAAACATGGCAGCGAGAATCAGCTCAAACCCACTCTAAAAAGGAATTTCAAAAGCAAAACCAAAAAACAGGGAAATCCTTTACAATTCCTTCAGGGTGTCTGAGGAAACCTGGAAAGACCCTATCTACAATGACAGCTGGATGTGGCATAAGGCTGGACTCTTGGGAGTGAGAGGATTGGTGAGATTGGGTGCGCAAATGCAGACCCTTTCAAGCAATAATGCATGGCCCCCATTCCATGGGTCCCAACTCTCCAGGTTGAAGGGAATATTACTACAGCTATAACATGTACAGGAAACCTAGAGAATGTACACACTGTGAATACGAAAGGTTTCTAAAACTCAACGAATAGTCCCTCTCCTGGTGCTCCAGTTTGACTTTCCAACTGACTTACTATCAATCTCCCAACTTGGAGAGACAGGCCCTTTTACCTCCTGGTTTGCACAGGTTCCCAATTTGGCAGAGGATGGAAGGGACGAGGGAGAACCCATGAGAGAGTAGCTGTTAGGCATTTGGACGGGCACATGTCACTCTAATTTCCCGGCAGGAAGAAGAATTAACCAAAGTCTCAGCCACCCACTGGGAACCAGTATAGGACATGATCCAAAATTTTGGACTTGCGTTCAGCTCACAAAAAACGAGTTGAGAAATTGAGCTCAGGGGCACAGCAATTCACAAACTGGCAGAGTGATAAAGGAAAACGATCGTCCAAAAATCTGTTGAGGGCAGTCAACGAGGCGGACTTGAAAGCGAGGCAAAATAGCAGGAAACAGATTTCAAGAGGTACCTTGGAATCACCTGTAAAGCACAGGAAGAGGGGCACAACTTGGACAATGGTTCACTTGGCCAAAAAGGGCGTATGCGTTTTCTCCTGAATATATTCAGGAGAAAACACATACGCCCTTTTTGGCCAAGCAAGCAAGCGGGCAATGCAAATCTGCACTACAAAGAAGTATCATTTCCCACTGGTCAAAAGGGACATCCACAAAATATGTAAAAACCAGAAAGGCAAGACAGGCCCTGGAGAACAGGGAGCCTTGTTATGCTGATGGGCGGGATGTAAATTGCCAACTGCCTCACTGGAGGAGTGCATTGTGTTCCCTAAAACAAGTAAACAACAGAGCTACAGAGCCAAGGCCACTTCCAGTCTAGGGAATATACCTTGGGAAAACTGAAAATCAATAAGAAAGTGCAACCTCCAAATTTAGGGCTGCACTGACTACAAGAACCTCAACTTGGGTACACCTTAAATATCCCAGGAAATATAAAAATGGTTCAAAACATTGTGGTACTTACGTACGATGGAATATCCCTCAGCCATGAAATCAATGTCATAAGACCAGTAGCAGCAAAGTGAGTGGATTCAGGTACGATGATTCTAAGTGAAATAAGTCACACAGAAAAAGAAACTTATCATAAGATATCACTTATGAAGATCCTGTAAACATGGCTACACGTGAACTGAGTTAGGAAAGAGAACAGAGACTCCCATTTAGAAAACACTCTTATGCCTGCATAAAGGGGATGGAGAGGTGGGGTGATGCATAAAACCAGAGTTTGATATAAGCACAGGGACCGTTCCAAAAACCAACTTTGGAATAGACAAGACCTACACCTTCCTCAGTGAAAGAGACTCAAAACCCCATATTTCCCGCAGAGGAATATATCTGACTAGTAAGAATCTTAAAACCTATGTATTGATATGACTCCATAAGGGAATCAAGTGTGTCTAGAGTGGCATAAACATGGCAGCGAGAATCAGCTCAAACCCACTCTAAAAAGGAATTTCAAAAGCAAAACCAAAAAACAGGGAAATTCTTTCCAATTCCTTCAGGGTGTCTGAGGAAACCTGGAAAGACCCTATCTACAATGACAGCTGGATGTGGCATAAGGCTGGACACTTGGGACTGAGAGGATTGGTGAGATTGGGTGAGCAAATGCAGACCCTTTCAAGCAATAATGCATGGCCCCCATTCCATGGGTCACAACTCTCCAGGTTCAAGGGAATATTACTACAGCTATAACATGTACAGGAAACCTAGAGAATGTACACACTGTGAATACGAAAGGTTTCTAAAACTCAACGAATAGTCCCTCTCCTGGTGCTCCAGTTTGACTTTCCAACTGCCTTACTATCAATCTCCCAACTTGGAGAGACAGGCCCTTTAACCTCCTGGTGTGCACAGGTTGCCAATTTGGCAGAGGATGGAAGGGACGAGGGAGAACCCATGAGAGAGTAGCTGTTAGGCATTTGGAGGGGCACATGTCACTCTAATTTCCCGGCAGGAAGAAGAATTAACCAAAGTCTCAGCCACCCACCGGGAACCAGTATAGGACATGATCCAAAATTTTGGACTTGTGTTCAGCTCACAAAAAACGAGTTGAGAAATGGAGCTCAGGGGCACAGCAATGCACAAATTGGCAGAGTGATAAAGGACAACTATCGTCCAAAAATCTGTTGAGGGAAGTCAACGAGGCGGACTTGAAAGCGAGGCAAAATAGCAGGAAACAGATTTCAAGAGGTACCTTGGAATCGCCTGTAAAGCACAGGAAGAGGGGCACAACTTGGACAATGATGCACTTGGCCAAAAAGTGCGTATGCGTTTTCTCCTGAATATATTCAGGAGAAAACACATACGCCCTTTTTGGCCAAGCAAGCAAGCGGGCAATGCAAATCTGCACTACAAAGAAGTATCACATCCCACCGGTCAAAAGGGACATCCACAAAATGTGTAAAAACCAGAAAGGCAAGACAGGCCCTGGAGAACATGGAGCCTTGTTATGCTGATGGGCGGGATGTAAATTGCCAACTGCCTCACTGGAGGAGTGCATTGTGTTCCCTAAAACAAGTAAACAACAGAGCTACAGAGCCAAGGCCACATCCAGTCTAGGGAATATACCTTGGGAAAACTGAAAATCAATAAGAAAGAGCCACCTCCAAATTTAGGGCTGCACTGACTACAAGAACCTCAACTTGGGTACACCTTAAATATCCCAGGAAATATAAAAATGGTTCAAAACATTGTGGTACTTACGTACGATGGAATATCCCTCAGACATGAAATCAATGTCATAAGACCAGTAGCAGCAAAGTGAGTGGATTCAGGTACGATGATTCTAAGTGAAATAAGTCACAGAGAAAAAGAAACTTATCACAAGATATCACTTATGAAGATCGTGTAAACATGGATACACGTGAACTGAGTTAGGAAAGAGAACAGAGACTCCCATTTAGAAAACACTCTTATGCCTGCATAAAGGGGATGGAGAGGTGGGGTGATGCATAAAACCAGAGTTTGATATAAGCACAGGGACCGTTCCAAAAACCAACTTTGGAATAGACAAGACCTACACCTTCCTCAGTGAAAGAGACTCAAAACCCCATATTTCCCGCAGAGGAATATATCTGACTAGTAAGAATCTTAAAACCTATGTATTGATATGACTCCATAAGGGAATCAAGTGTGTCTAGAGTGGCATAAACATGGCAGCGAGAATCAGCTCAAACCCACTCTAAAAAGGAATTTCAAAAGCAAAACCAAAAAACAGGGAAATTCTTTACAATTCCTTCAGGGTGTCTGAGGAAACCTGGAAAGACCCTATCTACAATGACAGCTGGATGTGGCATAAGGCTGGACACTTGGGACTGAGAGGATTGTTGAGATTGGGTGAGCAAATGCACACCCTTTCAAGCAATAATGCATGGCCCCCATTCCATGGGTCCCAATGCTCCAGGTTGAAGGGAATATTACTACAGCTATAACATGTACAGGAAACCTAGAGAATGTACACACTATGAATATGAAAGGTTTCTAAAACTCAACGAATAGTCCCTCTCCTGGTGCTCCAGTTTGACTTTCCAACTGCCTTACTATCAATCTCCCAACTTGGAGAGACAGGCCCTTTAACCTCCTGGTTTGCACAGGTTGCCAATTTGGCAGAGGATGGAAGGGACGAGGGAGAACCCATGAGAGAGTAGCTGTTAGGCATTTGGACGGGCACATGTCACTCTAATTTCCCGGCAGGAAGAAGAATTAACCAAAGTCTCAGCCACCCACCGGGAACCAGTATAGGACATGATGCAAAATTTTGGACTTGCGTTCAGCTCACAAAAAACGAGTTGAGAAATGGAGCTCAGGGGCACAGCAATGCACAAACTGGCAGAGTGATAAAGGACAACTATCGTCCAAAAATCTGTTGAGGGAAGTCAACGAGGCGGACTTGAAAGCCAGGCAAAATAGCAGGAAACAGATTTCAAGAGGTACCTTGGAATCGCCTGTAAAGCACAGGAAGAGGGGCACAACTTGGACAATGATGCACTTGGCCAAAAAGGGCGTATGCGTTTTCTCCTGAATATATTCAGGAGAAAACGCATACGCCCTTTTTGGCCTAGCAAGCAAGTGGGCAATGCAAATCTGCACTACAAAGAAGTATCACTTCCCACCGGTCAAAAGGGACATCCACAAAATGTGTAAAAACCAGAAAGGCAAGACAGGCCCTGGAGAACAGGGAGCCTTGTTATGCTGATGGGCGGGATGTAAATTGCCAACTGCCTCACTGGAGGAGTGCATTGTGTTCCCTAAAACAAGTAAACAACAGAGCTACAGAGCCAAGGCCACATCCAGTCTAGGGAATATACCTTGGGAAAACTGAAAATCAATAAGAAAGAGCCACCTCCAAATTTAGGGCTGCACTGACTACAAGAACCTCAACTTGGGTACACCTTAAATATCCCAGGAAATATAAAAATGGTTCAAAACATTGTGGTACTTACGTACGATGGAATATCCCTCAGCCATGAAATCAATGTCATAAGACCAGTAGCAGCAAAGTGAGTGGATTCAGGTACGATGATTCTAAGTGAAATAAGTCACACAGAAAAAGAAACTTATCATAAGATATCACTTATGAAGAACCTGTAAACATGACTACACGTGAACTGAGTTAGGAAAGAGAACAGAGTCTCACATTTAGAAAACACTCTTATGCCTGCATAAAGGGGATGGAGAGGTGGGGTGATGCATAAAACCAGAGTTTGATATAAGCACAGGGACCGTTCGAAAAACCAACTTTGGAATAGACAAGACCTACACCTTCCTCAGTGAAAGAGACTCAAAACCCCATATTTCCCGCAGAGGAATATATCTGACTAGTAAGAATCTTAAAACCTATGTATTGATATGACTCCATAAGGGAATCAAGTGTATCTAGAGTGGCATAAACATGGCAGCGAGAATCAGCTCAAACCCACTCTAAAAAGGAATTTCAAAAGCAAAACCAAAAAACAGGGAAATTCTTTACAATTCCTTCAGGGTGTCTGAGGAAACCTGGAAAGACACTATCTACAATGACAGCTGGATGTGGCATAAGGCTGGACACTTGGGACTGAGAGGATTGGTGAGATTGGGTGAGCAAATGCAGACCCTTTCAAGCAATAATGCATTGCCCCCATTCCATGGGTCCCAACTCTCCAAGTTCAAGGGAATATTACTACAGCTATAACATGTACAGGAAACCTAGAGAATGTACACACTGTGAATACGAAAGGTTTCTAAAACTCAACGAATAGTCCCTCTCCTGGTGCTCCAGTTTGACTTTCCAACTGCCTTACTATCAATCTCCCAACTTGGAGAGACAGGCCCTTTAACCTCCTGGTGTGCACAGGTTGCCAATTTGGCAGAGGATGGAAGGGACGAGGGAGAACCCATGAGAGAGTAGCTGTGAGGCATTTGGACGGGCACATGTCACTCTAATTTCCCGGTAGGAAGAAGAATTAACCAAAGTCTCAGCCACCCACTGGGAACCAGTATAGGACATGATCCAAAATTTTGGACTTGCGTTCAGCTCACAAAAAACGAGTTGAGAAATGGAGCTCAGGGGCACAGCAATGCACAAACTGGCAGAGTGATAAAGGACAACTATCGTCCAAAAATCTGTTGAGGGAAGTGAACGAGGCGGACTTGAAAGCGAGGCAAAAGAGCAGGAAACAAATTTCAAGAGGTTCCTTGGAATCGCCTGTAAAGCACAGGAAGAGGGGCACCACTTGGACAATGATGCACTTGGCCAAAAAGGGCGTATGCGTTTTCTCCTGAATATATTCAGGAGAAAACACATACGCCCTTTTTGGCCAAGCAAGCAAGCGGGCAATGCAAATCTGCACTACAAAGAAGTATCACTTCCCACCGGTCAAAAGGGACATCCACAAAATGTGTAAAAACCAGAAAGGCAAGACAGGCCCTGGAGAACAGGGAGCCTTGTTATGCTGATGGGCGGGATGTAAATTGCCAACTGCCTCACTGGAGGAGTGCATTGTGTTCCCTAAAACAAGTAAACAACAGAGCTACAGAGCCAAGGCCACATCCAGTCTAGGGAATATACCTTGGGAAAACTGAAAATCAATAAGAAAGAGCCACCTCCAAATTTAGGGCTGCACTGACTACAAGAACCTCAACTTGGGTACACCTTAAATATCCCAGGAAATATAAAAATGGTTCAAAACATTGTGGTACTTACGTACGATGGAATATCCCTCAGACATGAAATCAATGTCATAAGACCAGTAGCAGCAAAGTGAGTGGATTCAGGGACGATGATTCTAAGTGAAATAAGTCACACAGAAAAAGAAACTTATCATAAGATATCACTTATGAAGATCCTGTAAACATGGCTACCCGTGAACTGAGTTAGGAAAGAGAACAGAGACTCCCATTTAGAAAACACTCTTATGCCTGCATAAAGGGGATGGAGAGGTGGGGGGATTTATAAAACTTGAGTTTGATATAAGCACATGGACCGTTCCAAAAACCAACTTTGGAATAGACAAGACCTACACCTTCCTCAGTGAAAGAGACTCAAAACCCCATATTTCCCGCAGAGGAATATATCTGACTAGTAAGAATCTTAAAACCTATGTATTGATATGACTCCATAAGGGAATCAAGTGTGTCTAGAGTGGCATAAACATGGCAGCTAGAATCAGCTCAAACCCACTATAAAAAGGAATTTCAAAAACAAAACAAAAAAACAGGGAAATTCTTTACAATTCCTTCAGGGTGTCTGAGGAAACCTGGAAAGACCCTATCTACAATGACAGCTGGATGTGGCATAAGGCTGGACACTTGGGACTGAGAAGATTGGTGAGATTGGGTGAGCAAATGCAGACCCTTTCAAGCAATATTGCATGACCCCCATTCCATGGGTCCCAATTCTCCAGGTTGAAGGGAATATTACTACAGCTATAACATGTACAGGAAACCTAGAGAATGTACACACGGTGAATACGAAAGGTTTCTAAAACTCAACGAATAGTCCCTCTCCTGGTGCTCCAGTTTGACTTTCCAACTGCCTTACTCTCAATCTCCCAACTTGGAGAGACAGGCCGTTTAACCTCCTGGTGTGCACAGGTTCCCAATTTGGCAGAGGATGGAAGGGACGAGGGAGAACCCATGAGAGAGTAGCTGTTAGGCATTTGGACGGGCACATGTCACTCTAATTTCCCGGCAGGAAGAAGAATTAACCAAAGTCTCAGCCACCCACCGGGAACCAGTATAGGACATGATCCAAAATTTTGGACTTGCGTTCAGCTCACAAAAACGAGTTGAGAAATGGAGCTCAGGGGCACAGCAATGCACAAACTGGCAGAGTGATAAAGGACAACTATCGTCCAAAAATCTGTTGAGGGAAGTCAACGAGGCGGACTTGAAAGTGAGGCAAAGTAGCAGGAAACAGATTTCAAGAGGTAACTTGGAATCGCCTGTAAAGCACAGGAAGAAGGGCACAACTTGGACAATGGTGCACTTGGCCAAAAAGGGCCTATGCGTTTTCTCCTGAATATATTCAGGGGAAAACGCATAGGCCCTTTTTGGCCAAGCAAGCAAGCGGGCAATGCAAATCTGCTCTACAAAGAAATATCACTTCCACCGGTCAAAAGGGACATCCACAAAATGTGTAAAAACCAGAAAGGCAAGACAGGCCCTGGAGAACAGGGAGCCTTGTTATGCTGATGGGCGGGATGTAAATTGCCAACTGCCTCACTGGAGGAGTGCATTGTGTTCCCTAAAACAAGTAAACAACAGAGCTACAGAGCCAAGGCCACTTCCAGTCTAGGGAATATACCTTGGGAAAACTGAAAATCAATAAGAAAGAGCCACCTCCAAATTTAGGGCTGCACTGACTACAAGAACCTCAACTTGGGTACACCTTAAATATCCCAGGAAATATAAAAATGGTTCAAAACATTGTGGTACTTACGTACGATGGAATATCCCTCAGCCATGAAATCAATGTCATAAGACCAGTAGCAGCAAAGTGAGTGGATTCAGGTACGATGATTCTAAGTGAAATAAGTCACACAGAAAAAGAAACTTATCATAAGATATCACTTATGAAGATCCTGTAAACATGGCTACACGTGAACTGAGTTAGGAAAGAGAACAGAGACTCCCATTTAGAAAACACTCTTATGCCTGCATAAAGGGGATGGAGAGGTGGGGTGATGCATAAAACCAGAGTTTGATATAAGCACAGGGACCGTTCCAAAAACCAACTTTGGAATAGACAAGACCTACACCTTCCTCAGTGAAAGAGACTCAAAACCCCATATTTCCCGCAGAGGAATATATCTGACTAGTAAGAATCTTAATACCTATGTATTGATATGACTCCATAAGGGAATCAAGTGTGTCTAGAGTGGCATAAACATGGCAGCGAGAATCAGCTCAAACCCACTCTAAAAAGGAATTTCAAAAGCAAAACCAAAAAACAGGGAAATTCTTTACAATTCCTTCAGGGTGTCTGAGGAAACCTGGAAAGACCCTATCTACAATGACAGCTGGATGTGGCATAAGGCTGGACACTTGGGACTGAGAGGATTGGTGAGATTGGGTGAGCAAATGCAGACCCTTTCAAGCAATAATGCATGGCCCCCATTCCATGGGTCCCAATTCTCCAGGTTGAAGGGAATATTACTACAGCTATAACATGTACAGGAAACCTAGAGAATGTACACACGGTGAATACGAAAGGTTTCTAAAACTCAACGAATAGTCCCTCTCCTGGTGCTCCAGTTTGACTTTCCAACTGCCTTACTATCAATCTCCCAACTTGGAGAGACAGGCCCTTTAACCTCCTGGTGTGCACTGGTTCCCAATTTGGCAGAGGATGGAAGGGACGAGGGAGAACCCATGAGAGAGTAGCTGTTAGGCATTTGGACGGGCACATGTCACTCTAATTTCCCGGCAGGAAGAAGAATTAACCAAAGTCTCAGCCACCCACCGGGAACCAGTATAGGACATGATCCAAAATTTTGGACTTGCGTTCAGCTCACAAAAAACGAGTTGAGAAATGGAGCTCAGGGGCACAGCAATGCACAAACTGGCAGAGTGATAAAGGACAACTATCGTCCAAAAATCTGTTGAGGGAAGTGAACGAGGCGGACTTGAAAGCGAGGCAAAAGAGCAGGAAACAGATTTCAAGAGGTTCCTTGGAATCGCCTGTAAAGCACAGGAAGAGGGGCACCACTTGGACAATGATGCACTTGTCCAAAAAGGGCGTATGCGTTTTCTCCTGAATATATTCAGGAGAAAACACATACGCCCTTTTTGGCCAAGCAAGCAAGCGGGCAATGCAAATCTGCACTACAAAGAAGTATCACTTCCCACCGGTCAAAAGGGTCATCCACAAAATGTGTAAAAACCAGAAAGGCAAGACAGGCCCTGGAGAACAGGGAGCCTTGTTATGCTGATGGGTGGGATGTTAATTGCCAACTGCCTCACTGGAGGAGTGCATTGTGTTCCCTAAAACAAGTAAACAACAGAGCTACAGAGCCAAGGCCACATCCAGTCTAGGGAATATACCTTGGGAAAACTGAAAATCAATAAGAAAGAGCCACCTCCAAATTTAGGGCTGCACTGACTACAAGAACCTCAACTTGGGTACACCTTAAATATCCCAGGAAATATAAAAATGGTTCAAAACATTGTGGTACTTACGTACGATGGAATATCCCTCAGACATGAAATCAATGTCATAAGACCAGTAGCAGCAAAGTGAGTGGATTCAGATACGATGATTCTAAGTGAAATAAGTCACACAGAAAAAGAAACTTATCATAAGATATCACTTATGAAGATCGTGTAAACATGGATACATGTGAACTGAGTTAGGAAAGAGAACAGAGACTCCCATTTAGAAAACACTCTTATGCCTGCATAAAGGGGATGGAGAGGTGGGGTGATGCATAAAACCAGAGTTTGATATAAGCACAGGGACCGTTCCAAAAACCAACTTTGGAATAGACAAGACCTACACCTTCCTCAGTGAAAGAGACTCAAAACCCCATATTTCCCGCAGAGGAATATATCTGACTAGTAAGAATCTTAAAACCTATGTATTGATATGACTCCATAAGGGAATCAAGTGTGTCTAGAGTGGCATAAACATGGCAGCGAGAATCAGCTCAAACCCACTATAAAAAGGAATTTCAAAAGCAAAACCAAAAAACAGGGAAATTCTTTACAATTCCTTCAGGGTGTCTGAGGAAACCTGGAAAGACCCTATCTACAATGACAGCTGGATGTGGCATAAGGCTGGACACTTGGGACTGAGAGGATTGGTGAGATTGGGTGAGCAAATGCAGACCCTTTCAAGCAATATTGCATGGCCCCCATTCCATGGGTCCCAATTCTCCAGGTTGAAGGGAATATTATTACAGCTATAACATATACAGGAAACCTAGAGAATGTACACACGGTGAATACGAAAGGTTTCTAAAACTCAACGAATAGTCCCTCTCCTGGTGCTCCAGTTTGACTTTCCAACTGCCTTACTATCAATCTCCCAACTTGGAGAGACAGGCCCTTTAACCTCCTGGTGTGCACAGGTTCCCAATTTGGCAGAGGATGGAAGGGACGAGGGAGAACCCATGAGAGAGTAGCTGTTACGCATTTGGACGGGCACATGTCACTCTAATTTCCCGGCAGGAAGAAGAATTAACCAAAGTCTCAGCCACCCACCGGGAACCAGTATAGGACATGATCCAAAACTTTGGACTTGCGTTCAGCTCACAAAAACGAGTTGAGAAATGGAGCTCAGGGGCACAGCAATGCACAAACTGGCAGAGTGATAAAGGACAACTATCGTCCAAAAATCTGTTGAGGGAAGTGAACGAGGCGGACTTGAAAGCGAGGCAAAATAGCAGGAAACAGATTTCAAGAGGTTCCTTGGAATCGCCTGTAAAGCACAGGAAGAGGGGCACCACTTGGACAATGATGCACTTGGCCAAAAAGGGCGTATGCGTTTTCTCCTGAATATATTCAGGAGAAAACACATACGCCCTTTTTGGCCAAGCAAGCAAGCGGGCAATGCAAATCTGCACTACAAAGAAGTATCACTTCCCACCGGTCAAAAGGGACATCCACAAAATGTGTAAAAACCAGAAAGGCAAGACAGGCCCTGGAGAACAGGGAGCCTTGTTATGCTGATGGGCGGGATGTAAATTGCCAACTGCCTCACTGGAGGAGTGCATTGTGTTCCCTAAAACAAGTAAACAACAGAGCTACAGAGCCAAGGCCACATCCAGTCTAGGGAATATACCTTGGGAAAACTGAAAATGAATAAGAAAGAGCCTCCTCCAAATTTATGGCTGCACTGACTACAAGAACCTCAACTTGGGTACACCTTAAATATCCCAGGAAATATAAAAATGGTTCAAAACATTGTGGTACTTACGTACGATGGAATATCCCTCAGACATGAAATCAATGTCATAAGACCAGTAGCAGCAAAGTGAGTGGATTCAGGGACGATGATTCTAAGTGAAATAAGTCACACAGAAAAAGAAACTTATCATAAGATATCACTTATGAAGATCCTGTAAACATGGCTACACGTGAACTGAGTTAGGAAAGAGAACAGAGACTCCCATTTAGAAAACACTCTTATGCCTGCATAAAGGGGATGGAGAGGTGGGGTGATGCATAAAACCAGAGTTTGATATAAGCACAGGGACCGTTCCAAAAACCAACTTTGGAATAGACAAGACCTACACCTTCCTCAGTGAAAGAGACTCAAAACCCCATATTTCCCGCAGAGGAATATATCTGACTAGTAAGAATCTTAAAACCTATGTATTGATATGACTCCATAAGGGAATCAAGTGTATCTAGAGTGGCATAAACATGGCAGCGAGAATCAGCTCAAACCCACTCTAAAAAGGAATTTCAAAAGCAAAACCAAAAAACAGGGAAATTCTTTACAATTCCTTCAGGGTGTCTGAGGAAACCTGGAAAGACACTATCTACAATGACAGCTGGATGTGGCATAAGGCTGGACACTTGGGACTGAGAGGATTGGTGAGATTGGGTGAGCAAATGCAGACCCTTTCAAGCAATAATGCATTGCCCCCATTCCATGGGTCCCAACTCTCCAAGTTCAAGGGAATATTACTACAGCTATAACATGTACAGGAAACCTAGAGAATGTACACACTGTGAATACGAAAGGTTTCTAAAACTCAACGAATAGTCCCTCTCCTGGTGCTCCAGTTTGACTTTCCAACTGCCTTACTATCAATCTCCCAACTTGGAGAGACAGGCCCTTTAACCTCCTGGTGTGCACAGGTTGCCAATTTGGCAGAGGATGGAAGGGACGAGGGAGAACCCATGAGAGAGTAGCTGTGAGGCATTTGGACGGGCACATGTCACTCTAATTTCCCGGTAGGAAGAAGAATTAACCAAAGTCTCAGCCACCCACTGGGAACCAGTATAGGACATGATCCAAAATTTTGGACTTGCGTTCAGCTCACAAAAAACGAGTTGAGAAATGGAGCTCAGGGGCACAGCAATGCACAAACTGGCAGAGTGATAAAGGACAACTATCGTCCAAAAATCTGTTGAGGGAAGTGAACGAGGCGGACTTGAAAGCGAGGCAAAAGAGCAGGAAACAAATTTCAAGAGGTTCCTTGGAATCGCCTGTAAAGCACAGGAAGAGGGGCACCACTTGGACAATGATGCACTTGGCCAAAAAGGGCGTATGCGTTTTCTCCTGAATATATTCAGGAGAAAACACATACGCCCTTTTTGGCCAAGCAAGCAAGCGGGCAATGCAAATCTGCACTACAAAGAAGTATCACTTCCCACCGGTCAAAAGGGACATCCACAAAATGTGTAAAAACCAGAAAGGCAAGACAGGCCCTGGAGAACAGGGAGCCTTGTTATGCTGATGGGCGGGATGTAAATTGCCAACTGCCTCACTGGAGGAGTGCATTGTGTTCCCTAAAACAAGTAAACAACAGAGCTACAGAGCCAAGGCCACATCCAGTCTAGGGAATATACCTTGGGAAAACTGAAAATCAATAAGAAAGAGCCACCTCCAAATTTAGGGCTGCACTGACTACAAGAACCTCAACTTGGGTACACCTTAAATATCCCAGGAAATATAAAAATGGTTCAAAACATTGTGGTACTTACGTACGATGGAATATCCCTCAGACATGAAATCAATGTCATAAGACCAGTAGCAGCAAAGTGAGTGGATTCAGGGACGATGATTCTAAGTGAAATAAGTCACACAGAAAAAGAAACTTATCATAAGATATCACTTATGAAGATCCTGTAAACATGGCTACCCGTGAACTGAGTTAGGAAAGAGAACAGAGACTCCCATTTAGAAAACACTCTTATGCCTGCATAAAGGGGATGGAGAGGTGGGGGGATTTATAAAACTTGAGTTTGATATAAGCACATGGACCGTTCCAAAAACCAACTTTGGAATAGACAAGACCTACACCTTCCTCAGTGAAAGAGACTCAAAACCCCATATTTCCCGCAGAGGAATATATCTGACTAGTAAGAATCTTAAAACCTATGTATTGATATGACTCCATAAGGGAATCAAGTGTGTCTAGAGTGGCATAAACATGGCAGCTAGAATCAGCTCAAACCCACTATAAAAAGGAATTTCAAAAACAAAACAAAAAAACAGGGAAATTCTTTACAATTCCTTCAGGGTGTCTGAGGAAACCTGGAAAGACCCTATCTACAATGACAGCTGGATGTGGCATAAGGCTGGACACTTGGGACTGAGAAGATTGGTGAGATTGGGTGAGCAAATGCAGACCCTTTCAAGCAATATTGCATGACCCCCATTCCATGGGTCCCAATTCTCCAGGTTGAAGGGAATATTACTACAGCTATAACATGTACAGGAAACCTAGAGAATGTACACACGGTGAATACGAAAGGTTTCTAAAACTCAACGAATAGTCCCTCTCCTGGTGCTCCAGTTTGACTTTCCAACTGCCTTACTCTCAATCTCCCAACTTGGAGAGACAGGCCCTTTAACCTCCTGGTGTGCACAGGTTCCCAATTTGGCAGAGGATGGAAGGGACGAGGGAGAACCCATGAGAGAGTAGCTGTTAGGCATTTGGACGGGCACATGTCACTCTAATTTCCCGGCAGGAAGAAGAATTAACCAAAGTCTCAGCCACCCACCGGGAACCAGTATAGGACATGATCCAAAATTTTGGACTTGCGTTCAGCTCACAAAAACGAGTTGAGAAATGGAGCTCAGGGGCACAGCAATGCACAAACTGGCAGAGTGATAAAGGACAACTATCGTCCAAAAATCTGTTGAGGGAAGTCAACGAGGCGGACTTGAAAGTGAGGCAAAGTAGCAGGAAACAGATTTCAAGAGGTAACTTGGAATCGCCTGTAAAGCACAGGAAGAAGGGCACAACTTGGACAATGGTGCACTTGGCCAAAAAGGGCCTATGCGTTTTCTCCTGAATATATTCAGGGGAAAACGCATAGGCCCTTTTTGGCCAAGCAAGCAAGCGGGCAATGCAAATCTGCTCTACAAAGAAATATCACTTCCACCGGTCAAAAGGGACATCCACAAAATGTGTAAAAACCAGAAAGGCAAGACAGGCCCTGGAGAACAGGGAGCCTTGTTATGCTGATGGGCGGGATGTAAATTGCCAACTGCCTCACTGGAGGAGTGCATTGTGTTCCCTAAAACAAGTAAACAACAGAGCTACAGAGCCAAGGCCACTTCCAGTCTAGGGAATATACCTTGGGAAAACTGAAAATCAATAAGAAAGAGCCACCTCCAAATTTAGGGCTGCACTGACTACAAGAACCTCAACTTGGGTACACCTTAAATATCCCAGGAAATATAAAAATGGTTCAAAACATTGTGGTACTTACGTACGATGGAATATCCCTCAGCCATGAAATCAATGTCATAAGACCAGTAGCAGCAAAGTGAGTGGATTCAGGTACGATGATTCTAAGTGAAATAAGTCACACAGAAAAAGAAACTTATCATAAGATATCACTTATGAAGATCCTGTAAACATGGCTACACGTGAACTGAGTTAGGAAAGAGAACAGAGACTCCCATTTAGAAAACACTCTTATGCCTGCATAAAGGGGATGGAGAGGTGGGGTGATGCATAAAACCAGAGTTTGATATAAGCACAGGGACCGTTCCAAAAACCAACTTTGGAATAGACAAGACCTACACCTTCCTCAGTGAAAGAGACTCAAAACCCCATATTTCCCGCAGAGGAATATATCTGACTAGTAAGAATCTTAATACCTATGTATTGATATGACTCCATAAGGGAATCAAGTGTGTCTAGAGTGGCATAAACATGGCAGCGAGAATCAGCTCAAACCCACTCTAAAAAGGAATTTCAAAAGCAAAACCAAAAAACAGGGAAATTCTTTACAATTCCTTCAGGGTGTCTGAGGAAACCTGGAAAGACCCTATCTACAATGACAGCTGGATGTGGCATAAGGCTGGACACTTGGGACTGAGAGGATTGGTGAGATTGGGTGAGCAAATGCAGACCCTTTCAAGCAATAATGCATGGCCCCCATTCCATGGGTCCCAATTCTCCAGGTTGAAGGGAATATTACTACAGCTATAACATGTACAGGAAACCTAGAGAATGTACACACGGTGAATACGAAAGGTTTCTAAAACTCAACGAATAGTCCCTCTCCTGGTGCTCCAGTTTGACTTTCCAACTGCCTTACTATCAATCTCCCAACTTGGAGAGACAGGCCCTTTAACCTCCTGGTGTGCACTGGTTCCCAATTTGGCAGAGGATGGAAGGGACGAGGGAGAACCCATGAGAGAGTAGCTGTTAGGCATTTGGACGGGCACATGTCACTCTAATTTCCCGGCAGGAAGAAGAATTAACCAAAGTCTCAGCCACCCACCGGGAACCAGTATAGGACATGATCCAAAATTTTGGACTTGCGTTCAGCTCACAAAAAACGAGTTGAGAAATGGAGCTCAGGGGCACAGCAATGCACAAACTGGCAGAGTGATAAAGGACAACTATCGTCCAAAAATCTGTTGAGGGAAGTGAACGAGGCGGACTTGAAAGCGAGGCAAAAGAGCAGGAAACAGATTTCAAGAGGTTCCTTGGAATCGCCTGTAAAGCACAGGAAGAGGGGCACCACTTGGACAATGATGCACTTGTCCAAAAAGGGCGTATGCGTTTTCTCCTGAATATATTCAGGAGAAAACACATACGCCCTTTTTGGCCAAGCAAGCAAGCGGGCAATGCAAATCTGCACTACAAAGAAGTATCACTTCCCACCGGTCAAAAGGGTCATCCACAAAATGTGTAAAAACCAGAAAGGCAAGACAGGCCCTGGAGAACAGGGAGCCTTGTTATGCTGATGGGTGGGATGTTAATTGCCAACTGCCTCACTGGAGGAGTGCATTGTGTTCCCTAAAACAAGTAAACAACAGAGCTACAGAGCCAAGGCCACATCCAGTCTAGGGAATATACCTTGGGAAAACTGAAAATCAATAAGAAAGAGCCACCTCCAAATTTAGGGCTGCACTGACTACAAGAACCTCAACTTGGGTACACCTTAAATATCCCAGGAAATATAAAAATGGTTCAAAACATTGTGGTACTTACGTACGATGGAATATCCCTCAGACATGAAATCAATGTCATAAGACCAGTAGCAGCAAAGTGAGTGGATTCAGATACGATGATTCTAAGTGAAATAAGTCACACAGAAAAAGAAACTTATCATAAGATATCACTTATGAAGATCGTGTAAACATGGATACATGTGAACTGAGTTAGGAAAGAGAACAGAGACTCCCATTTAGAAAACACTCTTATGCCTGCATAAAGGGGATGGAGAGGTGGGGTGATGCATAAAACCAGAGTTTGATATAAGCACAGGGACCGTTCCAAAAACCAACTTTGGAATAGACAAGACCTACACCTTCCTCAGTGAAAGAGACTCAAAACCCCATATTTCCCGCAGAGGAATATATCTGACTAGTAAGAATCTTAAAACCTATGTATTGATATGACTCCATAAGGGAATCAAGTGTGTCTAGAGTGGCATAAACATGGCAGCGAGAATCAGCTCAAACCCACTATAAAAAGGAATTTCAAAAGCAAAACCAAAAAACAGGGAAATTCTTTACAATTCCTTCAGGGTGTCTGAGGAAACCTGGAAAGACCCTATCTACAATGACAGCTGGATGTGGCATAAGGCTGGACACTTGGGACTGAGAGGATTGGTGAGATTGGGTGAGCAAATGCAGACCCTTTCAAGCAATATTGCATGGCCCCCATTCCATGGGTCCCAATTCTCCAGGTTGAAGGGAATATTATTACAGCTATAACATATACAGGAAACCTAGAGAATGTACACACGATGAATACGAAAGGTTTCTAAAACTCAACGAATAGTCCCTCTCCTGGTGCTCCAGTTTGACTTTCCAACTGCCTTACTATCAATCTCCCAACTTGGAGAGACAGGCCCTTTAACCTCCTGGTGTGCACAGGTTCCCAATTTGGCAGAGGATGGAAGGGACGAGGGAGAACCCATGAGAGAGTAGCTGTTACGCATTTGGACGGGCACATGTCACTCTAATTTCCCGGCAGGAAGAAGAATTAACCAAAGTCTCAGCCACCCACCGGGAACCAGTATAGGACATGATCCAAAACTTTGGACTTGCGTTCAGCTCACAAAAACGAGTTGAGAAATGGAGCTCAGGGGCACAGCAATGCACAAACTGGCAGAGTGATAAAGGACAACTATCGTCCAAAAATCTGTTGAGGGAAGTGAACGAGGCGGACTTGAAAGCGAGGCAAAATAGCAGGAAACAGATTTCAAGAGGTTCCTTGGAATCGCCTGTAAAGCACAGGAAGAGGGGCACCACTTGGACAATGATGCACTTGGCCAAAAAGGGCGTATGCGTTTTCTCCTGAATATATTCAGGAGAAAACACATACGCCCTTTTTGGCCAAGCAAGCAAGCGGGCAATGCAAATCTGCACTACAAAGAAGTATCACTTCCCACCGGTCAAAAGGGACATCCACAAAATGTGTAAAAACCAGAAAGGCAAGACAGGCCCTGGAGAACAGGGAGCCTTGTTATGCTGATGGGCGGGATGTAAATTGCCAACTGCCTCACTGGAGGAGTGCATTGTGTTCCCTAAAACAAGTAAACAACAGAGCTACAGAGCCAAGGCCACATCCAGTCTAGGGAATATACCTTGGGAAAACTGAAAATGAATAAGAAAGAGCCTCCTCCAAATTTATGGCTGCACTGACTACAAGAACCTCAACTTGGGTACACCTTAAATATCCCAGGAAATATAAAAATGGTTCAAAACATTGTGGTACTTACGTACGATGGAATATCCCTCAGACATGAAATCAATGTCATAAGACCAGTAGCAGCAAAGTGAGTGGATTCAGGGACGATGATTCTAAGTGAAATAAGTCACACAGAAAAAGAAACTTATCATAAGATATCACTTATGAAGATCCTGTAAACATGGCTACACGTGAACTGAGTTAGGAAAGAGAACAGAGACTCCCATTTAGAAAACACTCTTATGCCTGCATAAAGGGGATGGAGAGGTGGGGTGATGCATAAAACCAGAGTTTGATATAAGCACAGGGACCGTTCCAAAAACCAACTTTGGAATAGACAAGACCTACACCTTCCTCAGTGAAAGAGACTCAAAACCCCATATTTCCCGCAGAGGAATATATCTGACTAGTAAGAATCTTAAAACCTATGTATTGATATGACTCCATAAGGGAATCAAGTGTGTCTAGAGTGGCATAAACATGGCAGCGAGAATCAGCTCAAACCCACTCTAAAAAGGAATTTCAAAAGCAAAACCAAAAAACAGGGAAATTCTTTACAATTCCTTCAGGGTGTCTGAGGAAACCTGGAAAGACCCTATCTACAATGACAGCTGGATGTGGCATAAGGCTGGACACTTGGGACTGAGAGGATTGGTGAGATTGGGTGAGCAAATGCAGACCCTTTCAAGCAATAATGCATGGCCCCCATTCCATGGGTCCCAATGCTCCAGGTTGAAGGGAATATTACTACGGCTATAACATGTACAGGAAACCTAGAGAATGTACACACTATGAATATGAAAGGTTTCTAAAACTCAACGAATAGTCCCTCACCTGGTGCTCCAGTTTGACATTCCAACTGCCTTACTATCAATCTCCCAACTTGGAGAGACAGGCCCTTTAACCTCCTGGTTTGCACAGGTTGCCAATTTGGCAGAGGATGGAAGGGACGAGGGAGAACCCATGAGAGAGTAGCTGTTAGGCATTTGGACGGGCACATGTCACTCTAATTTCCCGGCAGGAAGAAGAATTAACCAAAGTCTCAGCCACCCACCGGGAACCAGTATAGGACATGATGCAAAATTTTGGACTTGCGTTCAGCTCACAAAAAACGAGTTGAGAAATGGAGCTCAGGGGCACAGCAATGCACAAACTGGCAGAGTGATAAAGGACAACTATCGTCCAAAAATCTGTTGAGGGAAGTCAACGAGGCGGACTTGAAAGCCAGGCAAAATAGCAGGAAACAGATTTCAAGAGGTACCTTGGAATCGCCTGTAAAGCACAGGAAGAGGGGCACAACTTGGACAATGATGCACTTGGCCAAAAAGGGCGTATGCGTTTTCTCCTGAATATATTCAGGAGAAAACGCATACGCCCTTTTTGGCCAAGCAAGCAAGTGGGCAATGCAAATCTGCACTACAAAGAAGTATCACTTCCCACCGGTCAAAAGGGACATCCACAAAATGTGTAAAAACCAGAAAGGCAAGACAGGCCCTGGAGAACAGGGAGCCTTGTTATGCTGATGGGCGGGATGTAAATTGCCAACTGCCTCACTGGAGGAGTGCATTGTGTTCCCTAAAACAAGTAAACAACAGAGCTACAGAGCCAAGGCCACATCCAGTCTAGGGAATATACCTTGGGAAAACTGAAAATCAATAAGAAAGGGCCACCTCCAAATTTAGGGCTGCACTGACTACAAGAACCTCAACTTGGGTACACCTTAAATATCCCAGGAAATATAAAAATGGTTCAAAACATTGTGGTACTTACGTACGATGGAATATCCCTCAGCCATGAAATCAATGTCATTAGACCAGTAGCAGCAAAGTGAGTGGATTCAGGTACGATGATTCTAAGTGAAATAAGTCACACAGAAAAAGAAACTTATCATAAGATATCACTTATGAAGAACCTGTAAACATGACTACACGTGAACTGAGTTAGGAAAGAGAACAGAGTCTCACATTTAGAAAACACTCTTATGCCTGCATAAAGGGGATGGAGAGGTGGGGTGATGCATAAAACCAGAGTTTGATATAAGCACAGGGACCGTTCGAAAAACCAACTTTGGAATAGACAAGACCTACACCTTCCTCAGTGAAAGAGACTCAAAACCCCATATTTCCCGCAGAGGAATATATCTGACTAGTAAGAATCTTAAAACCTATGTATTGATATGACTCCATAAGGGAATCAAGTGTATCTAGAGTGGCATAAACATGGCAGCGAGAATCAGCTCAAACCCACTCTAAAAAGGAATTTCAAAAGCAAAACCAAAAAACAGGGAAATTCTTTACAATTCCTTCAGGGTGTCTGAGGAAACCTGGAAAGACACTATCTACAATGACAGCTGGATGTGGCATAAGGCTGGACACTTGGGACTGAGAGGATTGGTGAGATTGGGTGAGCAAATGCAGACCCTTTCAAGCAATAATGCATTGCCCCCATTCCATGGGTCCCAACTCTCCAAGTTCAAGGGAATATTACTACAGCTATAACATGTACAGGAAACCTAGAGAATGTACACACTGTGAATACGAAAGGTTTCTAAAACTCAACGAATAGTCCCTCTCCTGGTGCTCCAGTTTGACTTTCCAACTGCCTTACTATCAATCTCCCAACTTGGAGAGACAGGCCCTTTAACCTCCTGGTGTGCACAGGTTGCCAATTTGGCAGAGGATGGAAGGGACGAGGGAGAACCCATGAGAGAGTAGCTGTTAGGCATTTGGACGGGCACATGTCACTCTAATTTCCCGGTAGGAAGAAGAATTAACCAAAGTCTCAGCCACCCACTGGGAACCAGTATAGGACATGATCCAAAATTTTGGACTTGCGTTCAGCTCACAAAAAACGAGTTGAGAAATGGAGCTCAGGGGCACAGCAATGCACAAACTGGCAGAGTGATAAAGGACAACTATCGTCCAAAAATCTGTTGAGGGAAGTGAACGAGGCGGACTTGAAAGCGAGGCAAAATAGCAGGAAACAAATTTCAAGAGGTTCCTTGGAATCGCCTGTAAAGCACAGGAAGAGGGGCACCACTTGGACAATGATGCACTTGGCCAAAAAGGGCGTATGCGTTTTCTCCTGAATATATTCAGGAGAAAACACATACGCCCTTTTTGGCCAAGCAAGCAAGCGGGCAATGCAAATCTGCACTACAAAGAAGTATCACTTCCCACCGGTCAAAAGGGACATCCACAAAATGTGTAAAAACCAGAAAGGCAAGACAGGCCCTGGAGAACAGGGAGCCTTGTTATGCTGATGGGCGGGATGTAAATTGCCAACTGCCTCACTGGAGGAGTGCATTGTGTTCCCTAAAACAAGTAAACAACAGAGCTACAGAGCCAAGGCCACATCCAGTCTAGGGAATATACCTTGGGAAAACTGAAAATCAATAAGAAAGAGCCACCTCCAAATTTAGGGCTGCACTGACTACAAGAACCTCAACTTGGGTACACCTTAAATATCCCAGGAAATATAAAAATGGTTCAAAACATTGTGGTACTTACGTACGATGGAATATCCCTCAGACATGAAATCAATGTCATAAGACCAGTAGCAGCAAAGTGAGTGGATTCAGGGACGATGATTCTAAGTGAAATAAGTCACACAGAAAAAGAAACTTATCATAAGATATCACTTATGAAGATCCTGTAAACATGGCTACCCGTGAACTGAGTTAGGAAAGAGAACAGAGACTCCCATTTAGAAAACACTCTTATGCCTGCATAAAGGGGATGGAGAGGTGGGGGGATTTATAAAACTTGAGTTTGATATAAGCACATGGACCGTTCCAAAAACAAACTTTGGAATAGACAAGACCTACACCTTCCTCAGTGAAAGAGACTCAAAACCCCATATTTCCCGCAGAGGAATATATCTGACTAGTAAGAATCTTAAAACCTATGTATTGATATGACTCCATAAGGGAATCAAGTGTGTCTAGAGTGGCATAAACATGGCAGCTAGAATCAGCTCAAACCCACTATAAAAAGGAATTTCAAAAACAAAACAAAAAAACAGGGAAATTCTTTACAATTCCTTCAGGGTGTCTGAGGAAACCTGGAAAGACCCTATCTACAATGACAGCTGGATGTGGCATAAGGCTGGACACTTGGGACTGAGAAGATTGGTGAGATTGGGTGAGCAAATGCAGACCCTTTCAAGCAATATTGCATGGCCCCCATTCCATGGGTCCCAATTCTCCAGGTTGAAGGGAATATTACTACAGCTATAACATGTACAGGAAACCTAGAGAATGTACACACGGTGAATACGAAAGGTTTCTAAAACTCAACGAATAGTCCCTCTCCTGGTGCTCCAGTTTGACTTTCCAACTGCCTTACTCTCAATCTCCCAACTTGGAGAGACAGGCCCTTTAACCTCCTGGTGTGCACAGGTTCCCAATTTGGCAGAGGATGGAAGGGACGAGGGAGAACCCATGAGAGAGTAGCTGTTAGGCATTTGGACGGGCACATGTCACTCTAATTTCCCGGCAGGAAGAAGAATTAACCAAAGTCTCAGCCACCCACCGGGAACCAGTATAGGACATGATCCAAAATTTTGGACTTGTGTTCAGCTCACAAAAACGAGTTGAGAAATGGAGCTCAGGGGCACAGCAATGCACAAACTGGCAGAGTGATAAAGGACAACTATCGTCCAAAAATCTGTTGAGGGAAGTCAACGAGGCGGACTTGAAAGTGAGGCAAAGTAGCAGGAAACAGATTTCAAGAGGTACCTTGGAATCGCCTGTAAAGCACAGGAAGAAGGGCACAACTTGGACAATGGTGCACTTGGCCAAAAAGGGCCTATGCGTTTTCTCCTGAATATATTCAGGGGAAAACGCATAGGCCCTTTTTGGCCAAGCAAGCAAGCGGGCAATGCAAATCTGCTCTACAAAGAAATATCACTTCCACCGGTCAAAAGGGACATCCACAAATTGTGTAAAAACCAGAAAGGCAAGACAGGCCCTGGAGAACAGGGAGCCTTGTTATGCTGAAGGGCGGGATGTAAATTGCCAACTGCCTCACTGGAGGAGTGCATTGTGTTCCCTAAAACAAGTAAACAACAGAGCTACAGAGCCAAGGCCACTTCCAGTCTAGGGAATATACCTTGGGAAAACTGAAAATCAATAAGAAAGAGCCACCTCCAAATTTAGGGCTGCACTGACTACAAGAACCTCAACTTGGGTACACCTTAAATATCCCAGGAAATATAAAAATGGTTCAAAACATTGTGGTACTTACGTACGATGGAATATCCCTCAGCCATGAAATCAATGTCATAAGACCAGTAGCAGCAAAGTGAGTGGATTCAGGTACGATGATTCTAAGTGAAATAAGTCACACAGAAAAAGAAACTTATCATAAGATATCACTTATGAAGATCCTGTAAACATGGCTACACGTGAACTGAGTTAGGAAAGAGAACAGAGACTCCCATTTAGAAAACACTCTTATGCCTGCATAAAGGGGATGGAGAGGTGGGGTGATGCATAAAACCAGAGTTTGATATAAGCACAGGGACCGTTCCAAAAACCAACTTTGGAATAGACAAGACCTACACCTTCCTCAGTGAAAGAGACTCAAAACCCCATATTTCCCGCAGAGGAATATATCTGACTAGTAAGAATCTTAAAACCTATGTATTGATATGACTCCATAAGGGAATCAAGTGTGTCTAGAGTGGCATAAACATGGCAGCGAGAATCAGCTCAAACCCACTCTAAAAAGGAATTTCAAAAGCAAAACCAAAAAACAGGGAAATTCTTTACAATTCCTTCAGGGTGTCTGAGGAAACCTGGAAAGACCCTATCTACAATGACAGCTGGATGTGGCATAAGGCTGGACACTTGGGACTGAGAGGATTGGTGAGATTGGGTGAGCAAATGCAGACCCTTTCAAGCAATAATGCATGGCCCCCATTCCATGGGTCCCAATTCTCCAGGTTGAAGGGAATATTACTACAGCTATAACATGTACAGGAAACCTAGAGAATGTACACACGGTGAATACGAAAGGTTTCTAAAACTCAACGAATAGTCCCTCTCCTGGTGCTCCAGTTTGACTTTCCAACTGCCTTACTATCAATCTCCCAACTTGGAGAGACAGGCCCTTTAACCTCCTGGTGTGCACAGGTTCCCAATTTGGCAGAGGATGGAAGGGACGAGGGAGAACCCATGAGAGAGTAGCTGTTAGGCATTTGGACGGGCACATGTCACTCTAATTTCCCGGCAGGAAGAAGAATTAACCAAAGTCTCAGCCACCCACCGGGAACCAGTATAGGACATGATCCAAAATTTTGGACTTGCGTTCAGCTCACAAAAAACGAGTTGAGAAATGGAGCTCAGGGGCACAGCAATGCACAAACTGGCAGAGTGATAAAGGACAACTATCGTCCAAAAATCTGTTGAGGGAAGTGAACGAGGCGGACTTGAAAGCGAGGCAAAAGAGCAGGAAACAGATTTCAAGAGGTTCCTTGGAATCGCCTGTAAAGCACAGGAAGAGGGGCACCACTTGGACAATGATGCACTTGTCCAAAAAGGGCGTATGCGTTTTCTCCTGAATATATTCAGGAGAAAACACATACGCCCTTTTTGGCCAAGCAAGCAAGCGGGCAATGCAAATCTGCACTACAAAGAAGTATCACTTCCCACCGGTCAAAAGGGTCATCCACAAAATGTGTAAAAACCAGAAAGGCAAGACAGGCCCTGGAGAACAGGGAGCCTTGTTATGCTGATGGGCGGGATGTAAATTGCCAACTGCCTCACTGGAGGAGTGCATTGTGTTCCCTAAAACAAGTAAACAACAGAGCTACAGAGCCAAGGCCACATCCAGTCTAGGGAATATACCTTGGTAAAACTGAAAATCAATAAGAAAGAGCCACCTCCAAATTTAGGGCTGCACTGACTACAAGAACCTCAACTTGGGTACACCTTAAATATCCCAGGAAATATAAAAATGGTTCAAAACATTGTGGTACTTACGTACGATGGAATATCCCTCAGACATGAAATCAATGTCATAAGACCAGTAGCAGCAAAGTGAGTGGATTCAGCTACGATGATTCTAAGTGAAATAAGTCACACAGAAAAAGAAACTTATCATAAGATATCACTTATGAAGATCGTGTAAACATGGATACATGTGAACTGAGTTAGGAAAGAGAACAGAGACTCCCATTTAGAAAACACTCTTATGCCTGCATAAAGGGGATGGAGAGGTGGGGTGATGCATAAAACCAGAGTTTGATATAAGCACAGGGACCGTTCCAAAAACCAACTTTGGAATAGACAAGACCTACACCTTCCTCAGTGAAAGAGACTCAAAACCCCATATTTCCCGCAGAGGAATATATCTGACTAGTAAGAATCTTAAAACCTATGTATTGATATGACTCCATAAGGGAATCAAGTGGGTCTAGAGTGGCATAAACATGGCAGCGAGAATCAGCTCAAACCCACTATAAAAAGGAATTTCAAAAGCAAAACCAAAAAACAGGGAAATTCTTTACAATTCCTTCAGGGTGTCTGAGGAAACCTGGAAAGACCCTATCTACAATGACAGCTGGATGTGGCATAAGGCTGGACACTTGGGACTGAGAGGATTGGTGAGATTGGGTGAGCAAATGCAGACCCTTTCAAGCAATATTGCATGGCCCCCATTCCATGGGTCCCAATTCTCCAGGCTGAAGGGAATATTATTACAGCTATAACATATACAGGAAACCTAGAGAATGTACACACGGTGAATACGAAAGGTTTCTAAAACTCAACGAATAGTCCCTCTCCTGGTGCTCCAGTTTGACTTTCCAACTGCCTTACTATCAATCTCCCAACTTGGAGAGACAGGCCCTTTAACCTCCTGGTGTGCACAGGTTCCCAATTTGGCAGAGGATGGAAGGGACGAGGGAGAACCCATGAGAGAGTAGCTGTTACGCATTTGGACGGGCACATGTCACTCTAATTTCCCGGCAGGAAGAAGAATTAACCAAAGTCTCAGCCACCCACCGGGAACCAGTATAGGACAGGATCCAAAATTTTGGACTTGCGTTCAGCTCACAAAAAACGAGTTGAGAAATGGAGCTCAGGGGCACAGCAATGCACAAACTGGCAGAGTGATAAAGGACAACTATCTTCCAAAAATCTGTTGAGGGAAGTGAACGAGGCGGACTTGAAAGCGAGGCAAAATAGCAGGAAACAGATTTCAAGAGGTTCCTTGGAATCGCCTGTAAAGCACAGGAAGAGGGGCACCACTTGGACAATGATGCACTTGGCCAAAAAGGGCGTATGCGTTTTCTCCTGAATATATTCAGGAGAAAACACATACGCCCTTTTTGGCCAAGCAAGCAAGCGGGCAATGCAAATCTGCACTACAAAGAAGTATCACTTCCCACCGGTCAAAAGGGACATCCACAAAATGTGTAAAAACCAGAAAGGCAAGACAGGCCCTGGAGAACAGGGAGCCTTGTTATGCTGATGGGCGGGATGTAAATTGCCAACTGCCTCACTGGAGGAGTGCATTGTGTTCCCTAAAACAAGTAAACAACAGAGCTACAGAGCCAAGGCCACATCCAGTCTAGGGAATATACCTTGGGAAAACTGAAAATGAATAAGAAAGAGCCACCTCCAAATTTATGGCTGCACTGACTACAAGAACCTCAACTTGGGTACACCTTAAATATCCCAGGAAATATAAAAATTGTTCAAAACATTGTGGTACATACGTACGATGGAATATCCCTCAGACATGAAATCAATGTCATAAGACCAGTAGCAGCAAAGTGAGTGGATTCAGGGACGATGATTCTAAGTGAAATAAGTCACACAGAAAAAGAAACTTATCATAAGATATCACTTATGAAGATCCTGTAAACATGGCTACACGTGAACTGAGTTAGGAAAGAGAACAGAGACTCCCATTTAGAAAACACTCTTATGCCTGCATAAAGGGGATGGAGAGGTGGGGTGATGCATAAAACCAGAGTTTGATATAAGCACAGGGACCGTTCCAAAAACCAACTTTGGAATAGACAAGACCTACACCTTCCTCAGTGAAAGAGACTCAAAACCCCATATTTCCCGCAGAGGAATATATCTGACTAGTAAGAATCTTAAAACCTATGTATTGATATGACTCCATAAGGGAATCAAGTGTGTCTAGAGTGGCATAAACATGGCAGCGAGAATCAGCTCAAACCCACTCTAAAAAGGAATTTCAAAAGCAAAACCAAAAAACAGGGAAATTCTTTACAATTCCTTCAGGGTGTCTGAGGAAACCTGGAAAGACCCTATCTACAATGACAGCTGGATGTGGCATAAGGCTGGACACTTGGGACTGAGAGGATTGGTGAGATTGGGTGAGCAAATGCAGACCCTTTCAAGCAATAATGCATGGCCCCCATTCCATGGGTCCCAATGCTCCAGGTTGAAGGGAATATTACTACAGCTATAACATGTACAGGAAACCTAGAGAATGTACACACTATGAATATGAAAGGTTTCTAAAACTCAACGAATAGTCCCTCTCCTAGTGCTCCAGTTTGACTTTCCAACTGCCTTACTATCAATCTCCCAACTTGGAGAGACAGGCCCTTTAACCTCCTGGTTTGCACAGGTTGCCAATTTGGCAGAGGATGGAAGGGACGAGGGAGAACCCATGAGAGAGTAGCTGTTAGGCATTTGGACGGGCACATGTCACTCTAATTTCCCGGCAGGAAGAAGAATTAACCAAAGTCTCAGCCACCCACCGGGAACCAGTATAGGACATGATGCAAAATTTTGGACTTGCGTTCAGCTCACAAAAAACGAGTTGAGAAATGGAGCTCAGGGGCACAGCAATGCACAAACTGGCAGAGTGATAAAGGACAACTATCGTCCAAAAATCTGTTGAGGGAAGTCAACGAGGCGGACTTGAAAGCCAGGCAAAATAGCAGGAAACAGATTTCAAGAGGTACCTTGGAATCGCCTGTAAAGCACAGGAAGAGGGGCACAACTTGGACAATGATGCACTTGGCCAAAAAGGGCGTATGCGTTTTCTCCTGAATATATTCAGGAGAAAACGCATACGCCCTTTTTGGCCAAGCAAGCAAGTGGGCAATGCAAATCTGCACTACAAAGAAGTATCACTTCCCACCGGTCAAAGGGACATCCACAAAATGTGTAAAAACCAGAAAGGCAAGACAGGCCCTGGAGAACAGGGAGCCTTGTTATGCTGATGGGCGGGATGTAAATTACCAACTGCCTCACTGGAGGAGTGCATTGTGTTCCCTAAAACAAGTAAACAACAGAGCTACAGAGCCAAGGCCACATCCAGTCTAGGGAATATACCTTGGGAAAACTGAAAATCAATAAGAAAGAGCCACCTCCAAATTTAGGGCTGCACTGACTACAAGAACCTCAACTTGGGTACACCTTAAATATCCCAGGAAATATAAAAATGGTTCAAAACATTGTGGTACTTACGTACGATGGAATATCCCTCAGCCATGAAATCAATGTCATAAGACCAGTAGCAGCAAAGTGAGTGGATTCAGGTACGATGATTCTAAGTGAAATAAGTCACACAGAAAAAGAAACTTATCATAAGATATCACTTATGAAGAACCTGTAAACATGACTACACGTGAACTGAGTTAGGAAAGAGAACAGAGTCTCACATTTAGAAAACACTCTTATGCCTGCATAAAGGGGATGGAGAGGTGGGGTGATGCATAAAACCAGAGTTTGATATAAGCACAGGGACCGTTCGAAAAACCAACTTTGGAATAGACAAGACCTACACCTTCCTCAGTGAAAGAGACTCAAAACCCCATATTTCCCGCAGAGGAATATATCTGACTAGTAAGAATCTTAAAACCTATGTATTGATATGACTCCATAAGGGAATCAAGTGTATCTAGAGTGGCATAAACATGGCAGCGAGAATCAGCTCAAACCCACTCTAAAAAGGAATTTCAAAAGCAAAACCAAAAAACAGGGAAATTCTTTACAATTCCTTCAGGGTGTCTGAGGAAACCTGGAAAGACACTATCTACAATGACAGCTGGATGTGGCATAAGGCTGGACACTTGGGACTGAGAGGATTGGTGAGATTGGGTGAGCAAATGCAGACCCTTTCAAGCAATAATGCATTGCCCCCATTCCATGGGTCCCAACTCTCCAAGTTCAAGGGAATATTACTACAGCTATAACATGTACAGGAAACCTAGAGAATGTACACACTGTGAATACGAAAGGTTTCTAAAACTCAACGAATAGTCCCTCTCCTGGTGCTCCAGTTTGACTTTCCAACTGCCTTACTATCAATCTCCCAACTTGGAGAGACAGGCCCTTTAACCTCCTGGTGTGCACAGGTTGCCAATTTCGCAGAGAATGGAAGGGACGAGGGAGAACCCATGAGAGAGTAGCTGTTAGGCATTTGGACGGGCACATGTCACTCTAATTTCCCGGTAGGAAGAAGAATTAACCAAAGTCTCAGCCACCCACTGGGAACCAGTATAGGACATGATCCAAAATTTTGGACTTGCGTTCAGCTCACAAAAAACGAGTTGAGAAATGGAGCTCAGGGGCACAGCAATGCACAAACTGGCAGAGTGATAAAGGACAACTATCGTCCAAAAATCTGTTGAGGGAAGTGAACGAGGCGGACTTGAAAGCGAGGCAAAATAGCAGGAAACAAATTTCAAGAGGTTCCTTGGAATCGCCTGTAAAGCACAGGAAGAGGGGCACCACTTGGACAATGATGCACTTGGCCAAAAAGGGCGTATGCGTTTTCTCCTGAATATATTCAGGAGAAAACACATACGCCCTTTTTGGCCAAGCAAGCAAGCGGGCAATGCAAATCTGCACTACAAAGAAGTATCACTTCCCACCGGTCAAAAGGGACATCCACAAAATGTGTAAAAACCAGAAAGGCAAGACAGGCCCTGGAGAACAGGGAGCCTTGTTATGCTGATGGGCGGGATGTAAATTGCCAACTGCCTCACTGGAGGAGTGCATTGTGTTCCCTAAAACAAGTAAACAACAGAGCTACAGAGCCAAGGCCACATCCAGTCTAGGGAATATACCTTGGGAAAACTGAAAATCAATAAGAAAGAGCCACCTCCAAATTTATGGCTGCACTGACTACAAGAACCTCAACTTGGGTACACCTTAAATATCCCAGGAAATATAAAAATGGTTCAAAACATTGTGGTACTTACGTACGATGGAATATCCCTCAGACATGAAATCAATGTCATAAGACCAGTAGCAGCAAAGTGAGTGGATTCAGGGACGATGATTCTAAGTGAAATAAGTCACACAGAAAAAGAAACTTATCATAAGATATCACTTATGAAGATCCTGTAAACATGGCTACCCGTGAACTGAGTTAGGAAAGAGAACAGAGACTCCCATTTAGAAAACACTCTTATGCCTGCATAAAGGGGATGGAGAAGTGGGGGGATTTATAAAACTTGAGTTTGATATAAGCACATGGACCGTTCCAAAAACCAACTTTGGAATAGACAAGAACTACACCTTCCTCAGTGAAAGAGACTCAAAACCCCATATTTCCCGCAGAGGAATATATCTGACTAGTAAGAATCTTAAAACCTATGTATTGATATGACTCCATAAGGGAATCAAGTGTGTCTAGAGTGGCATAAACATGGCAGCTAGAATCAGCTCAAACCCACTATAAAAAGGAATTTCAAAAACAAAACAAAAAAACAGGGAAATTCTTTACAATTCCTTCAGGGTGTCTGAGGAAACCTGGAAAGACCCTATCTACAATGACAGCTGGATGTGGCATAAGGCTGGACACTTGGGACTGAGAAGATTGGTGAGATTGGGTGAGCAAATGCAGACCCTTTCAAGCAATATTGCATGGCCCCCATTCCATGGGTCCCAATTCTCCAGGTTGAAGGGAATATTACTACAGCTATAACATGTACAGGAAACCTAGAGAATGTACACACGGTGAATACGAAAGGTTTCTAAAACTCAACGAATAGTCCCTCTCCTGGTGCTCCAGTTTGACTTTCCAACTGCCTTACTCTCAATCTCCCAACTTGGAGAGACAGGCCCTTTAACCTCCTGGTGTGCACAGGTTCCCAATTTGGCAGAGGATGGAAGGGACGAGGGAGAACCCATGAGAGAGTAGCTGTTAGGCATTTGGACGGGCACATGTCACTCTAAGTTCCCGGCAGGAAGAAGAATTAACCAAAGTCTCAGCCACCCACCGGGAACCAGTATAGGATATGATCCAAAATTTTGGACTTGCGTTCAGCTCACAAAAACGAGTTGAGAAATGGAGCTCAGGGGCACAGCAATGCACAAACTGGCAGAGTGATAAAGGACAACTATCGTCCAAAAATCTGTTGAGGGAAGTCAACGAGGCGGACTTGAAAGTGAGGCAAAGTAGCAGGAAACAGATTTCAAGAGGTACCTTGGAATCGCCTGTAAAGCACAGGAAGAAGGGCACAACTTGGACAATGGTGCACTTGGCCAAAAAGGGCCTATGCGTTTTCTCCTGAATATATTCAGGGGAAAACGCATAGGCCCTTTTTGGCCAAGCAAGCAAGCGGGCAATGCAAATCTGCTCTACAAAGAAATATCACTTCCACCGGTCAAAAGGGACATCCACAAAATGTGTAAAAACCAGAAAGGCAAGACAGGCCCTGGAGAACAGGGAGCCTTGTTATGCTGATGGGCGGGATGTAAATTGCCAACTGCCTCACTGGAGGAGTGCATTGTGTTCCCTAAAACAAGTAAACAACAGAGCTACAGAGCCAAGGCCACTTCCAGTCTAGGGAATATACCTTGGGAAAACTGAAAATCAATAAGAAAGAGCCACCTCCAAATTTAGGGCTGCACTGACTACAAGAACCTCAACTTGGGTACACCTTAAATATCCCAGGAAATATAAAAATGGTTCAAAACATTGTGGTACTTACGTACGATGGAATATCCCTCAGCCATGAAATCAATGTCATAAGACCAGTAGCAGCAAAGTGAGTGGATTCAGGTACGATGATTCTAAGTGAAATAAGTCACACAGAAAAAGAAACTTATCATAAGATATCACTTATGAAGATCCTGTAAACATGGCTACACGTGAACTGAGTTAGGAAAGAGAACAGAGACTCCCATTTAGAAAACACTCTTATGCCTGCATAAAGGGGATGGAGAGGTGGGGTGATGCATAAAACCAGAGTTTGATATAAGCACAGGGACCGTTCCAAAAACCAACTTTGGAATAGACAAGACCTACACCTTCCTCAGTGAAAGAGACTCAAAACCCCATATTTCCCGCAGAGGAATATATCTGACTAGTAAGAATCTTAAAACCTATGTATTGATATGACTCCATAAGGGAATCAAGTGTGTCTAGAGTGGCATAAACATGGCAGCGAGAATCAGCTCAAACCCACTCTAAAAAGGAATTTCAAAAGCAAAACCAAAAAACAGGGAAATTCTTTACAATTCCTTCAGGGTGTCTGAGGAAACCTGGAAAGACCCTATCTACAATGACAGCTGGATGTGGCATAAGGCTGGACACTTGGGACTGAGAGGATTGGTGAGATTGGGTGAGCAAATGCAGACCCTTTCAAGCAATAATGCATGGCCCCCATTCCATGGGTCCCAATTCTCCAGGTTGAAGGGAATATTACTACAGCTATAACATGTACAGGAAACCTAGAGAATGTACACACGGTGAATACGAAAGGTTTCTAAAACTCAACGAATAGTCCCTCTCCTGGTGCTCCAGTTTGACTTTCCAACTGCCTTACTATCAATCTCCCAACTTGGAGAGACAGGCCCTTTAACCTCCTGGTGTGCACAGGTTCCCAATTTGGCAGAGGATGGAAGGGACGAGGGAGAACCCATGAGAGAGTAGCTGTTAGGCATTTGGACGGGCACATGTCACTCTAATTTCCCGGCAGGAAGAAGAATTAACCAAAGTCTCAGCCACCCACCGGGAACCAGTATAGGACATGATCCAAAATTTTGGACTTGCGTTCAGCTCACAAAAAACGAGTTGAGAAATGGAGCTCAGGGGCACAGCAATGCACAAACTGGCAGAGTGATAAAGGACAACTATCGTCCAAAAATCTGTTGAGGGAAGTGAACGAGGCGGACTTGAAAGCGAGGCAAAAGAGCAGGAAACAGATTTCAAGAGGTTCCTTGGAATCGCCTGTAAAGCACAGGAAGAGGGGCACCACTTGGACAATGATGCACTTGTCCAAAAAGGGCGTATGCGTTTTCTCCTGAATATATTCAGGAGAAAACACATACGCCCTTTTTGGCCAAGCAAGCAAGCGGGCAATGCAAATCTGCACTACAAAGAAGTATCACTTCCCACCGGTCAAAAGGGTCATCCACAAAATGTGTAAAAACCAGAAAGGCAAGACAGGCCCTGGAGAACAGGGAGCCTTGTTATGCTGATGGGCGGGATGTAAATTGCCAACTGCCTCACTGGAGGAGTGCATTGTGTTCCCTAAAACAAGTAAACAACAGAGCTACAGAGCCAAGGCCACATCCAGTCTAGGGAATATACCTTGGGAAACCTGAAAATCAATAAGAAAGAGCCACCTCCAAATTTAGGGCTGCACTGACTACAAGAACCTCAACTTGGGTGCACCTTAAATATCCCAGGAAATATAAAAATGGTTCAAAACATTGTGGTACTTACGTACGATGGAATATCCCTCAGACATGAAATCAATGTCATAAGACCAGTAGCAGCAAAGTGAGTGGATTCAGCTACGATGATTCTAAGTGAAATAAGTCACACAGAAAAAGAAACTTATCATAAGATATCACTTATGAAGATCGTGTAAACATGGATACATGTGAACTGAGTTAGGAAAGAGAACAGAGACTCCCATTTAGAAAACACTCTTATGCCTGCATAAAGGGGATGGAGAGGTGGGGTGATGCATAAAACCAGAGTTTGATATAAGCACAGGGACCGTTCCAAAAACCAACTTTGGAATAGACAAGACCTACACCTTCCTCAGTGAAAGAGACTCAAAACCCCATATTTCCCGCAGAGGAATATATCTGACTAGTAAGAATCTTAAAACCTATGTATTGATATGACTCCATAAGGGAATCAAGTGTGTCTAGAGTGGCATAAACATGGCAGCGAGAATCAGCTCAAACCCACTATAAAAAGGAATTTCAAAAGCAAAACCAAAAAACAGGGAAATTCTTTACAATTCCTTCAGGGTGTCTGAGGAAACCTGGAAAGACCCTATCTACAATGACAGCTGGATGTGGCATAAGGCTGGACACTTGGGACTGAGAGGATTGGTGAGATTGGGTGAGCAAATGCAGACCCTTTCAAGCAATATTGCATGGCCCCCATTCCATGGCTCCCAATTCTCCAGGTTGAAGGGAATATTATTACAGCTATAACATATACAGGAAACCTAGAGAATGTACACACGGTGAATACGAAAGGTTTCTAAAACTCAACGAATAGTCCCTCTCCTGGTGCTCCAGTTTGACTTTCCAACTGCCTTACTATCAATCTCCCAACTTGGAGAGACAGGCCCTTTAACCTCCTGGTGTGCACAGGTTCCCAATTTGGCAGAGGATGGAAGGGACGAGGGAGAACCCATGAGAGAGTAGCTGTTACGCATTTGGACGGGCACATGTCACTCTAATTTCCCGGCAGGAAGAAGAATTAACCAAAGTCTCAGCCACCCACCGGGAACCAGTATAGGACATGATCCAAAACTTTGGACTTGCGTTCAGCTCACAAAAAACGAGTTGAGAAATGGAGCTCAGGGGCACAGCAATGCACAAACTGGCAGAGTGATAAAGGACAACTATCGTCCAAAAATCTGTTGAGGGAAGTGAACGAGGCGGACTTGAAAGCGAGGCAAAATAGCAGGAAACAGATTTCAAGAGGTTCCTTGGAATCGCCTGTAAAGCACAGGAAGAGGGGCACCACTTGGACAATGGTGCACTTGGCCAAAAAGGGCCTATGCGTTTTCTCCTGAATATATTCAGGAGAAAACGCATAGGCCCTTTTTGGCCAAGCAAGCAAGCGGGCAATGCAAATCTGCTCTACAAAGAAATATCACTTCCACCGGTCAAAAGGGACATCCACAAAATGTGTAAAAACCAGAAAGGCAAGACAGGCCCTGGAGAACAGGGAGCCTTGTTATGCTGATGGGCGGGATGTAAATTGCCAACTGCCTCACTGGAGGAGTGCATTGTGTTCCCTAAAACAAGTAAACAACAGAGCTACAGAGCCAAGGCCACTTCCAGTCTAGGGAATATACCTTGGGAAAACTGAAAATCAATAAGAAAGAGCCACCTCCAAATTTAGGGCTGCACTGACTACAAGAACCTCAACTTGGGTACACCTTAAATATCCCAGGAAATATAAAAATGGTTCAAAACATTGTGGTACTTACGTACGATGGAATATCCCTCAGACATGAAATCAATGTCATAAGACCAGTAGCAGCAAAGTGAGTGGATTCAGGTACGATGATTCTAAGTGAAATAAGTCACACAGAAAAAGAAACTTATCATAAGATATCACTTATGAAGATCCTGTAAACATGGCTACACGTGAACTGAGTTAGGAAAGAGAACAGAGACTCCCATTTAGAAAACACTCTTATGCCTGCATAAAGGGGATGGAGAGGTGGGGTGATGCATAAAACCAGAGTTTGATATAAGCACAGGGACCGTTCCAAAAACCAACTTTGGAATAGACAAGACCTACACCTTCCTCAGTGAAAGAGACTCAAAACCCCATATTTCCCGCAGAGGAATATATCTGTCTAGTAAGAATTTAAAACCTATGTATTGATATGACTCCATAAGGGAATCAAGTGTGTCTAGAGTGGCATAAACATGGCAGCGAGAATCAGCTCAAAACCACTCTAAAAAGGAATTTCAAAAGCAAAACCAAAAAACAGGGAAATTCTTTACAATTCCTTCAGGGTGTCTGAGGAATCCTGGAAAGACCCTATCTACAATGACAGCTGGATGTGGCATAAGGCTGGACACTTGGGACTGAGAGGATTGGTGACATTGGGTGAGCAAATTCAGACCCTTTCAAGCAATAATGCATGGCCCCCATTCCATGGGGCCCAACTCTCCAGGTTGAAGGGAATATTACTACAGCTATAACATGTACAGGAAACCTAGAGAATATACACACGGTGAATACGAAAGGTTTCTAAAACTCAACGAATAGTCCCTCTCCTGGTGCTCCAGTTTGACTTTCCAACTGACTTACTATCAATCTCCCAACTTGGAGAGACAGGCCCTTTAACCTCCTGGTGTGCAAAGGTTCCCAATTTGGCAGAGGATGGAAGGGACGAGGGAGAACCCATGAGAGAGTAGCTGTTAGGCATTTGGACGGGCACATGTCACTCTAATTTCCCGGCAGGAAGAAGAATTAACCAAAGTCTCAGCCACCCACCGGGAACCAGTATAGGACATGATCCAAAATTTTGGGCTTGCGTTCAGCTCACAAAAAACGAGTTGAGAATTGGAGCTCAGGGGCACAGCAATGCACAAACGGGCAGAGTGATAAAGGACAACTATCGTCCAAAAATCTGTTGAGGGAAGTCAACGAGGCAGACTTGAAAGCGAGGCAAAATAGCAGGAAACAGATTTCAAGAGGTGCCTTGGAATCGCCTGTAAAGCACAGGAAGAGGGGCACAACTTGGACAATGGTGCACTTGGCCAAAAAGGGCGTATGCGTTTTCTCCTGAATATATTCAGGAGAAAACGCATACGCCCTTTTTGGCCAAGCAAGCAAGCAGGCAATGCAAATCTGCACTACAAAGAAGTATCACTTCCCACCGGTCAAAAGGGACATCCACAAAATGTGTAAAAACCAGAAAGGCAAGACAGGCCCTGGAGAACAGGGAGCCTTGTTATGCTGATGGGCGGGATGTAAATTGCCAACTGCCTCACTGGAGGAGTGCATTGTGTTCCCTAAAACAAGTAAACAACAGAGCTACAGAGCCAAGGCCACTTCCAGTCTAGGGAATATACCTTGGGAAAACTGAAAATCAATAAGAAAGAGCCACCTCCAAATTTAGGGCTGCACTGACTACAAGAACCTCAACTTGGGTACACCTTAAATATCCCAGGAAATATAAAAATGGTTCAAAACATTGTGGTACTTACGTACGATGGAATAGCCCTCAGCCATGAAATCAATGTCATAAGACCAGTAGCAGCAAAGTGAGTGGATTCAGGTACGATGATTCTAAGTGAAATAAGTCACACAGAAAAAGAAACTTATCATAAGATATCACTTATGAAGATCCTGTAAACATGGCTACATGGGAACTTAGTTAGGAAAGAGAACAGAGTCTCACATTTAGAAAACACTCTTATGCCTGCATAAAGGGGAAGGAGAGGTGGGGTGATGCATAAAACCAGAGTTTGATATAAGCACAGAGACCGTTTCCAAAACCAACTTTGGAATAGACAAGACCTACACCTTCCTCAGTGAAAGAGACTCAAAACCCCATATTTCCCGCAGAGGAATATATCTGACTAGTAAGAATCTTAAAACCTATGTATTGATATGACTCCATAAGGGAATCAAGTGTGTCTAGAGTGGCATAAACATGGCAGCGAGAATCAGCTCAAACCCACTATAAAAAGGAATTTCAAACCCAAAACAAAAAACAGGGAAATTCTTTACAATTCCTACAGGGTGTCTGAGGAAACCTGGAAAGACCCTATCTACAATGACAGCTGGATGTGGCATAAGGCTGGACACTTGGGACTGAGAGGATTGGTGAGATTGGGTGAGCAAATGCAGACCCTTTCAAGCAATAATGCATGGCCCCCATTCCATGGGTCCCAACTCTCCAGGTTGAAGGGAATATTACTACAGCTATAACATGTACAGGAAATCTAGAGAATGTACACACTGTGAATACGAAAGGTTTCTAAAACTCAACGAATAGTCCCTCTCCTGGTGCACCAGTTTGACTTTCCAACTGACTTACTATCAATCTCCCAACTTGGAGAGACAGGCCCTTTAACCTCCTGTTTTGCACAGGTTGCCAATTTGGCAGAGGATGGAAGGGACGAGGGAGAACCCATGAGAGAGTAGCTGTTAGGCATTTGGACGGGCACATGTCACTCTAATTTCCCGGCAGGAAGAAGAATTAACCAAAGTCTCAGCCACCCACCGGGAACCAGTATAAGACATGATCCAAAATTTTGGACTTGCGTTCAGCTCACAAAAAACGAGTTGAGAAATGGAGCTCAGGGGCACAGCAATGCACAAACTGGCAGAGTGATAAAGGACAACTATCGTCCAAAAATCTGTTGAGGGAAGTCAACGAGGCGGACTTGAAAGCGAGGCAAAATAGCAGGAAACAGATTTCAAGAGGTACCTTGGAATCGCCTGTAAAGCACAGGAAGAGGGGCACAACTTGGACAATGATGCACTTGGCCAAAAAGGGCGTATGCGTTTTCTCCTGAATATATTCAGGAGAAAACACATACGCCCTTTTTGGCCTAGCAAGCAAGCGGGCAAGGCAAATCTGCACTACAAAGAAGAATCACTATCCACTGGTCAAAAGGGACATCCACAAAATGTGTAAAAACCAGAAAGGCAAGACAGGCCCTGGAGAACAGGGAGCCTTGTTATGCTGATGGGCGGGATGTAAATTGCCAACTGCCTCACTGAAGGAGTTCATTATGTTCTCTAAAAAAAGTAAACAACAGAGCTACAGAGCCAAGGCCACTTCCAGTCTAGGGAATATACCTTGGGAAAACTGAAAATCAATAAGAAAGAGCCACCTCCAAATTTAGGGCTGCACTGACTACAAGAACCTCAACATGGGTACACCTTAAATATCCCAGGAAATATAAAAATGGTTCAAAACATTGTGGTACTTACGTACGATGGAATATCCCTCAGCCATGAAATCAATGTCATAAGACCAGTAGCAGCAAAGTGAGTGGATTCAGGTACGATGATTCTAAGTGAAATAAGTCACACAGAAAAAGAAACTTATCATAAGATATCACTTATGAAGATCCTGTAAACATGGCTACATGGGAACTGAGTTAGCAAAGAGAACAGAGTCTCACATTTAGAAAACACTCTTATGCCTGCATAAAGGGGAAGGAGAGGTGGGGTGATGCATAAAACCAGAGTTTGATATAAGCACAGAGACCGTTTCCAAAACCAACTTTGGAATAGACAAGACCTACACCTTCCTCAGTGAAAGAGACTCAAAACCCCATATTTCCCACAGAGGAATATATCTGATTAGTAAGAATCTTAAAACCTATGTATTGATATATATCCATAAGGGAATCAACTGTGTCTAGACTGGCATAAACATGGCAGCGAGAATCAGCTCAAACCCACTATAAAAAGGAATTTCAAACCCAAAACAAAAAACAGGGAAATTCTTTACAATTCCTTCAGGGTGTCTGAGGAATCCTGGAAAGACCCTATCTACAATGACAGCTGGATGTGGCATAAGGCTGGAAACTTGCGACTGAGAGGATTGGTGAGATTGGGTGAGCAAATGCAGACCCTTTCAAGCAATAATGCATGGCCCCCATTCCATGGGTCCCAACTCTCCAGGTTGAAGGGAATATTACTACAGCTATAACAAGTACAGGAAACCTAGAGAA
The DNA here is from genome assembly GCF_025265405.1 of Mesoplodon densirostris. Taxonomy (NCBI): domain Eukaryota; kingdom Metazoa; phylum Chordata; class Mammalia; order Artiodactyla; family Ziphiidae; genus Mesoplodon; species Mesoplodon densirostris. The sequence goes on from NW_026778196.1 coordinate 11,853,802, forward strand.
TGTACACACGGTGAATACGAAAGGTTTCTAAAACTCAACGAATAGTCCCTCTCCTGGTGCTCCAGTTTGACTTTCCAACTGACTTACTATCAATCTCCCAACTTGGAGAGACAGGCCCTTTAACCTCCTGGTGTGCAAAGGTTCCCAATTTGGCAGAGGATGGAAGGGACGAGGGAGAACCCATGAGAGAGTAGCTGTTAGGCATTTGGACGGGCACATGTCACTCTAATTTCCCGGCAGGAAGAAGAATTAACCAAAGTCTCAGCCACCCACCGGGAACCAGTATAGGACATGATCCAAAATTTTGGGCTTGCGTTCAGCTCACAAAAAACGAGTTGAGAAATGGAGCTCAGGGGCACAGCAATTCACAAACTGGCAGAGTGATAAAGGACAACTATCGTCCAAAAATCTGTTGAGGGAAGTCAACGAGGCGGACTTGTAAGCGAGGCAAAATAGCAGGAAACAGATTTCAAGAGGTGCCTTGGAATCGCCTGTAAAGCACAGGAAGAGGGGCACAACTTGGACAATGGTGCACTTGGCCAAAAAGGGCGTATGCGTTTTCTCCTGAATATATTCAGGAGAAAACGCATACGCCCTTTTTGGCCAAGCAAGCAAGCTGGCAATGCAAATCTGCACTACAAAGAAGTATCACTTCCCACCGGTCAAAAGGGACATCCACAAAATGTGTAAAAATCAGAAAGGCAAGACAGGCCCTGGAGAACAGGGAGCCTTGTTATGCTGATGGGCGGGATGTAAATTGCCAACTGCCTCATTGGAGGAGTTCATTGTGTTCTCTAAAACAAGTAAACAACAGAGCTACAGAGCCAAGGCCACTTCCAGTCTAGGGAATATACCTTGGGAAAACTGAAAATCAATAAGAAAGAGCCACCTCCAAATTTAGGGCTGCACTGACTACAAGAACCTCAACATGGGTACACCTTAAATATCCCAGGAAATATAAAAATGGTTCAAAACATTGTGGTACTTACGTACGATGGAATATCCCTCAGCCATGAAATCAATGTCATAAGACCAGTAGCAGCAAAGTGAGTGGATTCAGGTACGATGATTCTAAGTGAAATAAGTCACACAGAAAAAGAAACTTATCATAAGATATCACTTATGAAGATCCTGTAAACATGGCTACATGGGAACTGAGTTAGCAAAGAGAACAGAGTCTCACATTTAGAAAACACTCTTATGCCTGCATAAAGGGGAAGGAGAGGTGGGGTGATGCATAAAACCAGAGTTTGATATAAGCACAGAGACCGTTTCCAAAACCAACTTTGGAATAGACAAGACCTACACCTTCCTCAGTGAAAGAGACTCAAAACCCCATATTTCCCACAGAGGAATATATCTGATTAGTAAGAATCTTAAAACCTATGTATTGATATATATCCATAAGGGAATCAAGTGTGTCTAGACTGGCATAAACATGGCAGCGAGAATCAGCTCAAACCCACTATAAAAAGGAATTTCAAACCCAAAACAAAAAACAGGGAAATTCTTTACAATTCCTTCAGGGTGTCTGAGGAATCCTGGAAAGACCCTATCTACAATGACAGCTGGATGTGGCATAAGGCTGGAAACTTGCGACTGAGAGGATTGGTGAGATTGGGTGAGCAAATGCAGACCCTTTCAAGCAATAATGCATGGCCCCCATTCCATGGGTCCCAACTCTCCAGGTTGAAGGGAATATTACTACAGCTATAACAAGTACAGGAAACCTAGAGAATGTACACACGGTGAATACGAAAGGTTTCTAAAACTCAACGAATAGTCCCTCTCCTGGTGCTCCAGTTTGACTTTCCAACTGACTTACTATCAATCTCCCAACTTGGAGAGACAGGCCCTTTAACCTCCTGGTGTGCAAAGGTTCCCAATTTGGCAGAGGATGGAAGGGACGAGGGAGAACCCATGAGAGAGTAGCTGTTAGGCATTTGGACGGGCACATGTCACTCTAATTTCCCGGCAGGAAGAAGAATTAACCAAAGTCTCAGCCACCCACCGGGAACCAGTATAGGACATGATCCAAAATTTTGGGCTTGCGTTCAGCTCACAAAAAACGAGTTGAGAAATGGAGCTCAGGGGCACAGCAATTCACAAACTGGCAGAGTGATAAAGGACAACTATCGTCCAAAAATCTGTTGAGGGAAGTCAACGAGGCGGACTTGAAAGCGAGGCAAAATAGCAGGAAACAGATTTCAAGAGGTGCCTTGGAATCGCCTGTAAAGCACAGGAAGAGGGGCACAACTTGGACAATGGTGCACTTGGCCAAAAAGGGCGTATGCGTTTTCTCCTGAATATATTCAGGAGAAAACGCATACGCCCTTTTTGGCCAAGCAAGCAAGCTGGCAATGCAAATCTGCACTACAAAGAAGTATCACTTCCCACCGGTCAAAAGGGACATCCACAAAATGTGTAAAAATCAGAAAGGCAAGACAGGCCCTGGAGAACAGGGAGCCTTGTTATGCTGATGGGCGGGATGTAAATTGCCAACTGCCTCACTGGAGGAGTTCATTGTGTTCTCTAAAACAAGTAAACAACAGAGCTACAGAGCCAAGGCCACTTCCAGTCTAGGGAATATACCTTGGGAAAACTGAAAATCAATAAGAAAGAGCCACCTCCAAATTTAGGGCTGCACTGACTACAAGAACCTCAACATGGGTACACCTTAAATATCCCAGGAAATATAAAAATGGTTCAAAACATTGTGGTACTTACGTACGATGGAATATCCCTCAGCCATGAAATCAATGTCATAAGACCAGTAGCAGCAAAGTGAGTGGATTCAGGTACGATGATTCTAAGTGAAATAATCACACAGAAAAAGAAACTTATCATAAGATATCACTTATGAAGATCCTGTAAACATGGCTACATGGAACTGAGTTAGGAAAGAGAACAGAGTCTCACATTTAGAAAACACTCTTATGCCTGCATAAAGGGGAAGGAGAGGTGTGGTGATGCATAAAACCAGAGTTTGATATAAGCACAGAGACCGTTTCCAAAACCAACTTTGGAATAGACAAGACCTACACCTTCCTCAGTGAAAGAGACTCAAAACCCAATATTTCCCACAGAGGAATATATCTGACTAGTAAGAATCTTAAAACCTATGTATTGATACATATCCATAAGGGAATCAAATGTGTCTAGACTGGCATAAACATGGCAGCGAGAATCAGCTCAAACCCACTATAAAAAGGAATTTCAAACCCAAAACAAAAAACAGGGAAATTCTTTACAATTCCTTCAGGGTGTCTGAGGAATCCTGGAAAGACCCTATCTACAATGACAGCTGGATTTGGCATAAGGCTGGACACTTGGGACTGAGAGGATTGGTGAGATTGGGTGAGCAAATGCAGACCCTTTCAAGCAATAATGCATGGCCCCCATTCCATGGGTCCCAACTCTCCAGGTTGAAGGGAATATTACTACAGCTATAACATGTACAGGAAACCTAGAGAATGTACACACGGTGAATACGAAAGGTTTCTAAAACTCAACGAATAGTCCCTCTCCTGGTGCTCCAGTTTGACTTTCCAACTGCCTTACTATCAATCTCCCAACATGGAGAGACAGGCCCTTTAACCTCCTGGTGTGCAAAGGTTCCCAATTTGGCAGAGGATGGAAGGGACGAGGGAGAACCCATGAGAGAGTAGCTGTTACGCATTTGGACGGGCACATGTCACTCTAATTTCCTGGCAGGAAGAAGAATTAACCAAAGTCTCAGCCACCCACCGGGAACCAGTGTAGGACATGATCCAAAATTTTGGGCTTGCGTTCAGCTCACAAAAAACGAGTTGAGAAATGGAGCTCAGGGGCACAGCAATGCACAAACTGGCAGAGTGATAAAGGACAACTATCGTCCAAAAATCTGTTGAGGGAAGTCAACGAGGCGGACTTGAAAGCGAGGCAAAATAGCAGGAAACAGATTTCAAGAGGTACCTTGGAATCGCCTTTAAAGCACAGGAAGAGGGGCACAACTTGGACAAGGATGCACTTGGCCAAAAAGTGCGTACGCGTTTTCTCCTGAATATATTCAGGAGAAAACGCATACGCCCTTTTTGGCCAAGCAAGCAAGCGGGCAATGCAAATCTGCTCTACAAAGAAATATCACTTCCACCGGTCAAAAGGGAAATCCACAAAATGTGTAAAAACCAGAAAGGCAAGACAGGCCCTGGAGAACAGGGAGCCTTGTTATGCTGATGGGCGGGATGTAAATTGCCAACTGCCTCACTGAAGGAGTTCATTATGTTCCCTAAAAAAAGTAAACAACAGAGCTACAGAGCCAAGGCCACTTCCAGTCTAGGGAATATACCTTGGGAAAACTGAAAATCAATAAGAAAGAGCCACCTCCAAATTTAGGGCTGCACTGACTACAAGAACCTCAACATGGGTACACCTTAAATATCCCAGGAAATATAAAAATGGTTCAAAACATTGTGGTACTTACGTACGATGGAATATCCCTCAGCCATGAAATCAATGTCATAAGACCAGTAGCAGCAAAGTGAGTGGATTCAGGTACGATGATTCTAAGTGAAATAAGTCACACAGAAAAAGAAACTTATCATAAGATATCACTTATGAAGATCCTGTAAACATGGCTACATGGGAACTGAGTTAGCAAAGAGAACAGAGTCTCACATTTAGAAAACACTCTTATGCCTGCATAAAGGGGAAGGAGAGGTGGGGTGATGCATAAAACCAGAGTTTGATATAAGCACAGAGACCGTTTCCAAAACCAACTTTGGAATAGACAAGACCTACACCTTCCTCAGTGAAAGAGACTCAAAACCCCATATTTCCCACAGAGGAATATATCTGATTAGTAAGAATCTTAAAACCTATGTATTGATATATATCCATAAGGGAATCAAGTGTGTCTAGACTGGCATAAACATGGCAGCGAGAATCAGCTCAAACCCACTATAAAAAGGAATTTCAAACCCAAAACAAAAAACAGGGAAATTCTTTACAATTCCTTCAGGGTGTCTGAGGAATCCTGGAAAGACCCTATCTACAATGACAGCTGGATGTGGCATAAGGCTGGACACTTGGGACTGAGAGGATTGGTGAGATTGGGTGAGCAAATGCAGACCCTTTCAAGCAATAATGCATGGCCCCCATTCCATGGGTCCCAACTCTCCAGGTTGAAGGGAATGTTACTACAGCTATAACATGTACAGGTAACCTAGAGAATGTACACACTGTGAATACGAAAGGTTTCTAAAACTCAACGAATAGTCCCTCTCCTGGTGCTCCAGTTTGACTTTCCAACTGCCTTACTCTCAATCTCCCAACTTGGAGAGACAGGCCCTTTAACCTCCTGGTTTGCACAGGTTCCCAATTTGGCAGAGGATGGAAGGGACGAGGGAGAACCCATGAGAGAGTAGCTGTTAGGCATTTGGACGGGCACATGTCACTCTAATTTCCCGGCAGTAAGAAGAATTAACCAAAGTCTCAGCCACCCACCGGGAACCAGTATAGGACATGATCCAAAATTTTGGGCTTGCGTACAGCTCACAAAATAACGAGTTGAGAAATGGAGCTCAGGGTCACAGCCATGCACAAACTGGCAGAGTGATAAAGGACAACTATCGTCCAAAAATCTGTTGAGGGAAGTCAACGAGGCGGACTTGAAAGCGAGGCAAAATAGCAGGAAACAGATTTTAAGAGGTACCTTGGAATCGTCTGTAAAGCACAGGAAGAGGGGCACAACTTGGACAATGGTGCACTTGGCCAAAAAGTGTGTATGCGTTTTCTCCTGAATATATTCAGGAGAAAACGCATACGCCCTTTTTGGCCAAGCAAGAAAGCGGGCAATGCAAATCTGCACTACAAAGTAGTATCATTTCCCACCGGTCAAAAGGGACATCCACAAAATGTGTAAAAACCAGAAAGGCAAGACAGGCCCTGGAGAACAGGGAGCCTTGTTATGCTGATGGGCGGGATGTAAATTGCCAACTGCCTCACTGGAGGAGTGCATTGTGTTCCTTAAAACAAGTAAACAACAGAGCTACAGAGCCAAGGCCACTTCCAGTCTAGGGAATATACCTTGGGAAAACTGAAAATCAATAAGAAAGAGCCACCTCCAAATTTAGGGCTGCACTGACATCAAGAACCTCAACTTGGGTACACCTTAAATATCCCAGGAAATATAAAAATGGTTCAAAACATTGTGGTACTTACGTACGATGGAATATCCCTCAGCCATGAAATCAATGTCATAAGACCAGTAGCAGAAAAGTGAGTGGATTCAGGTACGATGATTCTAAGTGAAATAAGTCACACAGAAAAAGAAACTTATCATAAGATATCACTTATGAAGATCCTGTAAACATGGCTACACGTGAACTGAGTTAGGAAAGAGAACAGAGACTCCCATTTAGAAAACACTCTTATGCCTGCATAAAGGGGATGGAGAGGTGGGGTGATGCATAAAACCAGAGTTTCATATAAGCACAGGGACTGTTCCAAAAAACAACTTTGGAATAGACAAGACCTACACCTTCCTCAGTGAAACAGACTCAAAACCCCATATTTCCCGCAGAGGAATATATCTGACTAGTAAGAATCTTAAAACCTATGTGTTGATATGACTCCATAAGGGAATCAAGTGTGTCTAGAGTGGCATAATCATGGCAGCGAGAATCAGCTCAAACCTACTATAAAAAGGAATTTCAAAAGCAAAACCAAAAACAGGGAAATTCTTTACAATTCCTTCAGGGTGTCTGAGGAAACCTGGAAAGACCCTATCTACAATGACAGCTGGATGTGGCATAAGGCTGGACACTTGGGACTGAGAGGATTGTTGAGATTGGGTGAGCAAATGCAGACCCTTTCAAGCAATAATGCATGGCCCCCATTCCATGGGTCCCAACTCTCCAGGTTGAAGGGAATATTACTACAGCTATAACATGTAGAGGAAACCTAGAGAATGTACACACTGTGAATATGAAAGGTTTCTAAAACTCAACGAATAGTCCCTCTCCTGGTGCTCCAGTTTGACTTTCCAACTGCCTTACTATCAATCTCCCAACTTGGAGAGACAGGCCCTTTAACCTCCTGGTTTTCACAGGTTCCCAATTTGGCAGAGGATGGAAGGGACGAGGGAGAACCCATGAGAGAGTAGCTGTTAGGCATTTGGACGGGCACATGTCACTCTAATTTCCCGGCAGGAAGAAGAATTAACCAAAGTCTCAGCCACCCACCGGGAACCAGTATAGGACATGATCCAAAATTCTGGACTTGCGTACAGCTCACAAAAAAACGAGTTGAGAAATGGAGCTCAGGGGCACAGCAATGCACAAACTGGCAGAGTGATAAAGGACAACTATCGTCCAAAAATCTGTTGAGGGAAGTCAACGAGGCGGACTTGAAAGCGAGACAAAATAGCAGGAAACAGATTTTAAGAGGTACCTTGGAATCGCCTATAAAGCACAGGAAGAGGGGCACAACTTGGACAATGGTGCACTTGGCCAAAAAGGGCGTATGCGTTTTCTCCTGAATATATTCAGGAGAAAACGCATACGCCCATTTTGGCCAAGCAAGCAAGCGGGCAATGCAATTCTGCACTACAAAGAAGTATCATTTCCCACTGGTCAAAAGGGACATCCACAAAATGTGTAAAAACCAGAAAGGCAAGACAGGCCCTGGAGAACAGGGAGCCTTGTTATGCTGATGGGCGGGATGTAAATTGCCAACTGCCTCACTGGAGGAGTGCATTGTGTTCCCTAAAACAAGTAAACAACAGAGCTACAGAGCCAAGGCCACTTCCAGTCTAGGGAATATACCTTGGGAAAACTGAAAATCAATAAGACAGAGCCACCTCCAAATTTAGGGCTGCACTGACTACAAGAACCTCAACTTGGGTACACCTTAAATATCCCAGGAAATATAAAAATGGTTCAAAACATTGTGGTACTTACGTACGATGGAATATCCCTCAGCCATGAAATCAATGTCATAAGACCAGTAGCAGCAAAGTGAGTGGATTCAGGTACGATGATTCTAAGTGAAATAAGTCACACAGAAAAAGAAACTTATCATAAGATATCACTTATGAAGATCCTGTAAACATGGCTACATGGGAACTGAGTTAGGAAAGAGAACAGAGTCTCACATTTAGTAAACACTCTTATGCCTGCATAAAGGGGATGGAGAGGTGGGGTGATGCATAAAACCAGAGTTTGATATAAGCACAGGGACCGTTCCAAAAACCAACTTTGGAATAGACAAGACCTACACCTTCCTCAGTGAAAGAGACTCAAAACCCAATATTTCCCACAGAGGAATATATCTGACTAGTAAGAATCTTAAAACCTATGTATTGATACATATCCATAAGGGAATCAAGTGTGTCTAGACTGGCATAAACATGGCAGCGAGAATCAGCTCAAACCCACTATAAAAAGGAATTTCAAACCCAAAACAAAAAACAGGGAAATTCTTTACAATTCCTTCAGGGTGTCTGAGGAATCCTGGAAAGACCCTATCTACAATGACAGCTGGATGTGGCATAAGGCTGGACACTTGGGACTGAGAGGATTGGTGAGATTGGGTGAGCAAATGCAGACCCTTTCAAGCAATAATGCATGGCCCCCATTCCATGGGTCCCAACTCTCCAGGTTGAAGGGAATATTACTACAGCTATAACATGTACAGGAAACCTAGAGAATGTACACACGGTGAATACGAAAGGTTTCTAAAACTCAACGAATAGTCCCTCTCCTGGTGCTCCAGTTTGACTTTCCAACTGCCTTACTATCAATCTCCCAACTTGGAGAGACAGGCCCTTTAACCTCCTGGTGTGCAAAGGTTCCCAATTTGGCAGAGGATGGAAGGGACGAGGGAGAACCCATGAGAGAGTAGCTGTTACGCATTTGGACGGGCACATGTCACTCTAATTTCCTGGCAGGAAGAAGAATTAACCAAAGTCTCAGCCACCCACCGGGAACCAGTGTAGGACATGATCCAAAATTTTGGGCTTGCGTTCAGCTCACAAAAAACGAGTTGAGAAATGGAGCTCAGGGGCACAGCAATGCACAAACTGGCAGAGTGATAAAGGACAACTATCGTCCAAAAATCTGTTGAGGGAAGTCAACGAGGCGGACTTGAAAGCGAGGCAAAATAGCAGGAAACAGATTTCAAGAGGTACCTTGGAATCGCCTTTAAAGCACAGGAAGAGGGGCACAACTTGGACAAGGATGCACTTGGCCAAAAAGGGCGTACGCGTTTTCTCCTGAATATATTCAGGAGAAAACGCATACGCCCTTTTTGGCCAAGCAAGCAAGCGGGCAATGCAAATCTGCTCTACAAAGAAATATCACTTCCACCGGTCAAAAGGGAAATCCACAAAATGTGTAAAAACCAGAAAGGCAAGACAGGCCCTGGAGAACAGGGAGCCTTGTTATGCTGATGGGCGGGATGTAAATTGCCAACTGCCTCACTGAAGGAGTTCATTATGTTCCCTAAAAAAAGTAAACAACAGAGCTACAGAGCCAAGGCCACTTCCAGTCTAGGGAATATACCTTGGGAAAACTGAAAATCAATAAGAAAGAGCCACCTCCAAATTTAGGGCTGCACTGACTACAAGAACCTCAACATGGGTACACCTTAAATATCCCAGGAAATATAAAAATGGTTCAAAACATTGTGGTACTTACGTACGATGGAATATCCCTCAGCCATGAAATCAATGTCATAAGACCAGTAGCAGCAAAGTGAGTGGATTCAGGTACGATGATTCTAAGTGAAATAAGTCACACAGAAAAAGAAACTTATCATAAGATATCACTTATGAAGATCCTGTAAACATGGCTACATGGGAACTGAGTTAGCAAAGAGAACAGAGTCTCACATTTAGAAAACACTCTTATGCCTGCATAAAGGGGAAGGAGAGGTGGGGTGATGCATAAAACCAGAGTTTGATATAAGCACAGAGACCGTTTCCAAAACCAACTTTGGAATAGACAAGACCTACACCTTCCTCAGTGAAAGAGACTCAAAACCCCATATTTCCCACAGAGGAATATATCTGATTAGTAAGAATCTTAAAACCTATGTACTGATATATATCCATAAGGGAATCAAGTGTGTCTAGACTGGCATAAACATGGCAGCGAGAATCAGCTCAAACCCACTATAAAAAGGAATTTCAAACCCAAAACAAAAAACAGGGAAATTCTTTACAATTCCTTCAGGGTGTCTGAGGAATCCTGGAAAGACCCTATCTACAATGACAGCTGGATGTGGCATAAGGCTGGACACTTGGGACTGAGAGGATTGGTGAGATTGGGTGAGCAAATGCAGACCCTTTCAAGCAATAATGCATGGCCCCCATTCCATGGGTCCCAACTCTCCAGGTTGAAGGGAATGTTACTACAGCTATAACATGTACAGGTAACCTAGAGAATGTACACACTGTGAATACGAAAGGTTTCTAAAACTCAACGAATAGTCCCTCTCCTGGTGCTCCAGTTTGACTTTCCAACTGCCTTACTCTCAATCTCCCAACTTGGAGAGACAGGCCCTTTAACCTCCTGGTTTGCACAGGTTCCCAATTTGGCAGAGGATGGAAGGGACGAGGGAGAACCCATGAGAGAGTAGCTGTTAGGCATTTGGACGGGCACATGTCACTCTAATTTCCCGGCAGTAAGAAGAATTAACCAAAGTCTCAGCCACCCACCGGGAACCAGTATAGGACATGATCCAAAATTTTGGGCTTGCGTACAGCTCACAAAATAACGAGTTGAGAAATGGAGCTCAGGGTCACAGCCATGCACAAACTGGCAGAGTGATAAAGGACAACTATCGTCCAAAAATCTGTTGAGGGAAGTCAACGAGGCGGACTTGAAAGCGAGGCAAAATAGCAGGAAACAGATTTTAAGAGGTACCTTGGAATCGTCTGTAAAGCACAGGAAGAGGGGCACAACTTGGACAATGGTGCACTTGGCCAAAAAGTGTGTATGCGTTTTCTCCTGAATATATTCAGGAGAAAACGCATACGCCCTTTTTGGCCAAGCAAGAAAGCGGGCAATGCAAATCTGCACTACAAAGTAGTATCATTTCCCACCGGTCAAAAGGGACATCCACAAAATGTGTAAAAACCAGAAAGGCAAGACAGGCCCTGGAGAACAGGGAGCCTTGTTATGCTGATGGGCGGGATGTAAATTGCCAACTGCCTCACTGGAGGAGTGCATTGTGTTCCTTAAAACAAGTAAACAACAGAGCTACAGAGCCAAGGCCACTTCCAGTCTAGGGAATATACCTTGGGAAAACTGAAAATCAATAAGAAAGAGCCACCTCCAAATTTAGGGCTGCACTGACATCAAGAACCTCAACTTGGGTACACCTTAAATATCCCAGGAAATATAAAAATGGTTCAAAACATTGTGGTACTTACGTACGATGGAATATCCCTCAGCCATGAAATCAATGTCATAAGACCAGTAGCAGAAAAGTGAGTGGATTCAGGTACGATGATTCTAAGTGAAATAAGTCACACAGAAAAAGAAACTTATCATAAGATATCACTTATGAAGATCCTGTAAACATGGCTACACGTGAACTGAGTTAGGAAAGAGAACAGAGACTCCCATTTAGAAAACACTCTTATGCCTGCATAAAGGGGATGGAGAGGTGGGGTGATGCATAAAACCAGAGTTTCATATAAGCACAGGGACTGTTCCAAAAAACAACTTTGGAATAGACAAGACCTACACCTTCCTCAGTGAAACAGACTCAAAACCCCATATTTCCCGCAGAGGAATATATCTGACTAGTAAGAATCTTAAAACCTATGTGTTGATATGACTCCATAAGGGAATCAAGTGTGTCTAGAGTGGCATAATCATGGCAGCGAGAATCAGCTCAAACCTACTATAAAAAGGAATTTCAAAAGCAAAACCAAAAACAGGGAAATTCTTTACAATTCCTTCAGGGTGTCTGAGGAAACCTGGAAAGACCCTATCTACAATGACAGCTGGATGTGGCATAAGGCTGGACACTTGGGACTGAGAGGATTGTTGAGATTGGGTGAGCAAATGCAGACCCTTTCAAGCAATAATGCATGGCCCCCATTCCATGGGTCCCAACTCTCCAGGTTGAAGGGAATATTACTACAGCTATAACATGTAGAGGAAACCTAGAGAATGTACACACTGTGAATATGAAAGGTTTCTAAAACTCAACGAATAGTCCCTCTCCTGGTGCTCCAGTTTGACTTTCCAACTGCCTTACTATCAATCTCCCAACTTGGAGAGACAGGCCCTTTAACCTCCTGGTTTTCACAGGTTCCCAATTTGGCAGAGGATGGAAGGGACGAGGGAGAACCCATGAGAGAGTAGCTGTTAGGCATTTGGACGGGCACATGTCACTCTAATTTCCCGGCAGGAAGAAGAATTAACCAAAGTCTCAGCCACCCACCGGGAACCAGTATAGGACATGATCCAAAATTCTGGACTTGCGTACAGCTCACAAAAAAACGAGTTGAGAAATGGAGCTCAGGGGCACAGCAATGCACAAACTGGCAGAGTGATAAAGGACAACTATCGTCCAAAAATCTGTTGAGGGAAGTCAACGAGGCGGACTTGAAAGCGAGACAAAATAGCAGGAAACAGATTTTAAGAGGTACCTTGGAATCGCCTATAAAGCACAGGAAGAGGGGCACAACTTGGACAATGGTGCACTTGGCCAAAAAGGGCGTATGCGTTTTCTCCTGAATATATTCAGGAGAAAACGCATACGCCCATTTTGGCCAAGCAAGCAAGCGGGCAATGCAATTCTGCACTACAAAGAAGTATCATTTCCCACTGGTCAAAAGGGACATCCACAAAATGTGTAAAAACCAGAAAGGCAAGACAGGCCCTGGAGAACAGGGAGCCTTGTTATGCTGATGGGCGGGATGTAAATTGCCAACTGCCTCACTGGAGGAGTGCATTGTGTTCCCTAAAACAAGTAAACAACAGAGCTACAGAGCCAAGGCCACTTCCAGTCTAGGGAATATACCTTGGGAAAACTGAAAATCAATAAGAAAGAGCCACCTCCAAATTTAGGGCTGCACTGACTACAAGAACCTCAACTTGGGTACACCTTAAATATCCCAGGAAATATAAAAATGGTTCAAAACATTGTGGTACTTACGTACGATGGAATATCCCTCAGCCATGAAATCAATGTCATAAGACCAGTAGCAGCAAAGTGAGTGGATTCAGGTACGATGATTCTAAGTGAAATAAGTCACACAGAAAAAGAAACTTATCATAAGATATCACTTATGAAGATCCTGTAAACATGGCTACATGGGAACTGAGTTAGGAAAGAGAACAGAGTCTCACATTTAGTAAACACTCTTATGCCTGCATAAAGGGGATGGAGAGGTGGGGTGATGCATAAAACCAGAGTTTGATATAAGCACAGGGACCGTTCCAAAAACCAACTTTGGAATAGACAAGACCTACACCTTCCTCAGTGAAAGAGACTCAAAACACCATATTTCCCGCAGAGGAATATATCTGACTAGTAAGAATCTTAAAACCTATGTATTCATATGACTCCATAAGGGAATCAAGTGTATCTAGAGTGGGATAAACATGGCAGCGAGAATCAGATCAAACCCACTCTAAAAAGGAATTTCAAAAGCAAAACCAAAAAACAGGGAAATTCTTTACAATTCCTTCAGGGTGTCTGAGGAAACCTGGAAAGACCCTATCTACAATGACAGCTGGATGTGGCATAAGGCTGGACACTTGGGACTGAGAGGATTGGTGAGATTGGGTGAGCAAATGCAGACCCTTTCAAGCAATAATGCATGGCCCCCATTCCATGGGTCCCAACTCTCCAAGTTCAAGGGAATATTACTACAGCTATAACATGTACAGGAAACCTAGAGAATGTACACACGGTGAATACGAAAGGTTTCTAAAACTCAACGAATAGTCCCTCTCCTGGTGCTCCAGTTTGACTTTCCAAATGCCTTACTATCAATCTCCCAACTTGGAGAGACAGGCCCTTTAACTTCCTGGTGTGCACAGGTTGCCAATTTGGCAGAGGATGGAAGGGACGAGGGAGAACCCATGAGAGAGTAGCTGTTAGGCATTTGGACGGGCACATGTCACTCTAATTTCCCGGCAGGAAGAAGAATTAACCAAAGTCTCAGGCACCCACCGGGAACCAGTATAGGACATGATCCAAAATTTTGGACTTGCGTTCAGCTCACAAAAAACGAGTTGAGAAATGGAGCTCAGGGGCACAGCAATTCACAAACTGGCAGAGTGATAAAGGACAACTATCGTCCAAAAATCTGTTGAGGGAAGTCAACGAGGCGGACTGAAAGTGAGGCAAAGTAGCAGGAAACAGATTTCAAGAGGTACCTTGGAATCGCCTGTAAAGCACAGGAAGAGGGGCACAACTTGGACAATGGTGCACTTGGCCAAAAAGGGCCTATGCGTTTTCTCCTGAATATATTCAGGAGAAAACGCATACGCCCTTTTTGGCCAAGCAAGCAAGCGGGCAATTCAAATCTGCTCTACAAAGAAATATCACTTCCACCGGTCAAAAGGGACATCCACAAAATGTGTAAATACCAGAAAGGCAAGACAGGCCCTGGAGAACAGGGAGCCTTGTTATGCTGATGGGCGGGATGTAAATTGCCAACTGCCTCACTGGAGGAGTGCATTGTGTTCCCTAAAACAAGTAAACAACAGAGCTACAGAACCAAGGCCACTTCCAGTCTAGGGAATATACCTTGGGAAAACTGAAAATCAATAAGAAAGAGCCACCTCCAAATTTAGGGCTGCACTGACTACAAGAACCTCAACTTGGGTACACCTTAAATATCCCAGGAAATATAAAAATGGTTCAAAACATTGTGGTACTTACGTACGATGGAATATCCCTCAGCCATGAAATCAATGTCATAAGACCAGTAGCAGCAAAGTGAGTGGATTCAGGTACGATGATTCTAAGTGAAATAAGTCACACAGAAAAAGAAACTTATCATAAGATATCACTTATGAAGATCCCTTAAACATGGCTACACGTGAACTGAGTTAGGAAAGAGAACAGAGTCTCCCATTTAGAAAACACTCTTATGCCTGCATAAAGGGGATGGAGAGGTGGGGTGATGCATAAAACCAGAGTTTGATATAAGCACAGAGACCGTTTCCAAAACCAACTTTGGAATAGACAAGACCTACACCTTCCTCAGTGAAAGAGACTCAAAACCCCATATTTCCCACAGAGGAATATATCTGATTAGTAAGAATCTTAAAACCTATGTATTGATATATATCCATAAGGGAATCAAGTGTGTCTAGACTGGCATAAACATGGCAGCGAGAATCAGCTCAAACCCACTATAAAAAGGAATTTCAAACCCAAAACAAAAAACAGGGAAATTCTTTACAATTCCTTCAGGGTGTCTGAGGAATCCTGGAAAGACCCTATCTACAATGACAGCTGGATGTGGCATAAGGCTGGACACTTGGGACTGAGAGGATTGGTGAGATTGGGTGAGCAAATGCAGAGCCTTTCAAGCAATAATGCATGGCCCCCATTCCATGGGTCCCAACTCTCCAGGTTGAAGGGAATGTTACTACAGCTATAACATGTACAGGTAACCTAGAGAATGTACACACTGTGAATACGAAAGGTTTCTAAAACTCAACGAATAGTCCCTCTCCTGGTGCTCCAGTTTGACTTTCCAACTGCCTTACTCTCAATCTCCCAACTTGGAGAGACAGGCCCTTTAACCTCCTGGTTTGCACAGGTTCCCAATTTGGCAGAGGATGGAAGGGACGAGGGAGAACCCATGAGAGAGTAGCTGTTAGGCATTTGGACGGGCACATGTCACTCTAATTTCCCGGCAGTAAGAAGAATTAACCAAAGTCTCAGCCACCCACCGGGAACCAGTATAGGACATGATCCAAAATTTTGGGCTTGCGTACAGCTCACAAAATAACGAGTTGAGAAATGGAGCTCAGGGTCACAGCCATGCACAAACTGGCAGAGTGATAAAGGACAACTATCGTCCAAAAATCTGTTGAGGGAAGTCAACGAGGCGGACTTGAAAGCGAGGCAAAATAGCAGGAAACAGATTTTAAGAGGTACCTTGGAATCGTCTGTAAAGCACAGGAAGAGGGGCACAACTTGGACAATGGTGCACTTGGCCAAAAAGTGTGTATGCGTTTTCTCCTGAATATATTCAGGAGAAAACGCATACGCCCTTTTTGGCCAAGCAAGAAAGCGGGCAATGCAAATCTGCACTACAAAGTAGTATCATTTCCCACCGGTCAAAAGGGACATCCACAAAATGTGTAAAAACCAGAAAGGCAAGACAGGCCCTGGAGAACAGGGAGCCTTGTTATGCTGATGGGCGGGATGTAAATTGCCAACTGCCTCACTGGAGGAGTGCATTGTGTTCCTTAAAACAAGTAAACAACAGAGCTACAGAGCCAAGGCCACTTCCAGTCTAGGGAATATACCTTGGGAAAACTGAAAATCAATAAGAAAGAGCCAGCTCCAAATTTAGGGCTGCACTGACATCAAGAACCTCAACTTGGGTACACCTTAAATATCCCAGGAAATATAAAAATGGTTCAAAACATTGTGGTACTTACGTACGATGGAATATCCCTCAGCCATGAAATCAATGTCATAAGACCAGTAGCAGAAATGTGAGTGGATTCAGGTACGATGATTCTAAGTGAAATAAGTCACACAGAAAAAGAAACTTATCATAAGATATCACTTATGAAGATCCTGTAAACATGGCTACACGTGAACTGAGTTAGGAAAGAGAACAGAGACTCCCATTTAGAAAACACTCTTATGCCTGCATAAAGGGGATGGAGAGGTGGGGTGATGCATAAAACCAGAGTTTCATATAAGCACAGGGACTGTTCCAAAAAACAACTTTGGAATAGACAAGACCTACACCTTCCTCAGTGAAAGAGACTCAAAACCCCATATTTCCCGCAGAGGAATATATCTGACTAGTAAGAATCTTAAAACCTATGTGTTGATATGACTCCATAAGGGAATCAAGTGTGTCTAGAGTGGCATAATCATGGCAGCGAGAATCAGCTCAAACCTACTATAAAAAGGAATTTCAAAAGCAAAACCAAAAACAGGGAAATTCTTTACAATTCCTTCAGGGTGTCTGAGGAAACCTGGAAAGACCCTATCTACAATGACAGCTGGATGTGGCATAAGGCTGGACACTTGGGACTGAGAGGATTGGTGAGATTGGGTGAGCAAATGCAGACCCTTTCAAGCAATAATGCATGGCCCCCATTCCATGGGTCCCAACTCTCCAGGTTGAAGGGAATATTACTACAGCTATAACATGTAGAGGAAACCTAGAGAATGTACACACTGTGAATATGAAAGGTTTCTAAAACTCAACGAATAGTCCCTCTCCTGGTGCTCCAGTTTGACTTTCCAACTGCCTTACTATCAATCTCCCAACTTGGAGAGACAGGCCCTTTAACCTCCTGGTTTTCACAGGTTCCCAATTTGGCAGAGGATGGAAGGGACGAGGGAGAACCCATGAGAGAGTAGCTGTTAGGCATTTGGACGGGCACATGTCACTCTAATTTCCCGGCAGGAAGAAGAATTAACCAAAGTCTCAGCCACCCACCGGGAACCAGTATAGGACATGATCCAAAATTCTGGACTTGCGTACAGCTCACAAAAAAACGAGTTGAGAAATGGAGCTCAGGGGCACAGCAATGCACAAACTGGCAGAGTGATAAAGGACAACTATCGTCCAAAAATCTGTTGAGGGAAGTCAACGAGGCGGACTTGAAAGCGAGACAAAATAGCAGGAAACAGATTTTAAGAGGTACCTTGGAATCGCCTATAAAGCACAGGAAGAGGGGCACAACTTGGACAATGGTGCACTTGGCCAAAAAGGGCGTATGCGTTTTCTCCTGAATATATTCAGGAGAAAACGCATACGCCCATTTTGGCCAAGCAAGCAAGCGGGCAATGCAATTCTGCACTACAAAGAAGTATCATTTCCCACTGGTCAAAAGGGACATCCACAAAATGTGTAAAAACCAGAAAGGCAAGACAGGCCCTGGAGAACAGGGAGCCTTGTTATGCTGATGGGCGGGATGTAAATTGCCAACTGCCTCACTGGAGGAGTGCATTGTGTTCCCTAAAACAAGTAAACAACAGAGCTACAGAGCCAAGGCCACTTCCAGTCTAGGGAATATACCTTGGGAAAACTGAAAATCAATAAGAAAGAGCCACCTCCAAATTTAGGGCTGCACTGACTACAAGAACCTCAACTTGGGTACACCTTAAATATCCCAGGAAATATAAAAATGGTTCAAAACATTGTGGTACTTACGTACGATGGAATATCCCTCAGCCATGAAATCAATGTCATAAGACCAGTAGCAGCAAAGTGAGTGGATTCAGGTACGATGATTCTAAGTGAAATAAGTCACACAGAAAAAGAAACTTATCATAAGATATCACTTATGAAGATCCTGTAAACATGGCTACATGGGAACTGAGTTAGGAAAGAGAACAGAGTCTCACATTTAGTAAACACTCTTATGCCTGCATAAAGGGGATGGAGAGGTGGGGTGATGCATAAAACCAGAGTTTGATATAAGCACAGGGACCGTTCCAAAAACCAACTTTGGAATAGACAAGACCTACACCTTCCTCAGTGAAAGAGACTCAAAACCCCATATTTCCCGCAGAGGAATATATCTGACTAGTAAGAATCTTAAAACCTATGTATTCATATGACTCCATAAGGGAATCAAGTGTATCTAGAGTGGGATAAACATGGCAGC
Source organism: Mesoplodon densirostris (assembly GCF_025265405.1). Classification (NCBI taxonomy): domain Eukaryota; kingdom Metazoa; phylum Chordata; class Mammalia; order Artiodactyla; family Ziphiidae; genus Mesoplodon; species Mesoplodon densirostris. The sequence continues at coordinate 11,872,629 of NW_026778196.1, forward strand.
GAGAATCAGATCAAATCCACTCTAAAAAGGAATTTCAAAAGCAAAACCAAAAAACAGGGAAATTCTTTACAATTCCTTCAGGGTGTCTGAGGAAACCTGGAAAGACCCTATCTACAATGACAGCTGGATGTGGCATAAGGCTGGACACTTGGGACTGAGAGGATTGGTGAGATTGGGTGAGCAAATGCAGACCCTTTCAAGCAATAATGCATGGCCCCCATTCCATGGGTCCCAACTCTCCAAGTTCAAGGGAATATTACTACAGCTATAACATGTACAGGAAACCTAGAGAATGTACACACGGTGAATACGAAAGGTTTCTAAAACTCAACGAATAGTCCGTCTCCTGGTCCTCCAGTTTGACTTTCCAAATGCCTTACTATCAATCTCCCAACTTGGAGAGACAGGCCCTTTAACTTCCTGGTGTGCACAGGTTGCCAATTTGGCAGAGGATGGAAGGGACGAGGGAGAACCCATGAGAGAGTAGCTGTTAGGCATTTGGACGGGCGCATGTCACTCTAATTTCCCGGCAGGAAGAAGAATTAACCAAAGTCTCAGGCACCCACCGGGAACCAGTATAGGACATGATCCAAAATTTTGGACTTGCGTTCAGCTCACAAAAAACGAGTTGAGAAATGGAGCTCAGGGGCACAGCAATTCACAAACTGGCAGAGTGATAAAGGACAACTATCGTCCAAAAATCTGTTGAGGGAAGTCAACGAGGCGGACTGAAAGTGAGGCAAAGTAGCAGGAAACAGATTTCAAGAGGTACCTTGGAATCGCCTGTAAAGCACAGGAAGAGGGGCACAACTTGGACAATGGTGCACTTGGCCAAAAAGGGCCTATGCGTTTTCTCCTGAATATATTCAGGAGAAAACGCATACGCCCTTTTTGGCCAAGCAAGCAAGCGGGCAATTCAAATCTGCTCTACAAAGAAATATCACTTCCACCGGTCAAAAGGGACATCCACAAAATGTGTAAAAACCAGAAAGGCAAGACAGGCCCTGGAGAACAGGGAGCCTTGTTATGCTGATGGGCGGGATGTAAATTGCCAACTGCCTCACTGGAGGAGTGCATTGTGTTCCCTAAAACAAGTAAACAACAGAGCTACAGAGCCAAGGCCACTTCCAGTCTAGGGAATATACCTTGGGAAAACTGAAAATCAATAAGAAAGAGCCACCTCCAAATTTAGGGCTGCACTGACTACAAGAACCTCAACTTGGGTACACCTTAAATATCCCAGGAAATATAAAAATGGTTCAAAACATTTTGGTACTTACGTAAGATGGAATATCCCTCAGCCATGAAATCAATGTCATAAGACCAGTAGCAGCAAAGTGAGTGGATTCAGGTACGATGATTCTAAGTGAAATAAGTCACACAGAAAAAGAAACTTATCATAAGATATCACTTATGAAGATCCTGTAAACATGGCTACACGTGAACTGAGTTAGGAAAGAGAACAGAGACTCCCAATTAGAAAACACTCTTATGCCTGCATAAAGGGGATGGAGAGGTGGGGTGATGCATAAAACCAGAGTTTAATATAAGCACAGGGACCGTTCCAAAAACCAACTTTGGAATAGACAAGACCTACACCTTCCTCAGTGAAAGAGACTCAAAACCCCATATTTCCCGCAGAGGAATATATCTGACTAGTAAGAATCTTAAAACCTATGTATTGATATGACTCCATAAGGGAATCAAGTGTGTCTAGCGTGGCATAAACATGGCAGCGAGAATCAGCTCAAACCCACTATAAAAAGGAATTTCAAAAGCAAAACCAAAAAACAGGGAAATACTTTACAATTCCTTCAGGGTGTCTGAGGAAACCTGGAAAGACCCTATCTACAATGACAGCTGGATGTGGCATAAGGCTGGACACTTGGGACTGAGAGGATTGGTGAGATTGGGTGAGCAAATGAAGACCCTTTCAAGCAATAATGCATGGCCCCCATTCCATGGGTCCCAACTCTCCAGGTTGAAGGGAATATTACTACAGCTATAACATGTAGAGGAAACCTAGAGAATGTACACACTGTGAATACGAAAGGTTTCTAAAACTCAACGAATAGTCCCTCTCCTGGTGCTCCAGTTTGACTTTCCAACTGCCTTACTATCAATCTCCCAACTTGGAGAGACAGGCCCTTTAACCTCCTGGTGTGCACAGGTTCCCAATTTGGCAGAGGATGGAAGGGACGAGGGAGAACCCATGAGAGAGTAGCTGTTAGGCATTTGGACGGGCACATGTCACTCTAATTTCCCGGCAGGAAGAAGAATTAACCAAAGTCTCAGCCACCCACCGGGAACCAGTATAGGACATGATCCAAAATTTTGGACTTGCGTACAGCTCACAAAAAAACGAGTTGAGAAATGGAGCTCAGGGGCACAGCCATGCACAAACTGGCAGAGTGATAAAGGACAACTATCGTCCAAAAATCTGTTGAGGGAAGTCAACGAGGCGGACTTGAAAGCGAGACAAAATAGCAGGAAACAGATTTTAAGAGGTACCTTGGATTCGCCTGTAAAGCACAGGAAGAGGGGCACAACTTGGACAATGGTGCACTTGGCCAAAAAGGGCGTATGCGTTTTCTCCTGAATATATTCAGGAGAAAACGCATACGCCCTTTTTGGCCAAGCAAGAAAGCGGGCAATGCAATTCTGCACTACAAAGAAGTATCATTTCCCACCGGTCAAAAGGGACATCCACAAAATGTGTAAAAACCAGAAAGGCAAGACAGGCCCAGGAGAAAAGGGAGCCTTGTTATGCTGATGGGCAGGATGTAGATTGCCAACTGCCTCACTGGAGGAGTGCATTGTGTTCCCTAAAACAAGTAAACAACAGAGCTACAGAGCCAAGGCCACTTCCAGTCTAGGGAATATACCTTGGGAAAACTGAAAATCAATAAGAAAGAGCCACCTCCAAATTTAGGGCTGCACTGACTACAAGAACCTCAACTTGGGTACACCTTAAATATCCCAGGAAATATAAAAATGGTTCAAAACATTGTGGTACTTACGTACGATGGAATATCCCTCAGCCATGAAATCAATGTCATAAGACCAGTAGCAGCAAAGTGAGTGGATTCAGGTACGATGATTCTAAGTGAAATAAGTCACACAGAAAAAGAAACTTATCATAAGATATCACTTATGAAGATCCTGTAAACATGGCTACACGTGAACTGAGTTAGGAAAGAGAACAGAGACTCCCAATTAGAAAACACTCTTATGCCTGCATAAAGGGGATGGAGAGGTGGGGTGATGCATAAAACCAGAGTTTGATATAAGCACAGGGACCGTTCCAAAAACCAACTTTGGAATAGACAAGACCTACACCTTCCTCAGTGAAAGAGACTCAAAACCCCATATTTGCCGCAGAGGAATATATCTGACTAGTAAGAATCTTAAAACCTATGTATTGATATGACTCCATAAGGGAATCAAGTGTGTCTAGAGTGGCATAAAAATGGCAGCGAGAATCAGCTCAAACCCACTCTAAAAAGGAATTTCAAAAGCAAAACCAAAAAACAGGGAAATTCTTTACAATTCCTTCAGGGTGTCTGAGGAAACCTGGAAAGACCCTATCTACAATGACAGCTGGATGTGGCATAAGGCTGGACACTTGGGACTGAGAGGATTGGTGAGATTGGGTGAGCAAATGCAGAACCTTTCAAGCAATAATGCATGGCCCCCATTCCATGGGTCCCAATTCTCCAGGTTGAAGGGAATATTACTACAGCTATAACATGTACAGGAAACCTAGAGAATGTACACACGGTGAATACGAAAGGTTTCTAAAACTCAACGAATAGTCCCTCTCCTGGTGCTCCAGTTTGACTTTCCAACTGCCTTACTATCAATCTCCCAACTTGGAGAGACAGGCCCTTTAACTTCCTGGTGTGCACAGGTTGCCAATTTGGCAGAGGATGGAAGGGACGAGGGAGAACCCATGAGAGAGTAGCTGTTAGGCATTTGGACGGGCACATGTCACTCTAATTTCCCGGCAGGAAGAAGAATTAACCAAAGTCTCAGCCACCCACCGGGAACCAGTATAGGACATGATCCAAAATTTTGGACTTGCGTTCAGCTCACAAAAAACGAGTTGAGAAATGAAGCTCAGGGGCACAGCAATTCACAAACTGACAGAGTGATAAAGGGCAACTATCGTCCAAAAATCTGTTGAGGGAAGTCAACGAGGCGGACTTGAAATTGAGGCAAAGTAGCAGGAAACAGATTTCAAGAGGTACCTTGGAATCGCCTGTAAAGCACAGGAAGAGGGGCACAACTTGGATAATGGTGGACTTGGCCAAAATGGCCTATGCGTTTTCTCCTGAATATATTCAGGAGAAAACGCATACGCCCTTTTTGGCCAAGCAAGGAAGCGGGCAATGCAAATCTGCTCTACAAAGAAATATCACTTCCACCGGTCAAAAGGGACATCCACAAAATGTGTAAAAACCAGAAAGGCAAGACAGGCCGTGGGGAACAGGGAGCCTTGATATGCTGATGGGCAGGATGTAAATGGCCAACTGCCTCACTGGAGGAGTGCATTGTGTTCCCTAAAACAAGTAAACAACTGAGCTACAGAGCCAAGGCCACTTCCAGTCTAGGGAATATACCTTGGGAAAACTGAAAATCAATAAGAAAGAGCCACCTCCAAATTTAGGGCTGCACTGACTACAAGAACCTCAACTTGGGTACACCTTAAATATCCCAGGAAATATAAAAATGGTTCAAAACATTGTGGTACTTACGTACGATGGAATATCCCTCAGCCATGAAATCAATGTCATAAGACCAGTAGTAGCAAAGTGAGTGGATTCAGGTACGATGATTCTAAGTGAAATAAGTCACACAGAAAAAGAAACTTATCATAAGATATCACTTATGAAGATCCCTTAAACATGGCTACACGTGAACTGAGTTAGGAAAGAGAACAGAGTCTCCCATTTAGAAAACACTCTTATGCCTGCATAAAGGGGATGGAGAGGTGGGGTGATGCATAAAACCAGAGTTTGATATAAGCACAGGGACCGTTCCAAAAACCAACTTTGGAATAGACAAGACCTACACCTTCCTCAATGAAAGAGACTCAAAACCCCATATTTGCCGCAGAGGAATATATCTGACTAGTAAGAATCTTAAAACCTATGTATTGATATGACTCCATAAGGGAATCAAGTGTGTCTAGAGTGGCATAAACATGGCAGCGAGAATCAGCTCAAACCCACTATAAAAAGGAATTTCAAAAGCAAAACCAAAAAACAGGGAAATTCTTTACAATTCCTTCAGGGTGTCTGAGGAAACCTGGAAAGACCCTATCTACAATGACAGCTGGATGTGGCATAAGGCTGGACACTTGGGACTGAGAGGATTGGTGAGATTGGGTGAGCAAATGCAGACCCTTTCAAGCAATAATGCATGGCCCCCATTCCATGGGTCCCAATTCTCCAGGTTGAAGGGAATATTACTGCAGCTATAACATGTACAGGAAACCTAGAGAATGTACACACGGTGAATACGAAAGGTTTCTAAAACTCAACGAATAGTCCCTCTCCTGGTGCTCCAGTTTGACTTTCCAACAGCCTTACTATCAATCTCCCAACTTGGAGAGACAGGCCCTTTAACCTCCTGGTGTGCACAGGTTCCCAATTTGGCAGAGGATGGAAGGGACGAGGGAGAACCCATGAGAGAGTAGCTGTTAGGCATTTGGACGGGCACATGTCACTCTAATTTCCCGGCAGGAAGAAGAATTAACCAAAGTCTCAGCCACCCACCGGGAACCAGTATAGGACATGATCCAAAATTTTGGACTTGCGTTCAGCTCACAAAAAACGAGTTGAGAAATGGAGTTCAGGGGCACAGCAATGCACAAACTGGCAGAGTGATAAAGGACAACTATCGTCCAAAAATCTGTTGAGGGAAGTCAACGAGGCGGACTTGAAAGCGAGGCAAAATAGCAGGAAACAGATTTCAAGAGGTACCTTGGAATCGCCTGTAAAGCACAGGAAGAGGGGCACAACTTGGACAATGGTGCACTTGGCCAAAAAGGGCGTATGCTTTTTCCCTGAATATATTCAGGAGAAAACGCATACACCCTTTTTGGCCAAGCAAGCAAGCGGGCAATGCAAATCTGCACTACAAAGAAGTATCACTTCCCACCGCTCAAAAGGGACATCCACAAAATGTGTAAAAACCAGAAAGGCAAGACAGACCCTTGAGAACAGGGAGCCTTGTTATGCTGATGGGCGGGATGTAAATTGCCAACTGCCTCACTGGAGGAGTGCATTGTGTTCCCTAAAACAAGTAAACAACAGAGCTACAGAGCCAAGGCCACTTCCAGTCTAGGGAATATACCTTGGGAAAACTGAAAATCAATAAGAAAGAGCCACCTCCAAATTTAGGGCTGCACTGACTACAAGAACCTCAACTTGGGTACACCTTAAATATCCCAGGAAATATAAAAATGGTTCAAAACATTATGGTACTTACGTACGATGGAATATCCCTCAGCCATGAAATCAATGTCTTAAGACCAGTAGCAGCAAAGTGAGTGGATTCAGGTACGATGATTCTAAGTGAAATAAGTCACACAGAAAAAGAAACTTATCATAAGATATCACTTATGAAGATCCTGTAAACATGGCTACACGTGAACTGAGTTAGGAAAGAGAACAGAGTCTCACATTTAGAAAACACTCTTATGCCTGCATAAAGGGGAAGGAGAGGTGGGGTGATGCATAAAACCAGAGTTTGATATAAGCACAGGGACCGTTCCAAAAACCAACTTTGGAATAGACAAGACCTACACCTTCCTCAGTGAAAGAGACTCAAAACCCCATATTTCCCGCAGAGGAATATATCTGACTAGTAATAATCTTAAAACCGATGTATAGATTTGACTGCATAAGGGAATCAAGTGTGTCTAGAGTGGCATAAACATGGCAGCGAGAATCAGCTCAAACCCACTATAAAAAGGAATTTCAAAAGCAAAACCAAAAAACAGGGAAATTCTTTACAATTCCTTCAGGGTGTCTGAGGAAACCTGGAAAGACCCTATCTACAATGACAGCTGGATGTGGCATAAGGATGGACACTTGGGACTGAGAGGATTGGTGAGATTGGGTGAGCAAATGCAGACCCTTTCAAGCAATAATGCATGGCCCCCATTCCATGGGTCCCAACGCTCCAGGTTGAAGGGAATATTACTACAGCTATAACATGTACAGGAAACCTAGAGAATGTACACACTGTGAATACAAAAGGATTCTAAAACTCAACGAATAGTCCCTCTCTTGGTGCTCCAGTTTGACTTTCCAACTGACTTACTATCAATCTGCCAACTTGGAGAGACAGGCCCTTTAACCTCCTGGTTTGCACAGGTTCCCAATTTGGCAGAGGATGGAAGGGACGAGGGAGAACCCATGAGAGAGTAGCTGTTAGGCATTTGGACGGGCACATGTCACTCTAATTTCCCGGCAGGAAGAAGAATTAACCAAAGTCTCAGCCACCCACCGGGAACCAGTATAGGACATGATCCAAAATTTTGGACTTGCATTCAGCTCACAAAAAACGAGTTCAGAAATGGAGCTCAGGGGCACAGCAATTCACAAACTGGCAGAGTGATAAAGGACAACTATCCTCCAAAAATCGGTTGAGGGAAGTCAACGAGGCGGACTTGAAAGCGAGGCAAAATAGCAGGAAACAGATTTCAAGAGGTACCTTGGAATCGCCTGTAAAGCACAGGAAGAGGGGCACAACTTGGACAATGATGCACTTGGCCAAAAAGGGCGTATGCGTTTTCTCCTGAATATATTCAGGAGAAAACGCATACGCCCTTTTTGGCCAAGCAAGCAAGCGGGCAATGCAAATCTGCACTACAAAGAAGTATCATTTCCCACTGGTCAAAAGGGACATCCACAAAATGTGTAAAAATCAGAAAGGCAAGACAGGCCCTGGAGAACAGGGAGCCTTGTTATGCTGATGGGCGGGATGTAAATGGCCAACTGCCTCACTGGAGGAGTGCATTGTGTTCCCTAAAACAAGTAAACAACTGAGCTACAGAGCCAAGGCCACTTCCAATCTAGGGAATATACCTTGGGAAAACTGAAAATCAATAAGAAAGAGCCACCTCCAAATTTAGGGCTGCACTGACTACAAGAACCTCAACTTGGGTACACCTTAAATATCCCAGGAAATATAAAAATGGTTCAAAACATTGTGGTACTTACGTACGATGGAATATCCCTCAGCCATGAAATCAATGTCTTAAGACCAGTAGCAGCAAAGTGAGTGGATTCAGGTACGATGATTCTAAGTGAAATAAGTCACACAGAAAAAGAAACTTATCATAAGATATCACTTATGAAGATCCTGTAAACATGGCTACACGTGAACTGAGTTAGGAAAGAGAACAGAGTCCCACATTTAGAAAACACTCTTATGCCTGCATAAAGGGGAAGGAGAGGTGGGGTGATGCATAAAACCAGAGTTTGATATAAGCACAGGGACCGTTCCAAAAACCAACTTTGGAATAGAAAAGACCTACACCTTCCTCAGTGAAAGAGACTCAAAACCCCATATTTCCCACAGAGGAATATATCTGACTAGTAAGAATCTTAAAACTGATGTATAGATTTGAATGCATAAGGGAATCAAGTGTGTCTAGAGTGGCATAAACATGGCAGCGAGAATCAGCTCAAACCCACTCAAAAAAGGAATTTCAAAAGCAAAACCAAAAAACAGGGAAATCCTTTACAATTCCTTCAGGGTGTCTGAGGAAACCTGGAAAGACCCTATCTACAATGACAGCTGGATGTGGCATAAGGCTGGACACTTGGGACTGAGAGGATTGGTGAGATTGGGTGAGCAAATGCAGACCCTTTCAAACAATAATGCATGTCCCCGATTCCATGAGTCCCAACTCTCCAGGTTGAAGGGAATATTACTACAGCTATAAGATGTACAGGAAACTTAGAGAATGTACACACTGTGAATACGAAAGGATTCTAAAACTCAACGAATAGTCCCTCTCCTGGTGCTCCAGTTTGACTTTCCAACTGACTTACTATCAATCTCCCAACTTGGAGAGACAGGCCCTTTAACCTCCTGGTTTGCACAGGTTCCCAATTTGGCAGAGGATGGAAGGGACGAGGGAGAACCCATGAGAGAGTAGCTGTTAGGCATTTGGACGGGCACATGTCACTCTAATTTCCCGGCAGGAAGAAGAATTAACCAAAGTCTCAGCCACCCACCGGGAACCAGTATAGGACATGATCCAAAATTTTGGACTTGCGTTCAGCTCACAAAAAACGAGTTGAGAAGTGGAGCTCAGGGGCACAGCAATTCACAAACTGGCAGAGTGATAAAGGACAACTATCGTCCAAAAATCTGTTGAGGGAAGTCAACGAGGCGGACTTGAAAGCGAGGCAAAATAGCAGGAAACAGATTTCAAGAGGTACCTTGGAATCGCCTGTAAAGCACAGGAAGAGGGGCACAACTTGGACAATGGTGCACTTGGCCAAAAAGGGCGTATGCGTTTTCTCCTGAATATATTCAGGAGAAAACGCATACGCCCATTTTGGCCAAGCAAGCAAGCGGGCAATGCAAATCTGCACTACCAAGAAGTATCACTTCTCACCGGTCAAAAGGGACATCCACAAAATGTGTAAAAAACAGAAAGGCAAGACAGGCCCTGGAGAACAGGGAGCCTTGTTTTGCTGATGGGTGGGATGTAAATTGCCAACTGCCTCACTGGAGGAGTGCATTGTGTTCCCTAAAACAAGTAAACAACAGAGCTACAGAGCCAAGGCCACTTCCAGTCTAGGGAATATACCTTGGGAAAACTGAAAATCAATAAGAAAGAGCCACCTCCAAATTTAGGGCTGCACTGACTACAAGAACCTCAACTTGGGTACACCTTAAATATCCCAGGAAATATAAAAATGGTTCAAAACATTGTGTTACTTACGTACGATGGAATATCCCTCAGCCATGAAATCAATGTCATAAGACCAGTAGCAGCAAAGTGAGTGGATTCAGGTACGATGATTCTAAGTGAAATAAGTCACACAGAAAAAGAAACTTATCATAAGATATCACTTATGAAGATCCTGTAAACATGGCTACACGTGAACTGAGCTAGGAAAGAGAACAGAGTCTCACATTTAGAAAACACTCTTATGCCTGCATAAAGGGGAAGGAGAGGTGGGGTGATGCATAGAACCAGAGTTTGATATAAGCACAGGGACCGTTCCAATAACCAACTTTGGAATAGACAAGACCTACACCTTCCTCAGTGAAAGAGACTCAAAACCCCATATTTCCCGCAGAGGAATATATCTGACTAGTAAGAATCTTAAAACCGATGTATAGATATGACTGCATAAGGGAATCAAGTGTGTCTAGAGTGGCATAAACATGGCAGCGAGAATCAGCTCAAACCCACTATAAAAAGGAATTTCAAAAGCAAAACCAAAAAACAGGGAAATTCTTTACAATTCCTTCAGGGTGTCTGAGGATACCTGGAAAGACCCTATCTACAATGACAGCTGGATGTGGCATAAGGCTGGACACTTGGGACTGAGTGGATTGGTGAGATTGGGTGAGCAAATGCAGACCCTTTCAAGCAATAATGCATGGCCCTCATTCCATGGGTCCCAACTCTCCAGGTTGAAGGGAATATTACTACAGCTATAACATGTACAGGAAATCTAGAGAATGTACACACGGTGAATACGAAAGGTTTCTAAAACTCAACGAATAGTCCCTCTCCTGGTGCTCCAGTTTGACTTTCCAACTGCCTTACTATCAATCTCCCAACTTGGAGAAACAGGCCCTTTAACCTCCTGGTGTGCAAAGGATCCCAATTTGGCAGAGGATGGAAGGGACGAGGGAGAACCCATGAGAGAGTAGCTGTTAGGCATTTGGACGGGCACATGTCACTCTAATTTCCCGGCAGGAAGAAGAATTAACCAAAGTCTCAGCCACCCACCGGGAACCAGTATAGGACATGATCCAAAATTTTGGGCTTGCGTTCAGCTCACAAAAAACGAGTTGAGAAATGGAGCTCAGGGGCACAGCAATGCACATACTGGCAGAGTGATAAAGGACAACTATCGTCCAAAAATCTTTTGAGGGAAGTCAACGAGGCGGACTTGAAAGCGAGGCAAAATAGCAGGAAACAGATTTCAAGAGGTACCTTGGAATCGCCTTTAAAGCACAGGAAGAGGGGCCCAACTTGGACAAGGATGCACTTGGCCAAAAAGGGCGTACGCGTTTTCTCCTGAATATATTCAGGAGAAAACGCATACGCCCTTTTTGGCCAAGCAAGCAAGCGGGCAATGCAAATCTGCTCTACAAAGAAATATCACTTCCACAGGTCAAAAGGGACATCCACAAAATGTGTAAAAACCAGAAAGGCAAGACAGGCCCTGGAGAACAGGGAGCCTTGTTATGCTGATGGGCGGGATGTAAATTGCCAACTGCCTCACTGGAGGAGTGCATTGTGTTCCCTAAAACAAGTAAACAACAGAGCTACAGAGCCAAGGCCACTTCCAGTCTAGGGAATATACCTTGGGAAAACTGAAAATCAATAAGAAAGAGCCACCTCCAAATTTAGGGCTGCACTGACTACAAGAACCTCAACTTGGGTACACCTTAAATATCCCAGGAAATATAAAAATGGTTCAAAACATTGTGGTACTTACATACGATGGAATATCCCTCAGCCATGAAATCAATGTCATAAGACCAGTAGCAGAAAAGTGAGTGGATTCAGGTACGATGATTCTAAGTGAAATAAGTCACACAGAAAAAGAAATTTATCATAAGATATCACTTATGAAGATCCTGTAAACATGGCTACACGTGAACTGAGTTAGGAAAGAGAACAGAGTCTCCCATTTAGAAAACACTCTTATGCCTGCATAAAGGGGATGGAGAGGTGGGGTGATGCATAAAACCAGAGTTTGATATAAGCACAGGGACCGTTCCAAAAACCAACTTTTGAATAGACAATACTACACCTTCCTCAGTGAAAGAGACTCAAAACCCCATATTTCCCACAGAGGAATATATCTGACTAGTAAGAATCATAAAACCTATGTATTGATATGTCTCCATAAGGGAATCAAGTGTGTCTAGAGTGGCATAAACATGGCAGCGAGAATCAGCTCAAACCCACTCTAAAAAGGAATTTCAAAAGCAAAACCAAAAAACAGGGAAATTCTTTACAATTCCTTCAGGGTGTCTGAGGAAACCTGGAAAGACCCTATCTACAATGACAGCTGGATGTGGCATAAGGCTGGACACTTGGGACTGAGATGATTGGTGAGATTGGGTGAGCAATTGCAGACCCTTTCAAGCAATAATGCATGGCCCCCATTCCATGGGTCCCAACTCTCCAGGTTGAAGGGAATATTACTACAGCTATAACATGTACAGGAAATCTAGAGAATGTACACACGGTGAATACGAAAGGTTTCTAAAACTCAACGAATAGTCCCTCTCCTGGTGCTCCAGTTTGACTTTCCAACTGCCTTACTCTCAATCTCCCAACTTGGAGAAACAGGCCCTTTAACCTCCTGGTGTGCAAAGGATCCCAATTTGGCAGAGGATGGAAGGGACGAGGGAGAACCCATGAGAGAGTAGCTGTTAGGCATTTGGACGGGCACATGTCACTCTAATTTCCCGGCAGGAAGAAGAATTAACCAAAGTCTCAGCCACCCACCGGGAACCAGTATAGGACATGATCCAAAATTTTGGGCTTGCGTTCAGCTCACAAAAAACGAGTTGAGAAATGGAGCTCACGGGCACAGCAATGCACATACTGGCAGAGTGATAAAGGACAACTATCGTCCAAAAATCTGTTGAGGGAAGTCAACGAGGCGGACTGGAAAGCGAGGCAAAATAGCAGGAAACTGATTTCAAGAGGTACCTTGGAATCGCCTTTAAAGCACAGGAAGAGGGGCACAACTTGGACAAGGATGCACTTGGCCAAAAAGGGCGTACGCGTTTTCTCCTGAATATATTCAGGAGAAAACGCATACGCCCTTTTTGGCCAAGCAAGCAAGCGGGCAATGCAAATCTGCTCTACAAAGAAATATCACTTCCACAGGTCAAAAGGGACATCCACAAAATGTGTAAAAACCAGAAAGGCAAGACAGGCCCTGGAGAACAGGGAGCCTTGTTATGCTGATGGGCGGGATGTAAATTGCCAACTGCCTCACTGGAGGAGTGCATTGTGTTCCCTAAAACAAGTAAACAACAGAGCTACAGAGCCAAGGCCACTTCCAGTCTAGGGAATATACCTTGGGAAAACTGAAAATCAATAAGAAAGAGCCACCTCCAAATTTAGGGCTGCACTGACTACAAGAACCTCAACTTGGGTACACCTTAAATATCCCAGGAAATATAAAAATGGTTCAAAACATTGTGGTACTTACGTACGATGGAATATCCCTCAGCCATGAAATCAATGTCATAAGACCAGTAGAAGCAAAGTGAGTGGATTCAGGTACGATGATTCTAAGTGAAATAAGTCACACAGAAAAAGAAACTTATCATAAGATATCACTTATGAAGATCCTGTAAACATGGCTACATGGGAACTGAGTTAGGAAAGAGAACAGAGTCTCACATTTAGAAAACACTCTTATGCCTGCATAAAGGGGAAGGAGAGGTGGTGTGATGCATAAAACCAGAGTTTGATATAAGCACAGAGACCGTTTCCAAAACCAACTTTGGAATAGACAAGACCTACACCTTCCTCAGTGAAAGAGACTCAAAACCCCATATTTCCCACAGAGGAATATATCTGACTAGTAAGAATCTTAAAACCTATGTATTGATATGTCTCCATAAGGGAATCAAGTGTGTCTAATCTGGCATAAACATGGCAGCGAGAATCATCTCAAACCCACTATAAAAAGGAATTTCAAAACCAAAACCAAAAAACAGGGAAATTCTTTACAATTCCTTCAGGGTGTCTGAGGAAACCTGGAAAGACCCTATCTACAATGACAGCTGGATGTGGCATAAGGCTGGACACTTGGGACTGAGAGGATTGGTGAGATTGGGTGAGCAATTGCAGACCCTTTCAAGCAATAATGCATGGCCCTCATTCCATGGGTCCCAACTCTCCAGGTTGAAGGGAATATTACTACAGCTATAACATGTACAGGAAACCTAGAGAATGTACACACGGTGAATACGAATGGTTTCTAAAACTCAACGAATAGTCCCTCTCCTGGTGCTCCAGTTTGACTTTCCAACTGCCTTACTCTCAATCTCCCAACTTGGAGAAACAGGCCCTTTAACCTCCTGGTGTGCAAAGGATCCCAATTTGGCAGAGGATGGAAGGGACGAGGGAGAACCCATGAGAGAGTAGCTGTTAGGCATTTGGAGGGGCACATGTCACTCTAATTTCAAGGCAGGAAGAAGAATTAAACAAAGTCTCAGCCACCCACCGGGAACCAGTATAGGACATGATCCAAAATTTTGGGCTTGCGTTCAGCTCACAAAAAACGAGTTGAGAAATGGAGCTCAGGGGCACAGCAATGCACAAACTGGCAGAGTGATAAAGGACAACTATCGTCCAAAAATCTGTTGAGGGAAGTCAACGAGGCGGACTTGAAAGCGAGGCAAAATAGCAGGAAACAGATTTCAAGAGGTACCTTGGAATCGCCTTTAAAGCACAGGAAGAGGGGCACAACTTGGACAAGGATGCACTTGGCCAAAAAGGGCGTACGCGTTTTCTCCTGAATATATTCAGGAGAAAATGCATACGCCCTTTTTGGCCAAGCAAGCAAGCGGGCAATGCAAATCTGCACTACAAAGAAGTATCACTTCCCACCGGTCAAAAGGGACATCCACAAAATGTGTAAAAACCAGAAAGGCAAGACAGGCCCTGGAGAACAGGGAGCCTTGTTATGCTGATGGGCGGGATGTAAATTGCCAACTGCCTCACTGGAGGAGTGCATTGTGTTCCCTAAAACAAGTAAACAACAGAGCTACAGAGCCAAGGCCACTTCCAGTCTAGGGAATATACCTTGGGAAAACTGAAAATCAATAAGAAAGAGCCACCTCCAAATTTAGGGCTGCACTGACTACAAGAACCTCAACGTGGGTACACCTTAAATATCCCAGGAAATATAAAAATGGTTCAAAACATTGTGGTACTTACGTACGATGGAATATCCCTCAGCCATGGAATCAATGTCATAAGACCAGTAGCAGCAAAGTGAGTGGATTCAGGTACGATGATTCTAAGTGAAATATGTCACACAGAAAAAGAAACTTATCATAAGATATCACTTATGAAGATCCTGTAAACATGGCTACATGGGAACTGAGTTAGGAAAGAGAACAGAGTCTCACATTTAGAAAATACTCTTATGCCTGCATAAAGGGGAAGGAGAGGTGGTGTGATGCATAAAACCAGAGTTTGATATAAGCACAGAGACCGTTTCCAAAACCAACTTTGGAATAGACAAGACCTACACCTTCCTCAGTGAAAGAGACTCAAAACCCCATATTTCCCACAGAGGAATATATCTGACTAGTAAGAATCTTAAAACCTATGTATTGATATGTCTCCATAAGGGAATCAAGTGTGTCTAGACTGGCATAAACATGGCAGCGAGAATCAGCTCAAACCCACTCTAAAAAGGAATTTCAAAAGCAAAACCAAAAAACAGGGAAATTCTTTACAATTCCTTCAGGGTGTCTGAGGAAACCTGGAAAGACCCTATCTACAATGACAGCTGGATGTGGCATAAGGCTGGACACTTGGGACTGAGAGGATTGGTGAGATTGGGTGAGCAATTGCAGACCCTTTCAAGCAATAATGCATGGCCCTCATTCCATGGGTCACAACTCTCCAGGTTGTAGGGAATATTACTACAGCTATAACATTTACAGGAAACCTAGAGAATGTACACACGGTGAATACGAAAGGTTTCTAAAACTCAACGAATAGTCCCTCTCCTGGTGCTCCAGTTTGACTTTCCAACTGCCTTACTCTCAATCTCCCAACTTGGAGAGACAGGCCCTTTAACCTCCTGGTGTGCAAAGGATCCCAATTTGGCAGCGGATGGAAGGGACGAGGGAGAACCCATGAGAGAGTAGCTGTTAGGCATTTGGACGGGCACATGTCACTCTAATTTCCCGGCAGGAAGAAGAATTAACCAAAGTCTCAGCCACACACCGGGAACCCGTATAGGACATGATCCAAAATTTTGGGCTTGCGTTCAGCTCACAAAAAACGAGTTGAGAAATGGAGCTCAGGGGCACAGCAATGCACAAACTGGCAGAGTGATAAAGGACAACTATCGTCCAAAAATCTGTTGAGGGAAGTCAACGAGGCGGACTTGAAAGCGAGGCAAAATAGCAGGAAACAGATTTCAAGAGGTACCTTGGAATCGCCTTTAAAGCACAGGAAGAGGGGCACAACTTGGACAAGGATGCACTTGGCCAAAAAGGGCGTACGCGTTTTCTCCTGAATATATTCAGGAGAAAACGCATACGCCCTTTTTGGCCAAGCAAGCAAGCGGGCAATGCAAATCTGCTCTACAAAGAAATATCACTTCCACCGGTCAAAAGGGACATCCACAAAATGTGTAAAAACCAGAAAGGCAAGACAGGCCCTGGAGAACAGGGAGCCTTGTTATGCTGATGGGCGGGATGTAAATTGCCAACTGCCTCACTGGAGGAGTGCATTGTGTTCCCTAAAACAAGTAAACAACAGAGCTACAGAGCGAACGCCACTTCCAGTCTAGGGAATATACCTTGGGAAAACTGAAAATCAATAAGAAAGAGCCACCTCCAAATTTAGGGCTGCACTGACTACAAGAACCTCAACTTGGGTACACCTTAAATATCCCAGGAAATATAAAAATGGTTCAAAACATTGTGGTACTTACGTACGATGGAATATCCCTCAGCCATGAAATCAATGTCATAAGACCAGTAGCAGAAAAGTGAGTGGATTCAGGTACGATGATTCTAAGTGAAATAAGTCACACAGAAAAAGAAATTTATCATAAGATATCACTTTTGAAGATCCTGTAAACATGGCTACACGTGAACAGAGTTAGGAAAGAGAACAGAGTCTCCCATTTAGAAAACACTCTTATGCCTGCATAAAGGGGATGGAGAGGTGGGGTGATGCATAAAACCAGAGTTTGATATAAGCACAGGGACCGTTCCAAAAACCAACTTTGGAATAGACAAACCTACACCTTCCTCAGTGAAAGAGACTGAAAACCCCATATTTCCCACAGAGGAATATATCTGACTAGTAAGAATCTTAAAACCTATGTATTGATATGTCTCCATAAGGGAATCAAGTGTGTCTAGAGTGGCATAAACATGGCAGCGAGAATCAGCTCAAACCCACTCTAAAAAGGAATTTCAAAAGCAAAACCAAAAAACAGGGAAATTCTTTACAATTCCTTCAGGGTGTCTGAGGAAACCTGGAAAGACCCTATCTACAATGACAGCTGGATGTGGCATAAGGCTGGACACTTGGGACTGAGAGGATTGGTGAGATTGGGTGAGCAAATGCAGACCCTTTCAAGCAATAATGCATGGCCCTCATTCCATGGGTCCCAACTCTCCAGGTTGAAGGGAATATTACTACAGCTATAACATGTACAGGAAACCAAGAGAATGTACACACGGTGAATACGAAAGGTTTCTAAAACTCAACGAATAGTCCCTCTCCTGGTGCTCCAGTTTGACTTTCCAACTGCCTTACTCTCAATCTCCCAACTTGGAGAGACAGGCCTTTTAACCTCCTGGTGTGCAAAGGATCCCAATTTTGCAGAGGATGGAAGGGACGAGGGAGAACCCATGAGAGAGTAGCTGTTAGGCATTTGGACGGGCACATGTCACTCTAATTTCCCGGCAGGAAGAAGAATTAAACAAAGTCTCAGCCACCCACTGGGAACCAGTATAGGACATGATCCAAAATTTTGGGCTTGCGTTCAGCTCACAAAAAACGAGTTGAGAAATGGAGCTCAGGGGCACAGCAATGCACAAACTGGCAGAGTGATAAAGGACAACTATCGTCCAAAAATCTGTTGAGGGAAGTCAACGAGGCGGACTTGAAAGCGAGGCAAAATAGCAGGAAACAGATTTCAAGAGGTACCTTGGAATCGCCTTTAAAGCACAGGAAGATGGGCACAACTTGGACAAGGATGCACTTGGCCAAAAAGGGCGTACGCGTTTTCTCCTGAATATATTCAGGAGAAAACGCATACGCCCTTTTTGGCCAAGCAAGCAAGCGGGCAATGCAAATCTGCTCTACAAAGAAATATCACTTCCACCGGTCAAAAGGGACATCCACAAAATGTGTAAAAACCAGAAAGGCAAGACAGGCCCTGGAGAACAGGGAGCCTTGTTATGCTGATGGGCGGGATGTAAATTGCCAACTGCCTCACTGGAGGAGTGCATTGTGTTCCCTAAAACAAGTAAACAACAGAGCTACAGAGCCAATGCCACTTCCAGTCTAGGGAATATACCTTGGGAAAACTGAAAATCAATAAGAAAGAGCCACCTCCAAATTTAGGGCTGCACTGAGTACAAGAACCTCAACTTGGGTACACCTTAAATATCCCAGGAAATATAAAAATGGTTCAAAACATTGTGGTACTTACGTACGATGGAATATCCCTCAGCCATGAAATCAATGTCATAAGACCAGTAGCAGAAAAGTGAGTGGATTCAGGTACGATGATTCTAAGTGAAATAAGTCACACAGAAAAAGAAATTTATCATAAGATATCACTTATGAAGATGTTGTAAACATGGCTACACGTGAACAGAGTTAGGAAAGAGAACAGAGTCTCCCATTTAGAAAACACTCTTATGCCTGCATAAAGGGGATGGAGAGGTGGGGTGATGCATAAAACCAGAGTTTGATATAAGCACAGAGACCGTTCCAAAAACCAACTTTGGAATAGACAAACCTACACCTTCCTCAGTGAAAGAGACTCAAAACCCCATATTTCCCACAGAGGAATATATCTGACTAGTAAGAATCTTAAAACCTATGTATTGATATGTCTCCATAAGGGAATCAAGTGTGTCTAGAGTGGCATAAACATGGCAGCGAGAATCAGCTCAAACCCACTCTAAAAAGGAATTTCAAAAGCAAAACCAAAAAACAGGGAAATTCTTTACAATTCCTTCAGGGTGTCTGAGGAAACCTGGAAAGATCCTATCTACAATGACAGCTGGATGTGGCATAAGGCTGGACACTTGGGACTGAGAGGATTGGTGAGATTGGGTGAGCAATTGCAGACCCTTTCAAGCAATAATGCATGGCCCCCATTCCATGGGTCCCAACTCTCCAGGATGAAGGGAATATTACTACAGCTATAAGATGTACAGGAAACCTAGAGAATGTACACACTGTGAATATGAAAGGATTCTAAAACTCAACGAATAGTCCCTCTCCTGGTGCTCCAGTTTGACTTTCCAACTGCCTTACTATCAATCTCCCAACTTGGAGAGACAGGCCCTTTAACCTCCTGGTTTGCACAGGTTCCCAATTTGGCAGAGGATGGAAGGGACGAGGGAGAACCCATGAGAGAGTAGCTGTTAGGCATTTGGACGGGCACATGTCACTCTAATTTCCCGGCAGGAAGAAGAATTAACCAAAGTCTCAGCCACCCACCGGGAAACAGTATAGGACATGATCCAAAATTTTGGACTTGCGTTCAGCTCACAAAAAACGAGTTGAGAAATGGAGCTCACGGGCACAGCAATGCACAAACTGGCAGAGTGATAAAGGACAACTATCGTCCAAAAATCTGTTGAGGGAAGTCAACGAGGCGGACTGGAAAGCGAGGCAAAATAGCAGGAAACAGATTTCAAGAGGTACCTTGGAATCTCCTGTAAAGCACAGGAAGAGGGGCACAACTTGGACAATGATGCACTTGGCCAAAAAGGGCGTATGCGTTTTCTCCTGAATATATTCAGGAGAAAACGCATACGCCCTTTTTGGCCAAGCAAGCAAGCGGGCAATGCAAATCTGCACTACAAAGAAGTATCACTTCCCACCGGTCAAAAGGGACATCCACAAAATGTGTAAAAACCAGAAAGGCAAGACAGGCCCTGGAGAACAGGGAGCCTTGTTATGCTGATGGGCGGGATGTAAATTGCCAACTGCCTCACTGGAGGAGTGCATTGTGTTCCCTAAAACAAGTAAACAACAGAGCTACAGAGCCAAGGCCACTTCCAGTCTAGGGAATATACCTTGGGAAAACTGAAAATCAATAAGAAAGAGCCACCTCCAAATTTAGGGCTGCACTGACTACAAGAAACTCAACTTGGGTACACCTTAAATATCCCAGGAAATATAAAAATGGTTCAAAACATTGTGGTACTTACGTACGATGGAATATCCCTCAGCCATGAAATCAATGTCATAAGACCATTAGCAGCAAAGTCAGTGGATTCAGGTACGATGATTCTAAGTGAAATAAGTCACACAGAAAAAGAAACTTATCATAAGATATCACTTATGAAGATCCTGTAAACATGGCTACATGGGAACTGAGTTAGGAAAGAGAACAGAGTCTCACATTTAGAAAACACTCTTATGCCTGCATAAAGGGGATGGAGAGGTGGGGTGATGCATAAAACCAGAGTTTGATATAAGCACAGGGACCGTTCGAAAAACCAAATTTGGAATAGACAAGACCTACACCTTCCTCAGTGAAAGAGACTCAAAACCCCATATTTCCCACAGAGGAATATATCTGACTAGTAAGAATCTTAAAACCTATGTATTGATATGTCTCCATAAGGGAATCAAGTGTGTCTAGACTGGCATAAACATGGCAGCGAGAATCAGCTCAAACCCACTCTAAAAAGGAATTTCAAAAGCAAAACCAAAAAACAGGGAAATTCTTTACAATTCCTTCAGGGTGTCTGAGGAAACCTGGAAAGACCCTATCTACAATAACAGCTGGATGTGGCATAAGGCTGGACACTTGGGACTGAGAGGATTGGTGAGATTGGGTGAGCAAATGCAGACCCTTTCAAGCAATAATGCATGGCCCCCATTCCATGGGGCCCAACTCTCCAGGTTGAAGGGAATATTACTACAGCTATAACATGTACAGGAAACCTAGAGAATGTACACACTGTTAATACGAAAGGATTCTAAAACTCAACGAATAGTCCCTCTCCTGGTGCTCCAGTTTGACTTTCCAACTGCCTTACTATCAATCTCCCAACTTGGAGAGACAGGCCCTTTAACCTCCTGGTTTGCACAGGTTCAAAATTTGGCAGAGGATGGAAGGGACGAGGGAGAACCCATGAGAGAGTAGCTGTTAGGCATTTGGACGGGCACATGTCACTCTAATTTCCCGGCAGGAAGAAGAATTAACCAAAGTCTCAGCCACCCACCGGGAAACAGTATAGGACATGATCCAAAATTTTGGACTTGCGTTCAGCTCACAAAAAACGAGTTCAGAAATGGAGCTCAGGGGCACAGCAATTCACAAACTGGCAGAGTGATAAAGGACAACTATCGTCCAAAAATCTGTTGAGGGAAGTCAACGAGGCGGACTTGAAAGCGAGGCAAAATAGCAGGAAACAGATTTCAAGAGGTACGTTGGAATCGCCTGTAAAGCACAGGAAGAGGGGCACAACTTGGACAATGGTGCACTTGGCCAAAAAGGGCGTATGCGTTTTCTTCTGAATATATTTAGGAGAAAACGCATACGCCCTTTTTGGCCAAGCAAGCAAGCGGGCAATGCAAATCTGCACTACAAAGAAGTATCATTTCCCACCGGTCAAAAGGGACATCCACAAAATGTGTAAAAACCAGAAAGGCAAGACAGGCCCTGGAGAACAGGGAGCCTTGTTATGCTGATGGGCGGGATGTAAATTGCCAACTGCCTCACTGGAGGAGTGCATTGTGTTCCCTAAAACAAGTAAACAACAGAGCTACAGAGCCAAGGCCACTTCCAGTCTAGGGAATATACCTTGGGAAAACTGAAAATCAATAAGAAAGAGCCACCTCCAAATTTAGGGCTGCACTGACTACAAGAACCTCAACTTGGGTACACCTTAAATATCCCAGGAAATGTAAAAATGGTTCAAAATATTGTGGTACTTATGTACGATGGAATATCCCTCAGCCATGAAATCAATGTCATAAGACCAGTAGCAGCAAAGTGAGTGGATTCAGGTACGATGATTCTAAGTGAAATAAGTCACACAGAAAAAGAAACTTATCATAAGATATCACTTATGAAGATCCTGTAAACATGGCTACACGTGAACTGAGTTAGGAAAGAGAACAGAGTCTCCCATTTAGAAAACACTCTTATGCCTGCATAAAGGGGAGGGAGAGGTGGGGTGATGCATAAAACCAGAGTTTGATATAAGCACAGGGACCGTTCGAAAAACCAAATTTGGAATAGACAAGACCTACACCTTCCTCAGTGAAAGAGACTCAAAACCCCATATTTCCCGCAGAGGAATATATATGACTAGTAATA
Organism: Mesoplodon densirostris; assembly: GCF_025265405.1. Lineage (NCBI taxonomy): Eukaryota > Metazoa > Chordata > Mammalia > Artiodactyla > Ziphiidae > Mesoplodon > Mesoplodon densirostris. The sequence continues at coordinate 11,895,152 of NW_026778196.1, forward strand.
ATCTTAAAACCTATGTATTGATATGACTCCATAAGGGAATCAAGTGTGTCTAGAGTGGCATAAACAAGGCAGCGAGAATCAGCTCAAACCCACTATAAAAAGGAATTTCAAAAGCAAAACCACAAAACAGGGAAATTCTTTACAATTCCTTCAGGGTGTCTGAGGAAACCTGGAAAGACCCTATCTACAATGACAGCTGGATGTGGCATAAGGCTGGACACTTGGGACTGAGAGGATTGGTGAGATTGGGTGAGCAAATGCAGACCCTTTCAAGCAATAATGCATGGCCCCCATTCCATGGGTCCCAACTCTCCAGGTTGAAGGGAATATTACTACAGCTATAACATGTACAGGAAACCTAGAGAATGTACACACAGTGAATACGAAAGGTTTCTAAAAGTCAACGAATAGTCCCTCTCCTGGTGCTCCAGTTTGACTTTCCAACTGCCTTACTCTCAATCTCCCAACTTGGAGAGACAGGCCCTTTAACCTCCTGGTTTGCACAGGTTCCCAATTTGGCAGAGGATGGAAGGGACGAGGGAGAACCCATGAGAGAGTAGCTGTTAGGCATTTGGACGGGCACATGTCACTCTAATTTCCCGGCAGTAAGAAGAATTAACCAAAGTCTCAGCCACCCACTGGGAACCAGTATAGGACATGATCCAAAATTTTGGACTTGCGTTCAGCTCACAAAAAACGAGTTCAGAAATGGAGCTCAGGGGCACAGCATTTCACAAACTGGCAGAGTGATAAAGGACAACTATCGTCCAAAAATCTGTTGAGGGAAGTCACCGAGGCGGACTTGAAAGCGAGGCAAAATAGCAGGAAACAGATTTCAAGAGGTACCTTGGAATCGCCTGTAAAGCACAGGAAGAGGGGCACAACTTGGACAATGGTGCACTTGGCCAAAAAGGGCGTATGCGTTTTCTCCTGAATATATTCAGGAGAAAACGCATACGCCCTTTTTGGCCAAGCAAGCAAGCGGGCAATGCAAATCTGCTCTACAAAGAAATATCACTTCCACCGGTCAAAAGGGACATCCACAAAATGTGTAAAAACCAGAAAGGCAAGACAGGCCCTTGAGAACAGGGAGCCTTTTTATGCTGATGGGCGGGATGTAAATTGCCAACTGCCTCACTGGAGGAGTGCATTGTGTTCCCTAAAACAAGTAAACAACAGAGCTACAGAGCCAAGGCCACTTCCAGTCTAGGGAATATACCTTGGGAAAACTGAAAATCAATAAGAAAGAGCCACCTCCAAATTTAGGGCTGCACTGACTACAAGAACCTCAACTTGGGTACACCTTAAATATCCCAGGAAATATAAAAATGGTTCAAAACATTGTGGTACTTACGTACGATGGAATATCCCTCAGCCATGAAATCAATGTCATAAGACCAGTAGCAGCAAAGTGAGTGGATTCAGGTACGATGATTCTAAGTGAAATAAGTCACACAGAAAAAGAAACTTATCATAAGATATCACTTATGAAGAACCTGTAAACATGGCTACACGTGAACTGAGTTAGGAAAGAGAACAGAGTCTCACATTTAGAAAACACTCTTATGCCTGCATAAAGGGGATGGAGAGGTGGGGTGATGCATAAAACCAGAGTGTGATATAAGCACAGGGACCGTTCCAAAAACCAACTTTGGAATAGACAAGACCTACACCTTCCTCAGTGAAAGAGACTCAAAACCCCATATTTCCCGCAGAGGAATATATCTGACTAGTAAGAATCATAAAACCTATGTATTGATATGACTCCATAAGGGAATCAAGTGTATCTAGAGTGGCATAATCATGGCACCGAGAATCAGATCAAACCCACTCTAAAAAGGAATTTCAAAAGCAAAACCAAAAAACAGGGAAATTCTTTACAATTCCTTCAGGGTGTCTGAGGAAACCTGGAAAGACCCTATCTACAATGACAGCTGGATGTGGCATAAGGCTGGACACTTGGGACTGAGAGGATTGGTGAGATTGGGTGAGCAAATGCAGACCCTTTCAAGCAATAATGCATGGCCCCCATTCCATGGGTCCCAACTCTCCAAGTTCAAGGGAATATTACTACAGCTATAACATGTACAGGAAACCTAGAGAATGTACACACTGTGAATACGAAAGGTTTCTAAAACTCAACGAATAGTCCCTCTCCTGGTGCTCCAGTTTGACTTTCCAACTGCCTTACTATCAATCTCCCAACTTGGAGAGACAGGCCCTTTAACTTCCTGGTGTGCACAGGTTGCCAATTTGGCAGAGGATGTAAGGGACGAGGGAGAACCCATGAGAGAGTAGCTGTTAGGCATTTGGACGGGCACATGTCACTCTAATTTCCCGGCAGGAAGAAGAATTAACCAAAGTCTCAGCCACCCACCGGGAACCAGTATAGGACATGATCCAAAATTTTGGACTTGCGTTCAGCTCACAAAAAACGAGTTGAGAAATGGAGCTCAGGGGCACAGCAATTCACAAACTGGCAGAGTGATAAAGGACAACTATCGTCCAAAAATCTGTTGAGGGAAGTCAACGAGGCGGACTTGAAAGTGAGGCAAAGTACCAGGAAACAGATTTCAAGAGGTACCCTGGAATCGCCTGTAAAGCACAGGAAGAGGGGCACAACTTGGACAATGGTGCACTTGGCCAAAAAGGGCCTATGCGTTTTCTCCTGAATATATTCAGGAGAAAACGCATACGCCCTTTTTGGCCAAGCTAGCAAGCGGGCAATGCAAATCTGCTCTACAAAGAAATATCACTTCCACCGGTCAAAAGGGACATCCACAAAATGTGTAAAAACCAGAAAGACAAGACAGGCCCTGGAGAACAGGGAGCCTTGTTATGCTGATGGGCGGGATGTAAATTACCAACTGCCTCACTGGAGGAGTGCATTGTGTTCCCTAAAACAAGTAAACAACAGAGCTACAGAGCCAAGGCCACTTCCAGTCTAGGGAATATACCTTGGGAAAACTGAAAATCAATAAGAAAGAACCACCTCCAAATTTAGGGCTGCACTGACTACAAGAACCTCAACTTGGGTACACCTTAAATATCCCAGGAAATATAAAAATGGTTCAAAACATTGTGGTACTTACGTACGATGGAATATCCCTCAGCCATGAAATCAATGTCATAAGACCAGTAGCAGCAAAGTGAGTGGATTCAGGTACGATGATTCTAAGTGAAATAAGTCACACAGAAAAAGAAACTTATCATAAGATATCACTTATGAAGATCCTGTAAACATGGCTACACGTGAACTGAGTTAGGAAAGAGAACAGAGACTCCCATTTAGAAAACACTCTTATGCCTGCATAAAGGGGATGGAGAGGTGGGGTGATGCATAAAACCAGAGTTTGATATAAGCACAGGGACTGTTCCAAAAACCAACTTTGGAATAGACAAGACCTACACCTTCCTCAGGGAAAGAGACTCAAAACCCCATATTTCCCGCAGAGGAATATATCTGACTAGTAAGAATCTTAAAACCTATGTATTGATATGACTCCATAAGGGAATCAAGTGTGTCTAGAGTGGCATAATCATGGCAGCGAGAATCAGCTCAAACCCACTATAAAAAGGAATTTCAAAAGCAAAACCAAAAACAGGGAAATTCTTTACAATTCCTTCAGGGTGTCTGAGGAAACCTGGAAAGACCCTATCTACAATGACAGCTGGATGTGGCATAAGGCTGGACACTTGGGACTGAGAGGATTGGTGAAATTGGGTGAGCAAATGCAGACCCTTTCAAGCAATAATGCATGGCCCCCATTCCATGGGTCCCAACTCTCCAAGTTCAAGGGAATATTACTACAGCTATAACATGTACAGGAAACCTAGAGAATGTACACACTGTGAATACGAAAGGTTTCTAAAACTCAACGAATAGTCCCTCTCCTGGTGCTCCAGTTTGACTTTCCAACTGCCTTACTATCAATCTCCCAACTTGGAGAGACAGGCCCTTTAACTTCCTGGTGTGCACAGGTTGCCAATTTGGCAGAGGATGGAAGGGACGAGGGAGAACCCATGAGAGAGTAGCTGTTAGGCATTTGGACGGGCACATGTCACTCTAATTTCCCGGCAGGAAGAAGAATTAACCAAAGTCTCAGCCACCCACCGGGAACCAGTATAGGACATGATCCAAAATTTCGGACTTGCGTTCAGCTCACAAAAAACGAGTTGAGAAATGGAGCTCAGGGGCACAGCAATTCACAAACTGGCAGAGTGATAAAGGACAACTATCGTCCAAAAATCTGTTGAGGGAAGTCAACGAGGCGGACTGAAAGTGAGGCAAAGTAGCAGGAAACAGATTTCAAGAGGTACCTTGGAATCGCCTGTAAAGCACAGCAAGAGGGGCACAACTTGGACAATGGTGCACTTGGCCAAAAAGGGCCTATGCGTTTTCTCTTGAATATATTCAGGAGAAAACGCATACGCCCTTTTTGGCCAAGCAAGCAAGCGGGCAATGCAAATCTGCTCTACAAAGAAATATCACTTTCACCGGTCAAAAGGGACATCCACAAAATGTGTAAAAACCAGAAAGGCAAGACAGGCCCTGGAGAACAGGGAGCCTTGTTATGCTGATGGGCGGGATGTAAATTGCCAACTGCCTCACTGGAGGAGTGCATTGTGTTCCCTAAATCAAGTAAACAACAGAGCTACAGAGCCAAGGCCACTTCCAGTCTAGGGAATATACCTTGGGAAAACTGAAAATCAATAAGAAAGAGCCACCTCCAAATTTAGGGCTGCACTGACTACAAGAACCTCAACTTGGGTACACCTTAAATATCCCAGGAAATATAAAAATGGTTCAAAACATTGTGGTACTTACATACGATGGAATATCCCTCAGCCATGAAATCAATGTCATAAGACCAGTAGCAGCAAAGTGAGTGGATTCAGGTACGATGATTCTAAGTGAAATAAGTCACACAGAAAAAGAAACTTATCATAACATATCACTTACGAAGATCCTGTAAACATGGCTACACGTGAACTGAGTTAGGAAAGAGAACAGAGACTCCCAATTAGAAAACACTCTTATGCCTGCATAAAGGGGATGGAGAGGTGGGGTGATGCATAAAACCAGAGTTTGATATAAGCACAGGGACCGTTCCAAAAACCAACTTTGGAATAGACAAGACCTACACCTTCCTCAGTGAAAGAGACTCAAAACCCCATATTTCCCACAGAGGAATATATCTGACTAGTAAGAATCTTAAAACCTATGTATTGATATGTCTCCATAAGGGAATCAAGTGTGTCTAGACTGGCATAAACATGGCAGCGAGAATCAGCTCAAACCCACTATAAAAAGGAATTTCAAAAGCAAAACCAACAAGCAGGGAAATTCTTTACAATTACTTCAAGGTGTCTGAGGAAACCTGGAAAGACCCTATCTACAATGACAGCTGGATGTGGCATAAGGCTGGACACTTGGGACTGAGAGGATTGGTGAGATTGGGTGAGCAAATGCAGACCCTTTCAAACAATAATGCATGGCCCCCATTCCATGGGTCCCAACTCTCCAGGTTGAAGGGAATATTACTACAGCTATAACATGTACAGGAAACCTAGAGAATGTACACACTGTTAATACGAAAGGATTCTAAAACTCAACGAATAGTCCCTCTCCTGGTGCTCCAGTTTGACTTTCCAACTGCCTTACTATCAATCTCCCAACTTGGAGAGACAGGCCCTTTAACCTCCTGGTTTGCACAGGTTCAAAATTTGGCAGAGGATGGAAGGGACGAGGGAGAACCCATGAGAGAGTAGCTGTTAGGCATTTGGACGGGCACATGTCACTCTAATTTCCCGGCAGGAAGAAGAATTAACCAAAGTCTCAGCCACCCACCGGGAAACAGTATAGGACATGATCCAAAATTTTGGACTTGCGTACAGCTCACAAAAAAACGAGTTCAGAAATGGAGCTCAGGGGCACAGCCATGCACAAACTGGCAGAGTGATAAAGGACAACTATCGTCCAAAAATCGGTTGAGGGAAGTCAACGAGGCGGACTTGAAAGCGAGGCAAAATAGCAGGAAACAGATTTCAAGAGGTACCTTGGAATCGCCTGTAAAGCACAGGAAGAGGGGCACAACTTGGACAATGATGCACTTGGCCAAAAACGGCGTATGCGTTTTCTCCTGAATATATTCAGGAGAAAACGCATACGCCCTTTTTGGCCAAGCAAGCAAGCGGGCAATGCAAATCTGCACTACAAAGAAGTATCATTTCCCACCGGTCAAAAGGGACATCCACAAAATGTGTAAAAACCAGAAAGGCAAGACAGGCCCTGGAGAACAGGGAGCCTTGTTATGCTGATGGGCGGGATGTAAATTGCCAACTGCCTCACTGGAGGAGTGCATTGTGTTCCCTAAAACAAGTAAACAACAGAGCTAAAGAGCTAAGGCCACTTCCAGTCTAGGGAATATACCTTGGGAAAACTGAAAATCAATAAGAAAGAGACACCTCCAAATTTAGGGCTGCACTGGCTACAAGAACCTCAACTTGGGTACACCTTAAATATCCCAGGAAATATAAAAATGGTTCAAAACATTGTGGTACTTACGTACGATGGAATATCCCTCAGCCATGAAATCAATGTCATAAGACCAGTAGCAGCAAAGTGAGTGGATTCAGGTACGATGATTCTAAGTGAAATATGTCACACAGAAAAAGAAACTTATCATAAGATATCACTTATGAAGATCCTGTAAACATGGCTACACGTGAACTGAGTTAGGAAAGAGAACAGAGTCTCCCATTTAGAAAACACTCTTATGCCTGCATAAAGGGGATGGAGAGGTGGGGTGATGCATAAAACCAGAGTTTGATATAAGCAGAGGGACCGTTCGAAAAACCAACTTTGGAATAGACAAGACCTACACCTTCCTCAGTGAAAGAGACTCAAAACCCCATATTTCCCGCAGAGGAATATATCTGACTAGTAAGAATCTTAAAACCTATGTATTGATATGTCTCCATAAGGGAATCAAGTGTGTCTAGAGTGGCATAAACATGGCAGTGAGAATCAGCTCAAACCCACTCTAAAAAGGAATTTCAAAAGCAAAACCAAAAAACAGGGAAATTCTTTACAATTCCTTCAGGGTGTCTGAGGAAACCTGGAAAGACCCTATCTACAATGACAGCTGGATGTGGCATAAGGCTGGACACTTGGGACTGAGAGGATTGGTGAGATTGGGTGAGCAAATGCAGACCCTTTCAAGCAATAATGCATGGCCCCCATTCCATGGGTCCCAACTCTCCAGGTTGAAGGGAATATTACTACAGCTATAACATGTACAGGAAACCTAGAGAATGTACACACTGTGAATACGAAAGGATTCTAAAACTCAACGAATAGTCCCTCTCCTGGTGCTCCAGTTTGACTTTCCAACTGCCTTACTATCAATCTCCCAACTTGGAGAGACAGGCCCTTTAACCTCCTGGTTTGCACAGGTTCCCAATTTGGCAGAGGATGGAAGGGACGAGGGAGAACCCATGAGAGAGTAGCTGTTAGGCATTTGGACGGGCACATGTCACTCTAATTTCCCGGCAGGAAGAAGAATTAACCAAAGTCTCAGCCACCCACCGGGAACCAGTATAGGACATGATCCAAAATTTTGGACTTGCGTTCAGCTCACAAAAAACGAGTTGAGAAATGGAGCTCAGGGGCACAGCAATTCACAAACTGGCAGAGTGATAAAGGACAACTATCGTCCAAAAATCTGTTGAGGGAAGTCAACGAGGCGGACTTGAAAGCGAGGCAAAATAGCAGGAAACAGATTTCAAGAGGTACCTTGGAATCGCCTGTAAAGCACAGGAAGAGGGGCACAACTTGGACAATGGTGCACTTGGCCAAAAAGGGCGTATGCATTTTCTCCTGAATATATTCAGGAGAAAACGCATACGCCCTTTTTGGCCAAGCAAGCAAGCGGGCAATGCAAATCTGCACTACCAAGAAGTATCACTTCTCACCGGTCAAAAGGGACATCCACAAAATATGTAAAAACCAGAAAGGCAAGACAGGCCCTTGAGAACAGGGAGCCTTTTTATGCTGATGGGCGGGATGTAAATTGCCAACTGCCTCACTGGAGGAGTGCATTGTGTTCCCTAAAACAAGTAAACAACAGAGCTACAGAGCCAAGGCCACTTCCAGTCTAGGGAATATACCTTGGGAAAACTGAAAATCAATAAGAAAGAGCCACCTCCAAATTTAGGGCTGCACTGACTACAAGAACCTCAACTTGGGTACACCTTAAATATCCCAGGAAATATAAAAATGGTTCAAAACATTGTGGTACTTACGTACGATGGAATATCCCTCAGCCATGAAATCAATGTCATAAGACCAGTAGCAGCAAAGTGAGTGGATTCAGGTACGATGATTCTAAGTGAAATAAGTCACACAGAAAAAGAAACTTATCATAAGATATCACTTATGAAGATCCTGTAAACATGGCTACACGTGAACTGAGCTAGGAAAGAGAACAGAGTCTCACATTTAGAAAACACTCTTATGCCTGCATAAAGGGGAAGGAGAGGTGGGGTGATGCATAGAACCAGAGTTTGATATAAGCACAGGGACCGTTCCAAAAACCAACTTTGGAATAGACAAGACCTACAACTTCCTCAGTGAAAGAGACTCAAAACCCCATATTTCCCGCAGAGGAATATATCTGATTAGTATGAATCTTAAAACCGATGTATAGATATGACTACATAAGGGAATCAAGTGTGTCTAGAGTGGCATAAACATGGCAGCGAGAATCAGCTCAAACCCACTCTAAAAAGGAATTTCAAAAGCAAAACCAAAAAACAGGGAAATTCTTTACAATTCCTTCAGGGTGTCTGAGGAAACCTGGAAAGACACTATCTACAATGACAGCTGGATGTGGCATAAGGCTGGACACTTGGGACTGAGAGGATTGGTGAGATTGGGTGAGCAAATGCAGACCCTTTCAAGCAATAATGCATGGCCCCCATTCCATGGGTCCCAACTCTCCAGGTTGAAGGGAATATTACTACAGCTATAACATGTACAGGAAACCTAGAGAATGTACACACTGTTAATACGAAAGGATTCTAAAACTCAACGAATAGTCCCTCTCCTGGTGCTCCAGTTTGACTTTCCAACTGCCTTACTATCAATCTCCCAACTTGGAGAGACAGGCCCTTTAAGCTCCTGGTTTGCACAGGTTCCCAATTTGTCAGAGGATGGAAGGGACGAGGGAGAACCCATGAGAGAGTAGCTGTTAGGCATTTGGACGGGCACATGTCACTCTAATTTCCTGGCAGGAAGAAGAATTAACCAAAGTCTCAGGCACCCACCGGGAACCAGTATAGGACATGATCCAAAATTTTGGACTTGCGATCAGCTCACAAAAAACGAGTTGAGAAATGGAGCTCAGGGGCACAGCAATTCACAACCTGGCAGAGTGATAAAGGACAACTATCATCCAAAAATCTGTTGAGGGAAGTCAACGAGGAGGACTTGAAAGCGAGGCAAAATAGCAGGAAACAGATTTCAAGAGGTACCTTGGAATCGCCCGTAAAGCACAGGAAGAGGGGCACAACTTGGACAATGGTGCACTTGGCCAAAAAGGGCGTATGCTTTTTCCCTGAATATATTCAGGAGAAAACGCATACGCCCTTTTTGGCCAAGCAAGCAAGCGGGCAATGCAAATCTGCACTACAAAGAAGTATCATTTCCCACCGGTCAAAAGGGACATCCACAAAATGTGTAAAAACCAGAAAGGCAAGACAGGCCCTTGAGAACAGGGAGCCTTGTTATGCTGATGGGCGGGATGTAAATTGCCAACTGCCTCACTGGAGGAGTGCATTGTGTTCCCTAAAACAAGTAAACAACAGAGCTACAGAGCCAAGGCCACTTCCAGTCTAGGGAATATACCTTGGGAAAACTGAAAATCAATAAGAAAGAGCCACCTCCAAATTTAGGGCTGCACTGGCTACAAGAACCTCAACTTGGGTACAGCTTAAATATCCCAGGAAATATAAAAATGGTTCAAAACATTGTGGTACTTACGTACGATGGAATATCCCTCAGCCATGAAATCAATGTCATAAGACCAGTAGCAGCAAAGTGAGTGGATTCAGGTACGATGATTCTAAGTGAAATAAGTCACACAGAAAAAGAAACTTATCATAAGATATCACTTATGAAGACCCTGTAAACATGGCTACACGTGAACTGAGTTAGGAAAGAGAACAGAGACTCACATTTGGAAAACACTCTTATGCCTGCATAAAGGGGAAGGAGAGGTGGGGTGATGCATAAAACCAGAGTTTGATATAAGCACAGGGACCGTTCCATAAACCAACTTTGGAATAGACAAGACCTACACCTTCCTCAGTGAAAGAGACTCAAAAACCCATATTTCCCGCAGAGGAATATATCTGACTAGTAAGAATCTTAAAACCTATGTATTGATATGACTCCATAAGGGAATCAAGTGTGTCTAGAGTGGCATAAACATGGCAGTGAGAATCAGCTCAAACCCACTCTAAAAAGGAATTTCAAAAGCAAAACCAAAAAACAGGGAAATTCTTTACAATTCCTTCAGGGTGTCTGAGGAAACCTGGAAAGACCCTATCTACAATGACAGCTGGATGTGGCATAAGGCTGGACACTTGGGACTGAGAGTATTGGTGAGATTGGGTGAGCAAATGCAGACCCTTTCAAGCAATAATGCATGGCCCCCATTCCATGGGTCCCAACTCTCCAGGTTGAAGGGAATATTACTACAGCTATAACATGTACAGGAAACCTAGAGAATGTACACACTGTGAATACGAAAGGATTCTAAAACTCAAAGAATAGTCCCTCTCCTGCTGCTCCAGTTTGACTTTCTAACTGCCTTACTATCAATCTCCCAACTTGGAGAGACAGGCCCTTTAACCTCCTGGTTTGCACAGGTTCCCAATTTGGCAGAGGATGGAAGGGACGAGGGAGAACCCATGATAGAGTAGCTGTTAGGCATTTGGACGGGCACATGTCACTCTAATTTCCCGGCAGGAAGAAGAATTAACCAAAGTCTCAGGCACCCACCGGGAACCAGTATAGGACATGATCCAAAATTTTGGACTTGCGTTCAGCTCACAAAAAACGAGTTGAGAAATGGAGCTCAGGGGCACAGCAATTCACAAACTGGCAGAGTGATAAAGGACAACTATCGTCCAAAAATCTGTTGAGGGAAGTCAACGAGGCGGACTTGAAAGCGAGGCAAAATAGCAGGAAACAGATTTCAAGAGGTACCTTGGAATCGCCTGTAAAGCACAGGAAGAGGGGCACAACTTGGACAATGGTGCACTTGGCCAAAAAGGGCGTATGCGTTTTCTCCTGAATATATTCAGGAGAAAACGCATACGCCCTTTTTGGCCAAGCAAGCAAGCGGGCAATGCAAATCTGCACTACCAAGAAGTATCACTTCTCACCGGTCAAAAGGGACATCCACAAAATATGTAAAAACCAGAAAGGCAAGACAGGCCCTTGAGAACAGGGAGCCTTGTTATGCTGATGGGCGGGATGTAAATTGCCAACTGCCTCACTGGAGGAGTGCATTGTGTTCCCTAAAACAAGTAAACAACAGAGCTACAGAGCCAAGGCCACTTCCAGTCTAGGGAATATACCTTGGGAAAACTGAAAATCAATAAGAAAGAGCCACCTCCAAATTTAGGGCTGCACTGACTACAAGAACCTCAACTTGGGTACACCTTAAATATCCCAGGAAATATAAAAATGGTTCAAAACATTGTGGTACTTACGTACGATGGAATATCCCTCAGCCATGAAATCAATGTCATAAGACCAGTAGCAGCAAAGTGAGTGGATTCAGGTACGATGATTCTAAGTGAAATAAGTCACACAGAAAAAGAAACTTATCATAAGATATCACTTATGAAGATCCTGTAAACATGGCTACACGTGAACTGAGCTAGGAAAGAGAACAGAGTCTCACATTTAGAAAACACTCTTATGCCTGCATAAAGGGGAAGGAGAGGTGGGGTGATGCATAGAACCAGAGTTTGATATAAGCACAGGGACCGTTCCAAAAACCAACTTTGGAATAGACAAGACCTACACCTTCCTCAGTGAAAGAGACTCAAAACCCCATATTTCCCGCAGAGGAATATATCTGACTAGTAAGAATCTTAAAACCGATGTATAGATATGACTGCATAAGGGAATCAAGTGTGTCTAGAGTGGCATAAACATGGCAGCGAGAATCAGCTCAAACCCACTCTAAAAAGGAATTTCAAAAGCAAAACCAAAAAACAGGGAAATTCTTTACAATTCCTTCAGGGTGTCTGAGGATACCTGGAAAGACCCTATCTACAATGACAGCTGGATGTGGCATAAGGCTGGACACTTGGGACTGAGTGGATTGGTGAGATTGGGTGAGCAAATGCAGACCCTTTCAAGCAATAATGCATGGCCCCCATTCCATGGGTCCCAACTCTCCAGGTTGAAGGGAATGTTACTACAGCTATAACATGTACAGGAAACCTAGAGAATGTACACACTGTTAATACGAAAGGATTCTAAAACTCAAAGAATAGTCCCTCTCCTGGTGCTCCAGTTTGACTTTCCAACTGCCTTACTATGAATCTCCCAACTTGGAGAGACAGGCCCTTTAACCTGCTGGTTTGCACAGGTTCCCAATTTGGCAGAGGATGGAAGGGACGAGGGAGAACCCATGATAGAGTAGCTGTTAGGCATTTGGACGGGCACATGTCACTCTAATTTCCCGGCAGGAAGAAGAATTAACCAAAGTCTCAGGCACCCACCGGGAACAAGTATAGGACATGATCCAAAATTTTGGACTTGCGTTCAGCTCACAAAAAACGAGTTGAGAAATGGAGCTCAGGGGCACAGCAATTCACAAACTGGCAGAGTGATAAAGGACAACTATCCTCCAAAAATCGGTTGAGGGAAGTCAAAGAGGCGGACTTGAAAGCGAGGCAAAATAGCAGGAAACAGATTTCAAGAGGTACCTTGGAATCGCCTGTAAAGCACAGGAAGAGGGGCACAACTTGGACAATGATGCACTTGGCCAAAAAGGGCGTATGCGTTTTCTCCTGAATATATTCAGGAGAAAACGCATACGCCCTTTTTGGCCAAGCAAGCAAGCGGGCAATGCAAATCTGCACTACAAAGAAGTATCACTTCTCACCGGTCAAAAGGGACATCCACAAAATATGTAAAAACCAGAAAGGCAAGACAGGCCCTTGAGAACAGGGAGCCTTGTTATGCTGATGGGCGGGATGTAAATTGCCAACTGCCTCACTGGAGGAGTGCATTGTGTTCCCTAAAACAAGTAAACAACAGAGCTACAGAGCCAAGGCCACTTCCAGTCTAGGGAATATACCTTGGGAAAACTGAAAATCAATAAGAAAGAGCCACCTCCAAATTTAGGGCTGCACTGACTACAAGAACCTCAACTTGGGTACACCTTAAATATCCCAGGAAATATAAAAATGGTTCAAAACATTGTGGTACTTACGTACGATGGAATATCCCTCAGCCATGAAATCAATGTCATAAGACCAGTAGCAGCAAAGTGAGTGGATTCAGGTACGATGATTCTAAGTGAAATAAGTCACACAGAAAAAGAAACTTTTCATAAGATATCACTTATGAAGATCCTGTAAACATGGCTACACGTGAACTGAGCTAGGAAAGAGAACAGAGTCTCACATTTAGAAAACACTCTTATGCCTGCATAAAGGGGAAGGAGAGGTGGGGTGATGCATAGAACCAGAGTTTGATATAAGCACAGGGACCGTTCCAAAAACCAACTTTGGAATAGACAAGACCTACACCTTCCTCAGTGAAAGAGACTCAAAACCCCATATTTCCCGCAGAGGAATATATCTGACTAGTAAGAATCTTAAAACCGATGTATAGATATGACTGCATAAGGGAATCAAGTGTGTCTAGAGTGGCATAAACATGGCAGCGAGAATCAGCTCAAACCCACTATAAAAAGGAATTTCAAAAGCAAAACCAAAAAACAGGGAAATTCTTTACAATTCCTTCAGGGTGTCTGAGGATACCTGGAAAGACCCTATCTACAATGACAGCTGGATGTGGCATAAGGCTGGACACTTGGGACTGAGTGGATTGGTGAGATTGGGTGAGCAAATGCAGACCCTTTCAAGCAATAATGCATGGCCCCCATTCCATGGGTCCCAACTCTCCAGGTTGAAGGGAATATTACTACAGCTATAACATGTACAGGAAACCTAGAGAATGTACACACTGTTAATACGAAAGGATTCTAAAACTCAACGAATAGTCCCTCTCCTGGTGCTCCAGTTTGACTTTCCAACTGCCTTACTATCAATCTCCCAACTTGGAGAGACAGGGCCTTTAACCTCCTGGTTTGCACAGCTTCCCAATTTGGCAGAGGATGGAAGGGACGAAGGAGAACCCATGAGAGAGTAGCTGTTAGGCATTTGGACGGGCACATGTCACTCTAATTTCCTGGCAGGAAGAAGAATTAACCAAAGTCTCAGGCATCCACCGGGAACCAGTATAGGACATGATCCAAAATTTTGGACTTGCGTTCAGCTCACAAAAAACGAGTTGAGTAATGGAGCTCAGGGGCACAGCAATTCACAGACTGGCAGAGTGATAAAGGACAACTATCGTCCAAAAATCTGTTGAGGGAAGTCAACGAGGCAGACTTGAAAGCGAGGCAAAATAGCAGGAAACAGATTTCAAGAGGTACCTTGGAATCGCCTGTAAAGCACAGGAAGAGGGGCACAACTTGGACAATGGTGCACTTGGCCAAAAAGGGCGTATGCGTTTTCTCCTGAATATATTCAGGAGAAAACGCATACGCCCTTTTTGGCCAAGCAAGCAAGCGGGCAATGCAAATCTGCACTACAAAGAAGTATCATTTCCCACCGGTCAAAAGGGACATCCACAAAATTTGTAAAAGCCAGAAAGGCAAGACAGGCCCTGGAGAACAGGGAGCCTTGTTATGCTGATGGGCGGGATGTAAATTGCCAACTTCCTCACTGGAGGAGTGCGTTGTGTTCCCTAAAACAAGTAAACAACAGAGCTACAGAGCCAAGGCCACTTCCAGTCTAGGGAATATACCTTGGGAAAACTGAAAATCAATAAGAAAGAGCCACCTCCAAATTTAAGGCTGCACTGACTACAAGAACCTCAACTTCGGTACACCTTAAATATCCCAGGAAATATAAAAATGTTTCAAAACATTATGGTACTTACGTACGATGGAATATCCCTCAGCCATGAAATCAATGTCTTAAGACCAGTAGCAGCAAAGTGAGTGGATTCAGGTACGATGATTCTAAGTGAAATAAGTCACACAGAAAAAGAAACTTATCATAAGATATCACTTATGAAGATCCTGTAAACATGGCTACACGTGAACTGAGTTAGGAAAGAGAACAGAGTCTCACATTTAGAAAACACTCTTATGCCTGCATAAAGGGGAAGGAGAGGTGGGGTGATGCATAAAACCAGAGTTTGATATAAGCACAGGGACCGTTCCAAAAACCAACTTTGGAATAGACAAGACCTACACCTTCCTCAGTGAAAGAGACTCAAAACCCCATATTTCCCGCAGAGGAATATATCTGACTAGTAAGAATCTTAAAACCGATGTATAGATTTGACTGCATAAGGGAATCAAGTGTGTCTAGAGTGGCATAAACATGGCAGCGAGAATCAGCTCAAACCCACTATAAAAAGGAATTTCAAAAGCAAAACCAAAAACAGGGAAATTCTTTACAATTCCTTCAGGGTGTCTGAGGAAACCTGGAAAGACCCTATCTACAATGACAGCTGGATGTGGCATAAGGCTGGACACTTGGGACTGAGAGTATTGGTGAGATTGGGTGAGCAAATGCAGACCCTTTCAAGCAATAATGCATGGCCCCCATTCCATGGGTCCCAACTCTCCAGGTTGAAGGGAATATTACTACAGCTATAACATGTACAGGAAACCTAGAGAATGTACACACTGTGAATACAAAAGGATTCTAAAACTCAACGAATAGTCCCTCTCTTGGTGCTCCAGTTTGACTTTCCAACTGCCTTACTATCAATCTCCCAACTTGGAGAGACAGGCCCTTTAACCTCCTGGTTTGCACAGGTTCCCAATTTGGCAGAGGATGGAAGGGACGAGGGAGAACCCATGAGAGAGTAGCTGTTAGGCATTTGGACGGGCACATGTCACTCTAATTTCCCGGCAGGAAGAAGAATTAACCAAAGTCTCAGCCACCCACCGGGAACCAGTATAGGACATGATCCAAAATTTTGGACTTGCGTTCAGCTCACAAAAAACGAGTTGAGAAATGGAGCTCAGGGGCACAGCAATTCACAAACTGGCAGAGTGATAAAGGACAACTATCCTCCAAAAATCGGTTGAGGGAAGTCAAAGAGGCGGACTTGAAAGCGAGGCAAAATAGCAGGAAACAGATTTCAAGAGGTACCTTGGAATCGCCTGTAAAGCACAGGAAGAGGGGCACAACTTGGACAATGATGCACTTGGCCAAAAAGGGCGTATGCGTTTTCTCCTGAATATATTCAGGAGAAAACGCATACGCCCTTTTTGGCCAAGCAAGCAAGCGGGCAATGCAAATCTGCACTACAAAGAAGTATCACTTCTCACCGGTCAAAAGGGACATCCACAAAATGTGTAAAAAACAGAAAGGCAAGACAGGCCCTTGAGAACAGGGAGCCTTGTTATGCTGATGGGCGGGATGTAAATTGCCAACTGCCTCACTGGAGGAGTGCATTGTGTTCCCTAAAACAAGTAAACAACAGAGCTACAGAGCCAAGGCCACTTCCAGTCTAGGGAATATACCTTTGGAAAACTGAAAATCAATAAGAAAGAGCCACCTCCAAATTTAGGGCTGCACTGACTACAAGAACCTCAACTTGGGTACACCTTAAATATCCCAGGAAATATAAAAATGGTTCAAAACATTGTGGTACTTACGTACGATGGAATATCCCTCAGCCATGAAATCAATGTCATAAGACCAGTAGCAGCAAAGTGAGTGGATTCAGGTACGATGATTCTAAGTGAAATAAGTCACACAGAAAAAGAAACTTTTCATAAGATATCACTTATGAAGATCCTGTAAACATGGCTACACGTGAACTGAGTTAGGAAAGAGAACAGAGTCTCACATTTAGAAAACACTCTTATGCCTGCTTAAAGTGGAAGGAGAGGTGTGGTGATGCATAAAACCAGAGTTTGATATAAGCACAGGGACCGTTTCAAAAACCAACTTTGGAATAGACAAGACCTACACCTTCCTCAGTGAAAGAGACTCAAAATCCCATATTTCCTGCAGAGGAATATATCTGACTGGTAAGAATCTTAAAACCTATGTATTGATATGTCTCCATAAGGGAATCAAGTGTGTCTAGAGTGGCATAAACATGGCAGCGAGAATCAGCTCAAACCCACTATAAAAAGGAATTTCAAAAGCAAAACCAAAAAACAGGGAAATTCTTTACAATTCCTTCAGGGTGTCTGAGGATACCTGGAAAGACCCTATCTACAATGACAGCTGGATGTGGCATAAGGCTGGACACTTGGGACTGAGTGGATTGGTGAGATTGGGTGAGCAAATGCAGACCCTTTCAAGCAATAATGCATGGCCCCCATTCCATGGGTCCCAACTCTCCAGGTTGAAGGGAATATTACTACAGCTATAACATGTACAGGAAACCTAGAGAATGTACACACTGTTAATACGAAAGGATTCTAAAACTCAACGAATAGTCCCTCTCCTGGTGCTCCAGTTTGACTTTCCAACTGCCTTACTATCAATCTCCCAACTTGGAGAGACAGGCCCTTTAACCTCCTGGTTTGCACAGGTTCCCAATTTGGCAGAGGATGGAAGAGACGAGGGAGAACCCATGAGAGAGTAGCTGTTAGGCATTTGGACGGGCACATGTCACTCTAATTTCCTGGCAGGAAGAAGAATTAACCAAAGTCTCAGGCACCCACCGGGAACCAGTATAGGACATGATCCAAAATTTTGGACTTGCGTTCAGCTCACAAAAAACGAGTTGAGAAATGGAGCTCAGGGGCACAGCAATTCACAAACTGGCAGAGTGATAAAGGACAACTATCGTCCAAAAATCGGTTGAGGGAAGTCAACGAGGCGGACTTGAAAGCGAGGCAAAATAGCAGGAAACAGATTTCAAGAGGTACCTTGGAATCGCCTGTAAAGCACAGGAAGAGGGGCACAACTTGGACAATGGTGCACTTGGCCAAAAAGGGCGTATGCGTTTTCTCCTGAATATATTCAGGAGAAAACGCATACGCCCTTTTTGGCCAAGCAAGCAAGCGGGCAATGCAAATCTGCACTACAAAGAAGTATCATTTCCCACCGGTCAAAAGGGACATCCACAAAATGTGTAAAAATCAGAAAGGCAAGACAGGCCCTGGAGAACAGGGAGCCTTGTTATGCTGATGGGCGGGATGTAAATTGCCAACTGCCTCACTGGAGGAGTGCATTGTGTTCCCTAAAACAAGTAAACAACAGAGCTACAGAGCCAAGGCCACTTCCAGTCTAGGGAATATACCTTGGGAAAACTGAAAATCAATAAGAAAGAGCCACCTCCAAATTTAGGGCTGCACTGACTACAAGAACCTCAACTTGGGTACACCTTAAATATCCCAGGAAATATAAAAATGGTTCAAAACATTGTGGTACTTACGTACGATGGAATATCCCTCAGCCATGAAATCAATGTCTTAAGACCAGTAGCAGCAAAGTGAGTGGATTCAGGTACGATGATTCTAAGTGAAATAAGTCACACAGAAAAAGAAACTTATCATAAGATATCACTTATGAAGATCCTGTAAACATGGCTACACGTGAACTGAGTTAGGAAAGAGAACAGAGTCTCACATTTAGAAAACACTCTTATGCCTGCATAAAGGGGAAGGAGAGGTGGGGTGATGCATAAAACCAGAGTTTGATATAAGCACAGGGACCGTTCCAAAAACCAACTTTGGAATAGACAAGACCTACACCTTCCTCAGTGAAAGAGACTAAAACCCCATATTTCCCGCAGAGGAATATATCTGACTAGTAAGAATCTTAAAACCGATGTATAGATTTGACTGCATAAGGGAATCAAGTGTGTCTAGAGTGGCATAAACATGGCAGCGAGAATCAGCTCAAACCCACTATAAAAAGGAATTTCAAAAGCAAAACCAAAAAACAGGGAAATTCTTTACAATTCCTTCAGGGTGTCTGAGGAAACCTGGAAAGACCCTATCTACAATGACAGCTGGATGTGGCATAAGGCTGGACACTTGGGACTGAGAGGATTGGTGAGATTGGGTGAGCAAATGCAGACCCTTTCAAGCAATAATGCATGGCCCCCATTCCATGGGTCCCAACTCTCCAGGTTGAAGGGAATATTACTACAGCTATAACATGTACAGGAAACCTAGAGAATGTACACACTGTGAATACAAAAGGATTCTAAAACTCAACGAATAGTCCCTCTCTTGGTGCTCCAGTTTGACTTTCCAACTGCCTTACTATCAATCTCCCAACTTGGAGAGACAGGCCCTTTAACCTCCTGGTTTGCACAGGTTCCCAATTTGGCAGAGGATGGAAGGGACGAGGGAGAACCCATGAGAGAGTAGCTGTTAGGCATTTGGACGGGCACATGTCACTCTAATTTCCTGGCAGGAAGAAGAATTAACCAAAGTCTCAGCCACCCACCGGGAACCAGTATAGGACATGATCCAAAATTTTGGACTTGCGTTCAGCTCACAAACAACGAGTTGAGAAATGGAGCTCAGGGGCACAGCAATTCACAAACAGGCAGAGTGATAAAGGACAACTATCCTCCAAAAATCTGTTGAGGGAAGTCAACGAGGCGGAATTGAAAGCGAGACAAAATAGCAGGAAACAGATTTCAAGAGGTACCTTGGAATCACCTGTAAAGCACAGGAAGAGGGGCACAACTTGGACAATGGTGCACTTGGCCAAAAAGGGCGTATGCGTTTTCTCCTGAATATATTCAGGAGAAAACGCATACGCCCTTTTTGGCCAAGCAAGCAAGCGGGCAATGCAAATCTGCACTACAAAGAAGTATCATTTCCCACCGGTCAAAAGGGACATCCACAAAATGTGTAAAAATCCGAAAGGCAAGACAGGCCCTGGAGAACAGGGAGCCTTGTTATGCTGATGGGCGGGATGTAAATTGCCAACTGCCTCACTGGAGGAGTGCATTGTGTTCCCTAAAACAAGTAAACAACAGAGCTACAGAGCCAAGGCCACTTCCAGTCTAGGGAATATACCTTGGGAAAACTGAAAATCAATAAGAAAGAGCCACCTCCAAATTTAGGACTGCACTGACTACAAGAACCTCAACTTGGGTACACCTTAAATATCCCAGGAAATATAAAAATGGTTCAAAACATTGTGGTACTTACGTACGATGGAATATCCCTCAGCGATGAAATCAATGTCTTAAGACCAGTAGCAGCAAAGTGAGTGGATTCAGGTACGATGATTCTAAGTGAAATAAGTCACACAGAAAAAGAAACTTATCATAAGATATCACTTATGAAGATCCTGTAAACATGGCTACACGTGAACTGAGTTAGGAAAGAGAACAGAGTCTCCCATTTAGAAAACACTCTTATGCCTGCATAAAGGGGAAGGAGAGGTGGGGTGATGCATAAAACCAGAGTTTGATATAAGCACAGGGACCGTTCCAAAAACCAACTTTGGAATAGACAAGACCTACACCTTCCTCAGTGAAAGAGACTCAAAACCCCATATTTCCCACAGAGGAATATATCTGACTAGTAAGAATCTTAAAACTGATGTATAGATTTGACTGCATAAGGGAATCATGTGTGTCTAGAGTGGCATAAACATGGCAGCGAGAATCAGCTCAAACCCACTATAAAAAGGAATTTCAAAAGCAAAACCAAAAAACAGGGAAATTCTTTACAATTCCTTCAGGGTGTCTGAGGAAACCTGGAAAGACCCTATCTACAATGACAGCTGGATGTGGCATAAGGGTGGACACTTGGGACTGAGAGGATTGGTGAGATTGGGTGAGCAAATGCAGACCCTTTCAAGCAATAATGCATGGCCCCCATTCCATGGGTCCCAACTCTCCAGGTTGAAGGGAATATTACTACAGCTATAACATGTACAGGAAACCTAGAGAATGTACACACTGTGAATACGAAAGGATTCTAAAACTCAACGAATAGTCCCTCTCCTGGTGCTCCAGTTTGACTTTCCAACTGCCTTACTATCAATCTCCCAACATGGAGAGACAAGCCCTTTAACCTCCTGGTTTGCACAGGTTCCCACTTTGGCAGAGGATGGAAGGGACGAGGGAGAACCCATGAGAGAGTAGCTGTTAGGCATTTGGACGGGCACATGTCACTCTAATTTCCCGGCAGGAAGAAGAATTAACCAAAGTCTCAGCCACCCACCGGGAACCAGTATAGGACATGATCCAAAATTTTGGACTTGCGTTCAGCTCACAAAAAACGAGTTGAGAAATGGAGTTCAGGGGCACAGCAATTCACAAACTGGCAGAGTGATAAAGGACAACTATCGTCCAAAAATCTGTTGAGGGAAGTCAACGAGGCGGACTTGAAAGCGAGGCAAAATAGCAGGAAACAGATTTCAAGAGGTACCTTGGAATCGCCTGTAAAGCACAGGAAGAGGGGCACAACTTGGACAATGGTGCACTTGGCCAAAAAGGGCGTATGCGTTTTCTCCTGAATATATTCAGGAGAAAACGCATACGCCCTTTTTGGCCAAGCAAGCAAGCGGGCAATGCAAATCTGCACTACAAAGAAGTATCATTTCCCACCGGTCAAAAGGGACATCCACAAAATGTGTAAAAATCAGAAAGGCAAGACAGGCCCTGGAGAACAGGGAGCCTTGTTATGCTGATGGGCGGGATGTAAATTGCCAACTGCCTCACTGGAGGAGTGCATTGTGTTCCCTAAAACAAGTAAACAACAGAGCTACGGAGCCAAGGCCACTTCCAGTCTAGGGAATATACCTTGGGAAAACTGAAAATCAATAAGAAAGAGCCACCTCCAAATTTAGGGCTGCACTGACTACAAGAACCTCAACTTGGGTACACCTTAATTATCCCAGGAAATATAAAAATGGTTCAAAACATTATGGTACTTACGTACGATGGAATATCCCTCAGCCATGAAATCAATGTCTTAAGACCAGTAGCAGCAAAGTGAGTGGATTCAGGTACGATGATTCTAAGTGAAATAAGTCACACAGAAAAAGAAACTTATCATAAGATATCACTTATGAAGATCCTGTAAACATGGCTACACGTGAACTGAGTTAGGAAAGAGAACAGAGTCTCACATTTAGAAAACACTCTTATGCCTGCATAAAGGGGAAGGAGAGGTGGGGTGATGCATAAAACCAGAGTTTGATATAAGCACAGGGACCGTTCCAAAAACCAACTTTGGAATAGACAAGACCTACACCTTCCTCAGTGAAAGAGACTCAAAACCCCATATTTCCCGCAGAGGAATATATCTGACTAGTAAGAATCTTAAAACCGATGTATAGATTTGACTGCATAAGGGAATCAAGTGTGTCTAGAGTGGCATAAACATGGCAGCGAGAATCAGCTCAAACCCACTATAAAAAGGAATTTCAAAAGCAAAACCAAAAAACAGGGAAATTCTTTACAATTCCTTCAGGGTGTCTGAGGAAACCTGGAAAGACCCTATCTACAATGACAGCTGGATGTGGCATAAGGCTGGACACTTGGGACTGAGAGGATTGGTGAGATTGGGTGAGCAAATGCAGACCCTTTCAAGCAATAATGCATGGCCCCCATTCCATGGGTCCCAACTCTCCAGGTTGAAGGGAATATTACTACAGCTATAACATGTACAGGAAACCTAGAGAATGTACACACTGTGAATACAAAAGGATTCTAAAACTCAACGAATAGTCCCTCTCTTGGTGCTCCAGTTTGACTTTCCAACTGCCTTACTATCAATCTCCCAACTTGGAGAGACAGGCCCTTTAACCTCCTGGTTTGCACAGGTTCCCAATTTGGCAGAGGATGGAAGAGACGAGGGAGAACCCATGAGAGAGTAGCTGTTAGGCATTTGGACGGGCACATGTCACTCTAATTTCCTGGCAGGAAGAAGAATTAACCAAAGTCTCAGCCACCCACCGGGAACCAGTATAGGACATGATCCAAAATTTTGGACTTGCGTTCAGCTCACAAAAAACGAGTTGAGAAATGGAGCTCAGGGGCACAGCAATTCACAAACTGGCAGAGTGATAAAGGACAACTATCCTCCAAAAATCTGTTGAGGGAAGTCAACGAGGCGGAATTGAAAGCGAGACAAAATAGCAGGAAACAGATTTCAAGAGGTACCTTGGAATCACCTGTAAAGCACAGGAAGAGGAGCACAACTTGGACAATGGTGCACTTGGCCAAAAAGGGCGTATGCGTTTTCTCCTGAATATATTCAGGAGAAAACGCATACGCCCTTTTTGGCCAAGCAAGCAAGCGGGCAATGCAAATCTGCACTACAAAGAAGTATCATTTCCCACCGGTCAAAAGGGACATCCACAAAATGTGTAAAAATCAGAAAGGCAAGACAGGCCCTGGAGAACAGGGAGCCTTGTTATGCTGATGGGCGGGATGTAAATTGCCAACTGCCTCACTGGAGGAGTGCATTGTGTTCCCTAAAACAAGTAAACAACAGAGCTACAGAGCCAAGGCCACTTCCAGTCTAGGGAATATACCTTGGGAAAACTGAAAATCAATAAAAAAGAGCCACCTCCAAATTTAGGGCTGCACTGACTACAAGAACCTCAACTTGGGTACACCTTAAATATCCCAGGAAATATAAAAATGGTTCAAAACATTGTGGTACTTACGTACGATGGAATATCCCTCAGCGATGAAATCAATGTCTTAAGACCAGTAGCAGCAAAGTGAGTGGATTCAGGTACGATGATTCTAAGTGAAATAAGTCACACAGAAAAAGAAACTTATCATAAGATATCACTTATGAAGATCCTGTAAACATGGCTACACGTGAACTGAGTTAGGAAAGAGAACAGAGTCTCCCATTTAGAAAACACTCTTATGCCTGCATAAAGGGGAAGGAGAGGTGGGGTGATGCATAAAACCAGAGTTTGATATAAGCACAGGGACCGTTCCAAAAACCAACTTTGGAATAGACAAGACCTACACCTTCCTCAGTGAAAGAGACTCAAAACCCCATATTTCCCACAGAGGAATATATCTGACTAGTAAGAATCTTAAAACTGATGTATAGATTTGACTGCATAAGGGAATCATGTGTGTCTAGAGTGGCATAAACATGGCAGCGAGAATCAGCTCAAACCCACTATAAAAAGGAATTTCAAAAGCAAAACCAAAAAACAGGGAAATTCTTTACAATTCCTTCAGGGTGTCTGAGGAAACCTGGAAAGACCCTATCTACAATGACAGCTGGATGTGGCATAAGGGTGGACACTTGGGACTGAGAGGATTGGTGAGATTGGGTGAGCAAATGCAGACCCTTTCAAGCAATAATGCATGGCCCCCATTCCATGGGTCCCAACTCTCCAGGTTGAAGGGAATATTACTACAGCTATAACATGTACAGGAAACCTAGAGAATGTACACACTGTGAATACGAAAGGATTCTAAAGCTCAACGAATAGTCCCTCTCCTGGTGCTCCAGTTTGACTTTCCAACTGCCTTACTATCAATCTCCCAACATGGAGAGACAAGCCCTTTAACCTCCTGGTTTGCACAGGTTCCCACTTTGGCAGAGGATGGAAGGGACGAGGGAGAACCCATGAGAGAGTAGCTGTTAGGCATTTGGACGGGCACATGTCACTCTAATTTCCCGGCAGGAAGAAGAATTAACCAAAGTCTCAGCCACCCACCGGGAACCAGTATAGGACATGATCCAAAATTTTGGACTTGCGTTCAGCTCACAAAAAACGAGTTGAGAAATGGAGCTCAGGGGCACAGCAATTCACAAACTGGCAGAGTGATAAAGGACAACTATCGTCCAAAAATCTGTTGAGGGAAGTCAAAGAGGCAGACTTGAAAGCGAGGCAAAATAGCAGGAAACAGATTTCAAGAGGTACCTTGGAATCGCCTGTAAAGCACAGGAAGAGGGGCACAACTTGGACAATGGTGCACTTGGCCAAAAAGGGCGTATGCGTTTTCTCCTGAATATATTCAGGAGAAAACGCATACGCCCTTTTTGGCCAAGCAAGCAAGCGGGCAATGCAAATTTGCACTACAAAGAAGTATCATTTCCCACCGGTCAAAAGGGATATCCACTAAATGTGTAAAAATCAGAAAGGCAAGACAGGCCCTGGAGAAAAGGGAGCCTTGTTATGCTGATGGGCGGGATGTAAATTGCCAACTGCCTCACTGGAGGAGTGCATTGTGTTCCCTAAAACAAGTAAACAACAGAGCTACAGAGCCAAGGCCACTTCCAGTCTAGGGAATATACCTTGGGAAAACTGAAAATCAATAAGAAAGAGCCACCTCCAAATTTAGGGCTGCACTGACTACAAGAACCTCAACTTGGGTACACCTTAAATATCCCAGGAAATATAAAAATGGTTCAAAACATTGTGGTACTTACGTACGATGGAATATCCCTCAGCCATGAAATCAATGTCTTAAGACCAGTAGCAGCAAAGTGAGTGGATTCAGGTACAATGATCCTAAGTGAAATAAGTCACACAGAAAAAGAAACTTATCATAAGATATCACTTATGAAGATCCTGTAAACATGGCTACACGTGAACTGAGTTAGGAAAGAGAACAGAGTCTCACATTTAGAAAACACTCTTATGCCTGCATAAAGGGGAAGGAGAGGTGGGGTGATGCATAAAACCAGAGTTTGATATAAGCACAGGGACCGTTCCAAAAACCAACTTTGGAATATACAAGACCTACACCTTCCTCAGTGAAAGAGACTCAAAACCCCATATTTCCCGCAGAGGAATATATCTGACTAGTAAGAATCTTAAAACCGATGTATAGATTTGACTGCATAAGGGAATCAAGTGTGTCTAGAGTGGCATAAACATGGCAGCGAGAATCAGCTCAAACCCACTATAAAAAGGAATTTCAAAAGCAAAACCAAAAAACAGGGAAATTCTTTACAATTCCTTCAGGGTGTCTGAGGAAACCTGGAAAGACCCTATCTACAATGACAGCTGGATGTGGCATAAGGGTGGACACTTGGGACTGAGAGGGTTGGTGAGATTGGGTGAGCAAATGCAGACCCTTTCAAGCAATAATGCATGGCCCCCATTCCATGGGTCCCAACTCTCCAGGTTGAAGGGAATATTACTACAGCTATAACATGTACAGGAAACCTAGAGAATGTACACACTGTGAATACGAAAGGATTCTAAAACTCAACGACTAGTCCCTCTCCTGGTGCTCCAGTTTGACTTTCCAACTGCCTTACTATCAATCTCCCAACTTGGAGAGACAGGCCCTTTAACCTCCTGGTTTGCACAGGTTCCCAATTTGTCAGAGGATGGAAGGGACGAGGGAGAACCCATGAGAGAGTAGCTGTTAGGCATTTGGACGGGCACATGTCCCTCTAATTTCCCGGCAGGAAGAAGAATTAACCAAAGTCTCAGCCACCCACCGGGAACCAGTATAGGACATGATCCAAAATTTTGGACTTGCGTTCAGCTCACAAAAAACGAGTTGAGAAATGGAGCTCAGGGGCACAGCAATTCACAAACTGGCAGAGTGATAAAGGACAACTATCGTCCAAAAATCTGTTGAGGGAAGTCAACGAGGCGGACTTGAAAGCGAGGCAAAATAGCAGGAAACAGATTTCAAGAGGTACCTTGGAATCGCCTGTAAAGCACAGGAAGAGGGGCACAACTTGGACAATGGTGCACTTGGCCAAAAAGGGCGTATGCGTTTTCTCCTGAATATATTCAGGAGAAAACGCATACGCCCTTTTTGGCCAAGCAAGCAAGCGGGCAATGCAAATCTGCACTACAAAGAAGTATCACTTCCCACCGGTCAAAAGGGACATCCACAAAATGTGTAAAAACCAGAAAGGCAAGACAGATCCTGGAGAACAGGGAGCCTTGTTATGCTGATGGGCGGGATGTAAATTGCCAACTGCCTCACTGGAGGAGTGCATTGTGTTCCCTAAAACAAGTAAACAACAGAGCTACAGAGCCAAGGCCACTTCCAGTCTAGGGAATATACCTTGGGAAAACTGAAAATCAATAAGAAAGAGCCACCTCCAAATTTAGGGCTGCGCTGACTACAAGAACCTCAACTTGGGTACACCTTAAATATCCCAGGAAATATAAAAATGGTTCAAAACATTGTGGTACTTACGTACGATGGAATATCCCTCAGCCATGAAATCAATGTCATAAGACCAGTAGCAGCAAAGTGAGTGGATTCAGGTACGATGATTCTAAGTGAAATAAGTCACACAGAAAAAGAAACTTATCATAAGATATCACTTATGAAGATCCTGTAAACATGGCTACACGTGAACTGAGTTAGGAAAGAGAACAGAGTCTCCCATTTAGAAAACTCTCTTATGCCTGCATAAAGGGGAAGGAGAGGTGGGGTGATTCATAAAACCAGAGTTTGATATAAGCACAGGGACCGTTCCAAAAACCAACTTTGGAATAGACAAGACCTACACCTTCCTCAGTGAAAGAGACTCAAAACCCCATATTTCCCGCAGAGGAATATATCTGACTAGTAAAAATCTTAAAACCTATGTATTGATATGACTCCATAAGGGAATCAAGTGTGTCTAGAGTGGCATAAACATGGCAGCGAGAATCAGCTCAAACCCACTCTAAAAAGGAATTTCAAAAGCAAAACCAAAAAACAGGGAAACTCTTTACAATTCCTTCAGGGTGTCTGAGGAAACCTGGAAAGACCCTATCTACAATGACAGCTGGATGTGGCATAAGGC
Organism: Mesoplodon densirostris; assembly: GCF_025265405.1. Taxonomy (NCBI): domain Eukaryota; kingdom Metazoa; phylum Chordata; class Mammalia; order Artiodactyla; family Ziphiidae; genus Mesoplodon; species Mesoplodon densirostris. The sequence continues at coordinate 11,923,183 of NW_026778196.1, forward strand.
TGGACACTTGGGACTGAGAGGATTGGTGAGATTGGGTGAGCAAATGCAGACCCTTTCAAGCAATAATGCATGGCCCCCATTCCATGGGTGCCAACTCTCCAGGTTGAAGGGAATATTACTACAGCTATAACATGTACAGGAAACCTAGAGAATGTACACACTGTGAATACAAAAGGATTCTAAAACTCAACGAATAGTCCCTCTCTTGGTGCTCCAGTTTGACTTTCCAACTGCCTTACTATCAATCTCCCAACTTGGAGAGACAGGCCCTTTAACCTCCTGGTTTGCACAGGTTCCCAATTTGGCAGAGGATGGAAGGGACGAGGGAGAACCCATGAGAGAGTAGCTGTTAGGCATTTGGACGGGCACATGTCACTCTAATTTCCCGGCAGGAAGAAGAATTAACCAAAGTCTCAGGCACCCACCGGGAACCAGTATAGGACATGATCCAAAATTTTGGACTGGCGTTCGGTTCACAAAATACGAGTTGAGAAATGGAGCTCAGGGGCACAGAAATTCACCAACTGGCAGAGTGATAAAGGACAACTATCGTCCAAAAATCTGTTGAGGGAAGTCAACGAGGCACACTTGAAAGCGAGGCAAAATAGCAGGAAACAGATTTCAAGAGGTACCTTGGAATCGCCTGTAAAGCACAGGAAGAGGGGCACAACTTGGACAATGGTGCGCTTGGCCAAAAAGGGCGTATGCGTTTTCTCATTCAGGAGAAAACGCATACGCCCTTTTTGGCCAAGCAAGCAAGCGGACAATGCAAATCTGCACTACAAAGAAGTATCACTTCCCACCGGTCAAAAGGGACATCCACAAAATGTGTAAAAACCAGAAAGGCAAGACAGGCCCTGGAGAACAGGGAGCCTTGTTATGCTGATGGGCGGGATGTAAATTGCCAACTGCCTCACTGGAGGAGTGCATTGTGTTCCCTAAAACAAGTAAACAACAGAGCTACAGAGCCAAGGCCACTTCCAGTCTAGGGAATATACCTTGGGAAAACTGAAAATCAATAAGAAAGAGCCACCTCCAAATTTAGGGCTGCACTGACTACAAGAACCTCAACTTGGGTACACCTTAAATATCCCAGGAAATATAAAAATGGTTCAAAACATTGTGGTACTTACGTACGATGGAATATCCCTCAGCCATGAAATCAATGTCATAAGACCAGTAGCAACAAAGTGAGGGGATTCAGGTACGATGATTCTAAGTGAAATAAGTCACACAGAAAAAGAAACTTATCATAAGATATCACTTATGAAGATCCTGTAAACATGGCTACTCGTGAACAGAGTTAGGAAAGAGAACAGAGTCTCACATTTAGAAAACACTCTTATGCCTGCATAAAGGGGAAGGAGAGGTGTGGTGATGCATAAAACCAGAGTTTGATATAAGCACAGGGACCGTTCCAAAAACCAACTTTGGAATAGACAAGACCTAGACCTTCCTCAGTGAAAGAGACTCAAAACCCCATATTTCCCGCAGAGGAATATATCTGACTAGTAAGAATCTTAAAACCGATGTATAGATATGACTGCATAAGGGAATCAAGTGTGTCTAGAGTGGCATAAACATGGCAGCGAGAATCAGCTCAAACCCACTATAAAAAGGAATTTCAAAAGCAAAACCAAAAAACAGGGAAATTCTTTACAATTCCTTCAGGGTGTCTGAGGAAACTTGGAAAGACCCTATCTACAATGATAGCTGGATGTGGCATAAGGCTGGACACTTGGGACTGAGAGGATTGGTGAGATTGGGTGAGCAAATGCAGACCCTTTCAAGCAATAATGCATGGCCCCCATTCCATGGGTCCCAACTCTCCAGGTTGAAGGGAATATTACTACAGCTATAACATGTACAGGAAACCTAGAGAATGTACACACTGTGAATACGAAAGGATTCTAAAACTCAAAGAATAGTCCCTCTCCTGGTGCTCCAGTTTGACTTTCCAACTCCCGTACTATCAATCTCCCAACTTGGAGAGACAGGCCCTTTAACCTCCTGGTTTGCACAGGTTCCCAATTTGGCAGAGGATGGAAGGGACGAGGGAAATCCCATGAGAGAGTAGCTGTTAGGCATTTGGACGGGCACATGTCACTCTAATTTCCCGGCAGGAAGAAGAATTAACCAAAGTCTCAGGCACCCACCGGGAACCAGTATAGGACATGATCCAAAATTTTGGACTTGCGTTCAGCTCACAAAATACGAGTTGCGAAATGGAGCTCAGGGGCACAGAAATTCACCAACTGGCAGAGTGATAAAGGACAACTATCGTCCAAAAATCTGTTGAGGGAAGTCAACGAGGTGGACTTGAAGCGAGGCAAAATAGCAGGAAACAGATTTCAAGAGGTACCTTGGAATCCCTGTAAAGCACAGGAAGAGGGGCACAACTTGGACAATGGTGCACTTGGCCAAAAAGGGCGTATGCTTTTTCTCCTGAATATATTCAGGAGAAAACGCATACGCCCTTTTTGGCCAAGCAAGCAAGCGGGCAATGCAAATCTGCACTACAAAGAAGTATCACTTCCCACCGGTCAAAAGGGACATCCACAAAATGTGTAAAAACCAGAAAGGCAAGACAGGTCCTGGAGAACAGGGAGCCTTGTTATGCTGATGGGCGGGATGTAAATTGCCAACTGCCTCACTGGAGGAGTGCATTGTGTTCCCTAAAACAAGTAAACAACAGAGCTACAGAGCCAAGGCCACTTCCAGTCTAGGGAATATACCTTGGGAAAACTGAAAATCAATAAGAAAGAGCCACCTCCAAATTTAGGGCTGCACTGACTACAAGAACCTCAACTTGGGTACACCTTAAATATCCCAGGAAATATAAAAATGGTTCAAAACATTGTGGTACTTACGTACGATGGAATATCCCTCAGCCATGAAATCAATGTCATAAGACCAGTAGCAGCAAAGTGAGTGGATTCAGGTACGAAGATTCTAAGTGAAATAAGTCACACAGAAAAAGAAACTTATCATAAGATATCACTTATGAAGATCCTGTAAACATGGCTACACGTGAACTGAGTTAGGGAAGAGAACAGAGTCTCACATTTAGAAAACACTCTTATGCCTGCATAAAGGGGAAGGAGAAGTGGGGTGATGCATAAAACCAGAGTTTGATATAAGCACAGGGACCGTTCCAAAAACCAACTTTGGAATAGACAAGACCTACACCTTCCTCAGTGAAAGAGACACAAAACCACATATTTCCCACAGAGGAATATATCTGACTAGTAAGAATCTTAAAACCTATGTATTGATATGACCCCATAAGGGAATCAAGTGTGTCTAGAGTGGCATAAACATGGCAGCGAGAATCAGCTCAAACCCACTCTAGAAAGGAATTTCAAAAGCAAAACCAAAAAACAGGGAAATTCTTTACAATTCCTTCAGGGTGTCTGAGGAAACCTGGAAAGACCCTATCTACAATGACAGCTGGATGTGGCATAAGGGTGGACACTTGGGACTGAGAGGGTTGGTGAGATTGGGTGAGCAAATGCAGACCCTTTCAAGCAATAATGCATGGCCCCCATTCCATGGGTCCCAACTCTCCAGGTTGAAGGGAATATTACTACAGCTATAACATGTACAGGAAACCTAGAGAATGTACACACTGTGAATACGAAAGGATTCTAAAACTCAACGAATAGTCCCTCTCCTGGTGCTCCAGTTAGACTTTCCAACTGCCTTACTATCAATCTCCCAACTTGGAGAGACAGGCCCTTTAACCTCCTGGTTTGCACAGGTTCCCAATTTGGCAGAGGATGGAAGGGACGAGGGAGAACCCATGAGAGAGTAGCTGTTAGGCATTTGGACGGGCACATGTCCCTCTAATTTCCCGGCAGGAAGAAGAATTAACCAAAGTCTCAGCCACCCACCGGGAACCAGTATAGGACATGATCCAAAATTTTGGACTTGCGTTCAGCTCACAAAAAACGAGTTGAGAAATGGAGCTCAGTGGCACAGCAATTCACAAACTGGCAGAGTGATAAAGGACAACTAACCTCCAAAAATCGGTTGAGGGAAGTCAACGAGGCGGACTTGAAAGCGAGGCAAAATAGCAGGAAACAGATTTCAAGAGGTACCTTGGAATCGCCAGTAAAGCACAGGAAGAGGGGCACAACTTGGACAATGGTGCACTTGGCCAAAAAGGGCGTATGCGTTTTCTCCTGAATATATTCAGGAGAAAACGCATACGCCCTTTTTGGCCAAGCAAGCAAGCGGGCAATGCAAATCTGCACTACAAAGAAGTATCACTTCCCACCGGTCAAAAGGGACATCCACAAAATGTGTAAAAACCAGAAAGGCAAGACAGATCCTGGAGAACAGGGAGCCTTGTTATGCTGATGGGCGGGATGTAAATTGCCAACTGCCTCACTGGAGGAGTGCATTGTGTTCCCTAAAACAAGTAAACAACAGAGCTACAGAGCCAAGGCCACTTCCAGTCTAGGGAATATACCTTGGGAAAACTGAAAATCAATAAGAAAGAGCCACCTCCAAATTTAGGGCTGCGCTGACTACAAGAACCTCAACTTGGGTACACCTTAAATATCCCAGGAAATATAAAAATGGTTCAAAACATTGTGGTACTTACGTACGATGGAATATCCCTCAGCCATGAAATCAATGTCATAAGACCAGTAGCAGCAAAGTGAGTGGATTCAGGTACGATGATTCTAAGTGAAATAAGTCACACAGAAAAAGAAACTTATCATAAGATATCACTTATGAAGATCCTGTAAACATGGCTACACGTGAACTGAGTTAGGAAAGAGAACAGAGTCTCCCATTTAGAAAACACTCTTATGCCTGCATAAAGGGGAAGGAGAGGTGGGGTGATGCATAAAACCAGAGTTTGATATAAGCACAGAGACCGTTCCAAAAACCAACTTTGGAATAGACAAGACCTACACCTTCCTCAGTGAAAGAGACTCAAAACCACATATTTCCCACAGAGGAATATATCTGACTAGTAAAAATCTTAAAACCTATGTATTGATATGACTCCATAAGGGAATCAAGTGTGTCTAGAGTGGCATAAACATGGCAGCGAGAATCAGCTCAAACCCACTCTAAAAAGGAATTTCAAAAGAAAAACCAAAAAACAGGGAAATTCTTTACAATTCCTTCAGGGTGTCTGAGGAAACCTGGAAAGACCCTATCTACAATGACAGCTGGATGTGGCATAAGGCTGGACACTTGGGACTGAGAGGATTGGTGAGATTGGATGAGCAAATGCAGACCCTTTCAAGCAATAATGAATGGCCCCCATTCCATGGGTCCCAACTCTCCAGGTTGAAGGGAATATTACTACAGCTATAACATGTACAGGAAACCTAGAGAATGTACACACTGTGAATACGAAAGGATTCTAAAACTCAACGTATAGTCCCTTTCCTGGTGCTCCAGTTTGACTTTCCAACTGCCTTACTATCAATCTCCCAACTTGGAGAGACAGGCCCTTTAACTTCCTGGTTTGCACAGGTTCCCAATTTGGCAGAGGATGGAAGGGACGAGGGAGAACCCATGAGAGAGTAGCTGTTAGGCATTTGGACGGGCACATGTCACTCTAATTTCCCGGCAGGAAGAAGAATTAACCAAAGTCTCAGGCACCCACCGGGAACCAGTATAGGACATGATCCAAAATTTTGGACTTGCGTTCAGCTCACAAAATACGAGTTGAGAAATGGAGCTCAGGGGCACAGAAATTCACCAACTGGCAGAGTGATAAAGGACAAATATCGTCCAAAAATCTGTTGAGGGAAGTCAACGAGGCGCACTTGAAAGCGAGGCAAAAGAGCAGGAAACAGATTTCAAGAGGTACCTTGGAATCACCTGTAAAGCACAGGAAGAGGGGCACAACTTGGACAATGGTGCACTTGGCCAAAAAGGGCGTATGCGTTTTCTCCTGAATATATTCAGGAGAAAACGCATACGCCCTTTTTGGCCAAGCAAGCAAGCGGACAATGCAAATCTGCACTACAAAGAAGTATCACTTCCCACCGGTCAAAAGGGACATCCACAAAATGTGTAAAAACCAGAAAGGCAAGACAGGCCCTGGAGAACAGGGAGCCTTGTTATGCTGATGGGCGGGATGTAAACTGCCAACTGCCTCACTGGAGGAGTGCATTGTGTTCCCTAAAACAAGTAAACAACAGAGCTACAGAGCCAAGGCCACTTCCAGTCTAGGGAATATACCTTGGGAAAACTGAAAATCAATAAGAAAGAGCCACCTCCAAATTTAGGGCTGCACTGACTACAAGAACCTCAACTTGGGTACACCTTAAATATCCCAGGAAATATAAAAATGGTTCAAAACATTGTGGTACTTACGTACGATGGAATATCCCTCAGCCATGAAATCAATGTCATAAGACCAGTAGCAACAAAGTGAGGGGATTCAGGTACGATGATTCTAAGTGAAATAAGTCACACAGAAAAAGAAACTTATCATAAGATATCACTTATGAAGATCCTGTAAACATGGCTACTCGTGAACAGAGTTAGGAAAGAGAACAGAGTCTCACATTTAGAAAACACTCTTATGCCTGCATAAAGGGGAAGGAGAGGTGTGGTGATGCATAAAACCAGAGTTTGATATAAGCACAGGGACCGTTCCAAAAACCAACTTTGGAATAGACAAGACCTACACCTTCCTCAGTGAAAGAGACTCAAAACCCCATATTTCCCGCAGAGGAATATATCTGACTAGTAAGAATCTTAAAACCGATGTATAGATATGACTGCATATGGGAATCAAGTGTGTCTAGAGTGGCATAAACATGGCAGCGAGAATCAGCTCAAACCCACTATAAAAAGGAATTTCAAAAGCAAAACCAAAAAACAGGGAAATTCTTTACAATTCCTTCAGGGTGTCTGAGGAAACCTGGAAAGACCCTATCTACAATGATAGCTGGATGTGGCATAAGGCTGGACACTTGGGACTGAGAGGATTGGTGAGATTGGGTGAGCAAATGCAGACCCTTTCAAGCAATAATGCATGGCCCCCATTCCATGGGTCCCAACTCTCCAGGTTGAAGGGAATATTACTACAGCTATAACATGTACAGGAAACCTAGAGAATGTACACACTGTGAATACGAAATGATTCTAAAACTCAAAGAATAGTCCCTCTCCTGGTGCTCCAGTTTGACTTTCCAACTCCCGTACTATCAATCTCCTAACTTGGAGAGACAGGCCCTTTAACCTCCTGGTTTGCACAGGTTCCCAATTTGGCAGAGGATGGAAGGGACGAGGGAAATCCCATGAGAGAGTAGCTGTTAGGCATTTGGACGGGCACATGTCACTCTAATTTCCCGGCAGGAAGAAGAATTAACCAATGTCTCAGCCACCCACCGGGAACCAGTATAGGACATGATCCAAAATTTTGGACTTGCGTTCAGCTCACAAAAAACGAGTTGAGAAATGGAGCTCAGGGGCACAGCAATTCACAAACTGGCAGAGTGATAAACGACAACTATCGTCCAAAAATCTGTTGAGGGAAGTCAACGAGGTGGACTTGAAGCGAGGCAAAATAGCAGGAAACAGATTTCAAGAGGTACCTTGGAATCGCCTGTAAAGCACAGGAAGAGGGGCACAACTTGGACAATGGTGCACTTGGCCAAAAAGGGCGTATGCGTTTTCTCCTGAATATATTCAGGAGAAAACGCATACGCCCTTTTTGGCCAAGCAAGCAAGCGGGCAATGCAAATCTGCACTACAAAGAAGTATCACTTCCCACTGGTCAAAAGGGACATCCACAAAATGTGTAAAAACCAGAAAGGCAAGACAGGTCCTGGAGAACAGGGAGCCTTGTTATGCTGATGGGCGGGATGTAAATTGCCAACTGCCTCACTGGAGGAGTGCATTGTGTTCCCTAAAACAAGAAAACAACAGAGCTACAGAGCCAAGGCCACTTCCAGTCTAGGGAATATACCTTGGGAAAACTGAAAATCAATAAGAAAGAGCCACCTCCAAATTTAGGGCTGCACTGACTACAAGAACTTCAACTTGGGTACACCTTAAATATCCCAGGAAATATAAAAATGGTTCAAAACATTGTGGTACTTACGTACGATGGAATATCCCTCAGCCATGAAATCAATGTCATAAGACCAGTAGCAGCAAAGTGAGTGGATTCAGGTACGATGATTCTAAGTGAAATAAGTCACACAGAAAAAGAAACTTATCATAAGATATCACTTATGAAGATCCTGTAAACATGGCTACATGTGAACTGAGTTAGGAAAGAGAACAGAGTCTCCCATTTAGAAAACACTCTTATGCCTGCATAAAGGGGAACGAGAGGTGGGGTAATGCATAAAACCAGAGTTTGATATAAGCACAGGGACTGTTCCAAAAACCAACTTTGGAATAGACAAGACCTACACCTTCCTCAGTGAAAGAGACTCAAAACCACATATTTCCCACAGAGGAATATATCTGACTAGTAAGAATCTTAAAACCTATGTATTGATATGACTCCATAAGGGAATCAAGTGTGTCTAGAGTGGCATAAACATGGCAGCGGGAATCAGCTCAATCCCACTCTAAAAAGGAATTTCAAAAGCAAAACCCAAAAACAGGGAAATTCTTTACAATTCCTTCAGGGTGTCTGAGGAAACCTGGAAAGACCCTATCTACAATGACAGCTGGATGTGGCATAAGGCTGGACACTTGGGACTGAGAGGATTGGTGAGATTGGGTGAGCAAATGCAGACCCTTTCAAGCAATAATGCATGGCCCCCATTCCATGGGTCCCAACTCTCCAGGTTGAAGGGAATATTACTACAGCTATAACATGTACAGGAAACCTAGAGAATGTACACACTGTGAATATGAAAGGATTCTAAAACTCAACGACTAGTCCCTCTCCTGGTGCTCCAGTTTGACATTCCAACTGCCTTACTATCAATCTCCCAACTTGGAGAGACAGGCCCTTTAACCTCCTGGTTTGCACAGGTTCCCAATTTGGCAGAGGATGGAAGGGACGAGGGAGAACCCATGAGAAAGTAGCTGTTAGGCATTTGGACGGGCACATGTCACTCTAATTTCCCGGCAGGAAGAAGAATTAACCAAAGTCTCAGCCACCCACCGGGAACCAGTATAGGACATGATCCAAAATTTTGGACTTGCGTTCAGCTCACAAAAAACGAGTTGAGAAATGGAGCTCAGGGGCACAGCAATTCACCAACTGGCAGAGTGATAAAGGACAACTATCGTCCAAAAATCTGTTGAGGGAAGTCAACGAGGCGGACTTGAAAGCGAGGCAAAATAGCAGGAAACAGATTTCAAGAGGTACATTGGAATCGCCTGTAAAGCACAGGAAGAGGGGCACAACTTGGACAATGGTGCACTTGGCCAAAAAGGGCGTATGCGTTTTCTCCTGAATATATTCAGGAGAAAACGCATACGCCCTTTTTGGCCAAGCAAGCAAGCGGGCAATGCAAATCTGCACTACAAAGAAGTATCACTTCCCACCGGTCAAAAGGGACATCCACAAAATGTGTAAAAACCAGAAAGGCAAGACAGGCCCTGGAGAACAGGGAGCCTTGTTATGCTGATGGGCGGGATGTAAATTGCCAACTGCCTCACTGGAGGAGTGCATTGTGTTCCCTAAAACAAGTAAACAACAGAGCTACAGAGCCAAGGCCACTTCCAGTCTAGGGAATATACCTTGGGAAAAATGAAAATCAATAAGAAAGAGACACCTCCAAATTTAGGGCTGCACTGACTACAAGAACCTCAACTTGGGTACACATTAAATATCTCAGGAAATATAAAAATGGTTCAAAACATTGTGGTACTTACGTACGATGGAATATCCCTCAGCCATGAAATCAATGTCATAAGACCAGTAGCAACAAAGTGAGGGGATTCAGGTACGATGATTCTAAGTGAAATAAGTCACACAGAAAAAGAAACTTATCATAAGATATCACTTATGAAGATCCTGTAAACATGGCTACTCGTGAACAGAGTTAGGAAAGAGAACAGAGTCTCACATTTAGAAAACACTCTTATGCCTGCATAAAGGGGAAGGAGAGGTGGGGTGATGCATAAAACCAGAGTTTGATATAAGCACAGGGACCGTTCCAAAAACCAACTTTGGAATAGACAAGACCTACACCTTCCTCATTGAAAGAGACTCAAAACCCCATATTTCCCGCAGAGGAATATATCTGACTAGTAAGAATCTTAAAACCGATGTAGAGATATGACTGCATAAGGGAATGAAGTGTGTCTAGAGTGGCATAAACATGGCAGCGAGAATCAGCTCAAACCCACTCTAAAAAGGAATTTCAAAAGCAAAACCAAAAAACAGGAAAATTCTTTACAATTCCTTCAGGGTGTCTGAGGAAACCTGGAAAGACCCTATCTACAATGACAGCTGGATATGGCATAAGGCTGGACACTTGGGACTGAGAGGATTGGTGAGATTGGGTGAGCAAATGCAGACCCTTTCAAGCAATAATGCATGGCCCCCATTCCATGGGTCCCAACTCTCCAGGTTGAAGGGAATATTACTACAGCTATAACATGTACAGGAAACCTAGAGAATGTACACACTGTGAATACGAAAGGATTCTAAAACTCAACGAATAGTCCCTCTCCTGGTGCTCCAGTTTGACTTTCCAACTGCCTTACTATCAATCTCCCAACTTGGAGAGACAGGCCCTTTAACCTCCTGGTTTGCACAGGTTCCAAAATTGGCAGAGGATGGAAGGGACGAGGGAGAACCCATGAGAGAGTAGATGTTAGGCATTTGGACGGGCACATGTCACTCTAATTTCGCGGCAGGAAGAAGAATTAACCAAAGTCTCAGGCACCCACCGGGAACCAGTATAGGACATGATCCAAAATTTTGGACTTGCGTTCAGCTCACAAAAAACGAGTTGAGAAATGGAGCTCAGGGGCACAGCAATTCACAAACTGGCAGAGTGATAAAGGACAACTATCGTCCAAAAATCTGTTGAGGGAAGTCAACGAGGCGGACTTGAAAGCGAGGCAAAATAGCAGGAAACAGATTTCAAGAGGTACCTTGGAATCGCCTGTAAAGCACAGGAAGAGGGGCACAACTTGGACAATGGTGCACTTGGCCAAAAAGGGCGTATGCTTTTTCCCTGATTATATTCAGGAGAAAACGCATACGCCCTTTTTGGCCAAGCAAGCAAGCGGGCAATGCAAATCTGCACTACAAAGAAGTATCATTTCCCACCGGTCAAAAGGGACATCCACAAAATGTGTAAAAACCAGAAAGGCAAGACAGGCCCTGGAGAACAGGGAGCCTTGTTATGCTGATAGGCGGGATGTAAATTGCCAACTGCCTCACTGGAGGAGTGCATTGTGTTCCCTAAAACAAGTAAACAACAGAGCTACAGAGCCAAGGCCACTTCCAGTCTAGGGAATATACCTTGGGAAAACTGAAAATCAATAAGAAAGAGCCACCTCCAAATTTAGGGCTGCACTGACTACAAGAACCTCAACTTGGGTACACCTTAAATATCCCAGGAAATACAAAAGTGGTTCTAAACATTGTGGTACTTACGTACGATGGAATATCCCTCAGCCATGAAATCAATGTCTTAAGACCAGTAGCAGCAAAGTGAGTGGATTCAGGTACGATGATTCTAAGTGAAATAAGTCACACAGAAAAAGAAACTTATCATAAGATATCACTTATGAAGATCCTGTAAACATGGCTACACGTGAACTGAGTTAGGAAAGAGAACAGAGTCTCCCATTTAGAAAACACTCTTATGCCTGCATAAAGGGGAAGGAGAGGTGGGGTGATGCATAAAACCAGAGTTTGATATAAGCACAGGGACCGTTCCAAAAACCAACTTTGGAATAGACAACACCTACACCTTCCTCAGTGAAAGAGACTCAAAACCCCATATTTCCCACAGAGGAATATATCTGACTAGTAAGAATCTTAAAACTGATGTATAGATTTGACTGCATAAGGGAATCAAGTGTGTCTAGAATGGCATAAACATGGCAGCGAGAATCAGCTCAAACCCACTATAAAAAGGAATTTCAAAAGCAAAACCAAAAACAGGGAAATTCTTTACAATTCCTTCAGGGTGTCTGAGGAAACCTGGAAAGACCCTATCTACAATGACAGCTGGATGTGGCATAAGGCTGGACACTTGGGACTGAGAGGATTGGTGAGATTGGGTGAGCAAATGCAGACCCTTTCAAGCAATAATGCATGGCCACCATTCCATGGGTCCCAACTCTCCAGGTTGAAGGGAATATTACTACAGCTATAACATGTACAGGAAACCTAGAGAATGTACACACTGTGAATACGAAAAGATTCTAAAACTCAACGAATAGTCCCTCTCCTGGTGCTCCAGTTTGACTTTCCAACTGCCTTACTATCAATCTCCCAACTTGGAGAGACAAGCCCTTTAACCTCCTGGTTTGCACAGGTTCCCAATTTGGCAGAGGATGGAAGGGACGAGGGAGAACCCATGAGAGACTAGCTGTTAGGCATTTGGACGGGCACATGTCACTCTAATTTCCCGGCAGGAAGAAGAATTAACCAAAGTCTCAGCCACCCACCGGGAACCAGTATAGGACATGATCCAAAATTTTGGACTTGCATTCAGCTCACAAAAAACGAGTTGAGAAATGGAGCTCAGGGGCACAGCAATTCACAAACTGGCAGAGTGATAAAGGACAACTATCGTCCAAAAATCTGTTGAGGGAAGTCAACGAGGCGGACTTGAAAGCGAGGCAAAATAGCAGGAAACAGATTTCAAGAGGTACCTTGGAATCGCCTGTAAAGCACAGGAAGAGGGGCACAACTTGGACAATGGTGCACTTGGCCAAAAAGGGCGTATGCGTTTTCTCCTGAATATATTCAGGAGAAAACGCATACGCCCTTTTTGGCCAAGCAAGCAAGCGGGCAATGCAAATCTGCACTACAAAGAAGTATCATTTCCCACCGGTCAAAAGGGACATCCACAAAATGTGTAAAAATCAGAAAGGCAAGACAGGCCCTGGAGAACAGGGAGCCTTGTTATGCTGATGGGCGGGATGTAAATTGCCAACTGCCTCACTGGAGGAGTGCATTGTGTTCCCTAAAACAAGTAAACAACAGAGCTACAGAGCCAAGGCCACTTCCAGTCTAGGGAATATACCTTGGGAAAACTGAAAATCAATAAGAAAGAGCCACCTCCAAATTTAGGGCTGCACTGACTACAAGAACCTCAACTTGGGTACACCTTAAATATCCCAGGAAATATAAAAATGGTTCAAAACATTATGGTACTTACGTACGATGGAATATCCCTCAGCCATGAAATCAATGTCTTAAGACCAGTAGCAGCAAAGTGAGTGGATTCAGGTACGATGATTCTAAGTGAAATAAGTCACACAGAAAAAGAAACTTATCATAAGATATCACTTATGAAGATCCTGTAAACATGGCTACACGTGAACTGTGTTAGGAAAGAGAACATAGTCTCACATTTAGAAAACACTCTTATGCCTGCATAAAGGGGAAGGAGAGGTGGGGTGATGCATAAAACCAGAGTTTGATATAAGCACAGGGACCGTTCCAAAAACCAACTTTGGAATAGACAAGACCTACACCTTCCTCATTGAAAGAGACTCAAAACCCCATATTTCCCGCAGAGGAATATATCTGACTAGTAAGAATCTTAAAACCGATGTAGAGATATGACTGCATAAGGGAATGAAGTGTGTCTAGAGTGGCATAAACATGGCAGCGAGAATCAGCTCAAACCCAGTCTAAAAAGGAATTTCAAAAGCAAAACCAAAAAACAGGAAAATTCTTTACAATTCCTTCAGGGTGTCTGAGGAAACCTGGAAAGACCCTATCTACAATGACAGCTGGATATGGCATAAGGCTGGACACTTGGGACTGAGAGGATTGGTGAGATTGGGTGAGCAAATGCAGACCCTTTCAAGCAATAATGCATGGCCCCCATTCCATGGGTCCCAACTCTCCAGGTTGAAGGGAATATTACTACAGCTATAACATGTACAGGAAACCTAGAGAATGTACACACTGTGAATACGAAAGGATTCTAAAACTCAACGAATAGTCCCTCTCCTGGTGCTCCAGTTTGACTTTCCAACTGCCTTACTATCAATCTCCCAACTTGGAGAGACAGGCCCTTTAACCTCCTGGTTTGCACAGGTTCCAAAATTGGCAGAGGATGGAAGGGACGAGGGAGAACCCATGAGAGAGTAGATGTTAGGCATTTGGACGGGCACATGTCACTCTAATTTCGCGGCAGGAAGAAGAATTAACCAAAGTCATAGGCACCCACCGGGAACCAGTATAGGACATGATCCAAAATTTTGGACTTGCGTTCAGCTCACAAAAAACGAGTTGAGAAATGGAGCTCAGGGGCACAGCAATTCACAAACTGGCAGAGTGATAAAGGACAACTATCGTCCAAAAATCTGTTGAGGGAAGTCAACGAGGCGGACTTGAAAGCGAGGCAAAATAGCAGGAAACAGATTTCAAGAGGTACCTTGGAATCGCCTGTAAAGCACAGGAAGAGGGGCACAACTTGGACAATGGTGCACTTGGCCAAAAAGGGCGTATGCTTTTTCCCTGAATATATTCAGGAGAAAACGCATACGCCCTTTTTGGCCAAGCAAGCAAGCGGGCAATGCAAATCTGCACTACAAAGAAGTATCATTTCCCACCGGTCAAAAGGGACATCCACAAAATGTGTAAAAATCAGAAAGGCAAGACAGGCCCTGGAGAACAGGGAGCCTTGTTATGCTGATAGGCGGGATGTAAATTGCCAACTGCCTCACTGGAGGAGTGCATTGTGTTCCCTAAAACAAGTAAACAACAGAGCTACAGAGCCAAGGCCACTTCCAGTCTAGGGAATATACCTTGGGAAAACTGAAAATCAATAAGAAAGAGCCACCTCCAAATTTAGGGCTGCACTGACTACAAGAACCTCAACTTGGGTACACCTTAAATATCCCAGGAAATACAAAAGTGGTTCTAAACATTGTGGTACTTACGTACGATGGAATATCCCTCAGCCATGAAATCAATGTCTTAAGACCAGTAGCAGCAAAGTGAGTGGATTCAGGTACGATGATTCTAAGTGAAATAAGTCACACAGAAAAAGAAACTTATCATAAGATATCACTTATGAAGATCCTGTAAACATGGCTACACGTGAACTGAGTTAGGAAAGAGAACAGAGTCTCCCATTTAGAAAACACTCTTATGCCTGCATAAAGGGGAAGGAGAGGTGGGGTGATGCATAAAACCAGAGTTTGATATAAGCACAGGGACCGTTCCAAAAACCAACTTTGGAATAGACAAGACCTACACCTTCCTCAGTGAAAGAGACTCAAAACCCCATATTTCCCACAGAGGAATATATCTGACTAGTAAGAATCTTAAAACTGATGTATAGATTTGACTGCATAAGGGAATCAAGTGTGTCTAGAATGGCATAAACATGGCAGCGAGAATCAGCTCAAACCCACTATAAAAAGGAATTTCAAAAGCAAAACCAAAAAACAGGGAAATTCTTTACAATTCCTTCAGGGTGTCTGAGGAAACCTGGAAAGACCCTATCTACAATGACAGCTGGATGTGGCATAAGGCTGGACACTTGGGACTGAGAGGATTGGTGAGATTGGGTGAGCAAATGCAGACCCTTTCAAGCAATAATGCATGGCCACCATTCCATGGGTCCCAACTCTCCAGGTTGAAGGGAATATTACTACAGCTATAACATGTACAGGAAACCTAGAGAATGTACACACTGTGAATACGAAAAGATTCTAAAACTCAACGAATAGTCCCTCTCCTGGTGCTCCAGTTTGACTTTCCAACTGCCTTACTATCAATCTCCCAACTTGGAGAGACAAGCCCTTTAACCTCCTGGTTTGCACAGGTTCCCAATTTGGCAGAGGATGGAAGGGACGAGGGAGAACCCATGAGAGACTAGCTGTTAGGCATTTGGACGGGCACATGTCACTCTAATTTCCCGGCAGGAAGAAGAATTAACCAAAGTCTCAGCCACCCACCGGGAACCAGTATAGGACATGATCCAAAATTTTGGACTTGCATTCAGCTCACAAAAAACGAGTTGAGAAATGGAGCTCAGGGGCACAGCAATTCACAAACTGGCAGAGTGATAAAGGACAACTATCGTCCAAAAATCTGTTGAGGGAAGTCAACGAGGCGGACTTGAAAGCGAGGCAAAATAGCAGGAAACAGATTTCAAGAGGTACCTTGGAATCGCCTGTAAAGCACAGGAAGAGGGGCACAACTTGGACAATGGTGCACTTGGCCAAAAAGGGCGTATGCGTTTTCTCCTGAATATATTCAGGAGAAAACGCATACGCCCTTTTTGGCCAAGCAAGCAAGCGGGCAATGCAAATCTGCACTACAAAGAAGTATCATTTCCCACCGGTCAAAAGGGACATCCACAAAATGTGTAAAAATCAGAAAGGCAAGACAGGCCCTGGAGAACAGGGAGCCTTGTTATGCTGATGGGCGGGATGTAAATTGCCAACTGCCTCACTGGAGGAGTGCATTGTGTTCCCTAAAACAAGTAAACAACAGAGCTACAGAGCCAAGGCCACTTCCAGTCTAGGGAATATACCTTGGGAAAACTGAAAATCAATAAGAAAGAGCCACCTCCAAATTTAGGGCTGCACTGACTACAAGAACCTCAACTTGGGTACACCTTAAATATCCCAGGAAATATAAAAATGGTTCAAAACATTATGGTACTTACGTACGATGGAATATCCCTCAGCCATGAAATCAATGTCTTAAGACCAGTAGCAGCAAAGTGAGTGGATTCAGGTACGATGATTCTAAGTGAAATAAGTCACACAGAAAAAGAAACTTATCATAAGATATCACTTATGAAGATCCTGTAAACATGGCTACACGTGAACTGTGTTAGGAAAGAGAACATAGTCTCACATTTAGAAAACACTCTTATGCCTGCATAAAGGGGAAGGAGAGGTGGGGTGATGCATAAAACCAGAGTTTGATATAAGCACAGGGACCGTTCCAAAAACCAACTTTGGAATAGACAAGACCTACACCTTCCTCAGTGAAAGAGACTCAAAACCCCATATTTCCCGCAGAGGAATATATCTGACTAGTAAGAATCTTAAAACCGATGTATAGATTTGACTGCATAAGGGAATCAAGTGTGTCTAGAGTGGCATAAACATGGCAGCGAGAATCAGCTCAAACCCACTATAAAAAGGAATTTCAAAAGCAAAACCAAAAAACAGGGAAATTCTTTACAATTCCTTCAGGGTGTCTGAGGAAACCTGGAAAGACCCTATCTACAATGACAGCTGGATGTGGCATAAGGCTGGACACTTGGGACTGAGAGGATTGGTGAGATTGGGTGAGCAAATGCAGACCCTTTCAAGCAATAATGCATGGCCCCCATTCCATGGGTCCCAACTCTCCAGGTTGAAGGGAATATTACTAGAGCTATAACATGTACAGGAAACCTAGAGAATGTACACACTGTGAATACAAAAGGATTCTAAAACTCAACTAATAGTCCCTATCTTGGTGCTCCAGTTTGACTTTCCAACTGCCTTACTATCAATCTCCCAACTTGAGGAGACAGGCCCTTTAACCTCCTGGTTTGCACAGGTTCCCAATTTGGCAGAGGATGGAAGGGACGAGGGAGAACCCATGAGAGAGTAGCTGTTAGGCATTTGGACGGGCACATGTCACTCTAATTTCCCGGCAGGAAGAAGAATTAACCAAAGTCTCAGCCACCCACCGGGAACCAGTATAGGACATGATCCAAAATTTTGGACTTGCGTTCAGCTCACAAAAAACGAGTTGAGAAATGGAGCTCAGGGGCACAGCAATTCACAAACTGGCAGAGTGATAAAGGACAACTATCCTCCAAAAATCTGTTGAGGGAAGTCAACGAGGCGGACTTGAAAGCGAGGCAAAATAGCAGGAAACAGATTTCAAGAGGTACCTTGGAATCGCCTGTAAAGCACAGGAAGAGGTGCACAACTTGGACAATGGTGCACTTGGCCAAAAAGGGCGTATGCGTTTTCTCCTGAATATATTCAGGAGAAAACGCATACGCCCTTTTTGGCCAAGCAAGCAAGCGGGCAATGCAAATCTGCACTACAAAGAAGTATCATTTCCCACCGGTCAAAAGGGACATCCACAAAATGTGTAAAAATCAGAAAGGCAAGACAGGCCCTGGAGAACAGGGAGCCTTGTTATGCTGATGGGCGGGATGTAAATTGCCAACTGCCTCACTGGAGGAGTGCATTGTGTTCCCTAAAACAAGTAAACAACAGAGCTACAGAGCCAAGGCCACTTCCAGTCTAGGGAATATACCTTGGGAAAACTGAAAATCAATAAGAAAGAGCCACCTCCAAATTTAGGGCTGCACTGACTACAAGAACCTCAACTTGGGTACACCTTAAATATCCCAGGAAATATAAAAATGGTTCAAAACATTGTGGTACTTACGTACGATGGAATATCCCTCAGCGATGAAATCAATGTCTTAAGACCAGTAGCAGCAAAGTGAGTGGATTCAGGTACGATGATTCTAAGTGAAATAAGTCACACAGAAAAAGAAACTTATCATAAGATATCACTTATGAAGATCCTGTAAACATGGCTACACGTGAACTGAGTTAGGAAAGAGAACAGAGTCTCACATTTAGAAAACACTCTTATGCCTGCATAAAGGGGAAGGAGAGGTGGGGTGATGCATAAAACCAGAGTTTGATATAAGCACAGGGACCGTTCCAAAAACCAACTTTGGAATAGACAAGACCTACACCTTCCTCAGTGAAAGAGACTCAAAACCCCATATTTCCCACAGAGGAATATATCTGACTAGTAAGAATCTTAAAACTGATGTATAGATTTGACTGCATAAGGGAATCAAGTGTGTCTAGAGTGGCATAAACATGGCAGCGAGAATCAGCTCAAACCCACTATAAAAAGGAATTTCAAAAGCAAAACCAAAAAACAGGGAAATTCTTTACAATTCCTTCAGGGTGTCTGAGGAAACCTGGAAAGACCCTATCTACAATGACAGCTGGATGTGGCATAAGGCTGGACACTTGGGACTGAGAGGATTGGTGAGATTGGGTGAGCAAATGCAGACCCTTTCAAGCAATAATGCATGGCCCCCATTCCATGGGTCCCAACTCTCCAGGTTGAAGGGAATATTACTACAGCTATAACATGTACAGGAAACCTAGAGAATGTACACACTGTGAATACAAAAGGATTCTAAAACTCAACGAATAGTCCCTCTCTTGGTGCTCCAGTTTGACTTTCCAACTGCCTTACTATCAATCTCCCAACTTGGAGAGACAGGCCCTTTAACCTCCTGGTTTGCACAGGTTCCCAATTTGGCAGAGGATGGAAGGGACGAGGGAGAACCCATGAGAGAGTAGCTGTTAGGCATTTGGACGGGCACATGTCACTCTAATTTCCCGGCAGGAAGAAGAATTAACCAAAGTCTCAGCCACCCACCGGGAACCAGTATAGGACATGATCCAAAATTTTGGACTTGCGTTCAGCTCACAAAAAACGAGTTGAGAAATGGAGCTCAGGGGCACAGCAATTCACAAACTGGCAGAGTGATAAAGGACAACTATCCTCCAAAAATCTGTTGAGGGAAGACAACGAGGCGGACTTGAAAGCGAGGCAAAATAGCAGGAAACAGATTTCAAGAGGTACCTTGGAATCGCCTGTAAAGCACAGGAAGAGGGGCACAACTTGGACAATGGTGCACTTGGCCAAAAAGGGCGTATGCGTTTTCTCCTGAATATATTCAGGAGAAAACGCATACGCCCTTTTTGGCCAAGCAAGCATGCGGGCAATGCAAATCTGCACTACAAAGAAGTATCATTTCCCACCGGTCAAAAGGGACATCCACAAAATGTGTAAAAATCAGAAAGGCAAGACAGGCCCTGGAGAACAGGGAGCCTTGTTATGCTGATGGGCGGGATGTAAATTGCCAACTGCCTCACTGGAGGAGTGCATTGTGTTCCCTAAAACAAGTAAACAACAGAGCTACAGAGCCAAGGCCACTTCCAGTCTAGGGAATATACCTTGGGAAAACTGAAAATCAATAAGAAAGAGCCACCTCCAAATTTAGGGCTGCACTGACTACAAGAACCTCAACTTGGGTACACCTTAAATATCCCAGGAAATATAAAAATGGTTCAAAACATTGTGGTACTTACGTACGATGGAATATCCCTCAGCCATGAAATCAATGTCATAAGACCAGTAGCAGCAAAGTGAGTGGATTCAGGTACGATGATTCTAAGTGAAATAAGTCACACAGAAAAAGAAACTTATCATAAGATATCACTTATGAAGATCCTGTAAACATGGCTACACGTGAACTGAGTTAGGAAAGAGAACAGAGTCTCACATTTAGAAAACACTCTTATGCCTGCATAAAGGGGAAGGAGAGGTGGGGTGATGCATAAAACCAGAGTTTGATATAAGCACAGGGACCGTTCCAAAAACCAACTTTGGAATAGACAAGACCTACACCTTCCTCAGTGAAAGAGACTCAAAACCCCATATTTCCCGCAGAGGAATATATCTGACTAGTAAGAATCTTAAAACCGATGTATAGATTTGAATGCATAAGGGAATCAAGTGTGTCTAGAGTGGCATAAACATGGCAGCGAGAATCAGCTCAAACCCACTATAAAAAGGAATTTCAAAAGCAAAACCAAAAAACAGGGAAATTCTTTACAATTCCTTCAGGGTGTCTGAGGAAACCTGGAAAGACCCTATCTACAATGACAGCTGGATGTGGCATAAGGCTGGACACTTGGGACTGAGAGGATTGGTGAGATTGGGTGAGCAAATGCAGACGCTTTCAAGCAATAATGCATGGCCCCCATTCCATGGGTCCCAACTCTCCAGGTTGAAGGGAATATTACTACAGCTATAACATGTACAGGAAACCTAGAGAATGTACACACTGTGAATACAAAAGGATTCTAAAACTCAACGAATAGTCCCTCTCTTGGTGCTCCAGTTTGACTTTCCAACTGCCTTACTATCAATCTCCCAACTTGGAGAGACAGGCCCTTTAACCTCCTGGTTTGCACAGGTTCCCAATTTGGCAGAGGATGGAAGGGACGAGGGAGAACCCATGAGAGAGTAGCTGTTAGGCATTTGGACGGGCACATGTCACTCTAATTTCCCGGCAGGAAGAAGAATTAACCAAAGTCTCAGCCACCCACCGGGAACCAGTATAGGACATGATCCAAAATTTTGGACTTGCGTTCAGCTCACAAAAAACGAGTTGAGAAATGGAGCTCAGGGGCACAGCAATTCACAAACTGGCAGAGTGATAAAGGACAACTATCCTCCAAAAATCTGTTGAGGGAAGTCAACGAGGCAGACTTGAAAGCGAGGCAAAATAGCAGGAAACAGATTTCAAGAGGTACCTTGGAATCGCCTGTAAAGCACAGGAAGAGGGGCACAACTTGGACAATGGTGCACTTGGCCAAAAAGGGCGTATGCGTTTTCTCCTGAATATATTCAGGAGAAAACGCATACGCCCTTTTTGGCCAAGCAAGCAAGCGGGCAATGCAAATCTGCACTACAAAGAAGTATCATTTCCCACCGGTCAAAAGGGACATCCACAAAATGTGTAAAAATCAGAAAGGCAAGACAGGCCCTGGAGAACAGGGAGCCTTGTTATGCTGATGGGCGGGATGTAAATTGCCAACTGCCTCACTGGAGGAGTGCATTGTGTTCCCTAAAACAAGTAAACAACAGAGCTACAGAGCCAAGGCCACTTCCAGTCTAGGGAATAAACCTTGGGAAAACTGAAAATCAATAAGAAAGAGCCACCTCCAAATTTAGGGCTGCACTGACTACAAGAACCTCAACTTGGGTACACCTTAAATATCCCAGGAAATATAAAAATGGTTCAAAACATTATGGTACTTACGTACGATGGAATATCCCTCAGCCATGAAATCAATGTCTTAAGGCCAGTAGCAGCAAAGTGAGTGGATTCAGGTACGATGATTCTAAGTGAAATAAGTCACACAGAAAAAGAAACTTATCATAAGATATCACTTATGAAGATCCTGTAAACATGGCTACACGTGAACTGTGTTATGAAAGAGAACAGAGTCTCACATTTAGAAAACACTCTTATGCCTGCATAAAGGGGAAGGAGAGGTGGGGTGATGCATAAAACCAGAGTTTGATATAAGCACAGGGACCGTTCCAAAAACCAACTTTGGAATAGACAAGACCTACACCTTCCTCAGTGAAAGAGACTCAAAACCCCATATTTCCCACAGAGGAATATATCTGACTAGTAAGAATCTTAAAACCGATGTAGAGATTTGACTGCATAAGGGAATCAAGTGTGTCTAGAGTGGCATAAACATGGCAGCGAGAATCAGCTCAAACCCACTATAAAAAGGAATTTCAAAAGCAAAACCAAAAAACAGGGAAATTCGTTACAATTCCTTCAGGGTGTCTGAGGAAACCTGGAAAGACCCTATCTACAATGACAGCTGGATGTGGCATAAGGCTGGACACTTGGGACTGAGAGGATTGGTGAGATTGGGTGAGCAAATGCAGACCCTTTCAAGCAATAATGCATGGCCCCCATTCCATGGGTCCCAACTCTCCAGGTTGAAGGGAATATTACTACAGCTATAACATGTACAGGAAACCTAGAGAATGTACACACTGTGAATACAAAAGGATTCTAAAACTCAACGAATAGTCCCTCTCTTGGTGCTCCAGTTTGACATTCCAACTGCCTTACTATCAATCTCCCAACTTGGAGAGACAGGCCCTTTTACCTCCTGGTTTGCACAGGTTCCCAATTTGGCAGAGGATGGAAGGGACGAGGGAGAACCCATGAGAGAGTAGCTGTTAGGCATTTGGACGGGCACATGTCACTCTAATTTCCCGGCAGGAAGAAGAATTAACCAAAGTCTCAGCCACCCACCGGGAACCAGTATAGGACATGATCCAAAATTTTGGACTTGCGTTCAGCTCACAAAAAACGAGTTGAGAAATGGAGCTCAGGGGCACAGCAATTCACAAACTGGCAGAGTGATAAAGGACAACTATCCTCCAAAAATCTGTTGAGGGAAGTCAACGAGGCGGACTTGAAAGCGAGGCAAAATAGCAGGAAACAGATTTCAAGAGGTACCTTGGAATTGCCTGTAAAGCACAGGAAGAGGGGCACAACTTGGACAATGGTGCACTTGGCCAAAAAGGGCGTATGCGTTTTCTCCTGAATATATTCAGGAGAAAACGCATACGCACTTTTTGGCCAAGCAAGCAAGCGGGCAATGCAAATCTGCACTACAAAGAAGTATCATTTCCCACCGGTCAAAAGGGACATCCACAAAATGTGTAAAAATCAGAAAGGCAAGACAGGCCCTGGAGAACAGGGAGCCTTGTTATGCTGATGGGCGGGATGTAAATTGCCAACTGCCTCACTGGAGGAGTGCATTGTGTTCCCTAAAACAAGTAAACAACAGAGCTACAGAGCCAAGGCCACTTCCAGTCTAGGGAATATACCTTGGGAAAAGTGAAAATCAATAAGAAAGAGCCACCTCCAAATTTAGGGCTGCACTGACTACAAGAACCTCAACTTGGGTACACCTTAAATATCCCAGGAAATATAAAAATGGTTCAAAACATTGTGGTACTTACGTACGATGGAATATCCCTCAGCGATGAAATCAATGTCTTAAGACCAGTAGCAGCAAAGTGAGTGGATTCAGGTACGATGATTCTAAGTGAAATAAGTCACACAGAAAAAGAAACTTATCATAAGATATCACTTATGAAGATCCTGTAAACATGGCTACACGTGAACTGAGTTAGGAAAGAGAACAGAGTCTCACATTTAGAAAACACTCTTATGCCTGCATAAAGGGGAAGGAGAGGTGGGGTGATGCATAAAACCAGAGTTTGATATAAGCACAGGGACCGTTCCAAAAACCAACTTTGGAATAGACAAGACCTACACCTTCCTCAGTGAAAGAGACTCAAAACCCCATATTTCCCACAGAGGAATATATCTGACTAGTAAGAATCTTAAAACTGATGTATAGATTTGACTGCATAAGGGAATCAAGTGTGTCTAGAGTGGCATAAACATGGCAGCGAGAATCAGCTCAAACCCACTCTAAAAAGGAATTTCAAAAGCAAAACCAAAAAACAGGGAAATTCTTTACAATTCCTTCAGGGTGTCTGAGGAAACCTGGAAAGACCCTATCTACAATGACAGCTGGATGTGGCATAAGGGTGGACACTTGGGACTGAGAGGATTGGTGAGATTGGGTGAGCAAATGCAGACCCTTTCAAGCAATAATGCATGGCCCCCATTCCATGGGTCCCAACTCTCCAGGTTGAAGGGAATATTACTACAGCTATAACATGTACAGGAAACCTAGAGAATGTACACACTGTGAATACAAAAGGATTCTAAAACTCAACGAATAGTCCCTCTCTTGGTGCTCCAGTTTGACTTTCCAACTGCCTTACTATCAATCTCCCAACTTGGAGAGACAGGCCCTTTAACTTCCTGGTTTGCACAGGTTCCCAATTTGGCAGAGGATGGAAGGGACGAGGGAGAACCCATGAGAGAGTAGCTGTTAGGCATTTGGACGGGCACATGTCACTCTAATTTCCCGGCAGGAAGAAGAATTAACCAAAGTCTCAGGCACCCACCGGGAACCAGTATAGGACATGATCCAAAATTTTGGACTTGCGTTCAGCTCACAAAATACGAGTTGAGAAATGGAGCTCAGGGGCACAGAAATTCACCAACTGGCAGAGTGATAAAGGACAAATATCGTCCAAAAATCTGTTGAGGGAAGTCAACGAGGCGCACTTGAAAGCGAGGCAAAAGAGCAGGAAACAGATTTCAAGAGGTACCTTGGAATCACCTGTAAAGCACAGGAAGAGGGGCACAACTTGGACAATGGTGCACTTGGCCAAAAAGGGCGTATGCGTTTTCTCCTGAATATATTCAGGAGAAAACGCATACGCCCTTTTTGGCCAAGCAAGCAAGCGGACAATGCAAATCTGCACTACAAAGAAGTATCACTTCCCACCGGTCAAAAGGGACATCCACAAAATGTGTAAAAACCAGAAAGGCAAGACAGGCCCTGGAGAACAGGGAGCCTTGTTATGCTGATGGGCGGGATGTAAACTGCCAACTGCCTCACTGGAGGAGTGCATTGTGTTCCCTAAAACAAGTAAACAACAGAGCTACAGAGCCAAGGCCACTTCCAGTCTAGGGAATATACCTTGGGAAAACTGAAAATCAATAAGAAAGAGCCACCTCCAAATTTAGGGCTGCACTGACTACAAGAACCTCAACTTGGGTACACCTTAAATATCCCAGGAAATATAAAAATGGTTCAAAACATTGTGGTACTTACGTACGATGGAATATCCCTCAGCCATGAAATCAATGTCATAAGACCAGTAGCAACAAAGTGAGGGGATTCAGGTACGATGATTCTAAGTGAAATAAGTCACACAGAAAAAGAAACTTATCATAAGATATCACTTATGAAGATCCTGTAAACATGGCTACTCGTGAACAGAGTTAGGAAAGAGAACAGAGTCTCACATTTAGAAAACACTCTTATGCCTGCATAAAGGGGAAGGAGAGGTGTGGTGATGCATAAAACCAGAGTTTGATATAAGCACAGGGACCGTTCCAAAAACCAACTTTGGAATAGACAAGACCTACACCTTCCTCAGTGAAAGAGACTCAAAACCCCATATTTCCCGCAGAGGAATATATCTGACTAGTAAGAATCTTAAAACCGATGTATAGATATGACTGCATATGGGAATCAAGTGTGTCTAGAGTGGCATAAACATGGCAGCGAGAATCAGCTCAAACCCACTATAAAAAGGAATTTCAAAAGCAAAACCAAAAAACAGGGAAATTCTTTACAATTCCTTCAGGGTGTCTGAGGAAACCTGGAAAGACCCTATCTACAATGATAGCTGGATGTGGCATAAGGCTGGACACTTGGGACTGAGAGGATTGGTGAGATTGGGTGAGCAAATGCAGACCCTTTCAAGCAATAATGCATGGCCCCCATTCCATGGGTCCCAACTCTCCAGGTTGAAGGGAATATTACTACAGCTATAACATGTACAGGAAACCTAGAGAATGTACACACTGTGAATACGAAATGATTCTAAAACTCAAAGAATAGTCCCTCTCCTGGTGCTCCAGTTTGACTTTCCAACTCCCGTACTATCAATCTCCTAACTTGGAGAGACAGGCCCTTTAACCTCCTGGTTTGCACAGGTTCCCAATTTGGCAGAGGATGGAAGGGACGAGGGAAATCCCATGAGAGAGTAGCTGTTAGGCATTTGGACGGGCACATGTCACTCTAATTTCCCGGCAGGAAGAAGAATTAACCAATGTCTCAGCCACCCACCGGGAACCAGTATAGGACATGATCCAAAATTTTGGACTTGCGTTCAGCTCACAAAAAACGAGTTGAGAAATGGAGCTCAGGGGCACAGCAATTCACAAACTGGCAGAGTGATAAACGACAACTATCGTCCAAAAATCTGTTGAGGGAAGTCAACGAGGTGGACTTGAAGCGAGGCAAAATAGCAGGAAACAGATTTCAAGAGGTACCTTGGAATCGCCTGTAAAGCACAGGAAGAGGGGCACAACTTGGACAATGGTGCACTTGGCCAAAAAGGGCGTATGCGTTTTCTCCTGAATATATTCAGGAGAAAACGCATACGCCCTTTTTGGCCAAGCAAGCAAGCGGGCAATGCAAATCTGCACTACAAAGAAGTATCACTTCCCACTGGTCAAAAGGGACATCCACAAAATGTGTAAAAACCAGAAAGGCAAGACAGGTCCTGGAGAACAGGGAGCCTTGTTATGCTGATGGGCGGGATGTAAATTGCCAACTGCCTCACTGGAGGAGTGCATTGTGTTCCCTAAAACAAGAAAACAACAGAGCTACAGAGCCAAGGCCACTTCCAGTCTAGGGAATATACCTTGGGAAAACTGAAAATCAATAAGAAAGAGCCACCTCCAAATTTAGGGCTGCACTGACTACAAGAACTTCAACTTGGGTACACCTTAAATATCCCAGGAAATATAAAAATGGTTCAAAACATTGTGGTACTTACGTACGATGGAATATCCCTCAGCCATGAAATCAATGTCATAAGACCAGTAGCAGCAAAGTGAGTGGATTCAGGTACGATGATTCTAAGTGAAATAAGTCACACAGAAAAAGAAACTTATCATAAGATATCACTTATGAAGATCCTGTAAACATGGCTACATGTGAACTGAGTTAGGAAAGAGAACAGAGTCTCCCATTTAGAAAACACTCTTATGCCTGCATAAAGGGGAACGAGAGGTGGGGTAATGCATAAAACCAGAGTTTGATATAAGCACAGGGACTGTTCCAAAAACCAACTTTGGAATAGACAAGACCTACACCTTCCTCAGTGAAAGAGACTCAAAACCACATATTTCCCACAGAGGAATATATCTGACTAGTAAGAATCTTAAAACCTATGTATTGATATGACTCCATAAGGGAATCAAGTGTGTCTAGAGTGGCATAAACATGGCAGCGGGAATCAGCTCAATCCCACTCTAAAAAGGAATTTCAAAAGCAAAACCCAAAAACAGGGAAATTCTTTACAATTCCTTCAGGGTGTCTGAGGAAACCTGGAAAGACCCTATCTACAATGACAGCTGGATGTGGCATAAGGCTGGACACTTGGGACTGAGAGGATTGGTGAGATTGGGTGAGCAAATGCAGACCCTTTCAAGCAATAATGCATGGCCCCCATTCCATGGGTCCCAACTCTCCAGGTTGAAGGGAATATTACTACAGCTATAACATGTACAGGAAACCTAGAGAATGTACACACTGTGAATATGAAAGGATTCTAAAACTCAACGACTAGTCCCTCTCCTGGTGCTCCAGTTTGACATTCCAACTGCCTTACTATCAATCTCCCAACTTGGAGAGACAGGCCCTTTAACCTCCTGGTTTGCACAGGTTCCCAATTTGGCAGAGGATGGAAGGGACGAGGGAGAACCCATGAGAAAGTAGCTGTTAGGCATTTGGACGGGCACATGTCACTCTAATTTCCCGGCAGGAAGAAGAATTAACCAAAGTCTCAGCCACCCACCGGGAACCAGTATAGGACATGATCCAAAATTTTGGACTTGCGTTCAGCTCACAAAAAACGAGTTGAGAAATGGAGCTCAGGGGCACAGCAATTCACCAACTGGCAGAGTGATAAAGGACAACTATCGTCCAAAAATCTGTTGAGGGAAGTCAACGAGGCGGACTTGAAAGCGAGGCAAAATAGCAGGAAACAGATTTCAAGAGGTACATTGGAATCGCCTGTAAAGCACAGGAAGAGGGGCACAACTTGGACAATGGTGCACTTGGCCAAAAAGGGCGTATGCGTTTTCTCCTGAATATATTCAGGAGAAAACGCATACGCCCTTTTTGGCCAAGCAAGCAAGCGGGCAATGCAAATCTGCACTACAAAGAAGTATCACTTCCCACCGGTCAAAAGGGACATCCACAAAATGTGTAAAAACCAGAAAGGCAAGACAGGCCCTGGAGAACAGGGAGCCTTGTTATGCTGATGGGCGGGATGTAAATTGCCAACTGCCTCACTGGAGGAGTGCATTGTGTTCCCTAAAACAAGTAAACAACAGAGCTACAGAGCCAAGGCCACTTCCAGTCTAGGGAATATACCTTGGGAAAAATGAAAATCAATAAGAAAGAGACACCTCCAAATTTAGGGCTGCACTGACTACAAGAACCTCAACTTGGGTACACATTAAATATCTCAGGAAATATAAAAATGGTTCAAAACATTGTGGTACTTACGTACGATGGAATATCCCTCAGCCATGAAATCAATGTCATAAGACCAGTAGCAACAAAGTGAGGGGATTCAGGTACGATGATTCTAAGTGAAATAAGTCACACAGAAAAAGAAACTTATCATAAGATATCACTTATGAAGATCCTGTAAACATGGCTACTCGTGAACAGAGTTAGGAAAGAGAACAGAGTCTCACATTTAGAAAACACTCTTATGCCTGCATAAAGGGGAAGGAGAGGTGGGGTGATGCATAAAACCAGAGTTTGATATAAGCACAGGGACCGTTCCAAAAACCAACTTTGGAATAGACAAGACCTACACCTTCCTCATTGAAAGAGACTCAAAACCCCATATTTCCCGCAGAGGAATATATCTGACTAGTAAGAATCTTAAAACCGATGTAGAGATATGACTGCATAAGGGAATGAAGTGTGTCTAGAGTGGCATAAACATGGCAGCGAGAATCAGCTCAAACCCACTCTAAAAAGGAATTTCAAAAGCAAAACCAAAAAACAGGAAAATTCTTTACAATTCCTTCAGGGTGTCTGAGGAAACCTGGAAAGACCCTATCTACAATGACAGCTGGATATGGCATAAGGCTGGACACTTGGGACTGAGAGGATTGGTGAGATTGGGTGAGCAAATGCAGACCCTTTCAAGCAATAATGCATGGCCCCCATTCCATGGGTCCCAACTCTCCAGGTTGAAGGGAATATTACTACAGCTATAACATGTACAGGAAACCTAGAGAATGTACACACTGTGAATACGAAAGGATTCTAAAACTCAACGAATAGTCCCTCTCCTGGTGCTCCAGTTTGACTTTCCAACTGCCTTACTATCAATCTCCCAACTTGGAGAGACAGGCCCTTTAACCTCCTGGTTTGCACAGGTTCCAAAATTGGCAGAGGATGGAAGGGACGAGGGAGAACCCATGAGAGAGTAGATGTTAGGCATTTGGACGGGCACATGTCACTCTAATTTCGCGGCAGGAAGAAGAATTAACCAAAGTCTCAGGCACCCACCGGGAACCAGTATAGGACATGATCCAAAATTTTGGACTTGCGTTCAGCTCACAAAAAACGAGTTGAGAAATGGAGCTCAGGGGCACAGCAATTCACAAACTGGCAGAGTGATAAAGGACAACTATCGTCCAAAAATCTGTTGAGGGAAGTCAACGAGGCGGACTTGAAAGCGAGGCAAAATAGCAGGAAACAGATTTCAAGAGGTACCTTGGAATCGCCTGTAAAGCACAGGAAGAGGGGCACAACTTGGACAATGGTGCACTTGGCCAAAAAGGGCGTATGCTTTTTCCCTGATTATATTCAGGAGAAAACGCATACGCCCTTTTTGGCCAAGCAAGCAAGCGGGCAATGCAAATCTGCACTACAAAGAAGTATCATTTCCCACCGGTCAAAAGGGACATCCACAAAATGTGTAAAAACCAGAAAGGCAAGACAGGCCCTGGAGAACAGGGAGCCTTGTTATGCTGATAGGCGGGATGTAAATTGCCAACTGCCTCACTGGAGGAGTGCATTGTGTTCCCTAAAACAAGTAAACAACAGAGCTACAGAGCCAAGGCCACTTCCAGTCTAGGGAATATACCTTGGGAAAACTGAAAATCAATAAGAAAGAGCCACCTCCAAATTTAGGGCTGCACTGACTACAAGAACCTCAACTTGGGTACACCTTAAATATCCCAGGAAATACAAAAGTGGTTCTAAACATTGTGGTACTTACGTACGATGGAATATCCCTCAGCCATGAAATCAATGTCTTAAGACCAGTAGCAGCAAAGTGAGTGGATTCAGGTACGATGATTCTAAGTGAAATAAGTCACACAGAAAAAGAAACTTATCATAAGATATCACTTATGAAGATCCTGTAAACATGGCTACACGTGAACTGAGTTAGGAAAGAGAACAGAGTCTCCCATTTAGAAAACACTCTTATGCCTGCATAAAGGGGAAGGAGAGGTGGGGTGATGCATAAAACCAGAGTTTGATATAAGCACAGGGACCGTTCCAAAAACCAACTTTGGAATAGACAACACCTACACCTTCCTCAGTGAAAGAGACTCAAAACCCCATATTTCCCACAGAGGAATATATCTGACTAGTAAGAATCTTAAAACTGATGTATAGATTTGACTGCATAAGGGAATCAAGTGTGTCTAGAATGGCATAAACATGGCAGCGAGAATCAGCTCAAACCCACTATAAAAAGGAATTTCAAAAGCAAAACCAAAAACAGGGAAATTCTTTACAATTCCTTCAGGGTGTCTGAGGAAACCTGGAAAGACCCTATCTACAATGACAGCTGGATGTGGCATAAGGCTGGACACTTGGGACTGAGAGGATTGGTGAGATTGGGTGAGCAAATGCAGACCCTTTCAAGCAATAATGCATGGCCACCATTCCATGGGTCCCAACTCTCCAGGTTGAAGGGAATATTACTACAGCTATAACATGTACAGGAAACCTAGAGAATGTACACACTGTGAATACGAAAAGATTCTAAAACTCAACGAATAGTCCCTCTCCTGGTGCTCCAGTTTGACTTTCCAACTGCCTTACTATCAATCTCCCAACTTGGAGAGACAAGCCCTTTAACCTCCTGGTTTGCACAGGTTCCCAATTTGGCAGAGGATGGAAGGGACGAGGGAGAACCCATGAGAGACTAGCTGTTAGGCATTTGGACGGGCACATGTCACTCTAATTTCCCGGCAGGAAGAAGAATTAACCAAAGTCTCAGCCACCCACCGGGAACCAGTATAGGACATGATCCAAAATTTTGGACTTGCATTCAGCTCACAAAAAACGAGTTGAGAAATGGAGCTCAGGGGCACAGCAATTCACAAACTGGCAGAGTGATAAAGGACAACTATCGTCCAAAAATCTGTTGAGGGAAGTCAACGAGGCGGACTTGAAAGCGAGGCAAAATAGCAGGAAACAGATTTCAAGAGGTACCTTGGAATCGCCTGTAAAGCACAGGAAGAGGGGCACAACTTGGACAATGGTGCACTTGGCCAAAAAGGGCGTATGCGTTTTCTCCTGAATATATTCAGGAGAAAACGCATACGCCCTTTTTGGCCAAGCAAGCAAGCGGGCAATGCAAATCTGCACTACAAAGAAGTATCATTTCCCACCGGTCAAAAGGGACATCCACAAAATGTGTAAAAATCAGAAAGGCAAGACAGGCCCTGGAGAACAGGGAGCCTTGTTATGCTGATGGGCGGGATGTAAATTGCCAACTGCCTCACTGGAGGAGTGCATTGTGTTCCCTAAAACAAGTAAACAACAGAGCTACAGAGCCAAGGCCACTTCCAGTCTAGGGAATATACCTTGGGAAAACTGAAAATCAATAAGAAAGAGCCACCTCCAAATTTAGGGCTGCACTGACTACAAGAACCTCAACTTGGGTACACCTTAAATATCCCAGGAAATATAAAAATGGTTCAAAACATTATGGTACTTACGTACGATGGAATATCCCTCAGCCATGAAATCAATGTCTTAAGACCAGTAGCAGCAAAGTGAGTGGATTCAGGTACGATGATTCTAAGTGAAATAAGTCACACAGAAAAAGAAACTTATCATAAGATATCACTTATGAAGATCCTGTAAACATGGCTACACGTGAACTGTGTTAGGAAAGAGAACATAGTCTCACATTTAGAAAACACTCTTATGCCTGCATAAAGGGGAAGGAGAGGTGGGGTGATGCATAAAACCAGAGTTTGATATAAGCACAGGGACCGTTCCAAAAACCAACTTTGGAATAGACAAGACCTACACCTTCCTCATTGAAAGAGACTCAAAACCCCATATTTCCCGCAGAGGAATATATCTGACTAGTAAGAATCTTAAAACCGATGTAGAGATATGACTGCATAAGGGAATGAAGTGTGTCTAGAGTGGCATAAACATGGCAGCGAGAATCAGCTCAAACCCAGTCTAAAAAGGAATTTCAAAAGCAAAACCAAAAAACAGGAAAATTCTTTACAATTCCTTCAGGGTGTCTGAGGAAACCTGGAAAGACCCTATCTACAATGACAGCTGGATATGGCATAAGGCTGGACACTTGGGACTGAGAGGATTGGTGAGATTGGGTGAGCAAATGCAGACCCTTTCAAGCAATAATGCATGGCCCCCATTCCATGGGTCCCAACTCTCCAGGTTGAAGGGAATATTACTACAGCTATAACATGTACAGGAAACCTAGAGAATGTACACACTGTGAATACGAAAGGATTCTAAAACTCAACGAATAGTCCCTCTCCTGGTGCTCCAGTTTGACTTTCCAACTGCCTTACTATCAATCTCCCAACTTGGAGAGACAGGCCCTTTAACCTCCTGGTTTGCACAGGTTCCAAAATTGGCAGAGGATGGAAGGGACGAGGGAGAACCCATGAGAGAGTAGATGTTAGGCATTTGGACGGGCACATGTCACTCTAATTTCGCGGCAGGAAGAAGAATTAACCAAAGTCATAGGCACCCACCGGGAACCAGTATAGGACATGATCCAAAATTTTGGACTTGCGTTCAGCTCACAAAAAACGAGTTGAGAAATGGAGCTCAGGGGCACAGCAATTCACAAACTGGCAGAGTGATAAAGGACAACTATCGTCCAAAAATCTGTTGAGGGAAGTCAACGAGGCGGACTTGAAAGCGAGGCAAAATAGCAGGAAACAGATTTCAAGAGGTACCTTGGAATCGCCTGTAAAGCACAGGAAGAGGGGCACAACTTGGACAATGGTGCACTTGGCCAAAAAGGGCGTATGCTTTTTCCCTGAATATATTCAGGAGAAAACGCATACGCCCTTTTTGGCCAAGCAAGCAAGCGGGCAATGCAAATCTGCACTACAAAGAAGTATCATTTCCCACCGGTCAAAAGGGACATCCACAAAATGTGTAAAAATCAGAAAGGCAAGACAGGCCCTGGAGAACAGGGAGCCTTGTTATGCTGATAGGCGGGATGTAAATTGCCAACTGCCTCACTGGAGGAGTGCATTGTGTTCCCTAAAACAAGTAAACAACAGAGCTACAGAGCCAAGGCCACTTCCAGTCTAGGGAATATACCTTGGGAAAACTGAAAATCAATAAGAAAGAGCCACCTCCAAATTTAGGGCTGCACTGACTACAAGAACCTCAACTTGGGTACACCTTAAATATCCCAGGAAATACAAAAGTGGTTCTAAACATTGTGGTACTTACGTACGATGGAATATCCCTCAGCCATGAAATCAATGTCTTAAGACCAGTAGCAGCAAAGTGAGTGGATTCAGGTACGATGATTCTAAGTGAAATAAGTCACACAGAAAAAGAAACTTATCATAAGATATCACTTATGAAGATCCTGTAAACATGGCTACACGTGAACTGAGTTAGGAAAGAGAACAGAGTCTCCCATTTAGAAAACACTCTTATGCCTGCATAAAGGGGAAGGAGAGGTGGGGTGATGCATAAAACCAGAGTTTGATATAAGCACAGGGACCGTTCCAAAAACCAACTTTGGAATAGACAAGACCTACACCTTCCTCAGTGAAAGAGACTCAAAACCC
Organism: Mesoplodon densirostris; assembly: GCF_025265405.1. NCBI lineage: Eukaryota > Metazoa > Chordata > Mammalia > Artiodactyla > Ziphiidae > Mesoplodon > Mesoplodon densirostris. The sequence continues at coordinate 11,957,694 of NW_026778196.1, forward strand.
CATATTTCCCACAGAGGAATATATCTGACTAGTAAGAATCTTAAAACTGATGTATAGATTTGACTGCATAAGGGAATCAAGTGTGTCTAGAATGGCATAAACATGGCAGCGAGAATCAGCTCAAACCCACTATAAAAAGGAATTTCAAAAGCAAAACCAAAAAACAGGGAAATTCTTTACAATTCCTTCAGGGTGTCTGAGGAAACCTGGAAAGACCCTATCTACAATGACAGCTGGATGTGGCATAAGGCTGGACACTTGGGACTGAGAGGATTGGTGAGATTGGGTGAGCAAATGCAGACCCTTTCAAGCAATAATGCATGGCCACCATTCCATGGGTCCCAACTCTCCAGGTTGAAGGGAATATTACTACAGCTATAACATGTACAGGAAACCTAGAGAATGTACACACTGTGAATACGAAAAGATTCTAAAACTCAACGAATAGTCCCTCTCCTGGTGCTCCAGTTTGACTTTCCAACTGCCTTACTATCAATCTCCCAACTTGGAGAGACAAGCCCTTTAACCTCCTGGTTTGCACAGGTTCCCAATTTGGCAGAGGATGGAAGGGACGAGGGAGAACCCATGAGAGACTAGCTGTTAGGCATTTGGACGGGCACATGTCACTCTAATTTCCCGGCAGGAAGAAGAATTAACCAAAGTCTCAGCCACCCACCGGGAACCAGTATAGGACATGATCCAAAATTTTGGACTTGCATTCAGCTCACAAAAAACGAGTTGAGAAATGGAGCTCAGGGGCACAGCAATTCACAAACTGGCAGAGTGATAAAGGACAACTATCGTCCAAAAATCTGTTGAGGGAAGTCAACGAGGCGGACTTGAAAGCGAGGCAAAATAGCAGGAAACAGATTTCAAGAGGTACCTTGGAATCGCCTGTAAAGCACAGGAAGAGGGGCACAACTTGGACAATGGTGCACTTGGCCAAAAAGGGCGTATGCGTTTTCTCCTGAATATATTCAGGAGAAAACGCATACGCCCTTTTTGGCCAAGCAAGCAAGCGGGCAATGCAAATCTGCACTACAAAGAAGTATCATTTCCCACCGGTCAAAAGGGACATCCACAAAATGTGTAAAAATCAGAAAGGCAAGACAGGCCCTGGAGAACAGGGAGCCTTGTTATGCTGATGGGCGGGATGTAAATTGCCAACTGCCTCACTGGAGGAGTGCATTGTGTTCCCTAAAACAAGTAAACAACAGAGCTACAGAGCCAAGGCCACTTCCAGTCTAGGGAATATACCTTGGGAAAACTGAAAATCAATAAGAAAGAGCCACCTCCAAATTTAGGGCTGCACTGACTACAAGAACCTCAACTTGGGTACACCTTAAATATCCCAGGAAATATAAAAATGGTTCAAAACATTATGGTACTTACGTACGATGGAATATCCCTCAGCCATGAAATCAATGTCTTAAGACCAGTAGCAGCAAAGTGAGTGGATTCAGGTACGATGATTCTAAGTGAAATAAGTCACACAGAAAAAGAAACTTATCATAAGATATCACTTATGAAGATCCTGTAAACATGGCTACACGTGAACTGTGTTAGGAAAGAGAACATAGTCTCACATTTAGAAAACACTCTTATGCCTGCATAAAGGGGAAGGAGAGGTGGGGTGATGCATAAAACCAGAGTTTGATATAAGCACAGGGACCGTTCCAAAAACCAACTTTGGAATAGACAAGACCTACACCTTCCTCAGTGAAAGAGACTCAAAACCCCATATTTCCCGCAGAGGAATATATCTGACTAGTAAGAATCTTAAAACCGATGTATAGATTTGACTGCATAAGGGAATCAAGTGTGTCTAGAGTGGCATAAACATGGCAGCGAGAATCAGCTCAAACCCACTATAAAAAGGAATTTCAAAAGCAAAACCAAAAAACAGGGAAATTCTTTACAATTCCTTCAGGGTGTCTGAGGAAACCTGGAAAGACCCTATCTACAATGACAGCTGGATGTGGCATAAGGCTGGACACTTGGGACTGAGAGGATTGGTGAGATTGGGTGAGCAAATGCAGACCCTTTCAAGCAATAATGCATGGCCCCCATTCCATGGGTCCCAACTCTCCAGGTTGAAGGGAATATTACTAGAGCTATAACATGTACAGGAAACCTAGAGAATGTACACACTGTGAATACAAAAGGATTCTAAAACTCAACTAATAGTCCCTATCTTGGTGCTCCAGTTTGACTTTCCAACTGCCTTACTATCAATCTCCCAACTTGAGGAGACAGGCCCTTTAACCTCCTGGTTTGCACAGGTTCCCAATTTGGCAGAGGATGGAAGGGACGAGGGAGAACCCATGAGAGAGTAGCTGTTAGGCATTTGGACGGGCACATGTCACTCTAATTTCCCGGCAGGAAGAAGAATTAACCAAAGTCTCAGCCACCCACCGGGAACCAGTATAGGACATGATCCAAAATTTTGGACTTGCGTTCAGCTCACAAAAAACGAGTTGAGAAATGGAGCTCAGGGGCACAGCAATTCACAAACTGGCAGAGTGATAAAGGACAACTATCCTCCAAAAATCTGTTGAGGGAAGTCAACGAGGCGGACTTGAAAGCGAGGCAAAATAGCAGGAAACAGATTTCAAGAGGTACCTTGGAATCGCCTGTAAAGCACAGGAAGAGGTGCACAACTTGGACAATGGTGCACTTGGCCAAAAAGGGCGTATGCGTTTTCTCCTGAATATATTCAGGAGAAAACGCATACGCCCTTTTTGGCCAAGCAAGCAAGCGGGCAATGCAAATCTGCACTACAAAGAAGTATCATTTCCCACCGGTCAAAAGGGACATCCACAAAATGTGTAAAAATCAGAAAGGCAAGACAGGCCCTGGAGAACAGGGAGCCTTGTTATGCTGATGGGCGGGATGTAAATTGCCAACTGCCTCACTGGAGGAGTGCATTGTGTTCCCTAAAACAAGTAAACAACAGAGCTACAGAGCCAAGGCCACTTCCAGTCTAGGGAATATACCTTGGGAAAACTGAAAATCAATAAGAAAGAGCCACCTCCAAATTTAGGGCTGCACTGACTACAAGAACCTCAACTTGGGTACACCTTAAATATCCCAGGAAATATAAAAATGGTTCAAAACATTGTGGTACTTACGTACGATGGAATATCCCTCAGCGATGAAATCAATGTCTTAAGACCAGTAGCAGCAAAGTGAGTGGATTCAGGTACGATGATTCTAAGTGAAATAAGTCACACAGAAAAAGAAACTTATCATAAGATATCACTTATGAAGATCCTGTAAACATGGCTACACGTGAACTGAGTTAGGAAAGAGAACAGAGTCTCACATTTAGAAAACACTCTTATGCCTGCATAAAGGGGAAGGAGAGGTGGGGTGATGCATAAAACCAGAGTTTGATATAAGCACAGGGACCGTTCCAAAAACCAACTTTGGAATAGACAAGACCTACACCTTCCTCAGTGAAAGAGACTCAAAACCCCATATTTCCCACAGAGGAATATATCTGACTAGTAAGAATCTTAAAACTGATGTATAGATTTGACTGCATAAGGGAATCAAGTGTGTCTAGAGTGGCATAAACATGGCAGCGAGAATCAGCTCAAACCCACTATAAAAAGGAATTTCAAAAGCAAAACCAAAAAACAGGGAAATTCTTTACAATTCCTTCAGGGTGTCTGAGGAAACCTGGAAAGACCCTATCTACAATGACAGCTGGATGTGGCATAAGGCTGGACACTTGGGACTGAGAGGATTGGTGAGATTGGGTGAGCAAATGCAGACCCTTTCAAGCAATAATGCATGGCCCCCATTCCATGGGTCCCAACTCTCCAGGTTGAAGGGAATATTACTACAGCTATAACATGTACAGGAAACCTAGAGAATGTACACACTGTGAATACAAAAGGATTCTAAAACTCAACGAATAGTCCCTCTCTTGGTGCTCCAGTTTGACTTTCCAACTGCCTTACTATCAATCTCCCAACTTGGAGAGACAGGCCCTTTAACCTCCTGGTTTGCACAGGTTCCCAATTTGGCAGAGGATGGAAGGGACGAGGGAGAACCCATGAGAGAGTAGCTGTTAGGCATTTGGACGGGCACATGTCACTCTAATTTCCCGGCAGGAAGAAGAATTAACCAAAGTCTCAGCCACCCACCGGGAACCAGTATAGGACATGATCCAAAATTTTGGACTTGCGTTCAGCTCACAAAAAACGAGTTGAGAAATGGAGCTCAGGGGCACAGCAATTCACAAACTGGCAGAGTGATAAAGGACAACTATCCTCCAAAAATCTGTTGAGGGAAGACAACGAGGCGGACTTGAAAGCGAGGCAAAATAGCAGGAAACAGATTTCAAGAGGTACCTTGGAATCGCCTGTAAAGCACAGGAAGAGGGGCACAACTTGGACAATGGTGCACTTGGCCAAAAAGGGCGTATGCGTTTTCTCCTGAATATATTCAGGAGAAAACGCATACGCCCTTTTTGGCCAAGCAAGCATGCGGGCAATGCAAATCTGCACTACAAAGAAGTATCATTTCCCACCGGTCAAAAGGGACATCCACAAAATGTGTAAAAATCAGAAAGGCAAGACAGGCCCTGGAGAACAGGGAGCCTTGTTATGCTGATGGGCGGGATGTAAATTGCCAACTGCCTCACTGGAGGAGTGCATTGTGTTCCCTAAAACAAGTAAACAACAGAGCTACAGAGCCAAGGCCACTTCCAGTCTAGGGAATATACCTTGGGAAAACTGAAAATCAATAAGAAAGAGCCACCTCCAAATTTAGGGCTGCACTGACTACAAGAACCTCAACTTGGGTACACCTTAAATATCCCAGGAAATATAAAAATGGTTCAAAACATTGTGGTACTTACGTACGATGGAATATCCCTCAGCCATGAAATCAATGTCATAAGACCAGTAGCAGCAAAGTGAGTGGATTCAGGTACGATGATTCTAAGTGAAATAAGTCACACAGAAAAAGAAACTTATCATAAGATATCACTTATGAAGATCCTGTAAACATGGCTACACGTGAACTGAGTTAGGAAAGAGAACAGAGTCTCACATTTAGAAAACACTCTTATGCCTGCATAAAGGGGAAGGAGAGGTGGGGTGATGCATAAAACCAGAGTTTGATATAAGCACAGGGACCGTTCCAAAAACCAACTTTGGAATAGACAAGACCTACACCTTCCTCAGTGAAAGAGACTCAAAACCCCATATTTCCCGCAGAGGAATATATCTGACTAGTAAGAATCTTAAAACCGATGTATAGATTTGAATGCATAAGGGAATCAAGTGTGTCTAGAGTGGCATAAACATGGCAGCGAGAATCAGCTCAAACCCACTATAAAAAGGAATTTCAAAAGCAAAACCAAAAAACAGGGAAATTCTTTACAATTCCTTCAGGGTGTCTGAGGAAACCTGGAAAGACCCTATCTACAATGACAGCTGGATGTGGCATAAGGCTGGACACTTGGGACTGAGAGGATTGGTGAGATTGGGTGAGCAAATGCAGACGCTTTCAAGCAATAATGCATGGCCCCCATTCCATGGGTCCCAACTCTCCAGGTTGAAGGGAATATTACTACAGCTATAACATGTACAGGAAACCTAGAGAATGTACACACTGTGAATACAAAAGGATTCTAAAACTCAACGAATAGTCCCTCTCTTGGTGCTCCAGTTTGACTTTCCAACTGCCTTACTATCAATCTCCCAACTTGGAGAGACAGGCCCTTTAACCTCCTGGTTTGCACAGGTTCCCAATTTGGCAGAGGATGGAAGGGACGAGGGAGAACCCATGAGAGAGTAGCTGTTAGGCATTTGGACGGGCACATGTCACTCTAATTTCCCGGCAGGAAGAAGAATTAACCAAAGTCTCAGCCACCCACCGGGAACCAGTATAGGACATGATCCAAAATTTTGGACTTGCGTTCAGCTCACAAAAAACGAGTTGAGAAATGGAGCTCAGGGGCACAGCAATTCACAAACTGGCAGAGTGATAAAGGACAACTATCCTCCAAAAATCTGTTGAGGGAAGTCAACGAGGCAGACTTGAAAGCGAGGCAAAATAGCAGGAAACAGATTTCAAGAGGTACCTTGGAATCGCCTGTAAAGCACAGGAAGAGGGGCACAACTTGGACAATGGTGCACTTGGCCAAAAAGGGCGTATGCGTTTTCTCCTGAATATATTCAGGAGAAAACGCATACGCCCTTTTTGGCCAAGCAAGCAAGCGGGCAATGCAAATCTGCACTACAAAGAAGTATCATTTCCCACCGGTCAAAAGGGACATCCACAAAATGTGTAAAAATCAGAAAGGCAAGACAGGCCCTGGAGAACAGGGAGCCTTGTTATGCTGATGGGCGGGATGTAAATTGCCAACTGCCTCACTGGAGGAGTGCATTGTGTTCCCTAAAACAAGTAAACAACAGAGCTACAGAGCCAAGGCCACTTCCAGTCTAGGGAATAAACCTTGGGAAAACTGAAAATCAATAAGAAAGAGCCACCTCCAAATTTAGGGCTGCACTGACTACAAGAACCTCAACTTGGGTACACCTTAAATATCCCAGGAAATATAAAAATGGTTCAAAACATTATGGTACTTACGTACGATGGAATATCCCTCAGCCATGAAATCAATGTCTTAAGGCCAGTAGCAGCAAAGTGAGTGGATTCAGGTACGATGATTCTAAGTGAAATAAGTCACACAGAAAAAGAAACTTATCATAAGATATCACTTATGAAGATCCTGTAAACATGGCTACACGTGAACTGTGTTATGAAAGAGAACAGAGTCTCACATTTAGAAAACACTCTTATGCCTGCATAAAGGGGAAGGAGAGGTGGGGTGATGCATAAAACCAGAGTTTGATATAAGCACAGGGACCGTTCCAAAAACCAACTTTGGAATAGACAAGACCTACACCTTCCTCAGTGAAAGAGACTCAAAACCCCATATTTCCCACAGAGGAATATATCTGACTAGTAAGAATCTTAAAACCGATGTAGAGATTTGACTGCATAAGGGAATCAAGTGTGTCTAGAGTGGCATAAACATGGCAGCGAGAATCAGCTCAAACCCACTATAAAAAGGAATTTCAAAAGCAAAACCAAAAAACAGGGAAATTCGTTACAATTCCTTCAGGGTGTCTGAGGAAACCTGGAAAGACCCTATCTACAATGACAGCTGGATGTGGCATAAGGCTGGACACTTGGGACTGAGAGGATTGGTGAGATTGGGTGAGCAAATGCAGACCCTTTCAAGCAATAATGCATGGCCCCCATTCCATGGGTCCCAACTCTCCAGGTTGAAGGGAATATTACTACAGCTATAACATGTACAGGAAACCTAGAGAATGTACACACTGTGAATACAAAAGGATTCTAAAACTCAACGAATAGTCCCTCTCTTGGTGCTCCAGTTTGACATTCCAACTGCCTTACTATCAATCTCCCAACTTGGAGAGACAGGCCCTTTTACCTCCTGGTTTGCACAGGTTCCCAATTTGGCAGAGGATGGAAGGGACGAGGGAGAACCCATGAGAGAGTAGCTGTTAGGCATTTGGACGGGCACATGTCACTCTAATTTCCCGGCAGGAAGAAGAATTAACCAAAGTCTCAGCCACCCACCGGGAACCAGTATAGGACATGATCCAAAATTTTGGACTTGCGTTCAGCTCACAAAAAACGAGTTGAGAAATGGAGCTCAGGGGCACAGCAATTCACAAACTGGCAGAGTGATAAAGGACAACTATCCTCCAAAAATCTGTTGAGGGAAGTCAACGAGGCGGACTTGAAAGCGAGGCAAAATAGCAGGAAACAGATTTCAAGAGGTACCTTGGAATTGCCTGTAAAGCACAGGAAGAGGGGCACAACTTGGACAATGGTGCACTTGGCCAAAAAGGGCGTATGCGTTTTCTCCTGAATATATTCAGGAGAAAACGCATACGCACTTTTTGGCCAAGCAAGCAAGCGGGCAATGCAAATCTGCACTACAAAGAAGTATCATTTCCCACCGGTCAAAAGGGACATCCACAAAATGTGTAAAAATCAGAAAGGCAAGACAGGCCCTGGAGAACAGGGAGCCTTGTTATGCTGATGGGCGGGATGTAAATTGCCAACTGCCTCACTGGAGGAGTGCATTGTGTTCCCTAAAACAAGTAAACAACAGAGCTACAGAGCCAAGGCCACTTCCAGTCTAGGGAATATACCTTGGGAAAAGTGAAAATCAATAAGAAAGAGCCACCTCCAAATTTAGGGCTGCACTGACTACAAGAACCTCAACTTGGGTACACCTTAAATATCCCAGGAAATATAAAAATGGTTCAAAACATTGTGGTACTTACGTACGATGGAATATCCCTCAGCGATGAAATCAATGTCTTAAGACCAGTAGCAGCAAAGTGAGTGGATTCAGGTACGATGATTCTAAGTGAAATAAGTCACACAGAAAAAGAAACTTATCATAAGATATCACTTATGAAGATCCTGTAAACATGGCTACACGTGAACTGAGTTAGGAAAGAGAACAGAGTCTCACATTTAGAAAACACTCTTATGCCTGCATAAAGGGGAAGGAGAGGTGGGGTGATGCATAAAACCAGAGTTTGATATAAGCACAGGGACCGTTCCAAAAACCAACTTTGGAATAGACAAGACCTACACCTTCCTCAGTGAAAGAGACTCAAAACCCCATATTTCCCACAGAGGAATATATCTGACTAGTAAGAATCTTAAAACTGATGTATAGATTTGACTGCATAAGGGAATCAAGTGTGTCTAGAGTGGCATAAACATGGCAGCGAGAATCAGCTCAAACCCACTCTAAAAAGGAATTTCAAAAGCAAAACCAAAAAACAGGGAAATTCTTTACAATTCCTTCAGGGTGTCTGAGGAAACCTGGAAAGACCCTATCTACAATGACAGCTGGATGTGGCATAAGGGTGGACACTTGGGACTGAGAGGATTGGTGAGATTGGGTGAGCAAATGCAGACCCTTTCAAGCAATAATGCATGGCCCCCATTCCATGGGTCCCAACTCTCCAGGTTGAAGGGAATATTACTACAGCTATAACATGTACAGGAAACCTAGAGAATGTACACACTGTGAATACAAAAGGATTCTAAAACTCAACGAATAGTCCCTCTCTTGGTGCTCCAGTTTGACTTTCCAACTGCCTTACTATCAATCTCCCAACTTGGAGAGACAGGCCCTTTAACCTCCTGGTTTGCACAGGTTCCCAATTTGGCAGAGGATGGAAGGGACGAGGGAGAACCCATGAGAGAGTAGCTGTTAGGCATTTGGACGGGCACATGTCACTCTAATTTCCCGGCAGGAAGAAGAATTAACCAAAGTCTCAGCCACCCACCGGGAACCAGTATAGGACATGATCCAAAATTTTGGACTTGCGTTCAGCTCACAAAAAACGAGTTGAGAAATGGAGCTCAGGGGCACAGCAATTCACAAACTGGCAGAGTGATAAAGGACAACTATCCTCCAAAAATCTGTTGAGGGAAGTCAACGAGGCGGACTTGAAAGCGAGGCAAAATAGCAAGAAACAGATTTCAAGAGGTACCTTGGAATCGCCTGTAAAGCACAGGAAGAGGGGCACAACTTGGACAATGGTGCACTTGGCCAAAAAGGGCGTATGCGTTTTCTCCTGAATATATTCAGGAGAAAACGCATACGCCCTTTTTGGCCAAGCAAGCAAGCGGGCAATGCAAATCTGCACTACAAAGAAGTATCATTTCCCACCGGTCAAAAGGGACATCCACAAAATGTGTAAAAACCAGAAAGGCAAGACAGGCCCTGGAGAACAGGGAGCCTTGTTATGCTGATGGGCGGGATGTAAATTGCCAACTGCCTCACTGGAGGAGTGCATTGTGTTCCCTAAAACAAGTAAACAACAGAGCTACAGAGCCAAGGCCACTTCCAGTCTAGGGAATATACCTTGGGAAAACTGAAAATCAATAAAAAAGAGCCACCTCCAAATTTAGGGCTGCACTGACTACAAGAACCTCAACTTGGGTACACCTTAAATATCCCAGGAAATATAAAAATGGTTCAAAACATTGTGGTACTTACGTACGATGGAATATCCCTCAGCGATGAAATCAATGTCTTAAGACCAGTAGCAGCAAAGTGAGTGGATTCAGGTACGATGATTCTAAGTGAAATAAGTCACACAGAAAAAGAAACTTATCATAAGATATCACTTATGAAGATCCTGTAAACATGGCTACACGTGAACTGAGTTAGGAAAGAGAACAGAGTCTCCCATTTAGAAAACACTCTTATGCCTGCATAAAGGGGAAGGAGAGGTGGGGTGATGCATAAAACCAGAGTTTGATATAAGCACAGGGACCGTTCCAAAAACCAACTTTGGAATAGACAAGACCTACACCTTCCTCAGTGAAAGAGACTCAAAACCCCATATTTCCCACAGAGGAATATATCTGACTAGTAAGAATCTTAAAACTGATGTATAGATTTGACTGCATAAGGGAATCAAGTGTGTCTAGAGTGGCATAAACATGGCAGCGAGAATCAGCTCAAACCCACTATAAAAAGGAATTTCAAAAGCAAAACCAAAAAACAGGGAAATTCTTTACAATTCCTTCAGGGTGTCTGAGGAAACCTGGAAAGACCCTATCTACAATGACAGCTGGATGTGGCATAAGGCTGGACACTTGGGACTGAGAGGATTGGTGAGATTGGGTGAGCAAATGCAGACCCTTTCAAGCAATAATGCATGGCCCCCATTCCATGGGTCCCAACTCTCCAGGTTGAAGGGAATATTACTACAGCTATAACATGTACAGGAAACCTAGAGAATGTACACACTGTGAATACGAAAGGATTCTAAAACTCAACGAATAGTCCCTCTCCTGGTGCTCCAGTTTGACTTTCCAACTGCCTTACTATCAATCTCCCAACATGGAGAGACAAGCCCTTTAACCTCCTGGTTTGCACAGGTTCCCACTTTGGCAGAGGATGGAAGGGACGAGGGAGAACCCATGAGAGAGTAGCTGTTAGGCATTTGGACGGGCATATGTCACTCTAATTTCCCGGCAGGAAGAAGAATTAACCAAAGTCTCAGCCACCCACCGGGAACCAGTATAGGACATGATCCAAAATTTTGGACTTGCGTTCAGCTCACAAAAAACGAGTTGAGAAATGGAGCTCAGGGGCACAGCAATTCACAAACTGGCAGAGTGATAAAGGACAACTATCGTCCAAAAATCTGTTGAGGGAAGTCAACGAGGCAGACTTGAAAACGAGGCAAAATAGCAGGAAACAGATTTCAAGAGGTACCTTGGAATCGCCTGTAAAGCACAGGAAGAGGGGCACAACTTGGACAATGGTGCACTTGGCCAAAAAGGGCGTATGCGTTTTCTCCTGAATATATTCAGGAGAAAACGCATACGCCCTTTTTGGCCAAGCAAGCAAGCGGGCAATGCAAATCTGCACTACAAAGAAGTATCATTTCCCACCGGTCAAAAGGGATATCCACTAAATGTGTAAAAATCAGAAAGGCAAGACAGGCCCTGGAGAACAGGGAGCCTTGTTATGCTGATGGGCGGGATGTAAATTGCCAACTGCCTCACTGGAGGAGTGCATTGTGTTCCCTAAAACAAGTAAACAACAGAGCTACAGAGCCAAGGCCACTTCCAGTCTAGGGAATATACCTTGGGAAAACTGAAAATCAATAAGAAAGAGCCACCTCCAAATTTAGGGCTGCACTGACTACAAGAACCTCAACTTGGGTACACCTTAAATATCCCAGGAAATATAAAAATGGTTCAAAACATTGTGGTACTTACGTACGATGGAATATCCCTCAGCGATGAAATCAATGTCTTAAGACCAGTAGCAGCAAAGTGAGTGGATTCAGGTACGATGATTCTAAGTGAAATAAGTCACACAGAAAAAGAAACTTATCATAAGATATCACTTATGAAGATCCTGTAAACATGGCTACACGTGAACTGAGTTAGGAAAGAGAACAGAGTCTCACATTTAGAAAACACTCTTATGCCTGCATAAAGGGGAAGGAGAGGTGGGGTGATGCATAAAACCAGAGTTTGAGATAAGCACAGGGACTGTTCCAAAAACCAACTTTGGAATAGACAAGACCTACACCTTCCTGAGTGAAAGAGACTCAAAACCCCATATTTCCCACAGAGGAATATATCTGACTAGTAAGAATCTTAAAACTGATGTATAGATTTGACTGCATAAGGGAATCAAGTGTGTCTAGAGTGGCATAAACATGGCAGCGAGAATCAGCTCAAACCCACTCTAAAAAGGAATTTCAAAAGCAAAACCAAAAAACAGGGAAATTCTTTACAATTCCTTCAGGGTGTCTGAGGAAACCTGGAAAGACCCTATCTACAATGACAGCTGGATGTGGCATAAGGGTGGACACTTGGGACTGAGAGGATTGGTGAGATTGGGTGAGCAAATGCAGACCCTTTCAAGCAATAATGCATGGCCCCCATTCCATGGGTCCCAACTCTCCAGGTTGAAGGGAATATTACTACAGCTATAACATGTACAGGAAACCTAGAGAATGTACACACTGTGAATACGAAAGGATTCTAAAACTCAACGAATAGTCCCTCTCCTGGTGCTCCAGTTTGACTTTCCAACTGCCTTACTATCAATCTCCCAACATGGAGAGACAAGCCCTTTAACCTCCTGGTTTGCACAGGTTCCCACTTTGGCAGAGGATGGAAGGGACGAGGGAGAACCCATGAGAGAGTAGCTGTTAGGCATTTGGACGGGCACATGTCCCTCTAATATCCCGGCAGGAAGAAGAATTAACCAAAGTCTCAGCCACCCACTGGGAACCAGTATAGGACATGATCCAAAATTTTGGACTTGCGTTCAGCTCACAAAAAACGAGTTGAGAAATGGAGCTCAGGGGCACAGCAATTCACAAACTGGCAGAGTGATAAAGGACAACTATCGTCCAAAAATCTGTTGAGGGAAGTCAACGAGGCAGACTTGAAAGCGAGGCAAAATAGCAGGAAACAGATTTCAAGAGGTACCTTGGAATCGCCTGTAAAGCACAGGAAGAGGGGCACAACTTGGACAATGGTGCACTTGGCCAAAAAGGGCGTATGCGTTTTCTCCTGAATATATTCAGGAGAAAACGCATACGCCCTTTTTGGCCAAGCAAGCAAGCGGGCAATGCAAATCTGCACTACAAAGAAGTATCATTTCCCACCGGTCAAAAGGGATATCCACTAAATGTGTAAAAATCAGAAAGGCAAGACAGGCCCTGGAGAACAGGGAGCCTTTTTATGCTGATGGGTGGGATGTAAATTGCCAACTGCCTCACTGGAGGAGTGCATTGTGTTCCCTAAAACAAGTAAACAACAGAGCTACAGAGCCAAGGCCACTTCCAGTCTAGGGAATATACCTTGGGAAAACTGAAAATCAATAAGAAAGAGCCACCTCCAAATTTAGGGCTGCACTGACTACAAGAACCTCAACTTGGGTACACCTTAAATATCCCAGGAAATATAAAAATGGTTCAAAACATTGTGGTACTTACGTACGATGGAATATCCCTCAGCCATGAAATCAATGTCTTAAGACCAGTAGCAGCAAAGTGAGTGGATTCAGGTACAATGATTCTAAGTGAAATAAGTCACACAGAAAAAGAAACTTATCATAAGATATCACTTATGAAGATCCTGTAAACATGGCTACACGTGAACTGAGTTAGGAAAGAGAACAGAGTCTCACATTTAGAAAACACTCTTATGCCTGCATAAAGGGGAAGGAGAGGTGGGGTGATGCATAAAACCAGAGTTTGATATAAGCACAGGGACCGTTCCAAAAACCAACTTTGGAATAGACAAGACCTACACCTTCCTCAGTGAAAGAGACTCAAAACCCCATATTTCCCGCAGAGGAATATATCTGACTAGTAAGAAACTTAAAACCGATGTATAGATTTGACTGCATAAGGGAATCAAGTGTGTCTAGAGTGGCATAAACATGGCAGCGAGAATCAGCTCAAACCCACTATAAAAAGGAATTTCAAAAGCAAAACCAAAAAACAGGGAAATTCTTTACAATTCCTTCAGGGTGTCTGAGGAAACCTGGAAAGACCCTATCTACAATGACAGCTGGATGTGGCATAAGGGTGGACACTTGGGACTGAGAGGGTTGGTGAGATTGGGTGAGCAAATGCAGACCCTTTCAAGCAATAATGCATGGCCCCCATTCCATGGGTCCCAACTCTCCAGGTTGAAGGGAATATTACTACAGCTATAACATGTACAGGAAACCTAGAGAATGTACACACTGTGAATACGAAAGGATTCTAAAACTCAACGACTAGTCCCTCTCGTGGTGCTCCAGTTTGACTTTCCAACTGCCTTACTATCAATCTCCCAACTTGGAGAATCAGGCCCTTTAACCTCCTGGTTTGCACAGGTTCCCAATTTGGCAGAGGATGGAAGGGACGAGGGAGAACCCATGAGAGAGTAGCTGTTAGGCATTTGGACGGGCACATGTCCCTCTAATTTCCCGGCAGGAAGAAGAATTAACCAAAGTCTCAGCCACCCACCGGGAACCAGTATAGGACATGATCCAAAATTTTGGACTTGCGTTCAGCTCACAAAAAACGAGTTGAGAAATGGAGCTCAGGGGCACAGCAATTCACAAACTGGCAGAGTGATAAAGGACAACTATCGTCCAAAAATCTGTTGAGGGAAGTCAACGAGGCGGACTTGAAAGCGAGGCAAAATAGCAGGAAACAGTTTTCAAGAGGTACCTTGGAATCGCCTGTAAAGCACAGGAAGAGGGGCACAACTTGGACAATGGTGCACTTGGCCAAAAAGGGCGTATGCGTTTTCTCCTGAATATATTCAGGAGAAAACGCATACGCCCTTTTTGGCCAAGCAAGCAAGCGGGCAATGCAAATCTGCACTACAAAGAAGTATCACTTCCCACCGGTCAAAAGGGACATCCACAAAATGTGTAAAAACCAGAAAGGCAAGACAGATCCTGGAGAACAGGGAGCCTTGTTATGCTGATGGGCGGGATGTAAATTGCCAACTGCCTCACTGGAGGAGTGCATTGTGTTCCCTAAAACAAGTAAACAACAGAGCTACAGAGCCAAGGCCACTTCCAGTCTAGGGAATATACCTTGGGAAAACTGAAAATCAATAAGAAAGAGCCACCTCCAATTTTAGGGCTGCGCTGACTACAAGAACCTCAACTTGGGTACACCTTAAATTTCCCAGGAAATATAAAAATGGTTCAAAACATTGTGGTACTTACGTACGATGGAATATCCCTCAGCCATGAAATCAATGTCATAAGACCAGTAGCAGCAAAGTGAGTGGATTCAGGTACGATGATTCTAAGTGAAATAAGTCACACAGAAAAAGAAACTTATCATAAGATATCACTTATGAATATCCTGTAAACATGGCTACACGTGAACTGAGTTAGGAAAGAGAACAGAGTCTCCCATTTAGAAAACACTCTTATGCCTGCATAAAGGGGAAGGAGAGGTGGGGTGATGCATAAAACCAGAGTTTGATATAAGCACAGGGACCGTTCCAAAAAGCAACTTTGGAATAGACAAGACCTACACCTTCCTCAGTGAAAGAGACTCAAAACCCCATATTTCCCGCAGAGGAATATATCTGACTAGTAAGAATCTTAAAACCGATGTATAGATATGACTGCATAAGGGAATCAAGTGTGTCTAGAGTGGCATAAACATGGCAGCGAGAATCAGCTCAAACCCACTATAAAAAGGAATTTCAAAAGCAAAACCAAAAAATGGGGAAATTCTTTACAATTCCTTCAGGGTGTCTGAGGAAACCTGGAAAGACCCTATCTACAATGATAGCTGGATGTGGCATAAGGCTGGACACTTGGGACTGAGAGGATTGGTGAGATTGGGTGAGCAAATGCAGACCCTTTCAAGCAATAATGCATGGCCCCCATTCCATGGGTCCCAACTCTCCAGGTTGAAGGGAATATTACTACAGCTATAACATGTACAGGAAACCTAGAGAATGTACACTCTGTGAATACGAAAGGATTCTAAAACTCAAAGAATAGTCCCTCTCCTGGTGCTCCAGTTTGACTTTCCAACTCCCGTACTATCAATCTCCCAACTTGGAGAGACAGGCCCTTTAACCTCCTGGTTTGCACAGGTTCCCAATTTGGCAGAGGATGGAAGGGACGAGGGAAATCCCATGAGAGAGTAGCTGTTAGGCATTTGGACGGGCACATGTCACTCTAATTTCCCGGCAGGAAGAAGAATTAACCAAAGTCTCAGCCACCCACCGGGAACCAGTATAGGACATGATCCAAAATTTTGGACTTGCGTTCAGCTCACAAAAAACGAGTTGAGAAATGGAGCTCAGGGGCACAGCAATTCACAAACTGGCAGAGTGATAAAGGACAACTATTGTCCAAAAATCTGTTGAGGGAAGTCAACGAGGCACACTTGAAAGCGAGGCAAAATAGCAGGAAACAGATTTCAAGAGGTACCTTGGAATCGCCTGTAAAGCACAGGAAGAGGGGCACAACTTGGACAATGGTGCACTTGGCCAAAAAGGGCGTATGCGTTTTCTCCTGAATATATTCAGGAGAAAACGCATACGCCCTTTTTGGCCAAGCAAGCAAGCGGGCAATGCAAATCTGCACTACAAAGAAGTATCACTTCCCACCGGTCAAAAGGGACATCCACAAAATGTGTAAAAACCAGAAAGGCAAGACAGGTCCTGGAGAACAGGGAGCCTTGTTATGCTGATGGGCGGGATGTAAATTGCCAACTGCCTCACTGGAGGAGTGCATTGTGTTCCCTAAAACAATTAAACAACAGAGCTACAGAGCCAAGGCCACTACCAGTCTAGGGAATATACCTTGGGAAAACTGAAAATCAATAAGAAAGAGCCACCTCCAAATTTAGGGCTGCACTGACTACAAGAACATCAACTTGGGTACACCTTAAATATCCCAGGAAATATAAAAATGGTTCAAAACATTGTGGTACTTACGTACGATGGAATATCCCTCAGCCATGAAATCAATGTCATAAGACCAGTAGCAGCAAAGTGAGTGGATTCAGGTACGATGATTCTAAGTGAAATAAGTCACACAGAAAAAGAAACTTATCATAAGATATCACTTATGAAGATCCTGTAAACATGGCTACACGTGAACTGAGTTAGGAAAGAGAACAGAGTCTCACATTTAGAAAACACTCTTATGCCTGCATAAAGGGGAAGGAGAGGTGGGGTGATGCATAAAACCAGAGTTTGATATAAGCACAGGGACCGTTCCAAAAACCAACTTTGGAATAGACAAGACCTACACCTTCCTCAGTGAAAGAGACACAAAACCACATATTTCCCACAGAGGAATATATCTGACTAGTAAGAATCTTAAAACCTATGTATTGATATGACTCCATAAGGGAATCAAGTGTGTCTAGAGTGGCATAAACATGGCAGCGAGAATCAGCTCAAACCCACTCTAAAAAGGAATTTCAAAAGCAAAACCAAAAAAGAGGGAAATTCTTTACAATTCCTTCAGGGTGTCTGAGGAAACCTGGAAAGACCCTATCTACAATGACAGCTGGATGTGGCATAAGGGTGGACACTTGGGACTGAGAGGGTTGGTGAGATTGGGTGAGCAAATGCAGACCCTTTCAAGCAATAATGCATGGCCCCCATTCCATGGGTCCCAACTCTCCAGGTTGAAGGTAATATTACTACAGCTATAAGATGTACAGGAAACCTAGAGAATGTACACACTGTGAATACGAAAGGATTCTAAAACTCAACGAATAGTCCCTCTCCTGGTGCTCCAGTTTGACTTTCCAACTGCCTTACTATCAATCTCCCAACTTGGAGAGACAGGCCCTTTAACCTCCTGGTTTGCACAGGTTCCCAATTTGGCAGAGGATGGAAGGGACGAGGGAGAACCCATGAGAGAGTAGCTGTTAGGCATTTGGACGGGCACATGTCCCTCTAATTTCCCGGCAGGAAGAAGAATTAACCAAAGTCTCAGCCACCCACCGGGAACCAGTATAGGACATGATCCAAAATTTTGGACTTGCGTTCAGCTCACAAAAAACGAGTTGAGAAATGGAGCTCAGTGGCACAGCAATTCACAAACTGGCAGAGTGATAAAGGACAACTATCGTCCAAAAATCTGTTGAGGGAAGTCAACGAGGCGGACTTGAAAGCGAGGCAAAATAGCAGGAAACAGATTTCAAGAGGTACCTTGGAATCGCCTGTAAAGCACAGGAAGAGGGGCACAACTTGGACAATGGTGCACTTGGCCAAAAAGGGCGTATGCGTTTTCTCCTGAATATATTCAGGAGAAAACGCATACGCCCTTTTTGGCCAAGCAAGCAAGCGGGCAATGCAAATCTGCACTACAAAGAAGTATCACTTCCCACCGGTCAAAAGGGACATCCACAAAATGTGTAAAAACCAGAAAGGCAAGACAGATCCTGGAGAACAGGGAGCCTTGTTATGCTGATGGGCGGGATGTAAATTGCCAACTGCCTCACTGGAGGAGTGCATTGTGTTCCCTAAAACAAGTAAACAACAGAGCTACAGAGCCAAGGCCACTTCCAGTCTAGGGAATATACCTTGGGAAAACTGAAAATCAATAAGAAAGAGCCACCTCCAAATTTAGGGCTGCGCTGACTACAAGAACCTCAACTTGGGTACACCTTAAATATCCCAGGAAATATAAAAATGGTTCAAAACATTGTGGTACTTACGTACGATGGAATATCCCTCAGCCATGAAATCAATGTCATAAGACCAGTAGCACCAAAGTGAGTGGATTCAGGTACGATGATTCTAAGTGAAATAAGTCACACAGAAAAAGAAACTTATCATAAGATATCACTTATGAAGATCCTGTAAACATGGCTATACGTGAACTGAGTTAGGAAAGAGAACAGAGTCTCCCATTTAGAAAACACTCTTATGCCTGCATAAAGGGGAAGGAGAGGTGGGGTGATGCATAAAACCAGAGTTTGATATAAGCACAGGGACCGTTCCAAAAACCAACTTTGGAATAGACAAGACCTACACCTTCCTCAGTGAAAGAGACTCAAAACCACATATTTCCCACAGAGGAATATATCTGACTAGTAAAAATCTTAAAACCTATGTATTGATATGACTCCATAAGGGAATCAAGTGTGTCTAGAGTGGCATAAACATGGCAGCGAGAATCAGCTCAAACCCACTCTAAAAAGGAATTTCAAAAGCAAAACCAAAAAACAGGGAAATTCTTTACAATTCCTTCAGGGTGTCTGAGGAAACCTGGAAAGACCCTATCTACAATGACAGCTGGATGTGGCATAAGGCTGGACACTTGGGACTGAGAGGATTGGTGAGATTGGATGAGCAAATGCAGACCCTTTCAAGCAATAATGAATGGCCCCCATTCCATGGGTCCCAACTCTCCAGGTTGAAGGGAATATTACTACAGCTATAAGATGTACAGGAAACCTAGAGAATGTACACACTGTGAATACGAAAGGATTCTAAAACTCAACGAATTGTCCCTTTCCTGGTGCTCCAGTTTGACTTTCCAACTGCCTTACTATCAATCTCCTAACTTGGAGAGACAGGCCCTTTAACCTCCTGGTTTGCACAGGTTCCCAATTTGGCAGAGGATGGAAGGGACGAGGGAGAACCCATGAGAGAGTAGCTGTTAGGCATTTGGACGGTCACATGTCACTCTAATTTCCCGGCAGGAAGAAGAATTAACCAAAGTCTCAGCCACCCACCGGGAACCAGTATAGGACATGATCCAAAATTTTGGACTTGCGTTCAGCTCACAAAAAACGAGTTGAGAAATGGAGCTCAGGGGCACAGCAATTCACCAACTGGCAGAGTGATAAAGGACAACTATCGTCCAAAAATCTGTTGAGGGAAGTCAACGAGGCGGACTTGAAAGCGAGGCAAAATAGCAGGAAACAGATTTCAAGAGGTACCTTGGAATCGCCTGTAAAGCACAGGAAGAGGGGCACAACTTGGACAATGGGGCACTTGGCCAAAAAGGGCGTATGCGTTTTCTCCTGAATATATTCAGGAGAAAACGCATACGCCCTTTTTGGCCAAGCAAGCAAGCGGGCAATGCAAATCTGCACTACAAAGAAGTATCACTTCCCACCGGTCAAAAGGGACATCCACAAAATGTGTAAAAACCAGAAAGGCAAGACAGATCCTGGAGAACAGGGAGCCTTGTTATGCTGATGGGCGGGATGTAAATTGCCAACTGCCTCACTGGAGGAGTGCATTTTGTTCCCTAAAACAAGTAAACAACAGAGCTACAGAGCCAAGGCCACTTCCAGTCTAGAGAATATACCTTGGGAAAACTGAAAATCAATAAGAAAGAGCCACCTCCAAATTTAGGGCTGCGCTGACTACAAGAACCTCAACTTGGGTACACCTTAAATATCCCAGGAAATATAAAAATGGTTCAAAACATTGTGGTACTTACGTACGATGGAATATCCCTCAGCCATGAAATCAATGTCATAAGATCAGTAGCAGCAAAGTGAGTGGATTCAGGTACGATGATTCTAAGTGAAATAAGTCACACAGAAAAAGAAACTTATCATAAGATATCACTTATGAAGATCCTGTAAACATGGCTACACGTGAACTGAGTTAGGAAAGAGAACAGAGTCTCCCATTTAGAAAACACTCTTATGCCTGCATAAAGGGGAAGGAGAGGTGGGGTGATGCATAAAACCAGAGTTTGATATAAGCACAGGGACCGTTCCAAAAAGCAACTTTGGAATAGACAAGACCTACACCTTCCTCAGTGAAAGAGACTCAAAACCACATATTTCCCACAGTGGAATATATCTGACTAGTAAAAATCTTAAAACCTATGTATTGATATGACTCCATAAGGGAATCAAGTGTGTCTAGAGTGGCATAAACATGGCAGCGAGAATCAGCTCAAACCCACTCTAAAAAGGAATTTCAAAAGCAAAACCAAAAAACAGGGAAATTCTTTACAATTCCTTCAGGGTGTCTGAGGAAACCTGGAAAGACCCTATCTACAATGACAGCTGGATGTGGCATAAGGCTGGACACTTGGGACTGAGAGGATTGGTGAGATTGGATGAGCAAATGCAGACCCTTTCAAGCAATAATGAATGGCCCCCATTCCATGGGTCCCAACTCTCCAGGTTGAAGGGAATATTACTACAGCTATAACATGTACAGGAAACCTAGAGAATGTACACACTGTGAATAGGAAAGGATTCTAAAACTCAATGAATAGTCCCTTTCCTGGTGCTCCAGTTTGACTTTCCAACTGCCTTACTATCAATCTCCCAACTTGGAGAGACAGGCCCTTTAACCTCCTGGTTTGCACAGGTTCCCAATTTGGCAGAGGATGGAAGGGACGAGGGAGAACCCATGAGAGAGTAGCTGTTAGGCATTTGGACGGGCACATGTCACTCTAATTTCCCGGCAGGAAGAAGAATTAACCAAACTCTCAGGCACCCACCGGGAACCAGTATAGGACATGATCCAAAATTTTGGACTTGCGTTCAGCTCACAAAATACGAGTTGAGAAAT